>NC_081297.1:122292864-122917864 GCF_030435805.1 Mustela lutreola
AGTAATCCATCCAGCTCATGCCGCACCTCATGCATTTCTGGAACAGCACACAGAGAGTTTTAGATGAGGATATTTATATCTTTGCCAATAGAAAGTTTCCATATCTGGATGCTTAATGTGGAACTTTTTCAAAACGAAACACTGAGAACCCTCTACAATAAATATTGATTAATATACTGCTGAGACCAGTAGTATATGGACTAGTTTGAGCTGTAGAAGAATTTGGGAACAAACTGTCAATTGGAGACACACTTAAGTAAATAAGCAACTAAGACAATCTGAAATAAGACGAAAATGCTACAGTTTGTTTCTGTTTTTAAATAAGGGATATTATTAAACATTGTTTATTACAGCTTAAGTAATACATTTTCTTTAATACAGAAGTTTATCTTTGACTTATTTTGCTATATTTTAAATCTGTAAATTGGTTTTATATAGTTTTGATTAAGATAGTAAATTATATGTGATTTATTTTGAAGTGTGAGCTTCGTTTCTCACAACTCGTTAAGTGTTTTGTTTTTTTAAGTTTATAGAGAGAGAAAGAATCTCAAACAGACTCCCCATTGAGTGTGGAGCCGTGTGGCTGGATCTCCACCCTGAGATCATGACCCGAGCCTGAATCAAGAGTGAAACATTCAACTGACTAAGCCACCCAGATGCCCCACAACTAATTAGTTTTTGAGTTAAAAGAATTCTATTACTTTTAAGAGAAGCACCTTGAACCAAGAAGGTCCTAATCTCTATTTGTAACCACCCTTCTGTTACTCTGAGGAAGACATCTAATAAACAGATCCACAGGTTGAATTTGCCTGAACAGATCCTTCCCTATGCATATGTGTCTTCCACGTCAGGGTAAAGTGCCTCTTACGTTCTGAACAGGAAATTCAGAACAGCAGGCCCACCCAGTTTCTGAATCTTTTATTTCTCTAATTCTCTAGTAATCATTCATTCTTTCCTCTTTATCTCTGACATTTTAGTTTTCATTTATTTTTAAGTATTATTATTCAGGCTGAAGAAATGGTATTACATTCAGAGTTTTTAGAAATAATTAAATAAGTTTACTACTTCTCCTATTAAAACAATGATCATAAAAATTATACAGCATGAAAACAAAACTTTGGCAAAAGCCACTCAACTCTTGGATGACAGAAGGCAATAAACCCAAAAAATATGTATAGTTAACATGGGGACTGTATTTATTCACCAGAAACAAAGGTATGCTTAGTAGCATCACATGATGAAGATTATGAAGTCTAAGTTTGATTGGAGACTTTTTTAGACAAATAAGTATGCTATCTAAGTAATTTTGTTTATTATATAACTATTATGAGTATTACTATTAATACTACCAATATTACTATTTCTATTACCATTGTCACTTCTACTACTGCAACTACAACCTTTATTATCACTACTATTGCCTTTTACAATCATTCCTATTCCTATTGCTACTGCTACTACTACCACTGCTAGTACTACTACCATGGCTGCTAATACTATGATTGCTACTATTATTATTACTATTATATACTGGTTCTCAGTGAGCTCTTATTATATACTAAGTGCATGACACTCCATTTTGTATGAAATATATTATTAGCCCTTAGGACAAACATATGATCTATTTATTTTTATTCTTGCTTTTTATGATGAGAAAAGTAAAGGCAGAGGAAGTAGCAACATATCAATTTCACAAGACAGTAGGCTAGGGAGAATGAACCCAGATCAAGGTCCGCAACATTCTAGATCCTGTGTGCCTATCACTATGTCCTGATGCATCCCATGATGAGTTTCATGACCAGAAACATTTACCTTTATCGCCACCAATCAGCTTATACAGGCAAGCTTTAATATGTGAATCATGAAATGTAATTGCTGCAAAATATATTTATTCTTCAGAAGAAAAACATTAGTTTGCATGAATATAAACTTTATTATGAATCACATTTCTTTTATTGCAGTAAAAAAAATAGAGAATATGAGATCTACCCGCCAAACAAATTTCTGAGTGTGCAGTGCAGTATTGTTAACTATAAGCAAAATGTACAGCAGATTTCTAGAACTTTTCATTTTGCATAATTGAAACTTTATTGCCTTTAAACGGTAACTTCCCATTTCCCCTGTCTACAGGCTCCAGAAATCACCATTCTGCTTTCTGCTTCTATGAGTTTGACTATTTTAATTACCTCATGTCAGTGGAAGCATGAAGCAGTACTTGTCTCTTTGAGACTGGATTATTTCACTTAGATTGATGGTCTCAAGGTTCACTCGTGTTTTAGCGTATGACAGGATTTCCTTCTTCTTAAAAGGCTATATCATTTTATATTGTGTTTCTTTAGCCATTCATCTGTCAATAGACAGTTGCTTCTACCTATTAGCTATTACAAATAATGCTACAGTGAACCTGAGCATACAAATATCTCTTTGGGATATTGATTTCTATTCTTTTGTGTAAATACCCAGATATAGGATTTCTAGATCTTATAGTAGCTCTCATTTTAATTTTTTTGAGGAACTTTTGTATTATTTCCAATAGTGGCTGCACTATTTAACATTCCCACCAATAGAACATAAGATTTTCAATTTTTCTATATCCTTGCCAACATTTGTTATTGTCTGGGGTTTGTTTTTGTTTTGCAGCGAACATTCTAACATGAGAGGTAATATCTTGATGCAAATTAATGTGCATTTCTCTGATGGTTGTGATGTTGAACATCTTTTCATGTACCTACTGGCTATTTTTATTTCTTCTTTCAAGAATTGCATACTAAGTAATGTATAATACTATCAGAAAATATTTTAATAAATAAATAGTACGCATTCATATATGTGTGCATATCATAAACACGCTATAGATATCAGTGACTTCTGCAAATTGAGTACTAAAATATTCCCTCCATCCTAACTTATTTTAAAATTTTCATTATTTTTTTGTCAGGGCTTGAAAATTCTAACTAATAAGATTACTATAGGGCGCCTGGGTGGCTCAGTGGGTTAAGCCGCTGCCTTCGGCTCAGGTCATGATCTCGGGGTCCTGGGATCGAGTCCCGAATCGGGCTCTCTCTGCTCAGCAGGGAGCCTGCTTCCTCCTTTCTCTCTCTGCCTCTCTGCCCACTTGTGATTTCTCTCTGTCAAATAAATAAATAAAATCTTTAAAAAAAAAAAAAAAGATTACTATATATATGCGTGTGTATATATGTATGTATGCATGTGTGTGTGTGTATATATATATATGATGTTTGAATTTTGTACATCAGTTAGTTATTTGAGAAAGTATATAAAAACATCAAATAATCATATGAGTCCTAGATTTTTTGGAAAACTTTGAGTAAGAATAAAATTATTATTTCCAAATTCACAGAATCTATATTTGGACCTTGGGGTAATATCTAATTAAATTGTTTATTTTAACAATCAATATTTATAATGATAATTTAAGGAATCCAATTTTTTAACCCAGAAATTAGTCTTTACTGAACTCACCAATTAAAAAAAAAATAATGGAGTGAACTTCAAGTAGAAAATCATTAACATTCTAATAGAACATATATTTATAAATATGTCTGAATAAACAAGTCAAATATACCAAATAATTGAAACAAAGCAAAGCTCTTGGTGAAACCATCAGAATTTCTGTTGGGAATTGAAAGCATTTGCATCAGTTTTGTTTTTTTTTTATAGACTTTTTTAATTTTTTTGACAGACAGAGATCACAGGTAGGCAGGAGAGGCAGGCAGAGAGAGGAGGAAGCAGGCTCCCCGCCAAGCAGAGAGCCCGTTTCAGGGCTCCATCCCAGGACCCTGGGATCACAACCTGAGCCTAAGGCAGAGGTTTTAACCCACTGCATCAGTTTCCATGAAAAATGTAACTAAATAAAATCTTGGTGTATGTGTCAGCTCAAATACCCTGCAATATAGAATAAAATCACAGGAAAAAAGACAGAATAGTATGAAAATCCTTAGTGGTTCAAAGACTATAAAATACCAGGTTAGAACTTCAAAACTCAGGTTGACTTAATCCAAGAAATTTCTAAATTGTTTCGGATGGTTAGACAGTATAAGACTTTAATACACATTAATAAATGACTCATTTATGCCTGAGATGTATCTCACTGGCACTTTTATATTCCTTCCTATCCATAACATGCCTCATTCTTCTGGGCATCTGTGGGCTAGGCATATGTACAACCCAAAGAAACTAATTTAACATTGTATTACTATTTTTGTGTATGTATACAGACATACTTGTTACGAGTGTATGTGCCCATGCAGACCCATACCTATTCACATTTATTCATCAGAAAACAGATCATGAAGGAAAGTGATGTTCAGTTTATCAGAGTGTGGGTTTTTGAACAAATAGACTTTAGTTTTAACTTCAATTTTGCTCCTTACTAGCTTTGACAAGTTAATTTACCCCTCTGAGTCTTAGTTAACTTAAACATGTAATGGAATTGATAATCTTACTTTTAGACTTGTTACAGAAAGCAAATAAAATAGTATTAAGAACACTGCCTTTTCTTTGCACATGGTAGGGCTTAATACTAATAATTGTAAATATGAAATGATAACATTTAAGTATTAACTAAATTAATATAATATGTTAGAAGTAAATATTTATGGTCTGAATATATATTTTACCTTTTACACTATTGAAGTGTATTGAAGAAGTAGTAACACATATATTAAAACATTCTATTTATTGCTTTTTATAAATTGCAAAAATAGTGCTATAATGCATGATTGGGTTGACTAAAAATACAGTGGTCAGTAAAGAAAAACTTAAATTTCTTTTCTCTAGCCCCCCTCAAAACTCCTGAACTAACAGTTAATTTAGGTTCCTTCTTGTTTAGGCAAATATATGTATAAACATGCACTTATTTGTTTTGTTTTGGTTTGGGGTTTTTTTGCTTCCTTTTTAAATAATAAGTGCACATTATAGATGTTACTCTCTTATTTTCTCTCCAGGTCAACGTAAGGATTTAGCTCACTCTTTTTAATTGCTACATAATATTTCATTTTGTGTTTATTTTATAATTCAGCTAACTGTATTTATAGACATTCCACTTACATATTTATCTTGAAGAAAATGGATTATATAAAGAATAATGTCAAAAGTATGTGTAAAAGTCAAATAAGCAGACATTTAGTCATAAACGTGAATTAAAGAAGTTATTGCTAATTTATTTCCTATAGACTAATAACTTAAGGATATATTAAATAAAACACCTTATACAGTTTTATGACATGAGAAAAATTACCAGATTATATATTCTGGATACTGTTATCTCCCACAGATAAAATGTCTTGAAAGAGTCTGAAGAAAATATATTATTGGCAAAAAGTTGTTGACATAGAAAGAAACTGTAATGTCCTAAATGGTATCAATTATGAGTCTGAAACAAGTTGATAAGTTGATTGGGGGGAAAAAAGTATTGATTAGACCTTCAGAGCATACATGTGGATTTCCCATTACTAAATGCATGAGTTTGAGTTGGGGTGTCAGTAAATAAACAATTTAATTAGAAAGTGACTTATCCTGAGGTGTCTTGTTCATTCCTCTAGTGTTAGCTTACAGTATGCTTCAGCTGTGGTCCAATATTGCTGAAATTACTCTCTAATTTGTACACCTTTCTCTGAGAAAAAGAAGAAGGCATTTCCACAGGTTTGTGGAAGTGGTGAGGAACAGAGAATTATACAACATCCCAGGAACTCTAGTCAAACAAGGCAGTTAAAAGGGACTTTGCTACCATGAATAGGAAATATTTATCTATGCATATCTGTGTGTGTGTGTGTGGCAGTTTGAGGTATATTCTTTCCTTTCCTCTGCTCTCTTTATCTCTTTTTGTTCTTTTTGTTACCTTGCTTTACCCATTCTCTTCCTCTGCAACAATTTATTTTTTTCCCTCTTTCTTAACCTGATTTTTTGCTTTGTCCTGTTTATACTTATTTCTATCCAAGAGAACTTCCACTATTTCCACCTTTGAATAGTGTCAGAAAATGGCTGACTCCAGAGGTGAGGTCAATTAAATTAGCAAGTGAATTGTCTGCTTCTAAGGGAGGATGCATTTCCCTGAAGGACCTCTAGGTGTCTGACCTGTGCACAATTTCCACATTTGTGTCACTTACACTGGGCACCAAAGCACACAATTTCAAGTGAACATTTCCCTTTTGAAAGAATATATTTTCATTCATAACACTCATCCACTGGTCAAAGTTCTTTTCCTTCTGAGACAGACAACAGGCCAAAAATGTTTTGTCACGAGTCTGCCATTGCGCTTAAAATGCCATTGGATATACTGGAGGAATGCATTTCAAATCAAATCATGAGATTACTCACATAAAATAGCAGCTGTTTTTGACTTACTTCACAATATTACATAAATAAAACAGTTCTAGCAGCTGGAAGAACAAAACAGTCTTTGATAACACTCTAATTATTTATTATGACTGCTTTGATGTAGCATTTATATGAACACAGTTGTATTTTTAAAAGCCAGAAAGAAATTAAAAGTAAACAAAAGAATTGCACTTCTGACCAACTTTTTTGCCTTGAGGTTATTATAATCGGGCAGCTGCTAGATATTTGTTCATATTCTTTCAGTTCCTTCATTCTGCCTTCCCTATCAGATGTGCACAAAATTACTAGGATGTTTAAAATAACAAGACAGAGAGAAAATGTCATTGTTTTTCTTTCAGTAGAAATAAAATAAAACAAGCAAAAACAAACTAAATGTTAAAGCATGTCAATTATGAAATTATCCTCCTACCCTTATTGTTTACATTGTATAAATTCATAGTGGATATTTTCACCAAGCATTATCCTTGCTGAGTGTCTTTAAGTTAAACGTTCTTTAATATTGGGACATAAGTGGGAAAATAAAATAAGATCCTAGTAATGGAAGAAATGTGCTCAACCACTTAGTTTCCTTTGGATGAAATCTTTACAAGTAAGAAACCCTAAATATGGGAATGAATTCTGACAGTTTTTACCACTTGCATATGGAAAATAGACATAATTGAAGAAATAATTGAAGAAGAAATGTGTGGTTACTGATGGCTTAAGATGATGTGTGTGTGCCTAACACTATTCTGTTTTATATTAGTATATATGACTGAAGATGGAGGTTTCTCAAAGCCTAGTATTCTCATTTCAACACTTGGTTGCAGGTAATTTATTAAAATGGGCTTAATAGAAAGTTGGACATTTCAGAGAAATATAAAGTCACTATCCCTGTGCCTGGTGAAACAGGTATTTAAAGAGAAAGAGTATTCTTCATGTGTCTACATTAGCAAACATCTGGACTGGAGAATGGAACTCTAAGGAGGTTAGAGCTCTAGTTATTTGTACCGGCAGACCAAAGAGAGAAACTGTGGGTCCCAAAATGGCAATTGAGGGGAGGATAGATTCATGAGGCAGTCACATGACTCAGAGTCACATGACTAGATTCTCTAATAGTCAACACAGGGAGAGAAGGATAAAGAGGATGGAAGAGAACAGGGTAACTGCAGAAATGAGAAGGAAAACCCAAAGTGATCTCCTCACTGTTCCTCAACACCCCATCCAGGCTTTTCATTCTTTCATTGCTGCTCTTTATATCAACTTTCCCCTGCCCCTACTTTTGTCATACTTTCTCTTGTGTCTGAAATGCATATCTTCCACTCTTGAAAAGCAAAGCCTTCACTACCCTCTTGGTCCTAATGATTTCTTGTTGTTTAACAGCCATCTCTGGTCTTTACTTATTAGAAACCAGTTGTAACTCCCTTCCCTTGAGTTGTGGTCTCAAACATAGCCAAATGTCCCTAGTAGTTTGGGAGGCAAAATCATCCTGATTGAGAACCACTATTCTAATTTGCTGCCTCTGGCATTGATTTGTCATTTAATATATGCTGACTTGAACTGAATTCTATAGATACTTATTGATTATTTCCTGAATTAGCTGCTAAGGATGCAAAAATAAATTAAAAATAAGCAAAACGTGTTTTCAATATTGAAGTAGATTACTAAGTATCTTAGTGTGTGCATACCTTACGCTTCTTAGAGAAAAATAAAGAAGACAACAGACATTGCCTGAACTTTCCCTGTATATCCAACTCTCTGAGTGTTTTTACATATATTAAATCATTTAATTCTTACAGTTGATGGAGTCAGATGATTAGTACCTTATATTTCCTATCCTCTATTCTTTTTTTCATTATGCAGTATTTTGTTTGTTACTTAAGGGATATTTTTTGCTTGGTTGATGGAAAAAGAAAGGGTCTATACCTGGGAGTCTACTACTCTTTGACATGTGTGTGTATTTCTTTAAAAAAATATTTTTTAACCACCGTTTCCCCTTTTCTGAAGGAATGGTAGCATTTAACAGCACCCTTATAAATGTATGGTGGCTATTTGTAAACTATTTTTAGGTTTTTGGAAACAAAAGCTCTCAAAAACACCTCATGCTTGTGTTTTGTCCAGAGAAAGTTCTTCATTGGAATAAAAAAAGTTCTGGCAAATTTGAATAGTTATAATATCTTCTTCAATTGCTTTCTTCTGTCACATCAAATAAGATTTACTTCTTATTCGATTATTTGCATTTTCCAAAACAGGCATCTCATAACTTTGAAATTAAAGCAAAGTTTGGAGATATGCGGAGAATGCAGCTGAGAGTCTAGAACTGGAAGAGCTGCATAAACGGAGATTAAAGTGGGAGTAAAAGGGGTGGACGGAGCCCTGACCATTGCCTGGAGACCTGATAGAGGCCAGAGCTGAGGCTGCTGCCTTGAAGCCTCTCTTATCTGCAGTACATAGAGGTCACACGGAGATACCGGAGCAGCAGCTGTGCTAGGAGAGTGGGTGGCTTGTAAATGAAGTCAGCACTTTGACTTGCTGCTTTATTGGTGTTTTGAGACAGGGCAGTAGCTGCACAATGTTTAAATGGGTCCTAATTGTAATTGCCTTGACATTTGCCTAGTAGATACCCCTTGGGATGTGGGAGGATATTTCCTCCCTAAGCAAGACTGATCATAATGTTCCTTCCAAAATGTATGGCTCATTGTGCTGATCCTACCACATGTTTTGAATTATGCTGCATCATTGTTCAGGTGAGAAGGAGCAGAATTTATCTATCACTTATGAAATAGAAGTGCCCCCACCAAAGTACGCTTATGAAAAGACTTGCTTGTGTTTCTATAAAAATATAGACATCTGGGTTCTAACCTAAATCTGCAGAATCAGAATTTCCAGGGAAGAGACTTAGCAAAACAATTATAAGCAAATAAGCAATCTTATTTATCAGGTTTAATAGGTGATTCCTACTAGAATTAAAAAAATATATATTAGTGGAAGTAGAACTGTAAAACAAATCTTAATGAATGGCTTTAGAACTTTTTCATCTCTACTTTTACCTACTCATTACTGACCTGTAATTCAGAGCTTAGCTTTGCTATACTCCAGTGCTATAAAAAGATTACACCATTGTACGTGTTACATATAAATGCTGTCCATGCCATTAATTATTCATATCATCTCTTATACATGCATATAATATACATATTATATACTATTATAAATTAAAGGGAGAAAGGAAACAGTAGTAACTTTCAGGTTTAATGTAAAAATGTTTTGAAGAAGAAACAATTGGGAGACTGGAAAAGCCTTTGGGCATAGGCCTTGATATCAGGCAGGGGTTCAGATTTTGTTCTATTCACTCATGGACTAGCTATTATTGTTATTGTTAGTATTATTTTGTCTTGGTTGAGGAGAAAATAAGCTACTTAGGTAATGATTGTTCACAGTTCACAGCTAATATCTAGACAACTAGAATATCTGAAAAACTTGCAACCCTGCAACCTCTTTTCGCAAATAGGGAGAGAAGGAAAGATAAAAGGAGAAAATAAAGACAAAAAGACCTCTTTAGGTTATTTTGACAGAAAAGAACAGAACAGAAACCAACAGAAAATTTGACACAAGGTAAGATCAAGAAATTCACAGACAGCACCAATGGGCAGTGGATTTACGGAGAGACCCTCAACCTTATGGAAATGAGGGAAATGCAAATTGAAACAATAATGACATAGCTTTTCACATCTAGCTGACTGCCAAAAATTTGAAAAGACTTATTTCTGGTGGGTTGCTTGTTGATAGAATCATTTTGGAAAGCAATTTGGGAATATCTAATAAAGTTGAAGAAGTGTGTGTTCTTCCCAGCAATTCCACTCCTTTTTTATAGACCCCCACATCAGTGCTTCTCCAAGTCAAATGTGCTTCTGGATCACCTGGGTATATTTTTCCAAAGCAGAAGTGCATCCCCTCTAAGGTCTGAAGCGGGGCCTGAGACCTGAATTTCTAACAAGCTCGCCATCAGCGCTGGTGCTGCTCATGGACAAATGAGCCATAGTTAGAGGCTCTCTTGCTGTGTGCACAAAAGGAGTTGTACAAGGAAGGTTATTGTGATATTTTTTTTTAAAGATTTTATTTATCGATTTGACAGACAGAGATCACAAGTAGACAGAGAGGCAAGTACAGAGAGAGAGGAGGAAGCAGGCTCCCTGCTGAGCAGAGAGCCCGTGGTGGGGCTCGATCCCAGGACCCTGAGATGATGACCTGAGCTGAAGGCAGAGGCTTAACCCACTGAGCCACCCAGGTGCCCCGGTTATTGTGATATTAATTATAAGTGTAAGAAATGGGAATTATACATATTTTTAATAAGGGTTTGAAAACATGTATGGGAATGATATCCCCCAGCTTCAGAAATGGTTTTCTTTGCAGAGTGACTAAAAAGGATTAGATGAAAAGAGACATTCAGGAGGCATGTGTGCACGTGTGTGTGTGTGTGTGTGTGTGTGTGTGTGTATGTGTGTGTTAAAGCTTATTCAGTGGGAAAACATGTAGCCCTTCCTAGGATACATGTTGATAAATGGTTCATCAAAAAATTGGATGAATATGAGAAAGTTGTAGCTCACTCCATGACATGAAGGCCAGTGTGCCTTGTTCTTTGTCCCTGACGACTTAAACATGTGTTTGAATGTCAGTATTAGGTTCTGTCATCTGAGATGTGATATAGTAGAGGGGGCTAAAGAAAGTCCCATCCACATATTGTCTCCAAAATCCAGTTTTAGTGTCCACTATTTGCTTGGTCTTTAGCAAGTCATCTAGACTTGCAGAAGCACAGTTTTTTTCCATCTTTAATTTAGGAAATCACAATACCTACCATCTTAGCAACATGACAGACAATGTTTGTAAAATGCCTGACACTCAGTAAACATTCAATAGAAAGGCAAAGTAACACACTTAAGAAATAAGACAATTACAAAAAAAGAAATAAGACAATTTTTAGGGGCAGAACATAATTTTAAAGTGGTGAATAAAGAGTAAGGTACAAATGCTTCTCTTGCCTACATCAGCATGGTTAGTAGGGAGAGAATAAAAACCCCAGGATGCATTGCCAAATCAAACTAACCCAAGGGTTTTGTACACATTAGATATAAAATCATGGCATTTTTTTTTTAAGGGATAAGATGACTTTCTCCCACATTTAAATACTCATAGAAAGTGGATGAATCTGTGTGAGGCAAGCGCTTGCAAGGAGCACAAATGAGAGCTGGTGGGTGTCTAAGGCATAAAGTGGGCTAATTCCAAGAAGAAGATAGCTTTTTCTTCAAATCACTATCTCTTTGGACGGAGTCTTATCCATTCCCTGTTAATATACTTAAGCGTTCGCAAAGTATATTGAAGAGAGGGAAAGATGCTCATACTGGAGAGAATTATCTGCTGAATGTGTCCACTGTAAATCTATTTAAAATTCATTTCTCTGCATGGGTACAAGGTGGGGTCAAGGTGATGGAAAGTCTCTCTCCCTCTCTTTCATATCCTAACCATTAAAAACAACATCAAAACAAGCACGTCAACAGAACAGTCCTAGGGCTGGAAGCAGAGAAATAATTTGTGAGCCCTCGAAAAAAGTTTTAGAATTTTTGTTGAATAACAAAAGTCTCCCATGAAGAAAGACTCTTTTGTTTTTCCTTTCTTCCATGCAGTCCATGTTTATGGTGAATCATCGGAACCAGATTCTGCTAATGTAATGCTACATAAAATAAAGCACATATGTGAAATCCATCTCAGCATTCTCTAGCTCATGGGGGCAATACAATACTTGGATTTATTCCCTGGTGGAGGTCCGCTCTGGAATGCATTATCCGTTCATAGGCTTCTCTGTGCTTGACTTCACTTTCAGTATCACACTTTGAGTACCCATAGGACTCTGGGCCTCAGGACACTCCATGGAACCAAGTACCTTTTGGAACTTTTGCTAAGCACAGAAACCAATTGCAAAAGCTCCAGATCCTCTTCCCCCTTTGCCACATTGCTTCTACAAAATTTACATTACCAGGTCAGATTCAATTAGTAAATGTAAATTTCTTTATTGAAAATGATTGTTCAATTTCAGAATACATGTGGCTCAAAGAACAGAAGTATCAGAGTTTGAGCTAATTTGGCTTTCCTTAACTCTCCTACAAGAGATTGAAATTCATGGGAGCAGGGAGGGGATCCCACAGGAAATCTTCCCTTTATGTTAACCTGATCGCCTAGATCAGCTTGATGTACATTCGGCAAGGATCTTCTTCTTCAAGATTTTCTCTCTGAAAATTCTGCTCTTCCACCACAAATATTTCACCTCATTCCCAGGGAGATGCTGTGATTTTTGCAACATCTCTGTAGCTCACAAGGCAAGTAACATCAGCACCTGATGTGAAAACATACATTACATTGAAACTCCCATTTTAGTTTTCCATTAGTGAGATCTACAGGCCCGTATGTTACCTGAACCCAAGGGTTCTTCAGCTTTAACATGGCTAAGAGTCACACTGAGGACTTGTTATAAATACATTTTGCTAAGCTCAGTCCCAAAGTTTCTGATTCAGTAGGTCTAGCATAAGATGGAAAAGCTTTCATTTCTGGCTAGTTTCTGGTGCTGCTGGGACCTGGGACACACTGAGAACTGCTGCTTTAATGTAAGCATATCTACCAAGGACAGTTTCTGTATTGGTTGAGAGCTCAGACTCTGGTTTGTTTGTTTGTTTTTAAAGATTTTATTTATTTGACAGAGAAACAGACAGCAAGAGAGGGAACACAAGCAAAAGGAGTGGGAGAGGGAGAAACGGGTTTCCCATTGAGCAGGGAGCCCGATGCAGGGCTCAATCCCAGGACCCCAGGATCATGACCTGAGCCGAAGCAGCTTAGGACTGAGCCACCAGGCGCCCCAACTCTCTGGTTTATATTCTAGAGCTCCAGCATATCAGCTATGTGATACAGGCCAAGTTACTGACCTGTGTTTCAGTTCCCTATCTCTAAAAGAAGGAAACCATAGTATCTTCTACAGGGAATTATTACAAGGATGAGGATTAAATGAGATCATAGGTGTAAAGCACTTGGAACAATGCCTGGCACAATACTGACTCAACCAATACTGAGATATGACTCCATTTTCATGTAGCAGGACACTTCTCCTACCCTTTGAAATCAGCGTACTACTTTTTGTGTGTGTGGATTTTCTGCCTCGTCTATCAGGGGGACTTCCATCTTCATAAAACTGCAATACTGGCTTTATTTTAGAAAAATTTCAAGCTTACAGGACATTGTAAAAACGAATATGGCAAAGACTCATAAATATAGGTACCATGCAACTTTATTGAATGTTAGCATTTGGCCACATTTATACAGAGGGGGCTGTTCTGATTTTAGTGTTCATTATTATCACACATAATTCATGCCATTACTATACATGTACATATATGTCAACATGATATATTCTTTTGCCAATTGGCACAGTTTTATATAATTGGTATTAAGCTATACACATATATCTTCAACCTTGTTATTCACAAAATTTGGTTTTTGAGTATTTGTGCTATTACAAATGATTTATCACATTATGTGAAAATGACACAATTCCCTTATCTATCCCTTTTAGTTTAGGGGATTTTATTTTTCCCTTTTATTATAA
Organism: Mustela lutreola; assembly: GCF_030435805.1. NCBI lineage: Eukaryota > Metazoa > Chordata > Mammalia > Carnivora > Mustelidae > Mustela > Mustela lutreola. The sequence continues at coordinate 122,306,852 of NC_081297.1, forward strand.
AAAATTGCAAGCATTCTCTCTCTCTCTGTGTATACATATATATATATATATATATATATATGTATGTGTGTATGTATTTGAAATTTGTGTATCTAGATTGTAAGTGCTGAGTTGAAGAGCATACACATCTAATTTACTAGATTATGCCAGATTGCTCTTCAAAGTAGTTCTTTCAATTTATACTCATAACATCAATGTATGAGTCTCCATTGCTCACATTCTTACCAATCTTTGGTATTTTTACATTTTATTATTATTCTTACTGATCAAATTGGTGAAAGGCAGTCTTACTATTATTACCGTTATATTTAATATACCCTCTCTAGGTGTCTAGAAAGAGGATTTCAAGTTATGCAATGTATGGATTGCTCCTAGATTTAGAATCTCTATAACTACATTAATGGATATTCTCTTTTTGAGGGTATAGACACTCATTTTGTCTAAATACACTAGATTTAAAGAATCTTTTTAGTAGCAAGGTTATAGGGAGTGGGTAGTATTTTTTCTGATTTTTGCTACCAAATATGTGCACGCTCGTGCGCTCTCTCTCTCTCTCTCTCTCTCTCTCTCTATATATATATATATATATATATATTAGAGTTGATTCTCATAGAATTTGCATTAAATAGAGAAGAAACAGATCCTGTTACTTATGGCTAACAAACTTCAAGGTTGAGGGACTTGACAAGAGTTACCCACTGATTAAATTGAGCTGGCTGGCCAGCTAAGAAGTTACCCATTTCTTGAGCATCAGTTGAGATAACTAAACCTGTCTTTTAGCTGGAGGCCACTGGCCCCAGATAGCCACCTGGCACAGTCCCTTGCTTCCTTTAAACCTTTGCTCATATTCATGACCTTCCCTTGACAACACTGCTTCCATGTGGATGTGTGCATATGTTTATTGCTGACAGTGTCCTTAATGCTTTTATATGAATACCAGATATCCATGTATAATTGCAAATATCTTCAGAAAAGATGTTGTTTTTAAAACAAATATTAAGTTACTATATTCACTAGAGTGGTTTTTAATTTGAAAACCCTTCATATGTAATAATTCTCTGTATAAAGAAAAAATCTCCACCCTTCTTATGTAAGTTAATTACTTATTAGAAAAAAATTAGCGTTTAGTATATATTTTACTCACATGATCAAATTTTATCAATAGAAGGATCAAAGGGTAGCTGTGCACACATCAACTAGAATTGGTAAAATTATAAAAAGCAAAAAAATAGAAAAAATTAGTATAGTGATATATGGATAAACCACTAAGCTTAAACTATGTATATGTAAAAAATGGTCCTGTACAAGGACACATTTATGGAGAACTGTGGAAAGCTCACAAATCATGGGTGCTCAAAGAGTAGGTGGCACTTTCTATAGTAACTTCCACGTGAGGTCTTGTGTAAATCACTTGACTTCTACTCTATGCATGGGCAATTAAATACAGCGGAAAAGGAAAACGTCAGAAACAAAATTATCTTCCAAGTCACTGCAGAGTTTTATTAACAGGTGGGACTCACTTAGTAAAACTCATTCACTGAGACTATATATATTGAGACTATATGTTTGTTTGTCTCTGTGTGTGTCTGTGTGTTTTACCTCATAGGTACTAAAATATACTTTCTTTTCCTATCATAGTTCAGAATGCTTCTCTTTTGATTTAGGACTCATTAATTCTAACATAATTTTTGATATCTTTCTCCCTGGCTGTTATTTACCATGGTGGACTTTAGGATCTGGGTTCTGTTTTCTATCCCTTGATATATTGCAATTCTTGAGTAAAAGTCCTCATGCAGTGAAGAGAAGTGGTTAAAAATGGATGATGGTTCTCTTCCTTGTCCTTGATTTGCCAATTAAAGAAAAAGACACTGTATCTTTTCTTCTGCTCCAATCCCCGATATTCTGCAGCCACTTTTCTATCACCTTAATATACTCAGGTACACCCCTGGGTCATGATAAGCTCCATTACTGCCACTTTGACACTTTTATGTGCTGCTGGAAATGTTTCTCCTTAATTTCACAGTTCAGTGCCACTCTTTGGATTTGGGACTTTGAAATTTTCTCTCCAGTTTATTTTCTGAAATACTTTTTTACTTTCCATCCACAATAACTTCATAAAACTGCCACCACCTCTAAAATCAATCTTCTTCTCTTAAACACATTTCTGACATTGTACTTGGCTCTTAAATTCCTTTTCTTTGCTTAATAGTTTCATCAATGTTTAGGGAAGACTTTGTGGATTCCTAGGTAGTATGAGATTTTTCATCTTCACCATCTTAATTCTGGTAACAAAAGTGGCAGGTTTCCTGAAAATTGAAGAGGACCACCTATCATGAATATATACAACAAGTTCTTAGGAAAATTAATGTTTTTTAAATCCTCTGCTCAAGACAGTGACCCTGAGGTAGATGCCAGGATTTCAGGTATCCTTTTCATCACTCCAGGCTCCTCTAGATTCCTCTGTTACTCAGTTTTATGAACAAATCTCTTAACATGTGACAGTCTCATCTCAGTAATAATGATGCTCAAGTTTCTTCTTCAAGTGTCCATGTGGTATCGAGTAAATCCGTCATGTTTTTGAAGTTCATCTTAGGGATCAATATTGTGATTCACAGTAATGGGGCAGATTCAGAAATTGAACTCACTCTTCAGCTATACAAGGGAAAATGAGCATCCTTATTTTTGTAATTGATCTAAGCTTTCAAGAGCCTCTATGTCTTCTTGGGAAGTAGAGGGAAGTGAAGGCAGCTTCAGTGAAGAGCAGAGGGGAGATAACATTCTAAACAAGGCAATCTGTGGCATTTCTCTTCAGTTTTAAATAGTCTCTTGAGCATGACTCATTCTCTTTTTGAGAAAACCTGTCTCTCATATCGCCTCCTCTGTTCCCTGTATTGTTCCAAGATGGTGTCTAGGTATGTAGGTTGGTTTCAAGATTTAAAAAAAAAAAACATCAGCTCTGTGGTAAGCAAAATAATGGGCCCTCCCAGAAAACCCACACCCTGATACTCAGAACCCGTGAATATATTAAGTTGCAATGTAAGGGGGGGGGGGCAGTTAAAGTTGCAGCTGGAATTATGTTCGCTAATCAAGCTGATTTTGAAATAGGAAGATTATCCGGGACTATCTGGGTGGGCCCAATGTAATCACAAGTGTCCTTATAAGTAAAAGAGAGGCAGGAGAGTCAATGTTAGAGTGATGCAGGATGAAAAAAGCTAAAGTTGGAAAGGGACCATGAGCCAAAGAATGCAGGCAGTCTCTAGAAGCTAGAATAGGGACGGAAATAGATTCTCATCTAAACTTCCAGAGTAATGTAGCCCTGCCAATACCTTGATTTTAGCCCGGTGAGACCCACTTCAGACATCTGGTCTCCAAAACTATAGGATAATAAGCTTGTGTTGTTTAAACCATTAAGTTTGTAGCCATTCATTAACAGCAACAATGGGAGAATCATTCAGGGTCTATGTGGTATCTTCTTGGTCTCTGTGGCTCTTTGTGGCAAATCTAGGCTGACTAATGGCCACTAGGGTACACAACTAGTTCTGTCTGGCCTTTCTAAGCATCATGCTTGCTCTTATTATGAAAGTCTGTGGTGTCCACTGTTTGTCTCTGACACAGAGTCCCTGCATGTTTGTCTCTGTGTCCCAATCTCAAGACCTCTACTTTGTCTTACTGAAGCATGACATGTTTAAGCCACATGCAGACTGTAGAGATCAGGTTGTGATGCTTCATGCTCATCTATCTAAACAGCTCTCTTGGCTGAGGTGGGCCATCAACCCTTGGGTCTGGGCTGTGCCACCCTACATGTGGCCCACTGCTTAAAGGGGAAAATTAAGCAGATGGTCTTTGTGTTCTAGGTTTCCAATCAATCTATCTGACATGCTAAGGGAGGTCAGGAACATAGTTTTAACTGCCTGCTTCCCAAATCACTGTCTTGTTTCTCATTCTCACACTGCTCAGAGCTAGAAGAAATGTGCTTCCCTCACCAACCTTTCTTTTTGTCATGTTCTGCATTCCTTCTGTCTCTAGTTTTTAGGTAGTAAAATCCACGCTGTAGTGGGCAAGCTTGAGTATTGTTATGTTAAGGCAGTTAAAATAACTTAGATTCTCTCTCAACATAGTCTGATTTTCAAAAGTATTGTTTTGATATTGGCTGAAGAAATTTGACTCCAGGTCCCAAAACTAGAATTTTCCTACTTCTTTCACTTTGCATATATGTTGCATAATTCTGATTCTTCAAAGAGGCAAATATATGCTTCCAGAATATTATTGATGAGAAGGGCCAAATTCAAGAAAATTAAAAGAGAAAAGCCATTGAATATTATTCCTACCACACCAAAAAATGTTGAATTTTTTTGGTGTTAAATATGCTAATTATTTTAAAAAGATTATATAAATGTGAGAAATAATAGCGAGGTCTATTACTTAAAATGCTCACATGTACTTAAAATGTATATTGATTATTGTGCTTGTTATTAATCTTTAAATAAATTAAACCACATGCTTCAGGTTTGAATTAAGAAATTCAAGAAAGCTTATTAAAATTTGGATTCCAAATGTGCTGTTTATTATACCAAACTGAATATTCTGAGACACATTTTGTAGGGTACTTGATTAAATTGCATTTGTGGAATGGTGGAGCTAGTGCAGACCATAAGAAATAACTTAATACATTCCCTTGAATTCCCAAATACCATTTACAGACCTATTTAAAATACAGCCTCGATTCTTTAGACATCACTACCATCCCCTCAATGTTAGGATTTTTCTAAGCAAATGAAAGCTTGTTTTTTTCTGTCACTTGTTTCTCTCCCATAATGTAGCTACTGGCAATTAAAGATCATTTCGTCCCTGCTTTTTCTCTCTATTGTCTTCCTCTGTAGAAGAAATTACTTTTTTTTTCCCTTGGAAATTAAGAATCAAATGCATCTAATAATGCAGAAAGACTATATGACAACAATAATTGCCTCTCAAGCTTAATTATATTAAATGGTCCTTTTGTCAACAGTCATTACTTAGTACCAGAAGCAAATAAAGTAGATTATTGACAGTCTCAGAACAATCCTGACTTCTCTACATGATCACCATGAACGATTCCACATAAACCTATGGCTTTTTAAATTAATTTCCATGTTCTTATTTTTGCTGCTTTATTTCCATCAACCTCCAGACCTATATTTAACTTCGTATGAGATATCCCTACCCATCTTACTGCAAGTTCTGTATGTCCCAATCAACACTAATATTTTCATTCATTTTGCCTCTCGAATATTCTCCCTTTTCTGGTTTTTGATATCATAGGTAATGGTTACTATCTATCTCACTGACCATTCAAGCAAAAACCTCGGTAATCACTGTGGCAGTATCCTTGGATTCATGCTAAGAACCCCCCACACAAGGGAAAGCACAGCCAAGATCAGCAAAACTAACTCGTGGCAGCCTGTGCCGTGGATGCAGACATGTGGGCAAAGCCGTCTGAGGTGAGCCATCTCCCAGTGAGCTTGCCGATCTAAGAGTTAAGTAAGTGCTATTGTTGAAAACCACTAAGATGTGGGTGTCTACAATGCAGCAGTAAATAACTAATACAACCATTTTGCTCTTTTCTGACACACATTCCTCTTCCCTAAACTGGTTCCCCGTTAGGTTGTGCTGGAGAGAGAAAATCAGGTTAGAGGAGAAAAAAGTGGCCTGCTACTTCCTGCTTTGTCCCTGCTTTCTGTCGATTCCTCTCGTGCTTCTTCAGCCCAGCAGGATGGGGTGTATTTGTGTTCTGTATCCAATAAGTTACAGAGTTCTCATTCAACCTGTGCTGGTTATTTGAATCTGTCCTTTTTTCCTCTATTCCTGGCCACTGTCTTGTTCAAAATCTTATTTATTTTTTTCTTTCTTTCTAAGATATTTTTAGATACCCGTCACCAATATCTCCACTTGTGGTTATTTCCATTCTGTTGAATCCTCTATAATAATCTAAGTGGTAGTGTAATGTAATGGTTAATATTTTCAAATTCTGGACTTGAATCGCAGCTTTGTTACTTGGGAACGCTATTATTAGGAGCATTACATAACCCCTCCAGCCTCAGTTTTTTAATGTGTGGAATTGGTATAACAATAGTACCTACCTCGTAGAATATTCAAGCACTTTCTGAATTAGAACAGTTTCTCCCAATAGGAGACACTCAGTGAACATACTTTCATCACATCATTGAGTGTAGGTATCTTTCTGTGGAATATGTTTTGAATAAAATGTTACCCAAAGGGTTCCGTAACCAATATGGCTGAAATGGGTTTCAACCATAAGTCTAGAAACCATTGCTAAAATACCACTTCTTGAGGAAAATTGTAGTACTGAACTACGTACTTCCGGTTGGTGCTGGGAAAGCAGTAAACTGGTTTTAAATGCTGCTCCTGGAAGGAGCTCATCCTGCTGGGCTGAAGAACCATGAGGGGAATCAACAGAAGCAGGGAGAAAGCAGGAAGTAGCAGGCTTCTTTTTTCTCCTCTTACCTGATTTTCTCTCTCTAGCACAACCTAATGGGCAGCCAGTGTAGGGAAGAGGAACACGTGTCACAGAGCAGAGTACAGGATGGTCGGTTTAGAATTGAGAGACAACAGATAGATAATTTATACAGTACAAAGAATATGTCTCAAATATTCTCTTTAATCCTAAGTATGAAATTGAGAAGATATACAAAGCATTAGTTAACCATTCTGTAAGTGCTAAAAGATAAATACTAAGACATTGACAAAGAAGTCCCAAAATGTTTTGAAAAAAAAAATTACTGTGTTACACTTGCCCTTATGTAATGATGAACAGTGAATATATTTGGTACCAGAAATTGAATATTCCTATGAAAGCACTTAAAACCCTTTCCAGTAAAAAATCAGTCATCAGAATTTCAGAAAATTGACTATGCAGCAGAATAAGTTTTAAGAAATCAATTTTTGTGAATTGATATAGTTAGTCTTCAATAACTATTTACCATGCTCATCATTTTTATGGTAATCATTATTATTGTTAATTACAGAAGACAGTCCAGGTGCACTGGGATAACATGAATACATATAATGTTGACTTGGTCAGTCTTCATCTATTTTTCTGTATCAATATCTTCATGGTTTTGGCTCTACTAGAAGTGACTGCTTAAGTTTTTTAGTAAACAGTAATGAAAAACTCTCAGTTCATGTCACTGTTTCCCTGAAGATTTTCCTGAAACTCTTTGGGAAAGTTAGTTATTCCCTCTTCTGAATCTCCACCCTGTATATGTTTTTGTGACAGCCCTCATAGCATAGCACTAGAGCTTTAGGGATGTTGTTTCTTACCTCTTTTTTAAGTTGTTGGATTTTTAAAAGCAACAATGTCTTATTTTTCTTTTTATCTCTAGGTAGAAGCATCATGACTTAAGCATAGTAGAAACTACATTTTTAAAGGCTATTTTAATCTAAGCAGTCTTCAAAAGTTTAGCAAGTGGTTGTCTTTATATAATGTGCATTATCAGTCTAAAATAAGAGTCTGCATATTGTAGCCTTCGCATGGGCCAAATCTAGCTACCTGCTGCTTTTGTAAATCAAGTTGCATTGAAACATAGCCACACTTCATTCATTTAAGCAGTGTCCATGGTGGCTTTCAAGCTAAAATGGACTAATTTAGTAGCAAAAAAGTCTTTTATGGCCCTCAAAACCTAAAATATTTATTATCTTGCCTATTACAGGAAAAGTTTGCCTCCACAGACCTATGATTATAAAGGTATTATTAATACCAGGTTTTTTTCCTCCTAGAAGCCTGGAACTTGCTGGAAAATAGTAATTCTGGGAAATCAAGATCCACTTTTCAAACATTAATCACCATTAGAAGATAAATAATTCCATATCTTCATAGATCTTCTCTCCCATTAACTTAAACTACCTCCACTCATGTTTTCCTTTCCACATATCTTTCTACCCATATAGAAGTGCTTTCATTTTTATCTTATATCCAATTAATATGATCCAATTTTCTAGCTCATAGATTACTATTATTTAAATCAAAACTAATTTGAGCCACCTTTATCCCTCTCCTCCAGTGGGTCAGCACTCCTATAATAATCTCAGATCTCCAGGATATTTACTTACATCATTATATCCTCATCAATCAACCTCATGAATGGAGCTAGAACCCACAAGGAAGGTAGAAGTTCCCCCAGGCACTATCCAAAGCACTACTGTCCCAGAATCAGTCACCACCCTGGTATGTTACCAAAATGATGTAAGCAGCAGTTATCTAGCTAATCTAAAGTGATTCTGTACTCACTACTGTCATCTTAATTGCCATTGAATGTGAAACCAATTAAACAACCTGAGAATTAGCCCTATGTATAAGTCACACCTTGCCTCTTCCCATTAACTATGCCCATCTCCTCATGGTGGGGACTCCTTAACTAAGCTCTATGGCCCAGCATTTTAATCTAAAACACTTAGTTGACCCTAAGTGTCTGGCCTTATTTTTAAACAGTGGACAATGAAGGAAAAGAGGGCCTGTCCTCCAGCTCATTATGACCGGTAATATGCCTGGATTCACAAATCTTGGTTCTTTCCTTAGAGTCACATACTGTCTTTTCCTTCTCAGCAAACTCATGGTTCTGTAATGGCCATGTCAGTAAAGGTGTGCAGATTTATCCATGTACTTGACGATTGTTTCTCTGCTTTTATAAAATTTAGTCTTTGAGAGTCATAATTTGAGATTCTGTATTTTCTTCATTGACTTGTCTTTTGGGAGATTTTTGCTTTTGTTTTCTTCCAGGTGGTCTTATTCAAGACCAATCTCAATCCATCAGAACTACTCTAGAAACCCTAACTCCCCAAAGCAAGGAATTTTTAAAATCTTTTTTGTTTATTTAAGATCCATCATCATCCCTTTTGCAGTTTTATCTTTTCAACAGCTTTTAGAGTCTTACATAATATTTGGTAAAAGATGGAATTCCCACTGTTCAGCAAGAACACTGCTTTATTATACTCTTTCCTAGGACAGAATGCCAATTTTATGTGCTGAAAAGAACAAAGGTGATTTCTCCCTAAAGAAACTGCTCCAAATTAACTTGTTCTCTTGATCTCTCAATATAGCAGGAACTACAAATTTAAAATGCAATTCTCTGTAACAACAATCACCAAAAATATATATGCTCTGTTGTTTCAAGAGCACTGCTATATAAAGAAATTGAAGCATAATTCAGCAAAAAAAAAAAAAAAGTTCCAAAGATTGAAAGAAATGTCCCTCTATATACAAATATATTTAAAATTAACTCACTGGATTTGGACAAATGTTTAGTAATTGGTTTGGATCAGCACATTTTTCTAATCCAATAATTCTATGGACTTGGCTCTTTTTAATCATTCATTCTTTGGCAATCTCTTGCAGTTTCTTTCTTTACTCCTATCTAAGGTTTGTTGAATTATTTCTCCAAGTTCCACACTCAGCTTAATATTTCAAATATGTAATTCTTTTTTTAATATTTTTTTTATTTTAAGAAACTACTTGAAAAGTATCTTAATTAATTTAGAATTTTAACTGCCTACTTTTCCTCACCATTAAGTGGTTTGTTATAGGCTCAGATAGAATTCTGTTGGAATTGGGAAAAGAAAATGCAAATGGAAGTGTACATGCTCTGTCTGGTGGATTCTGTTGGCAGAAATAGATCTGGAGAGTAAAGAGCTGTTGCTGCCTAGAAACAGATTGAAATTGCATTATAAAAAGGTCTAGATTGTATGTTTTCCAGTACATTTTTTTTCCCCACATTATCTCTTATAAAATGAAGTACTTTGTATTATCCAAGGATGTCACCTTCTAAAAACCCCATGAAGAAATGCTTCAAGGTGTATTAGTCTTTTCTCTAAGACCTTGAGCTTTTATTACTACCCCAAGCCAGGCACATTAAGATTAGTTTTTCTCCATCCTTTTCATATTTTGACAATTTTCTTTCTTTCTTTTATTTTAAAGATTTTATTTACTTATTTTAGAGAGAGAGAGAGAATGAGAGAGAGAGCATGAGAGGAGAGAGGTCAGCGGGAGAAGCAGACTCCCTGTTGAGCAGGAGCCTGATGTGGGACTCGATCCCGGGACTCTATGGTCATGACCTGAGCTGAAGGCAGTTGCTTAGACAACTGAGCCACCCAGGTGCCCTTGACAATTTTCTTATTTAGTCTTAAATGCATGAGAGATAGGCCATCCACTTTTATGATGTTTGACATCATAAAATCATGACATCATGTCATACAATCTTTTTAGATTTCAGTTTCCTTTTCAATTGAGTGAAAGGATTTGGTAACCAATGATTTTTTGTGCAATTGATTCCCTAATAAAATCTGGTATACCTCTAAATTAAATGATTCTATAAGAATTAAAAGATGTTGAAACTTCTTACTTATCACTGAAGAGCCTAATGGTATATGCTAACCAAAACATTTGTAGCAAAAATGACAACTCCTGAAGAGTGTAACCTTACCCTTGCTTTGGAGGAAATTTATAACAGCACAGGTAAAATGCAGATAGTCACTGGGCAAGAAAGCAAATCTGAACAGATGCTGTATAAATATCATCAAGCTCCGAGGGGATAAAACAGAGAAAACCCATGAAGCAAACAAAGCTGTATGGTCCAACACTGAAAAAAGAAAAGAAAAGGAAAAAGATAGAAACTACATAAAATTGTAATGTTAAGGAAAACTAATGGGGAATATGTTGAACCATCACATAGATATTAGAAGATAATGACAGATGTGTTGATGGAATATGAGCCTAGGGACAAGGAGTAGTCAGCCAGGTCCTGGTCTAGATTTCTTCTTTCACATAGTAGAAAGAAATGAGCTGTTTTTGAATTTTTCCTGAGTGCCGTGAATTGTGCTTGATGCTTTCATACATATTACTGCATTCAATTTTCAGACCAACTATAGAATACAGGTTGAATTTCTGTTTTATAGAAAAGAAAATCCGAGGCCCAATTAAGCATTTGAGGAACATTGGGAAGGTCTTACTACTAATTAAAAAAAAAAAAAATGGTTAAGAATTTGAATCCCAAGTTTGTTGGATCTCTAAACTTATTTATTTCCTACTCAATAACTTTTGTAATAATGAAGATGTTTTCTCTGTATTCAGGGTAAGTTGCATTTTTCCAAATTAGCAAAGTAAAATACTCAGTTCTGAGATATACATTGTTTTTTACATTTTAACATAAATTTTTATCTGTCTTAATGATTGCGTATTATAGTTTAGGAATCTTAAATTTCTTCATGGCACATGGGACAACTTTTTTTTTTTTCATAGTGTTCTAAGTTTATTGAAGTTTGGTAATGTTTATGTTCTTAGAATTGAGTTAAAAGTAAACAGCATTTTTTTAAATGTAGGAAGTCATGAAAACTAAGGTATTTGCCTCTGTCTTCATAGAAAAATAAGGACTACAGAATCTGTGTTCCTATTCTGTTGCCTGATACTTACCAGCAATGGCAATGTCCTTACATGAATGGGATGCTTGACCAAAGGAAACAGAAAGTACGATGGATCAAATTAAGTTTAGCCTTGTACTAAATTATGACCCCTCACCAAAGTGTTTTGGTTTTAGGTAAGACAAAATGATTAAGTTTCCCTCTGTGGGATTTGAGAATGGCCATGCTTGCTTACATTAAATGGTGAAGGGAAATACATAAAATCATATTTTTCTTCAATAAATTATACTTTCCTTTTCACGAGAAGAGTCTGCATTTAAACTTACTATAATGTAGGTTGAGTTAATCCTACATGCCAACTGAATTATCTGTATTACCTAATTACCGGGTCTTCTGTGAACATTTAATAAAGATTATATTGACTCAAAGTAGAAATTTTTGAAGATTCTTTTCCTCAGGTCAGTAGGTAAATAGAAGCATACTATATATAACATTGACCTGCACACCATTAACTTTAGAATAATGAGGAAAAACAGTAAAATCAACACTGTAACATATTGAGTGCTTTTAATATGTACATGGTCCTATGGTAAAATGTTATATTTTTACTAATTCCTCTCAATCCTGAACAGTCAATATCCATTTTACAAAGAGGGAACCAAGACTTAGAGAATTTAAGTATCTTGCGAAGTTCCCTCTCTCATTCCTGCATGATTTATTAGGAATCCTTGAGGAACCAGTCACTGTAATGGGCACTTCATAAGGTATACGTAGCATGTGTCTGATAGCCAGGAGTCTAGCCAGGTCTATTTCACAGCACTGCTATGTTTAAACTCTGAATATGGAGATGTTTATCATTTGGGAGTAATTTACTTGGTAGTAATTACAACACTAACACCAGCTTATAAAGTTTTGGTTGTAATTAAAGCAAACTATGGCCAGGATCCTAAAATACCTACCATATCAGATAGGCCCTTCATTGACATGCAAGAAATACTCTAATTTAGTAATGGCTACTGTAACCCCATCATAACGACTAGCTAAGGCTTTTGGTCCAATACTTGTCTGATCATCTTTTTAGTGAATCTCCATTTTGCTTATCCCTTATGTCAGAGTTTGCTTTTGGTATTTTTTTTTTACATAACGAGGAAGCCTTGGCTTGTGTTGATGCCAAATTATGAGGCTCATACTTCCATATAGGCTGTTCTTATCTTTTTGTAACCCAGTACATTTATTATTTAGTTTTATAGTTATTCAAGGATTATGCTGTCCTTTTAAAGAGATCAACTGCATACTAGAAAGGCAGTACATAAATATTTTTGGGTCACTTTTCCAAGCCTATCAGCTGCTTCTGTGAATCTACCTGAATATGTAAAATGGGGGGTCTATTAGTTATTTCTGTGACATTAAACAACTCCCCAGTGGTAGTGGCTTGCAACAGTAAGTATTGGACTGCACGTCAAAGGTAGGTCAGCAGGACCTGGCTGAACATGGTTGGGCTTTGTTTAGTTCTGGTCCACATGTCTTATATCTGGGACCCTGACTAAAGGAACAGCCACTATATGAACATGCTGTTCTTAAGTTAGATGGTGGAAGCAAAAGAGTCACCAGCAGAAACAACTGACTCAGAATGGTGTATGGTCACTTCCCACATGTCCAAACCCCAAAGCAATGGGGTAAAGTGATATACATCACTTACAGTGAATCAGAACAATGTTAGAGTAGGAAGGAAAAACAATGAAGAAATAACACAATCTACCACAGGCAATTTAACTAGTAAAGACCTTTCACTAATATCTCTGTTATTGCCCAGAAACCAATATAGTGTTGTGAATTCGATTTTCTCCAAAATTTTAAAATTCTGTAAACCAAGAAATCATTGTTTGTGTTTTATTTTCCATCTTAAATTTTACTTGTTTTGGAATGTGCCTATGCCCCAATAATGTAATAAATTTAGTCAGATCCACAAATTACTTGATGTCAAAAATACATCATTGAAGCATCTGAAAAGTCAGTACTACGAAACTATTTTCTTCAAGGCCTTCAGGTCTTTCTTTGCCCACAGGTAAATAGTAATTTGAAACAAAATGTCCTTTCCCTCCCTTGTTCCCAATGAGAATGTAAATTTCCAATATTTACATAGAGACACTTGTGGAAGAACCAGTGTTTTAAATTTATAGAGATTGGAAAGCTAAAATTTTCTCTTTCCCAAGTTCCCTTATGGAAAAGTTTTGGCCAATGAAATATAAGTGACATCTGCTGGAAGGAACTTTCATGAAAGATTTTTTAAAAAAGAAAACTCAGCTAAAATAGCCTCTTTGGGCCATATCCCTGCCTGTCATATGCTGCAATGCCTAGAGCTAAAAGATGAGCAAGCAGGAAGACAGAGGGGTCTTGTTCCTGATGACACTGGAAAGCCATAGCACTGGTCACCCACTGCTATCTCAAGATTTTATTTGGCATGTCTCCTCCCATGCTATAGTTAGAACTGGACAGGAGCAATATCATTAGTGCTTCGACAGAATCTTGGTTTCTTCAGAAGCTCCAACCTGAGAAATCTTCCTCCTGCATCTTACGTTGCTACTTCACCTCCAAGAACCCTGTCCCACTTTTCCATCCTTCCAAGTGACTATCAAAACCTATAAGACATCCAGAGTTCCAGCTGCACAACAAAGAAATTTAGAATTGTAATAAACCCTCAATCCCCCATGACCACTGCAACAAATTTCAACCTTTGCCCTTTCCTTGTTTTGCCATGGCAAAAGAAAACATTCACTGCTCTATTAATTAGGACTTCACTTGCTAATGTGTTATTTCCCATTCTTTCCTTTTTTGTGCAAATAGCCAGACTATTATCTATGGCTTCTTATGTTGGTTGGGGTCATATTACCATTTCTGAACAAAGAGTTGGGAATGGAAATGATGTGTGTCACTTTCTGGCTTGGGTTTAAAGCATGTAATTGCTACTGTGAGACCCTTTAAGCTTTCTCTCTTCCTTCTGGCATGACAATTGGCTATATCATTTACTTGAACTCCTAAATGACTGTGATAAGCACAGCTCTCCATATCAATCTTTGATTGTCATGAAATATGAGAGGGAAATAAATCTTTATTTTTTTAAGCCATTATAGTGGGGGTGGTTTGTTATGGGACCATGATGTCATCATTTGGAATGATTCAAGTCCAATCAAGGGAGCTTCAGCACAAGGGGATATCTGGGTATCAAGAAGAGTTGGAACCAAGAATTGAGTGCTGCAGTTATCAACAATAGCCAAACTATGGAGAGAGCCCAAATGTCTATCAACTAATGAGGATATAAAGAAGATGTGTTGTGTTTGTGTGTGTGTGTGTGTGTGTGTATTACTCAGCCATCAAAAAGAATTAAATCTTGCCATTTGCAATGATGTGGATGGAGCTAGAATCTATTATGCTAAGTGAAATAAGTCAATCAGAGAAAGACAAATACCATATGATCACATTCATATGTGAAATTTAAGAAAGAAAATAGATGAACATATGGGAGAGATGGAAACAAACCATAAGAGACTCTTAATGATAGAAAACAAACTGGGGGTTGATGGAGGAGGGTGGGTGGGGGATGGGCTAGGTGGATGATGGGTATTAAAGAGGGCACTTGTGGTGAGTACTGGATGTTATATGTAAGTGATGAATCACTAAATTCTACTCCTGAAACCAACTGCCCTATATGTTAACTTAGTAAAATTTAAATTAAAACAAACAAAACAAAACAAAAAACAAAAATACCTGAGTGCTGTAGAACTATCCCTCTTGACCATAATTTTCTTTATCTATTTAGCATTATTTCTTCTCATTGAAAACTTATGCTCTTCACATGGGGAGAAATACAACCTTTGGTCCTCTAAAAAGTCAGCTCACATTTTCAGTGAACAGGGGAATAATGACAGACACTTTATCTGGTCTCAAATTCAAAACTCTTAGGAAATGTGTCTGATTGGACCACCTTGAGTAACCTTTAAGTAACTATATTTGGGTAAATGGGGTCAAGGAAGAACATGACACAGATCTGTGGGAATGGAATAGAGGAGGAAATATTCCCAGGAAAAGAGAGGATTGTCAGATTAGTAGCTCATAAATGTTAAAGTGTAGTATATATGTGTGTGTGTGCTTATGTGTGTGTATGTATGTATATATATATGTGTGTGTGTGTGTGTGTGTGTGTGTGTATTTAGTCAAATAAATTTGTTCAGCAAGAATTTATAGTATTCTTCCATTAGTCTACATAAAATTGTAAAATTCTTTAATATGGAATGTGATATATCAAATAAAAATGAGCAAAATAGTTAAAGATAAATGAATGGTGCTAGAGATATATATTCATAGGCAACATTAAAAATATGTATGCAATTTGTAAGATACATGAAACACATTAATTTGTTATATGGTTCTTGTTAGTATATTAACTAACATGTGCTTAACTCGGTGCTAGTTTATTATTTATTAATATATATTAGTTCAACAATTAATATATATTATTTAACAATAAATTAAATATAATTAATATATATTAATTCAAGCTCTTTGCTTGAGCTTATCACACTGCATTGTAAGTGGTTTTTCTACTTACTGTTTTCCTTGAGACTGTGTGGCTGTTACATGTGACAGGTCTTATTTCTTACTATATACCAATGTACAAATTAAGAACCTAGAAAAAAAATCTTACTATAGGACTATCTTAATCTTTCCTTTCAATCAGGAAATATCCAGTTTTAAAGCTGAAATCATATTCATATTGCAGATTCAGTTTTTTTTCTGAGTTTAAGGACTTGAATCTTAGAAGGCTGCTCAGATTGACATTTTGTCTTTTCATGAAACAGTGCATATGAAAACATATAAAAGCCATTTTAAATTTAGACAGCATTATAGAAGCAAAATCAAGTTTTAATTAGTGTCACTAATTGAAAGCAGGAAACAGCATAGATAATCTTTAAAAATTACAATAACTTGGCTTGGGAATTCACATCAACCACACATACTGAATTTTTTAAGGCTGAGTTTGGCTGTGAATGACAGAAAAACTCAAGTAACAGTGTCTTAAGTAAAACAGAAATTATTTTCTCTCTCCCGACACAGTCTGGAGGTAGGTGGTCCAGAGACAGATGGGATGACTGTCCATGGTATCTGGCTCCCAGGCCCTTTGTTAGCCTGTTATGTAGAGCCTCCATTCCTAAGTTCATTTCATCTTCCATTCTTGGCCATTGCCATTGCCATTTATTTGCGTTGTACCAGACAGAAAGAAAGAAAAAAAAAAAAAAGGATAAGGGTGCTTTGTCTCCTTTTAAGAGCACTGTCTTGAACTTGCACATAGTTTTTATTTATTTGTCATTGGCAAGCAGTTAGTGTTTTAGCCAAAACTCCCAGCAAAGGAGTGTGGGAAATGTGAAATTTGTTCCAGGTGGTTATTCACCCAACTGAAAACCAAGGGCTCTGTCATATAGAACAGGGAGAGGAAAAAACATTTTGAAGCAACTAGCAGTCTCTACAAAATAGCTAGTATATTCCCTGACCAGCTTGAGTTCTGCCTATTTCCATAATGGGCTCACATCTCATATGCCATATTTCAGTTTTACTCTGGCTTGTTCCCATAATGAATCATACCTAGTATATACCTGTGTCTACAACTTGATTCCTGTGCCAGTGATATTATATCACATTCCTGCAAAGGTGGGACTGAGGGCAAATGTTCTTTCAGGATATTCTCATTTCATTAAAAACCAAGTTTTACTCTACACTTAATGAACAGGGTCACTGTGGACAGTTGTGTAGGCTGTGCACACAGTCCAAAAACAATAAGGGGCTAAAATCTCAAGGGAAGGAGTATCTTTTTGTAGTTCAAATGCTTAGAAAGTTAATCTGATTTCAATTCTTACCTCAATTCTCCACCCAAATGGAATGTCTTTTTCTAATTTGGGTAATTGGACTACATGTGCTGGTTGCAACTTTAGTTAGGTGGGATTATTCATATCCATTTAGGAACCAAAATGATTTTCCCAAATATGGGTTTAAGAACATGAATTCCTTGGAAATATTGAGAGTGTAAGATGAGAAAGCATGCTTCATAGTAAAAAAGTAGGTCAAGCAATGTTAAGAGCTTTCTTTGTTATTAACAAAACTTTTAAGAATCTTATGTTAATCCATGCTCCAGAATCTTCAAGGAGGATATTCTTATATGAAATAATTGACAAGACAGTCATTTCTTTGTACTGCATCTTTCAGGACATTGTAGTAAAATACCGATTTGGTGCAATGTTTCTGAAACATGGCTGGAGAAAAAATAAGCTACCCTTCCATATCCCCAAATTTACTTAATTTGGATTCTCCAGATGAAGGTCTTGGCAACCTGTAGTTTTAACAAGCAACCAGATCACTCTTGTCATTAAGCAAATTTTGGAAATACTGATACATAGAAATATTTTTTTGTTAGTCATACACCAGAATCACCTGGGAAGCTTTTTCAAATACGTATTTACTTTGTCCCTTCCAAATTTATGAATCAGAGTGAGGTGTGCTTTCTCAACCATCCTTTCTTACACTAACTCATAGTTAAGAACCATTGTTTTAGACCCAAGTTTTTTATTCTTCATATATCGCTACTTAGTTATACACCAAAGTATGCACACATGGATGTTTTCTTTCTTGGGATCATTCCTTTCCATTTATCAGGTTCTCCCTGGCATTAACTACTTCTTTCATGGCAAATGGGAAGAGGACTCCTAGCCATGCTTTATCTCAGGGCAGAGTTGACAGTAGTAAGAGGAAAACCTTTGACTGTGGAATATAATCTAACCAGCAGATAAAATATTGGAGAATAATGAAAAACTGATTGCTTAAGCATGGGACATTTTTTATGGCTCATATGCTTTAAATGCATACAATTGGCATGAACAGGGTGGCCCATTTTTAAAAAAAGAGCAACTGAATTAAGTAGATTCCCTTGCGTAAAATGCTGCCTGCGTGATCTGTATTCCAGATGTTTCCATGGTAAATGTTTTCTTAATGTGAAATCCAGCCATAAAAAGCACCTGGGTAGTAGACAGCTCTTCCAGACACAAATCATCTTTTTTTTTTTTTTATTCCAAAGATTTATAGAAAGAAAAAACTGCATTTATCTTAAACACAAGCAAGGATGAGCCTACTTCATATTCATATAAAAATATAAAGTGACAAAAATGTTTATTTAAACATCAATCTTAATATGTAAAGAGCTCCATTCATGTCTGTAAACAACACAAGTGTATATACTTTCTATGAGGTCTGCAGAACTGTTTGGCAAACATATTTGGAACATTTGTTTTCAGTATTAATTTTTCTGCATGGATTCTGGCTGAGAACACAGGAATAAAAGATAATAAAACTCCTGAGGTTTTTGAGCCAAACAATCCGGGTTTGAGTCCTCCACCACTTATCAACTATGTAAACTTGGGCATTTTATTTAATCTGTTTTTATTATCCTTTTTTGTAAAGTATGGGTTAGAATAGTACCTCAGAAGATTGTTATGAGGATTAACTGTGTTTACACACATAAACACTTAGAACTTTGGGGGTCCATAATAAATGTTCAGCGAAGATTAGGGTCAATAAAGTAAATTATCTCGATTGGAATTTTCTTCAAAACTAAATGAATGAAAACTCTTATTTTGATCTTGACATTTCACTTTGTTAGAAAAAAAAAAAAATTGGTTCACAAAGGCCTCCTTGGACAAAAGCCCTAAGTAGGAAATGAAGTGATAAATCATAAACTCATGCCCACCTTAAATATAGTACTGAATCATTAATAGAAATACTTATCAATTTATTTATTTATTTATTTTTATTTTTTTTTTTTTTAAATTTTTTATTTTTTATAAACATATATTTTTTATAAACATATATTTTTATCCCCAGGTCTGTGAATCACCAGGTTTACACACTTCACAGCACTCACCAAATCACATACCCTCCCCAATGTCCATAATCCCACCCCCTTCTCCCCAACCCCCTCCCCCCGGCAACCCTCAGTTTGTTTTGTGAGATTAAGAGTCACTTATGGTTTGTCTCCCTCCCAATCCCATCTTGTTTCATTTATTCTTCTACCCATTTAAGCCTCCATGTTGCATCACCACTTCCTCATATCAGGGAGATCATATGATAGTTGTCTTTCTCTGCTTGACTTATTTCGCTAAGCATGATACGCTCTAGTTCCATCCACGTTGTTGCAAATGGCAAGATTTCATTTCTTTTGATGGCTGCATAGTATTCCATTGTGTATATATACCACATCTTCTTGATCCATTCATCTGTTGATGGACATCTAGGTTCTTTCCATAGTTTGGCTATTGTGGACATTGCTGCTATAAACATTCGGGTGCATGTGTCCCTTTGGATCACTACATTTGTATCTTTAGGGTAAATACCCAATAGTGCAATTGCTGGGTCATAGGGCAGTTCTATTTTCAACATTTTGAGGAACCTCCATGCTGTTTTCCAGAGTGGCTGCACCAGCTTGCATTCCCACCAACAGTGTAGGAGGGTTCCCCTTTCTCCGCATCCTCGCCAGCATCTGTCATTTCCTGACTTGTTGATTTTAGCCATTCTGACTGGTGTGAGGTGATATCTCATTGTGGTTTTGATTTGTATTTCCTTGATGCCGAGTGATATGGAGCACTTTTTCATGTGTCTGTTCGCCATCTGGATGTCTTCTTTGCAGAAATGTCTGTTCATGTCTTCTGCCCATTTCTTGATTGGATTATTTGTTCTTTGGGTGTTGAGTTTGCTAAGTTCTTTATAGATTCTGGACACTAGTGCTTTATCTGATATGTCGTTTGCAAATATCTTCTCCCATTCTGTCAGTTGTTTTTTGATTTTGTTAACTGTTTCCTTTGCTGTGCAAAAGCTTTTGATCTTGATGAAATCCCAGTAGTTCATTTTTTCCCTTGCTTCCCTTGCCTTTTGCGTTGTTCCTAGGAAGATGTTGCTGCGGCAGAGGTCGAAGAGGTTGCTGCCCGTGTTCTCCTCAAGGATTTTGATGGATTCCTTTCGTACATTGAGGTCCTTCATCCATTTTGAGTCTATTTTTGTGTGTGGTGTAAGGAAATGGTCCAATTTCATTTTTCTGCATGTGGCTGTCCAATTTTCCCAGCACCATTTATTGAAAAGGCTGTCTTTTTTCCATTGGACATTCTTTCCTGCTTTGTCGAAGATTAGTTGACCATAGAGTTGAGGGTCTATTTCTGGGCTCTCTATTCTGTTCCATTGATCTATGTGTCTGTTTTTGTGCCAGTACCATGCTGTCTTGATGATGACAGCTTTGTAATAGAGCTTGAAGTCCGGAATTGTGATGCCACCAACGTTGGCTTTCTTTTTCAATATCCCTTTGGCTATTCGAGGTCTTTTCTGGTTCCATATAAATTTTAGAATTATTTGTTCCATTTCTTTGAAAAAGATGGATGGTACTTTGATAGGAATTGCATTAAATGTGTAGATTGCTTTAGGTAGCATAGACATTTTCACAATATTTATTCTTCCAATCCAGGAGCATGGAACATTTTTCCATTTCTTTGTGTCTTCCTCAATTTCTTTCATGAGTACTTTATAGTTTTCTGAGTATAGATTCTGTGTCTCTTTGGTTAGGTTTATTCCTAGGTATCTTATGGTTTTGGATGCAATTGTAAATGGGATTGACTCCTTAATATCTCTTTCTTCTGTCTTGCTGTTGGTGTAGAGAAATGCAACTGATTTCTGTGCATTGATTATATATCCTGACACTTTACTGAATTCCTGTATAAGTTTTAGCAGTTTTGGAGTGGAGTCTTTTGGGTTTTCCACATATAGTATCATATCATCTGCGAAGAGTGATAATTTGACTTCTTCTTTGCCGATTTGGATGCCTTTAATTTCCTTTTGTTGTCTGATTGCTGAGGCTAGGACCTCTAGTACGATGTTGAATAGCAGTGGTGATAATGGACATCCCTGCCGTGTTCCTGACCTTAGCGGAAAAGCTTTCAGTTTTTCTCCATTGAGAATGATATTTGCGGTGGGTTTTTCATAGATGGCTTTGATGATATTGAGGTATGTGCCCTCTATCCCTACACTTTGAAGAGTTTTGATCAGGAAGGGATGTTGTACTTTGTCAAATGCTTTTTCAGCATCTATTGAGAGTATCATATGGTTCTTGTTCTTACTTTTATTGATGTGTTGTATCACATTGACTGATTTGCGGATGTTGAACCAACCTTGTAGCCCTGGAATAAATCCCACTTGGTCGTGGTGAATAATCCTTTTAATGTACTGTTGAATCCTATTGGCTAGTATTTTGTTGAGTATTTTTGCATCTGTGTTCATCAAGGATATCGGTCTATAGCTCTCTTTTTTGGTGGGATCCTTGTCTGGTTTTGGGATCAAGGTGATGCTGGCCTCATAAAATGAGTTTGGAAGTTTTCCTTCCATTTCTATTTTTTGGAACAGTTTCAGGAGAATAGGAATTAGTTCTTCTTTAAATGTTTGGTAGAATTCCCCCGGGAAGCCGTCTGGCCCTGGGCTTTTGTTTGTTTGGAGATTTTTAATGACTGTTTCAATCTCCTTACTGGTTATGGGTCTGTTCAGGCTTTCTATTTCTTCCTGGTTCAGTTGTGGTAGTTTATATGTTTCTAGGAATGCATCCATTTCTTCCAGATTGTCAAATTTATTGCCGTAGAGTTGCTCATAGTATGTTCTTATAATAGTTTGTATTTCTTTGGTGTTAGTTGTGATCTCTCCTCTTTCATTCATGATTTTATTTATTTGGGTCCTTTCTCTTTTCTTTTTGATAAGTCGGGCCAGGGGTTTATCAATTTTATTAATTCTTTCAAAGAACCAGCTCCTAGTTTCGTTGATTTGTTCTATTGTTTTTTTGGTTTCTATTTCATTGATTTCTGCTCTGATCTTTATGATTTCTCTTCTCCTGCTGGGCTTAGGGTTTCTTTCTTGTTCTTTCTCCAGCTCCTTTAGGTGTAGGGTTAGGTTGTGTACCTGAGACCTTTCTTGTTTCTTGAGAAAGGCTTGTACCGCTATATATTTTCCTCTCAGGACTGCCTTTGTTGTGTCCCACAGATTTTGAACCGTTGTATTTTCATTATCATTTGTTTCCATGATTTTTTTCAATTCTTCTTTAATTTCCCGGTTGACCCATTCATTCTTTAGAAGGATACTGTTTAGTCTCCATGTATTTGGGTTCTTTCCAAACTTCCTTTTGTGGTTGAGTTCTAGCTTTAGAGCATTGTGGTCTGAAAATATGCAGGGAATGATCCCAATCTTTTGATACCGGTTGAGTCCTGATTTAGGACCGAGGATGTGATCTATTCTGGAGAATGTTCCATGTGCACTAGAGAAGAATGTGTATTCTGTTGCTTTGGGATGAAATATTCTGAATATATCTGTGATGTCCATCTGGTCCAGTGTGTCGTTTAAGGCCTTTATTTCCTTGCTGATCTTTTGCTTGGATGACCTGTCCATTTCAGTGAGGGGAGTGTTAAAGTCCCCTAATATTATTGTATTATTGTTGATGTGTTTCTTTGATTTTGTTATTAATTGGTTTATATAGTTGGCTGCTCCCACGTTGGGGGCATAGATATTTAAAATTGTTAGATCTTCTTGTTGGACAGACCCTTTGAGTATGATATAGTGTCCTTCCTCATCTCTTATTATAGTCTTTGGCTTAAAATCTAATTGATCTGATATAAGGATTGCCACTCCTGCTTTCTTCTGATGTCCATTAGCATGGTAAATTCTTTTCCACCCCCTCACTTTAAATCTGGAGGTGTCTTCGGGCTTAAAATGTGTTTCTTGGAGGCAACATATAGATGGGTTTTGTTTTTTTATCCATTCTGATACCCTGTGTCTTTTGACAGGGGCATTTAGCCCATTCACATTCAGGGTAACTATTGAGAGATATGAATTTAGTGCCATTGTATTGCCTGTAAGGTGACTGTTACTGTATATGGTCTCTGTTCCTTTCTGATCTACCACTTGTAGGCTCTCTCTTTGCTTAGAGGACCCCTTTCAAGATTTCCTGTAGAGCTGGTTTGGTATTTGCAAATTCTTTCAGTTGTTGTTTGTCCTGGAAGCTTTTAATCTCTCCTTCTATTTTCAATGATAGCCTAGCTGGATATAGTATTCTTGGCTGCATGTTTTTCTCGTTTAGTGCTCTGAAAATATCATGCCAGCTCTTTCTGGCCTGCCAGGTCTCTGTGGATAAGTCAGCTGCCAATCTAATATTTTTACCATTGTATGTTACAGACTTCTTTTCCCGGGCTGCTTTCAGGATTTTCTCTTTGTCATTGAGACTTGTAAATTTTACTATTAGGTGACGGGGTGTGGGCCTATTCTTATTGATTTTGAGGGGCATTCTCTGAACCTCCTGAATTTTGATGCTCGTTCCCTTTGCCATATTGGGGAAATTCTCCCCAATAATTCTCTCCAGTATACCTTCTGCTCCCCTCTCACTTTCTTCTTCTTCTGGAATCCCAATTATTCTAATGTTGTTTCGTCTTATGGTGTCACTTATTTCTCGAATTCTCCCCTCGTGGTCCAGTAGCTGTTTGTCCCTCTTTTGATCAGCTTCTTTATTCTCTGTCATTTGGTCTTCTATATCACTAATTCTTTCTTCTGCCTCATTTATCCTAGCAGTGAGAGCCTCCATTTTTGATTGCACCTCATTAATAGCTTTTTTGATTTCAACTTGGTTAGATTTTAGTTCTTTTATTTCTCCAGAAAGGGATTTTATATCTCTCGAGAGGGTTTCTCTAATATCTTCCATGCCTTTTTCGAGCCCAGCTAGAACCTTGAGAATTGTCATTCTGAACTCTAGATCTGACATATTACCGATGTCTGTATTGATTAGGTCCCTAGCCTTCGGTACTGCCTCTTGTTCTTTTTTTTGTGGTGAATTTTTACGTCTTGTCATTTTGTCCAGATAAGAGTAAATGAAGGGGCAAGTAAAATACTAAAAGGGTGGCAACAACCCCAGGAAAATATGCTTTAGCCAAATTAGAAGAGATCCAAAATCATGAGTGGGGAGAAAGGGGATAAAAAGAGGTTCAAAAAGGAAGAAAGAAAAAAGAAAAAAAAAAAAAAAAAAGAAAAGAAAAGAAAAGAATTTTTTTAAAAAAAGAAAACACCTAAGAAAAATGTAAAAAAAAATATATATATATTAGATAAACTAGTAAAAAATCGATAAAAAAGAAATAGGTAACAGTTAAAAAAAAAAAATTTTACCCGAAGGCGAGAAAAAAAAAAAAAAAAAAAAAGGAAAAAGGAAAAAGAAAAAATTAAATTAACTGCAAGACTAAAAAAAATCACAGGAAAAAAGCCATGAGTTCCGTGCTTGGCTTTCTCCTCCTCTGGAATTCTGCTGCTCTCCTTGGTATTGAAACCGCACTCCTTGGTAGGTGAACTTGGTCTCGGCTGGATTTCTTGTTGATCTTCTGGGGGAGGGGCCTGTTGTAGTGATTCTCAAGTGTCTTTGCCCCAGGCGGAATTACACCGCCCTTACCCGGGGCCGGGGTGAGTAATCCGCTCGGGTTTGCTTTCAGGAGCTTTTGTTCCCTGAGCGCTTTCCGTAGAGTTCCAGAGGACGGGAATACAAATGGCGGCCTCCTGGTCTCTGGCCCGGAGGAGCCGAGAGCCCAGGGCCCCACTCCTCAGTGCGCCCTCAGAGAACAGCGCCCAGTTACTCCCGTCTGCCTGACCTCCGGCCGCGCTCCGAGCTCACCGAGCCTGCGACCGGTTCAAGGTAACACGGAGCTGCGAGCTTACTGTCAGCTCTGTCTCTGTAGCCGGCTTTCCCGTTCCAATACCCACAAGCTCTGCGACACTCAGACACCCCCGATCCTTCTGTGACCCTGCGGGACCTGAGGCCACGCTGACCCCGCGTGGGCTTCGCCCCGGTTTAGCCTCTGGAGCGATGTCCCTCAGCGGAACAGACTTTTAAAAGTCCTGATTTTGTGCGCGGTTGCTCCGCCGCTTGCCGGGAGCCGGCCCCTCCCCCCGGGGTCTATCTTCCCGTCGCTTTGGATTCACTTCTCCGCCGGTCCTACCTTTCAGAAAGTGGTTGTTTTTCTGTTTCCAGAATTGCTGTTCTTCTTCTCTTCAATCTGCCGATGGATTTTCAGGTGTTTGCAATCTTTAGATAAGCTATCTAGCTGATCTCCGGCTAGCTGAAGCAGTCTCAGCTTGCTACTTCTCCGCCATCTTGACTCCTCACCCCTCAAAGGCTTTTTTTTTTTTTCAAAAAAGTTATATAAATGACCAACAGGAGCATTAGAAAGTGCTCAACGTAAAAACTCAGGGCAAAGTCATTATGTTGTTGTTGTTGTTGTTTACCTCTGCTTGCAGAGCGTCGTCCAGAGAAGCCATGGGGCAGGACGCGGCAGCGGGCCGCGGGAGCGGGACAGTGCGGCCTCAGGGGCTGGGCTGGAGCGCGGGAGTGCGGGGGTCCTGCAGTGCCTACGGGGCCGCAGCACAGCACAGCGGCGCTGCGCGCCCCTCCACCGCCAGCCCCTCCACCTCCTCTCAGACTCTCCCCCGCGTCCTCCGCCATCAATTTATTTAATTTGTTGAAATATATCAGGGGAAAAATAGCTAGTATTTGCCATATAGTTCAATCACAAAAGATTGACAGAGAGATTGGGTGCTAGGGATGTCATTGGCCCAAGAAGTTGAGGGAAAGGCAAAGGAGAAACACATGGGGGGGACTGGAGGGTGGAAGAATAAAGAGAAAGGGGGAGGTGAGAGAAGCAAGAGAAAAGTTTGTAGAGGCGTTGGCAGGGAAAAAGATATGCTACCAGTTGGGTACAACTTTGTGCCAGCTGTACACAGTGCCATGGATATTTCTCATGAAAATGTAATAAGAACTTCCCCTCAATTATCATTAGGATGATATTTGCTTTAAGAAGAAGGTACCATATTTTAAATGCTTTGCTCATTTGTGACTCCAGATGGGCAAGTCATTCTAAAAGGCATTTACATAAACATTAATGGGTGGTGAAAGCTCTGTGGATAGCTCAAATTTGGGGCTAAACTTTTTTTTTTTCCCCTTCAAAAACAGATGTCTTTTAGTTGTCATTGTATCAAATTAGAGGAAGAAGGCCAGAAATACATAACTACATATTACATTTCTTCACACCTTTGCATTTTCCTCAAATAAACCTTCGGTTTCATGGCAGCTATGGATTTTTTATTGGTTTTCTTTTCAACATGAAATAGACATTCATACTTGCTCTTAAACTATTTTCTTCAAAAGAGAAACATTCTTTTTGTTCAAAGTGTAAAAGAAAGAAAATGTCATCTAGAGATTTTTACAAGTGATTATTAATGCTTTGAAGTTAA
Organism: Mustela lutreola; assembly: GCF_030435805.1. NCBI lineage: Eukaryota > Metazoa > Chordata > Mammalia > Carnivora > Mustelidae > Mustela > Mustela lutreola. The sequence continues at coordinate 122,333,639 of NC_081297.1, forward strand.
AATATTCAGATCAACACTTGATGAAGTTTAAATTGCAGGCAATCTTCTAATAATTCTATGAAAGTGAGAAAGCTAATTTATATTTAATTGCTATCAAAATCAAGTTTCCTGTAAAGCATACTCATATCTTATTTTAAATATATTTTTAAAATGTTTAAAATAGTAGATCTCATTATAGTATCTTGAAGAGAGCAAAATCCTAAATACAGCCCACCCAGATGCATTTACATTCCCATGGCAGACACTCTGTTTCTATAAAGATGTTTGGACATTCTGGATAGAGGCATTCCAGCAAAGTTACAATGATTTATCATATAAAATGCACTATAATTCCCATTGATGTATACTCTATGTAAAAGAGAAACTACCTTCCCATGGCAAAAAACTAGAAATAGTAAAATCTTTGAGAAGGAAGGAATTAAAATGGCAGCCTTGCCCCTGTGATGCTGAAATATTTACATAGTGTAGCTGTACTTTTTATATTATATCTCAGTTGATGATTTCTCCAACTTATGTAAGTAGTAAGGATTTCAAGTCATGGGGAGATTTTCTTCTCATCATTTGTGATTATAAAGAGTACTTGGACATTTTGTCAATAAGTGGCTTCAATGAATATATGACATATTTTAGTGCAAAAAGTCCTCTGATAATTCATGACTATTAAAATAAATTGGCATCCTATTTTAATTTGGTCACTTTGAGACTTTGTATATTGAATTTATGTTAAATGAGTTGGAGAGACAAATTTCCTGATCCCAGACTCAGCTCTGCACAGAGTATGCTCTAAGGCTGCCTTCCTGAGCTTTCTGAGGAACTTCATGGGGAATAACAGAGCATCCACCTTGGGAAACAGGAAGTTAGAGTTGTGAGGTCCTTTCATGTTGCTGGTGGCAGCTACTACCTCTCCTCCTGACACACTCTGGAGCCTATCTGCGTGGGTTAAAATCTTGATTTATCTTGATTTTGTTTCTTACTTAGCTATGTAACCTGGGCTCTGGGGTTCATTTTTTTTCATTTGTAAAGTGGGGTAATAACTGTACCTGCCTAATAAATACCAAGAAAATAAAAGAATAGAGATTCTATAAAGCTTGGAAAATAAGAAAGGCATAAATGTTAGTTAATATTATCATCATAAATAATATTAAAATAAGAACCTCGTTGAGAAGTCATGCCATATACTTGCCTCCCTTCTGCTCACCAGCATGGATTCATGAGTGCCCATTCCCCATCCAGATAGCTCTTTTCCTAGGAGCCTTTTTTGATCACCTTTTTGAAATTTTATTCTACACCTCATGTATCCCAACTTCTGCCACAGCACTCACTGCTTTTTTTCTGAGTTTTTCAAGTTTGCCTATGACGTTTTCCTTGGGTCCAACTTTTAGAATATTGATACTGACTGAGGTCTCACCTTGCCTGGATTTGCCACACCCTTGCTTAAACTAGACTCAGCGTTGCTTCATCCCAAGCACTTCTTTTTTGTCCTAAAGTAATTACAGGGAAAACTCCTTCTTTTCTGAAGTCTTCCTTCTTCTACTCAGAGCATCACACGAGGTGAGAGACAGCATGAGGCAACATATTATTTTGACCTATCTTCTTTTGTGTTGGGACAAAAACCTTATACGCCTCCTCAAATACTCTGAGAGTTTAAAATTCTCCATCTTTTCGGCATAATACTCATACTATCATCACTCTTCTCTTGGTCTGGGGTAAAACCCCTCAATGCATAGCACAGTTTTTGGCTTCTTAGCAACAAAGGGGCTGGACATGCAGCCCAGTTGTTTAGGAGTTGTATCTTGACAAATGAGAAGTGAAAGGTAAAAGGAAATTAAACAGATACATTTCTCTTTCTTACTGCATTTGATGGACTAGTCTGAGTGGCAGTTCTTCCTTCCAGCCCTTCTGGAGAAGAACCACATGCTGAGCAGAGATCTGCAGAGAGATCCTTTTTGTCCTTTCCCAGCTTGTCATGAAGCCGAAGCCATTGCTGGCACAATGACATGTCACACTGCACTGCTTTCCATATTCCCTTTTTCCACTTTGATTTCTTTTCTCCTTACCTTCACCTCCCTGTGCTGTATAGCGCAAACATACCGACACCAAATAAATCTTCGTCTCTGCTTTCTAAAGGAGCCGGCTAAGACTCTCTTGATGGCTTTCTAGAATAAATTTTTATTTTTATTTTTTGGCAGAGAAGCTTAGCATTGAGATTTTTTCTTCCCATCTAACTCGAGTGGGTGTTTGTTGGGGATTAGGGGTAAGATGCCCAATACTCCAATTCTGTCTGAATCAACTGGCAAGAACATGGCTTTCTTCCAACTTTAACTTTTATATGTCTTTTTTCCTGTGTGACTTATTCCCATTGCCCTGTCCCTCATCATTTGAATAATGGATTCTGTTATGATGTTTTGAGATGTGATATCCCCCCTTGGGTGTAGGGAGAGAGTAAGAGCCCTTCATTGCAGAAACACAGTCCCTTCTCCAGTAGGTCCATCTCATGTCCTCTCCACACTGAAACCAGAGTCTAACAGTTACTTGTAGTCATTCTGTAGTTCAGCTTCTAAACAATCATCTGTTGCGCATTAGTTAGATCTGTCGGTTATCCATCTACTTTTTCTACCACTCTATACCTCACTCAATAATGTACACCTCATCTTTCAGACTGGTAAAAATGAGAATTATATATATAAGGTTCTATAAAAATAACTGATTAATGTAGTCTGCACACCTAACCTTTTAGTCTTTCTATAGAATACTGCACACACATAACTCATCTTTGTACAATTATCTTATTTTCCATTAAAAACAGAGACAGCATACTGGTTAAGAGCTTAATTTCTCATCTCAGATTTTGATATAAGTCTGCACTATTTTATTGGCTCTTTGTGTGATTTGGGGCAGGTATCTTAACTTCTCTAGCCTCAGATGTCATAATCTGAAAAAAAGTTATAAGGATATGTTCTTCTTCATGAAGTTGTTTACGAATTAAAGAGAAAATTTATGTCTTCTAAATGCTTATCAAGCATCTGTTATATATCTAGAATTCTTCTAGTCCTTGGGCATAAAGACACAATATCCATAAAATAATTATTTTCATTGACTGGCTCAAAGTAAACAATAAATGTTACTTATGTTATTATTAACATCATCTTTTACTATCCCAAATGACTTTTATTTCACTATACCATCTAGTTCATTGTTAGGTGCTGCCCTCTATTAATAGAGACTTTTTTTTTTAGCAATACCAAAGTAAAACCTTGGAGAATCAGTATCTTATATCATTCTCTTTTGTTGTTCTTTGTGTTTTTCATGATGTACGTATGTATCTGATTTCCAGGTCAGAGAATTTTCTTTCATGATTTTTTTTAATTTCAAGAAATATAGTAAGGCATGATTATAAGTGCTAGTCCATCTTTTTAATTAAACACATCCTTTATTGTGTGCCTATTATGTTCTGGGCACAGTTTTTTGTGTGTGGGAGGTCTCAGGGAACAAAAATTAAAACAAATGACATCCCTCATAAAGGTTGCATTTTAATAGAGGGGCACAGGTAATAAAAATAAGCATAATGAATAAATGTATGTTATATGTCCAAACCTATTGATTGTACCTCCCTAGGAAAAAAATTATAAATATACCTATGTATATCTGCTATTTAAAAATTATATCCAAAAAATAATAATAAAAATAAAAAATTATATCCAAGTACCACTTTACTAAGAGATATTAAATTTTATATTAAAAAGAAAAGATAAAAGTAATTATTAGTTGAAGATCTATTTTTTTCTCTTATAATCAATGTGTTATCTTTCACACTGTCTCTGGTTTGCACATCTTGCTTTAAAGATTAATTTGTTAGCGAGTGAAGATAAATGAAATATTTCTTTAATGATAAAAAGGATTAGTTGACAGAAAAAAATGACAGGCCAATTCTTAGCATGAAATACATGATATTTATGTGATTTAGGAACAATACTATCATAAACAATACCAAACAAAAGTATTGCAGAAGTTAGTGATTCTAGGTATTTTGAGTGATGGTCTGCCTGTTTCTGAAACCAATGTAATTTTTAAAAATAAACTGCTAAAATTTTACAACCCTAGTTTCACAGTTCTAAAGTTCATGTAAATAGATTCATACTCTGCATTTCATTTTGTATATTTTTGTTCCATTAATGGAAAATAAATCTGATTTTACTTTATATGAATATCTTCCCTGAGAAGTAGAGTGTGGTGCAGTATTGACTGTCAGAATCACCTATATTTAAACTACTGTGATGAGATTTTTTGCCAATGCATTTATCACCATTTGTGGAAGTGGCAGTTTTAAATATCAAAATGCCTCTGAAGTGACATGACCATATTAATCTCAAATTTATGAGACCTGCAACAAAAATCCATGTGAATCTCAAAAGCTATTTTATCGTACACTTAACCCAATGTCTTGCACTAAATATTTGAAGAAGTAAAGAAAGGATAAGTGAAGACTGTTACTCATTCACATAAATCACATCCAATTATCAGGGAGAATAATGTTGGTTCTATCTCAGAATTTATCCAGGATCAGATCTCTTCTCACCACCTCTGTCAACAATACATCTTGCCAAAACTAGGAGGAAAAAAAACAAAAAACAAAACCAGAATCTTAACTATTCTGTCTTTATCTGCTCTACCCCTAATCTCAACCGTGTCACTTTTATGATCCTTTAGAAACAAAGTGGATCAAATCATGCTTGCTCCAAATTTTCCAGTGGTTCTTTCCTGTCTTAGCACATAAGCCATATCCTGGAAGAAATGTAGAGGGTCATATATGATCTGATGATCTGGTCCACATTCCTTCTTTGTTCTCATTGCTTCCATTCCCCACCCCTTCCCCCACTATACTCATTCAATTTCTCCCCCGGTGATCTTGCTGTTACTTGAACTTATCAAGTGCATTCTTATTTCATGGTTCCCAAATTTCTATATTTTGCTTGTTTGCCTTAGATATCTGTATGGCCCACTATCTCTCTTCCTTTATATCTCCACCCAGGTGCCTTCTCAACCACTTTGCTTCAAACCATCAGTCTCTAACTTCTACCCAGCTTTATTCTTGAGAGATTCATCAAGATATGACTTACTATATATATGCATGTACATTAAGTATATGTGCATAGTTATTGTCATTTATTGTTCATTTTCATTATGTTCAGTGTAATTCTCCAAGGTTTACAGAATATTCCTCTTAGACAAATATAAAACGAACACATTCCAAAAATGTTATCTTATTTGTTGTTGTTGTTGTTAATAAGACAATCAGTATATTGTAAAAATATATTTAAGAACACTAGGGGAAACCAGGCACTTCACAAAGAAATGCCAGTATAGGATTACTGGGTTATATACAGAACTGATTAATGCCTTACAGAGAAATAAAATATAACCTTTGGCATTATCTATCCCACTGGACAGAAATTATTTGATCCCTACTGGACAAAATTTACAAATTAACCTCTGCTCCAACAGAGTTATAAAATAGCTCAGTTGATGGTGATTCAAGTTCAGAACTTTACTGAAAGGACTTTCAGTAATCAATTTTGCCAATTTCCAAGTTGCAAATAAATTTTTTGACACATACAAGGTCAGACAATTTAATTTATTTTGCTGCTGTATTTTCAGATTCTTCAGCAGTAATGAGCAGGTAGTATTCTTTGATCTTAGTTTAGGTACTCCACGAAGCAGATCTTGAGGCAAGGATTTAAATGCCTGTAGTTTGGGAAATCCAGAAAAAATAGTAAGAAATGAAGTGAGAAAGGGAACAAAGAAAGCTGAAAAGAGCATGGCATCAGGCAAGTTTTCAACCTGGAAAATGGGAACTGAGTCCCATGGTAAAACATAAAAGATAGGGCAGAACATACTGAACAATGAAGGTATTCCAACCTAACAATGAACTACATGGGTTATTTATTTACTAACTCTGTCATATGTTGGCGCAGTTCCAAGAAAGTTAACTCTGTCTAGATTTTCCTGTGTGAAGGCTGAATATGCTTCTTGGGCAAAACAAAAACAAAATTAAAACAAAAAATAAAATAACAAGAAAACAAAATTAAACAAAAACAAAATCAAAACGCTTTTCCAGGGGTGCCTGGGTGGCTCAGTGGGTTAAGCCGCTGCCTTTGGCTCAGGCCATGATCTCAGGGTCCTGGGATCGAATACCACATTGGGCTCTCTGCTTAGCAGGGAGCCTGCTTCCCTCTCTCTCTCTGCCTGCCTCTCTGTCTACTTGTGATCTCTCTCTGTCAAATAAATAAATAAAATCTTTTTAAAAAAAATGCTTTCCAGTAAAAAAGACAGATATTTCCAGTAAGCAGCCTTTGAAGTGAGTCCCAAGATGAAAGGGATATTGGCATATCTGTTGCGGTGCTCCAAGAAAAAACAAACAAGCAAACAACCAAAAAACCAAAAAACTGTTAATTGAGGCACCTGGGTAACTGAATCAGTTAAGCACGGACTCTTGGTTTCTGCTCAGGTCATTATTTCAAGGTCATGAGATCAAGCCCCACCTGGGGCTCCAGGTACAGTGTGGAATCTGCTTGAGAGTCTCTCTTTCCCTCGCTCTCTGCCTCTCCCCTGACTCCACTCCTGTGCTCTTTTTCTAAAATAAATAAATTAAATCACTTTTTAAAAAAGTGTTGATTGAATAAATAAATGAATGAAACGTTTCCAAAGATCTTATAAGTTGCATTTTTAGCCTAGTAGGCCCCTATAGAATAAAAGAGGCAAAGTAAATGCACAGGAAATTATATGAAGATCTTGGAAACATATCAGCTTTTCTATCTAGGTGGTAAAGCAGGAAAAAAAGATAGGATTTTGTATCAGGCAGACTAGGTTTCATTATGTCATCTAGCTATATAACCTTTATCAGGTGACTTAACTTCTGTAAATTTTTATTTTCTCACCTCTAAAATTGGGATAATTGATCTCAATTCTCTAATTATGAAAGCATCACCAAAGTTCAAATATGTAATTATCCCCAGGATAGAAATACACCTAACAAAAGCTGACTCTTTAAAATGTTAACAAATCTAAATAGAAAATATGACAAGCTGAATGTGTTGGTCAGTCGTAGACTTTGAACATTAATGGTCTAATTGACAAGCCTGTCCTTTAGTAGAGAAGATTAACTCAAACCACATTAGATGATGAACATTTCCAAAAATCATCCAACTTACTTCTTTGGTTTGGCAAAAGACTCAGTCATTATATTTCTGATTATAACTATCTTCCAATGCATATATGCTTCTGATGAAAAGCTGTGTCCTATCAATAAGAGTATTTTGTTCCTAGGGAAAGCTATAAGTTTCATACATTAATAATTTTAAAAACTGAAATGTTTGTTTGTTTGTTTCTGTGACTCAGTGAGACTTAGGAATATACAGTGTTGAGGATAAGAGCTGAACTTTGTTAAGTGCCATCCTGCAAGGACTTTTAGCAGACCAACAACCACTTTGCCTTGTGCTTCATTTAAAACTTCAACAATAAATAGATGCAGTGCCCAAGAAATGAGACATTCTCCCAATTTAGGAAGGAATGGATGGAGAAGATATATACAGAGCCCAAGGAAAAGATGTAGGAAAAACACCCACATCATTTCACCTGATATGAGACAATTTATACTCAGTAATCTGGACTTTTATGTTTTGGAGGGAAGCTGAAGAGGAAGGGAGAGCAATCATAATCACCCAGAAGAATTTCTAGTAGCAAAGGAGGACCCCCTCAGGGTATCTTCAGAAAAGAAGAATGAGAGGAGAAGGACACCCAGAATCTTAGTTGCAGATTCTGTTCCCAGAGAAGAATGAATTGAGGTGAAGTTATTACTTAAATATAATGATGACAGGTATACATTCTCAAATATTCAAGATTTTATAACATGATAAATCCTTGAGCTCTTCCTGAAAAATTGAATAAACAAAAGAGAAATAAAACAACAAACTATAGACTGGCCATAGTCATGATCTAATGAACAGTCATGATCTAATGATCTAATATTAATGATCTAATGTAACAGGGACACTGGATCCACTTGAGCAGAGTGGCAAGTGTGTATCAAAATACAGGCAAATATGGAAAATAAGTACAATAAATGTTGAGATTTAAAAATCATAACATAGGGGCTCAGTGGGTTAAGCCTCTGCCTTAGGCTCAGGTCATGATCTCAGGGTACTGGGATCGAGCCCCGCATGGGGGTCTCTGCTCAGCGGGACCCTGCTTCCCCCTCTCTCTCTGCCTGCCTCTCTGCCTACTTGTGATCTTTCTCTCTCGGTCAAATAAATTAATAAAATCTTTAAAAATCATAATATAAAACCAAAACTTAGCATACAGGGCTAGTGAAGGGAAGAAGGGTAAAGATAAAAATTTCTGGTAAGGCTTAGCAGGATATAGCTGTTACCCAAAGTGGAAGACTCAAGAAATACAGGGTAAGCTTGCTACTTAAAACTGTCAACCAAACATGTGCTTGAAAACTCTATTCCTCATGGGGGTGATGGCTGTCATATTTTCCCAAAAAAAAAAAGCAAAACCAAATGTAGAAATATTTTACATGTATATACATAAAGTTTTTATACTTTCACATTTTACATTTTATACATATAAAGTTTTAAAGGTAACTACTATAAAATGGAAAAAAATAAAGTGGAAAAAAATCGATTGTATAACAATTCACATTGCCATTAGAAAAATCACACAGCTCCAGAGGTAGAGACTTTTGTCTGTTTGCTTAACTTTTATTCCAGCGCTTAAATTAGTGCCACCCACAAATAGTACACACGTAATAAATATTTAATGAATGAATTAATAAGCAAGATGAAACAGGGTCAATTCAGTTAGCACAATATAGAAATTGAACTATTAAAGTAAGAAAATATAAAATAACATGCTAAAATTAAAGGTCAAGAAACATATTTTATAACAAGATATGGAAATGGGATAAACTTGCTTCCTAAAATTAGTCTCAGAGTGAGTCAAAAGCCAAAACCTAAGGATACTCTGTCCCATTAAGCAGGTATATAAAACAAAATAAAATAAAAATGCTAAAAACATAAAAAGAAAACAAGGTAATAGCTTAAATATTGGGAGGGAGGTGAGGAAAAGAAGGAGCATTAAAAATGATTCAACATGCCATTATTGTATTTGCTGCTTTTTAACCTAAGCAACTTGGGGGATCATAGTATTATATATTTAGAAGGGAAGATGACCTACCTTGATGTTCTAGAATTATCAGCACTTAATTTTCTACCACTTTGCCAAAATTCCTTTAAGGGCTATGTTTCTATGAAAGAATAATTTCTTGTAAGGTAGACTTTTTTTTTTTTCACAAATTCTTTTCATCTATCTCTATCTCCATGACATAGTCTACAAATATGAATTCTGTGGCGTCTCATTCTGTACCAAAGACAAGTGCACAATTTACACATCACTAAAGAAAGTACTTCTGTTCAATAAGTAGGAGTTGAATATTAAGAGGTGAGGATTGTTCTAGGCACAGGTAGTGGTAACACAAAAGGGCATGGTCACTGAGGAACTCATAAACTGTCAGGAGAGGAGAGCTGACATGCAAATGAATCTGTCCAATGAGATCAATGTGGGGTGTTAGTGGGCATAGAGTCCAGAGCGATAAGAAGAAGGGATTTTGTGACAGCATAGGCATGTTGGGGATCAAGGCTCTTCTCAGAAATTATTACTCCTGAGCTGCCAAAAACTATACAGAGAAAGAGAAACAGACTGAAACAGAAGGAGTAGGAAACAGGGAGAAGGGGAAAGGAAGAGCGAGCCTGTCTAAAGAGAAACTGGGTCATTATAAGCCAATAAGGACTTTAGTGACGTCATAGGTCATAACATTTAAAATGACCAAAGCACTACTTGTTATTATTACTATTTTGCCACGAGAAAAAGAAGAAATTTAGATGAAGTGTGCCATTCTCTTGATAGTTTTAAAAAATTAGAAACATACATAGAAGTATTACATAGAAGTTTTTCTATACATAGAAGTTACCCTAAAATAAAGCATCAAGACAATGAAAATCCACTCACCTAGTGTTTTCTCCCATTCTGTGTTTAGAAGCACACACACACACAGTATAGAATAAGAAAGACTCAGCACAAAACAGAGGGAAGGTCATTGGACTTGGTTGCATATTGGATGCCTTACTGAGACTAGCATTTTTTTTTAAATGTTTTTTTTTTTATTTCTTTTTACTGTTCTAAAATTCATTGTTTATGCACCACACACAGTGCTTCATGCAATGCGTGCCCTCCTTAACACCCCCACCCCCCTTCCCTCCAAAACCTGATTTGTTTCTCAGAGTCCACAGTCTCTCATGGTTTGTCTCCCCCTCCAATTTCCCCCCACTCGCTTCTCCTCTCCATCTCCCCATGCCCTCTGTGTTATTCCTTATGCTTCACAAGTAAGTGAAACCATATGATAATTGACTCTCTCTGCTTAACTCATTTCACTCAGTGTAATCTCTTCCAGTCCTGTCCATGTTGATACAAAAGTTGGGTATTCATCCTTTCTGATGGAGGCTTAATACTCCATAGTATATATGGACCATATCTTCTTTATCCATTCATCCGTTGAAGGGCCTCTTGGTTCTGTCTACCATTTGGCGACTGTGGCCATTGCTACATTTTTAATATTATGCCCTATCTAAGCTGCCTTTAACTTTCTTCAACTATCATATAGCTTTTATTTGATCTTGATGCATTTTACCCCCCTATCCTGTCAGGTTTGCTCTGATAAAATGTAACTAAGAATTTCTATCTCCTCCTGTTGTTTTTTTCTTTTCTGAGAATAGTGTTAACTCTTTAAAACCAGGCAAAACAAAGCTTTATTTTAATAATTTATACTGTTCAAGATTTAGCTATTCAAAACATTGTTGAAAATTACAATACAGAGGAAATATTGAATATTTATTTTTTAAATTGTTTTTGCTCTTATAGGTCCTTTGCTTTTCCACATGAATTTTAGAATCAGCCTTCCATGTTGTACCAAAAAACAAAAAACAAAAACAAACAACAAAAAAACCTACTAAGACTTTTATTGGAATTGTGTTAAATCTACAGATCAACTTATAAATAATTGATTTATTAATAATAATATATATATCGCCATTTATTTAGATTTTTTTAACCTTCTTTCACCAATGCTTTGTGCTTTTAAGTATAGAAGTCTTGCCTGACTCTTACTGAATTCATCCTTAAGTATTTAATTCATTTGGTACTATATGAATGGTATTATTTATTTAATTTCAATTTATGAATGCTTATTTATAATAAATAGAAACACAATAATTTTTATATGTTAATCATGTGACCTGCAAACTTACTGAACTCACTTATTAGTTCTAATAGCTTTTATGGATTCCATCAGATTTTATACAAAGATTATATATTACTAAGTTTTTTATATTAATCCAGTATAGTTTACATACAGTGTTATATTAATTTCAGGTGTACAATGTAGCAATTCAACACTTTTTTCATACATTGCTCAGTGCTTCTTATGATAAGTGTACTCCTAATCCTCTTCACTTACTTCATCCATCTCCCACCCACCTCCCCTCTGGTACCATCATTTTGTTCTCTGGTTTGTTTCTTGGTTTGTCTTTCTCTCTTTTTTTCTTTGTTCATTTGTTTTGTTTCTTAAACTCCACATGTGAGTGAAGTCATATGGTATTTGTCTCTTTGGCTGACTTATTTTACTTAGCATTTTACTCTTTTTTTTTTTTTAAGATTTTATTTATTTATTTGACAAAGAGAGATCACAAGTGGGCAGAGAGGCAGGCAGAGAGAGAGAGGAGGAAGCAGGCTCTCCACTGAGCAGAGAGACCCATGCGGGGCTCGATCCCAGGACCCTGAGATCATGACCAGAGCCGAAGGCAGAGGCTTTAACCCACTGAGCCACACAGGCACCCAGCATTTTACTCTTTAGCTGCATCCATGTTGTTGAAAATGACAAGATTTCATTCTTTTTTATGGCTGAATAATATCCCAACATATTTACACACATACACACATATATGCACCACATCTTCTTGATTCATCTATGGATGGACAGTTGGGCTGCTTCCATAGTTTGGCTATTATAAACAATGTTGCAATAAACCTAGGAGTGCATATTAGTGTTCTTGTATTCTTTGGGTAAATGCCCAGTAGTACTATTACTGAGTCATAGGTAGTTCTATTTTTAATTTTGTAAGGAACTTGTGTACCACTTTCCATGGTAGCTTCACCATTTTACCTTCCCACCAACAGTGCATTTAGGGTTCCTTTTTCTGCACATCCTCACCAACACTCATTGCTTCTTGTGTTTTTTATTTTAGCCATTCTGATAGATGTGAGGTGATAGCTCATTATAATTTTGATTTATATTCCCCTGATGATGAGTGATGTTGAGCATTTTTTTCATGTGTCTGCTGGCTATTTGTATATCTTCTTTGGAGAAATGTTTGTTCATGTCTTCTGCCCACTTTTAATTGGATTATTTGCTCTTGGGGGTGTTGAGTAATACATACATTATTATGTTGTATGTAAATAAAGATAGTCTTACTTCTTCCTTTTTAATGTGGATGACATTTATTTCTTTTCCTTGTTTCATTGCAAATCTCCCATCCAATTTTGAATAGATGTGGTGGGATCAGATACTTTCTGATCTTATGGGGAAAGTATCCAATTTTTTACCATTATGTATCATTCTAGCTGTAGGTTATTCATAGGTGCCTGTTATCAGATTGACACTGAGACAGTTCTTTTACATTCCTACTTTGCTGAGTTTCTAAACAGAATAGATGTTGGAATTTGTTAAATGTTTTTCTGTGTCTATTCAGATGATCGTGTTTTATTTCCTTACTATTGTAACAAAATATGTTGATTCATTTTGAATGTTAAATCAATCTTGCATTTCTGGAATGAATACCACTTGGTCATAGTATGTCAGTTGTATATACTGTTGGATTTGATTAGCAAAAGCTTTATGGGCTGGCTGGGTGACTCCATCAGTTAAGTGTCTGCCTTAGGCTCAGGTCATGATCCCAGGGTAATGGGATTGAGTTCTGCATCAGGCTTCTTGCTCAGCAGGGACCCTGCTTCTCCTTCTGACTTCTGCCCCCCCCCCCCCGTTTGTGTTCTCTCTCTCTCTCTCTGACAAATAAATAAATAAAATCTTAAAAAAAAAAACCCACAAAAAACAAAAATGAAAACAAAAAACAACTTTGTTTAGTATTGGTTATTGGTATGTTGTGTTTTTATTTTCATTCAATTCAAGATAGTTTTCAATTTTCCGGGTTTTTTTTTCTCCTCTGACCTATTGGCTGTATAGAATTGTTTTAGATTACAAATAATTAGGAATTTCAAAATATTATTTATTGATGTCTAATTTAATTCTGTTTTCCTTTATGATCTAGAGCTAAATTTGCCATATAAAATGCACAATGTCTGGTCAGTTTGAATTTTAAATAAACATTGAATAATTATGTAGTATATGTTTCAAGTATAACATGGAACCTAGTTATACTAAAAACATTATTTGAGGGCTGCCTGAGTGACGCAGTTGGTTAAGCATCTGACTCTTGGTTTTGGCTCCAGTCAGGATCTCGGGGTCATGAATCTTCTTGGAACTCCCTCTCCCTCTGCCCCTTCTGCTTGTGCACTCTTTCTCTCTCTCTGTCTCTCAAAATAAATACATCTTTAAAAAATAAAAAAGTAAATAAAAACATTAATTGATAAAGCATATGAAAAGACAGGCCACAGACTGAGAGAAAATATTTGCAAAAGACACTTCCAATATAGAACTGTTATCTAAAATATAAAATTCTCAAAACTCAATAGTAAGAAAAAAGAAAGTCATAAAATCAATGAAAAAAAGGCTGAAGACTTTAACAGACACTTCACCAAAGAAGATATACAGATGCCAAATCAGTATATGAAAAAATATTCCACATCCTATGTCATTAGAGAAGTATAAATTAAAACAATCATGACATACTAATACATATCCATTAGCATGTTCAAAATTCAGAACAGTTAACGCCAAATGCTTATGATGATGTGGAGGCTGCAGAAACACATTCACTGTTGCTGAGAATGCAAAATGGTCCAGACACTATGAGAGACAATTTGGTGGTTTCTTATACAACTATACTTTTTTTTTTAAGTAAATTTTTAGAGTTGGGCAAGCATCATCACAATCTAATTTTCAAGAACTGTACATATTCTTATCAGTCATACTTCTTGGTAGTTACCTGTAAGAGTTAAGAATTTATGTCTACACAACAACCTGTACAAGGATGTTTAGAGCAGCTTTACTCATCATTGCCAAACCTAGAAGCAACCAAGATTTCCTCCAGTAGGTGATAAATAAACAGTGGTGCATCCAAACAATGGAACATTATTCAAAGCTAGGAAGAAATGAAATATCAAGCCATAAAAGGACATAGAAGAACCTTCAATGCATATCGCTAAGTAAAAGAATCTAATCTGAATAGCCTACGACTATATGATTCCAAATATGTCACATTCTAGAAAAGGCAAAACTGTGGAGATGGTAGAAAGACCGGTGGTTCTCAAGGGTTAGTGGTGAGGAAGAGATAAATACGTGGAACACAGAATTTTTAAGGCAGTGAATATATTCTGGATTGTATTATGGTAGGTACATGTCATTATACATTTATCTAAACCCATAGAATGTAGGACACCTAGAGTGAACAGTGAGGGAAACTAGGTACTTGGGGTGATATGATGTATCCACGTGGGTTCAGGAACTGAAAAAACGTACCACTCTGGTGGCAGATGTTGATCATAGAAGAGGCGGTGCATGTGTGGGTGCAGGGAACATATGGGATATCTCTGTAACTTTCTTCCAGTTTTGCTGTGAACCTAAAACTACTTGAAAAAATGAAGTCTTTAATAAAAAATAAATATTATTTGATGTTTATCTGAAATTCAAATATAAGTGTGTGTCCCTTTTTTGCTGTTGTTAAACTGGCAACTACCTATGGTTTATCTTGGTAAATGTTCCGTATATATTTGAAAACAACAACATATTCTGTTATTGTTGAATGTAGTGTTCCCTAAAAATTTATCAAGTTAAGTTTGGGTAATAGTGTTCTTCAGTCTGCCATATCCTTGCTGATTTTCTGCCTGCTTATTCTATCAACAATTAAAAGAGGTATTGAAACTCTTATTATGTTTGTGAATTTGTGTATTTCTCCTTGAAGTTATATCAGTTTTGCTTCAAGTATTTGAAGCTTGGTTATAAGTGCATAAGTCTATAAAATTGTTTATTGGTTCTTCTTGATGACTTGACCCCTTTATCAGTATGAAATGAGATTCTTTTTTCTGAGTGATATTCTTTATTTTGATCTACTTTGATAGTATTAATATGACTTTGCCAGTTTTCTTTTGATGACTTTTAGCATGGCATATTTTTTCTTTATTCTTTTATCCTATTTGAATCTTCATATTTAAATTGAGTTTCCTATAGCCTATAATTGGGTTTTGTCTGTTTATCTCCAATATGCCTATTTCTTCCTTTTAATAGGGGGTCTATTTACATTTGACATGATTATTAGTAGGATTAGATACAAATCTATAACTGTGATATTTGTTTCTGTTTATTTCACCTGTTCTTCATTGTTGATTTTTTTCTAATTTTCCTACCATCTTTAGTATAGTTTATGATCCATTTTATGTGTATGGATTTATTACTTAAAACTCTTTGTTTTGTTACTATGGTGATTATTTTAATAATTTGCATCTTTAATTTATCACTGTTTACCTGCATATGAGTAAAGTAGTATGCTTTTATCATTGCCCTCCCTCAGAGATTTTTACCTTTATATACAATATAAACTCTATGCAATATTGTTATTATGTTTGTTTCACGTGAACTGGAAGCCCTCTGGAGATAGTCACCATGTCTCCTGTGCTTCCTATTCAATATCCCTTGCCTAGTATACAAGTCTATATAAAATAATTACCTATGAATGTTTTAAGCATGAAAGAATAAATAAGAATGAAAAGACAGCATTTTTAATTAGTATTGTTTTTGTATTCTTCCTCATAATACACTCTGAAGGGTTTTAAGGACATATCTTTTGTAACCTATAGAATGCAGTGACAAGAACTACTTTAATACTCTTGTTTAAGTCTTTCATTTATGTCAATTCTGGATACATTTTGATTGACTGATTTTTCTCCTCATTATGGTTTATATTTTCTTGCTTCTTTGCATATCTGGAAAACTTTACTTTGTTTGATGCCACATGGTTTTGTCTTCCTATATAAGGGGACCTTCAAACAGCATTAGAGTTACAAGTACCAGCCCCCTGCACAGTGAAAAACCTGTGTGTAACTTTTAGCTCCTCCAAAACTTAACTACTAATACCATACTGTTGACCAAAACTCTTACCAATAATATAAATAGCCAATTAACACATATTTTGTATATGTATGTTATATACACTATCCTTAGAATAAACAAAGGTAAAGAAAAGAAAATCATAAGAAATAGAATATACATTTATAATACTGTCTTGTAAAAAAAAAATTAGCATATAAGTGGACCCATATAGTCCAAGCCCATGCTGTCAGCCCAAGGGTCAGGTATATATTATGAAGCTTTATACTGGGACACATTTGGGTTACATGTTAACCATTTGATATTTTTCAGTGGGACCAGAACAACATTTAATCTAGTGGTAATTATCTCTAATTTCTGAAGTAAAACCCTTTTAAGTATTCTAATCAATGGACATTAATTACAAAGTTTTCCCTTACAGCTTTTTGGAACATGCTTTGGTCCTTATATGAGCCCCGTGTTACTGTTTCCTCTAATTCTTTTGGATGATACTTTCCTTTGCTAAGGTAGCCTCCTCAAATTCAGGCACTGATCATTACTCTGCAGATTACTTGAGTGAACTCTCTGTTGATCTCCAGAATTCTCTCTGTCAAGCTCTTTCTTTTCTAGCACTCTGTTCTGTGAACTCTAGCTTCTTGGGTTTCCTTGGACCCGTCACTCTGTTGCTTTCAATGCAACCATATCTGCCCAGTGAATTCCCTCTCTCTGAGCCACTGCTTGGCAACTCTCAAGCCAGGAATCTGGAGCAACTGTGGAGCTCCCTTCAATTGTCTTATCTTGTGCATGTTCTGACATAATGGTGTCATCTAATATATGTCAGTCAATAATTGCTTTTTTACTCAATAATGTAACTAACAATACTTTCCATGTTGGTATATGTGGAACTAATTCATAATTTTTTGGTGACTACATAATATCATTCATAATTTGAGTATCATATGGTTTTTTGCCATTCGTCTTTTTGATGAACATTTTTTTCTTAATATTTTGCTGTTGTAAGCTCTGTGTGATGAATGCCCATATATATGCTTTCCTATGTAATGATGTGGGTATTTCTCTAGGACAGGTAATGCGTGTCATTCAAATTTTATAGGGTCAAATTGCTTTCTGTAGCTGTCCCAATTACACTGTTCCAACAAAATACAGAAGGTATCATTTCTTCACACCTCTATCCCCAATTAATATAATAAAGGATTATTGAAACAGTTAAAATTATGCATAAAATATCGTGTTTATTTTCTCTACAATGAAACATATGTCCACCTCCTTGCCCATTTCCAATCAGGATGTTTGTCTTATTATTGTTTTCAAAAGAATAGATCCGATATAACTCTACATTTCTAAATGTGCATGTATGATAATTGTTTTATACTGCAAATATTTTCATTCAGGGTTTCACTTTTTGTGTCTAATTTAAGGTTTTTCTGACTTGAACTTCATAAACATATATTAACATATTTTCTCCCAATATGTTTTGGGTTAAGATTTATGCATTTAAGTTTTGCATATACCTATTCTTGTTTTTGTAAAAGGTGTGAGCTAGGACCCTAAATTCTCCCCCCCCAAACATATGGGCAGTCTTCCCAACAAAATCAATTGAACAAGAGGAATTGATTGAACAAGAGGAATTGATTGAACAACAATCAATTTAAAGGATTTTAAAACGGATGTGAAATGCCCCCTTTCTTTATGCAATATCCTCATAGACACAGCCATAAGTTCGAAGGTTTTCCCTGATGTTCTCTCAGTTTATCCTAGCAGTGGCACCATTGGATAATATTGCTGCCTCCCTTTTCTTTGTGAAGAAACATGCTCAGAGTTATTTGCTTAAGTTTAAAAAGCCCTCCTGACACCGAACAAGCATTCAAGTTCCCGTTTTTGAACTCCAAATCCTATGCTCTATTCCTCACTCTAAGGTCACGTCCAGTTTATTTTTCTGATTTCTTGGCTCAGTGTGATTTTTAAATAGCTTCCAGCTCTAGACAGATGGTTCTACTTTCTCCTTCTGAAAGAACCTAATATCAGATAATGTCCGATCTCAGATAACTCAGGTATTTGACATGTCAAAAACTCTACATTTCCCTTTAGATTCTACCCTGCCCAATCTTTAGGGCATGGAGATACAAACACAAATCAATATGCTCAGTTCCCAGGAGTATACATAAAAAATTAAATAATAATAACTCAGAGGGTTCTTATTTTATGTACAATGTGAACTCCTTTCCTTTTCTATAAGGGTTTATAGAGCTTGAAAGATACAGCTAAAGGAAGTTGGAAGGAAGAATAAAGCTGTTTAGCTACCTCCTAAGACCACAGTCCCAGAAGCTTTTTATCTTTAATGAACATGACCCATGAATGATAGTGCATCACCATCAATTTTCCCCCATATGTGGCTGATGAGTATGTGAAATGGGGGTTCATTAAAAATAAAAGCAAAGCAATTAGAAGGACTGCAAAACAGAGATCAACACCCATTATCAGACAGAGGAAATGGTATGCTAAAAAAAGTATTAGCTTTGCAACTAGTTTCAATCTACTGCAGGCTATGAAATGATAATCTCTGCTTATTTTTTTTCTAGTAAATGTCATCTGTGTCATTTCTGTTTACAGATGAGTGGGTTTCAATCTTGAAATGCTTATTCTCTGCCTCTGGGAAAGCAATATTGTCTGCATTTGTATTCTGAACTAGACTAAGGGAAAAAGCATTGAAACAGGGAATTACTCCATGTATCTGACTGGATTGCAACTTTGGGAACTGCAAAGGTTTCATGCTAGTAGAGAAAGAGTGAGCAAGCGAGAGAGATTATATACTCCTCTACTGTGGTAGAAAGGTAACATACAAGACATAAAATGCATGGGTGAATGATTTTCAGCACCACTTTGTACCTTTTGATCTCAACTGCCGTCCTAATATATTGAGTAGAATGTCCAAGCTTTGGATCCAGATATGGAAATACTTGATATTGTGCATTTTTTGGAGCTAGATTTTTAAAGTTCACCTATGAAATATACAGTACTATATAGGTGAATTTGTACAGAAGGAAAATGGATCACAATTATATTATTGAGATATATTTAACTATTGCAAAAACAGTTCTCTCCTACTAAATTGGAGCATAAGACACAAGATAATGCTAGCAATCATAATGACAAGCATCTTGATATTAATAAGAAATTAGAATTGTGGCAAATAAATGAAGATACACACCTAACCTGAAGTTTTCTTAGCTTGCAAAACCCAACCTATGGCTAAAGAGTTGAAAGTTTGTCGAATCTAGACCGATTATTTGCTTACATGTCTTTTGTGGGTGGACTTCGAATAATAGCATGGAGTATGCATTTGCAGAAGAAAGCAATTCTCTTTTCGACTAATGAATAATCCATCTCACTTTAAAATATATTTAAACTACACAAGAAAGAAAAAAATAAACTTATTTGTGGTATTAGATTTCAAAAATTAATTCTATTAATAATGTGGTAAAATTCCCTTAAGTTTATATAGTTATTATTTTGAGTTTCTTGGATAACTGTTTACAGTGATAAATCTTGTTAATTATACCTTCTTTTATGATATAAATATTTGCATGTCAGTATAATGTTTTGTAAACCACAAGTATTTCTTTTGTAAAGACATAAATCATAAATATTTTAATGGAGTAGTTTCTATCTGGAGGCTCTACTAGGGTTTTATCTAGTCCTTTTTTTGGAAATTGATTTCCACTATATTTGCTGCAATTGTTTGTGGTGTACGCTATGGACTTTCTTCTGACAAAATGAAACTGAGGTCAGTTTTATAGGTCATTCCTGAGGTCTCTTCTCACACAAACTCAGGAACCTCCACAGCTGGAAAAATAGAGTGATAGGAAAGTTCATGCTTAGACCTTTCAAAATAATAACAACAACAAAAAAGATAGCAGGGACCCTAGTGTTGAAAGCCAAACTTTTTATTTTCAGAGTCATGGTTTTTCAGAGAAGAAATAATTCAAAACAAACAAACAAACAAACAAACAAAAACAAAGCCCCAAACACGAACAGTAACATGTAGTTTCCACATCATAGTATACAAGCTGCCCAGGTGTGTGCAAGCAGGGCCCAGGGTGCATGCCACTTCATACCGAAGTTCTATGTCCCTTTCACATTAGGATTTTCACATTCTATAGGTTTTGATCCAATCTTAATTTTAGTTTTAACCTAACTCTCCCTCCAGGGAAGAGTGGGATTGGTTCACAGGATCATTTTCCTTGGACCATTCACCTTCAGAGAAGGCTGTATCCTCCCAACAGGAACATAAACCCTTTCAGGGCATAAAGATGTGATACAGAATTCCATTCTCATGGTAATCATCTGATACATGAAAAGTAATGTTATTGAACTGAATGACATTTCTGACATGAGAAACTTGAATCAAGGCTGCATCTATATGCACCCCAAAATTGAAGAAACAGGGATTAATTGAACAAAAAACATTCCATGGACACTTCCTCTTGAATTACCAAGGACAAGTCCCCTTGAATTCTGTTACATTGTGAGTGCCCAACCAGAAGAAAATTATAATTGTCTGAATGGAAAACTTCTTCATTAAATGATGTAGTATAATTGTGAATTTGTTGGATTTTTTAAAAATGTGTATATCCATAAAACTACTGATGTGTCTAAAAGTATCTCCACTTATTTTTTTTTTCAGAAGAAAAATTTTATATACAATTTAGTTTCTCTTTTTTAAAACACATGAATCTTAAGCAGATTCATGTTTACAATTCTCATTTTGTGTATCTAAATATAAAAAAATTAAGCTTTAATACTGCCATGCATTGGATAGTTGGATATGTCATATTGAAGATTGCTTTTGTTAAACTGTTTTTAACACAGTGATTACTAACTTTACATCTTTTCTATAGAAAAATGCATTTTAGTTTGAAAATAAAATAAAATTTAAAGTTCAGAAGTCTAGCATCCTGAAACATCACTTATTAATCATTATTATTGAAACTATGGAGAGAAAAACAGAGTGGCAGAACCTATGTTGAAATGTACAGAAATTGGAAAATGGAGCTGCTGACTTACAAAACCTTCTAGAGCACCAGGAATTAATACTTAGGAAACCTTTTGAAGTCTCTTTACTATTTCTTTGAGGATGAGCAGATTTAGCAGTGAAATGTCCCAAACTGAATATTTGTGTTCTCCTTATCCACCAAACCTGTTTCTTCTCCATGTTTACCATCACAGCTAGAGTTAGCACCTCTGCAATTTGACAGGCATTCCAGGCACTTTCCTCTCCCTTCCTTCACACAGCCAGACATCAATCTTACTACTATTCTTTTCACCAGGCATTAGATCCATCCACTCCTCCATAGCCTCCAAATCACTTCACTTGAGCAGGCTATCTAAATTACTACAAACCTCAAGCCTCCAATATTTACTTTGTAAAATGCAGTCAGAACTTTTCTCTAACATGCAATCATGATCATGTCCTCCTGCTTAAAACCATTAGGCAGGTAACAATGCTCCGAAAATAATACTCAGACTTTATGGCATGGCTTATAGGATGAAGCTTTATCATGCTTTTTCTGCCCTGAATTCAGCCACCAACCTTCCTCCTTCATTCATTACTGTTTGACTCAACTCTTACACCATTTCTGAACTTCTTGCGTCTTCTAGAATTACACAAACTTTTATACTCCTGGGCATTTGCACATGCTTTTCTCTGCCAGAAAAACTCGTAGTCCTGCCATAAAAATTCTTATTTCTTATTTTTGATTACTGAATTTGTATTCATGCTTTAGACTAGTGGATTTTAAACACATTTGGAGGCATGATTCATCATATATATATATACATATATATATATGTATATATATATATGTGTGTGTATATATATATATACATATTTTTTTTCCTTTGAAGCCCTAAGCTCTCTCACACACAACACAACTGGAAAAAAAATGTTTCATGAAAAAATACTCACACATTTTGTATGCCATGCAATCTATAGTTTATATTTTCTTCTACTCTTCTTGCTTTGCTAAATTAATTTTTATAGACTCCAATTTGAAAAACATGACTTAAGATCATTTACTTTAGGAAGTCTTTCTTGATTCTTTTGAACTAACTTGATGCAATGCTCTGTGATACTAGTGGATCTTGGACTCCCATATTATAGTCCTAGACATATTTGGGGTTATGACTTGTTTAACTGTCTACCTTTGCTAAAGATGGAACATAGGGAGGCTAGCCACAGTGCTATCCTGCTAACATCAAGCATTCTACACTGAGTACAGCACCTGCCATCCAACTGCTTAAAAAATTGAAATTGAGTTATAACAGATTGAAAAGCAAAATCTGGTCTGTTTTAATTACTCACACTTAAAAAGTTGGTTTTTTTTTTAATCCTAACTAAAACACTGAGGAGTAAGTGATTTCAAGTATGTCTTCAAAAAAACCAAAGAGGTATAAGAAAGTTTTAATGAAAAAGTTGAAAATTGTAGTAATGAGGAAAAGAGAAATATGTCTTTTTGGCAGTCCTAGGGAGGGCTATATTTCTTCTTGTTTATACTGTTATATATCAGTTATAAACTGAAAAATGCCAGCTTGCACTGGAAGGATATCCTGAGAGAAGCATATTATCTCTAGCTATTGTTCTGATGGAATGTGTCCCAAGAGAAATAAGGCATGTACTTTAACATTTAAAACTTAAAACAATTAGTCTTTCTTTCTGTACAAACATTTCAAAAAAAGCTACATTCCCAATATATGAGTCAGAGGTGATCATAAGTTTGCTTACTTTTTACTCTGAGTGTGAGAAGAAGTATTACTCTTTACCCAACTTCAGTCTATGTTTTGGTATGATTTGCCAAGATTTTTCATACACATTTGTGACCTTTATTTAGTTATTTCTAACTCCTTAAATTTTTACAGTGAATTGATTAAACTTAGAAAAAAAGGTTGGGGATATCTTCAGTATGATTTTTTGGAATATCTGGTTTTTTGGTAAAAATATGTTCTAATCATTTTCATTAGTGTAAGCACTGATTTATGGGAAATTTAATTCATATGTTTCTACTTCACATATCATCAAAATATTGTTGCAAAAGAACTTTAAAAACAGCTGTTTCCTCTCCAAATAATGCATTCAGGCTTTGGATAACCTATTTTTTGCTTTATGTTCTTTGCCAAACACCAAGCACACGGGCAGATGAATCAGTGTGCCAAAAAGGATGCAGTCCTACACTCTATTTTTCTTAAGATTGCAATGCACAATATAAGTGATATTAATGAAAATCTATTTTCACATATAAAGGAATCATTTGAGAAGGCCAAACAAACATGGAAAATTTTAAGTGAAATTCTTTAACTCTAGCTAAGTAATAATTATACCATCTACATCACTTAAGATAACCTCTGCTTCAAGAAATGAAAGCCTTACTGAAATTTGCTTAAACCACAGGGAATATATTATCTCACATAACAGAAACCCAGAGATAAATTGGGGCATTTGATGGTGATGTATGGTATGTGATTTCTTTCTCTTAGTTCTGCTGTCTTCCTTCTTCAGGCTGGGAGCAAGATAGAGACAGAAGTTTCTTCTATGATAATGCCCAGAAAAGAAGATCACTTGTTATGCATCTCTTTTAGCAGGGAGGGGAACTTGTCTAAACCCCTCTACCCCAGCAAAATTTTCCTCAAATCACATTGGTCAAAATTGGGTAGCACGTTCTTTGTAAACCAAAAGCTGTCAAGGGGAATGAGAGATTATGGTCTTCAGACCAATAAGATTTATACTTTGGTTAAAGATGAAGGAGTCTTTCTCTAAGGCTCTGGCCAGTTCATGAAGAGTAGATATCTGAACGAAACTGGAGATTTGGGGCAAGGAATATTAGGAATAAATGCTGGGTAATCAAAAACAACAACAAAAAAATAGATAGGATGCCAGCAGTCTTGTTTATTCCTCATATATAAATATGTTAGTCTAATGAGTATCAGTAAGGGTTCAAGTCATTAATACTCACTACATACTGTTTTTTGTAAGATGCCATAAGTTTCATTAAGTTAAAAATATCATCTTTATCATGATGATGATGATGATGATTTTAAAGAAATTAAGGAAATTATTAGCTTCATGTGTTTTTCTTTTTCCTGAATCCTCTAGGCAGCTTTCTTGGCCTATGGATAATCAGTTGCAAGAGAGAAAAAAGAATAATTGAGTTAAGCTGAGAAAATAATTGGTGAAAGTACTCGAAGTCTATGTCAGAAGTTCAGATTTTATTGAAGAGCCACTATTAAGCTTGATTTGTAGTGGGTATAGAGTTGTGAAATAGTGAATTTTATTAACTAAACATCAGAATAAGATGATTCTTGCCACTTTCTTCAGCAGAACAACACTTATCTTGTCTGTTCCACCCATATGAATCTATCTTTAGGTTCAATTATTGATTTTCATCTTCTAATAAGAAAGTGAGAACTTTCAGAAAGTGACCTGATTCCGCTTTCCCTCTCTCACTGTCTTGGATAAAAAGGAAACTGAAAGTATAAAATGAGAGGGTGGTTTTCAGGTTACTGGAATATTCTTCCTGTCCTATTAGAGTTTTTAGATATTTTAAATGTTAAAGCAATAACAACATGTTTCTTCAAAAAAAAGGTAAATATGAGTTTCTTCCACATCATTAATTAGTTCTTTGATGGAAACTAAAGTCCATAAAAGAGTCGGGGGGGGGGGGCTTTTTAAAATTGGAGAAGACTGCTCATCTGTGAAATGTGGGGATTTGATTAAATAATCACAGCTCTCTTTCAGGTGTAAAATTTGATGATTCCATTTGAGTAGGCATATTTAAAAGCAAGGAAGAATATTATGCATTTTCACATCTAGCACTTTTATTCTACTGGAAAAGCTTTTCGAGTCAATTTTTAAATTTACTTTACCAAATGATTCATGCTTTACATTAAAAAAAAATTGATCTAGTCTAGTTGGTTTGAGCGAATTAAAGCTTCACCTAAGAAATGGGGAAAAAATAACTGCTATTTTCAAATTCATAAATTTTATTCCAATATCCAAAAGAACCAAGTAATAGTTATATCTGATTAATTATACTTACAATGACATATAGAAAGGTACATGTTTAGCACATGATTAATATTTATTATATTTTAAAACAAAAAAATATAAAGCATATTAAGTGAAAGTTACTATCCATATTTATAGCCTCATGGTCTTAGCATGGTTTCTTTGTGTGTGTGAGTCTGTGTATATGCAAGCACATGTTTGTGTTTTAAACAGGGCTTTTGAAAAAGTAATTATGAATTATTCAGTTTTATTTATTTATTTTGTACCTCTTCCTTTTATTTTTCACTGTTAATTAATGGTAAATTCAAGTCAAAATGACTAACATATTTTCAGGTATGCCAAAGGTAACTAAGCATAGAGAACTCTAGTCACCAAAGTTCACCAATCCAGCATTATTGTACAGCCACTGAAAGTGAACAGAAGAAATGTTTTGACCTGAGGTATTTTTTCCCCCTACTTTACCCAAGTAAACCCTTATCATCTTCAGATTTTTCATCATGAATTTGTTCCTAAAGATTTACTCTTACTGGAGTAAGCTTAGAGGAAGCTTAACTTCCTCTAAAAAATATCTTACAGAATAATTTCCTCCTTCTAGCATTTACTTCTCTGCTCATATAATTATTTGAATATCTGTTTCACTCACTAACTGTAAGCTTCTGAAGACAACCACTATGTCTACTATGATTATTATTGAACACACATTACCTACTATACAGCGTAATATAAAATAAATGCCCCCCCACACACACATTTGGAATGAGGGAGTAAAAAGTAAACAAAACCAGAATATTTTGTGCTGGTCTTCACAAAAACAATCTGAAGTAGTTGGTACATTCTTTACCTTGTAAAGCTATAGTAAACTATTTTCTTACATTGACATTTTTAATGTTTTACTACTTTTAATGCCAAGCACAAATAAATGCTGGATGAATGTAGTATAAAATAAATCTATCAGCATAATAGTCTATAAATAAACAAAACTAATAATTACTCACTTCATCTTTCCCTTTTCACATTCCATTTTATCTCTTTCCTCACTTACCCATTGGGTTGATTTGATCTTGATTATCTCTTTAATGCATCCATCTCCTGCTTTTCCGGTTGCTTCATTTCTAATCTGGACTCAAAACAAGAATAAGCTATCTGATCTCTGTGTCTCATTTCTTCCTTATCCATCGATTACTTCTTAATGATGCTGAAATTACTTTCCTAACACATATATCTCTTCAATATTTTTTCTTGTTTTACCTACAATTCACCATGAAGTTCATATTTGGAATGGTTTAAAAGACAATCATAATTTAAACATCTACTGTCCTCATTTTTTCAAGTTTAATATCCTTTATTTATACCCACAGCTCTTCATCCTGCCATAACTGTTCTCCATTGCCCCTCTTTGTTCACAGTATAAATGACTTCTTATCCCTTAATGCTCTATTATATTTCCTCATGGAAGAGTATTTTTAAGGCAGCGAATGACAGGTACAATGAAGTAAAAACCAAGTGACATGGGTTTTAATTTCAGACTCTATCTTTGTGTTTGAATCTTGGAAGATTGATTCTTTGTGTAATCTGAAACCAACTTTTTTCTTATGTAAAATGGATACTTAAAAACAAAAACATAGTTACACTTTCTTTCTCTAATATGCTTCAGTGAGAAAGAATCACACCCTTCTGTTTCTGAGGTTTTTATTCAATATCTCTTTTAAGTTTTTGTTACATATGTATTTTAAAGACATTTCTTTTTCTGACTTCACTGGATACATTATGAAGGAAATTTATATCTCACACTTGTTTAACTTTTAATCACATGAGACATATACCAGATATTTAATAAATTATTGTTCAGTTACAGAATGAACATTAAATATTTGTATAATCAAAATATCAATATATATTGATACATGATAAGAGTAGCCAAAATATTTGATTGACAAATCCTAAATTCACTTATAATTACTTTAGAATGTATATTTTTATGAATTACAAATACTTTTTTTTTAAAGATTATATTTATTTATTTGAGAGAGAGAGACAGTGAGAGAGAGCATGAGTGAGGAGAAGGTCAGAGGGAGAAGCAGACTCCCCATGGAGCTGGGAGCCCGATGTGGGATTCGATCCTGGGACTCCGGGATCATGACCTGAGCCAAAGGCAGTCGTCCAACCAACTGAGCCACCCAGGCATCCCGAATTACAAATACTTTTTATGAGTTGCAAACATTTAGGGCCATAAAATATGGCTTCCGTAGTAGGTATCTGTTCTGCAAATATCAACTCTAACGTCTTTCAAAAATTTTTGAAAAGTATATTTTAAAACTTATCCATATACTATTTTTTGAAGACACATATTGTCCTGCTAATAATATTCTACAATACCTTTTTGGGCTTCATGAAATGATATATTGCTTGATTTTATAATTAATACAATTTAAAATAGTCTCTAACATAATACAATGTAGCTTTCAAATTACAAAAAATAGTGCCCAGAGGATTCTGTGTGCTCCAACATAAATGGAATTATAAGAGATGCAATAACTATGATTGTTCTGCAAATTAGAAAGAGCAAAAATATCACAAACTCAAGAAATGGCATTGTAAATGGTCATTTCTTTTTCCATTTAGACCTTCAGGGGACAAATTAAATGCAAGATCTAGATTAATTTTACAATGGCTACCATCTATTATTTTTACTGCCAGGGGAAAAGAAAAAAACATGATTGGATTTGGCTGAACATCTACAGCCATACTGGGTATAATAATAACAATAATAAATGTTTCCCTCTGAACTGAAGTTGTGCTAATTATTGAACAGTGCTCTAAATCACAGTATTGTCTCCTATACTGATATTTCCATACCATAAATTATTTTCTCTGACTTTTGTTTGGACATCAAGGCCAGTAAGATTTTACAGTCAATTATAACATATATTATTCTAATATATGTTATTGCCAGATTACACTGGCGAATTTCTAAACTGGCCTGTACCAGCACCTTAGGTCCTTACTGTTGACTAGGCTTACAAATATAAACCAAGCAGTGTACAGAGAAAAACAGGACAAAAGAAGAAACATAACATTTCTGACAAATGTCAGTTTCTGGTTTCAGTTTTTCCTCCTTCTCCTTATATATCTATCATTGGACTCTATTACCCACTCCTGTATCCTAATGGTCAGCGCCCACCCCCCATTTTTCTTAACCTAAATCAACTTGCCTTTTGTTACTTGTAGCCAGTCCTAATATATTCTATGTATCTGTTTTTAAAAGGATTAGAAATAATATGTTTAAAATGTTTGAATGGTGTTTTGCACAGGTAGATATTCTTTCTTAACAATTTTAATTGTCTATATTTTAGAATGTCTATTGAGTTTATGAAACTATTTCGTGAAAAACATTAAATGTAGACTAGAATTCCATCTGGGTGTCTGTTCTGAAATTGCCAGTGGTAAAACAGACTACTGGTTGCCAGAGATACCATGACACCTCAAAATTGGCATTAAAATATTTGTAGGGAAACATGGCAACATCTCTGGTTTTCCCCAATTACCCTTCTCTTCTTGGGTACTATGTCTTTCTCTCAGTTTTATGTTGCTGCTAAGAGACTTTATGAGATAAGGACGAAAATTGTTTTATTTTGTATGTTTCCCTTTGCAGTGTGTGAAATTGAAAACGAAACCTTAGGGTCTCAGAGTTTTAGCAATAAGACAGGGATGGTACTTGAGTGTGGTGACTCTCCAAGAGGTGCTTCACAACTCTTGAAACCTAAAGAATTATAGGTCCCCAAAAAGTCTATACAATAGCAAGTAAGCATACAATGTATTTACAGGTAGACAACCAAAAATTGTTAAAATATTGACTTAGTTAAGTATTTTTTAGGCAACTACTATATAGCCCGTATTCTCTTAGAAAATTCAGTTTTAAATATGAATATCAAAGGCATTGAAGGACCTCATGATCTAATGGGAAAGCAGATCATAAAGTTGGCTAGAAATGCAATGCAACAATTCTATAAGAGTTCTAGACAATGGGTAGTGAGAATACGTATAAAAAGGAATCAATTCTGGCAGTAAACAATAAGTTGATTTTTAAATGTAAGAATTATACTTTCCTTACTTACTACTCCTTAATTTATGCTTAGAGTCTCCCTCTAGAATTCCTGTTTGTTGGAATACAGTGATACTTTCTGTATTGGACAGATGCCTATATATAGATAAATAACAAAAGTATAAGCTAAGAGTCTTGAAAGTTGTCATGGAAGAGACGTAATTGGATTTGAGTGTACAGGAGTTACTATTTTTAATATAAATATCTTGTAAAACGTTTTAACTCTTTAAACTATATGCATAAATAACTTTGATAAAAATACAAATAAATTTTTTTAATAGGAGAGAGAGTCAGAGAATGAGAATTGAGGAGTGAAGTAGCAAATCAGAAGAGGTAACAGGTAGTAAACAAAAGAAGTAAACACCATCATTGGTTAAATTCAAAATGTTGAAAATATTGACTTCCCATAGGGAATTATTTTTTTATTATTTATTTATTTATTTATTATATTTATAAAAGAAAGGTAATCTCAGAAAGCTATAGGACTCAGGTTGGATTTGCACTACATTCCTCCCATCCAAGTACTAACCAGGCCCGACCCTGCTTAGACCCAGGCCCGAGATCAAACGAGATTGGGCGTGTTCAGGGTGGTATGGCCGTAGACTGCACTACATTTCTATAACCAAAATACATTAAGATTTTAATGGATATAAGTCATAAGTCATCTGAGGTTGAGATTTTTTAAAAAATTGAAGCCATTTGTTAAAGATTGAAAGTCTGATTGTACTTTTTATTACTCTTTTTTTTTTTTTTTTTTTTTAGTTAAAACCAAGATATCTAGAAGCCAGAAAGAAACTTATGGTAAATAAAACACAAATTGAAGTAAAGCAATTATACTAATTCAACCTGGTTCTGTGACTTTTTTTTTTCTTAAGTGCATTTTATCCCATTTAAAACCATAAGGAAAATTATTTTTGACACTTGTACCTATTCAGTGAACCTAATTTATCAAGCTATGCAAGATTTTTCTATAGGAAAAAATGTACAAAGAATTATAAATTAATTCTGCCCAAGAAATAAATGCAAAATACCAAATTAATTAAATAGTTTGTGGCCAAAAATTAATGCAACATGAAAAATATTTATGTGGCACATTTGGATAAAATAATTTTGTTAAGATCAACATATTGTCTCTTGAAAATAATTTAGCTCACCATCAAAGTTGATATTTTTGTTGTTTTTGTATAAATAATACATCTAGTTTATACTCATGCATTAATTTTCTTTTCATATCCTGACACATAAAACATAAAACATACTGGAAAATCTAATAATCTCTTTTCTAATAACATGGATTGATTAGAGGTAAAATGTCTATTAAAATGAGCAAAATAGCTTTATTTTTTTGGTGGTTTTACTATCTTCCTTACATCTGTTTTTTGGGGTTGTTTTGTTTGTTTTTTAAGAATCATTGCTTATTTCCTGTTTATATATATCATGGATAATTCACAGGTACTTTAAGAATTAAGAAGTTATTTTTATATGATTCATGGATAATTATTTTTTTTAATTACTATAAAGACAATTTGTCTAATAAAAGAATGCTAATCAATTAAAAGGTGAAACAATCTTAATGTTACTCTTTCACCCCTTTGTCTTACTGGTGATAAGGACAATAAAGATAGAGCTAACAGATTGTGTCTAAAGTGGGCAAACCATAGGGTGTTCTCCATGATTTTTGAAACCTAGTACCAGCCCCTGGAGGGTTGGTGGAAACTGAGATCTGCTTTTAACCAACAGCATATGCCAAGTTCATTGGATATCAATCCTATAACTACATTAAGTTATATTGCAAAGGTGAAGGGGTTTTTCAAATATAATTATATTGCAAAGGTGAAGGGGTTTTCAGATGTCTTTGAATAATCAAAGAATTTATCCTGGGTGGGCTTCACCTAATCAGGTGAATCCTATTAAAAAGCAGGCCTAGACTTTCCTTGAAGGTAAGGATTCCGAATTGGAGAGATTTCTCTGTGGTTCTGAAGAAGTAATCCGCCAGGAATTTTACAGTCTCAGGGTAATGAGTTCTGCTCAAACCTCCAAGCCTGGAGCCTGATCCTTTCTAGTCCAGCCTACTGATATGGGCACAGAGCAGCTGACACCTTGACAGACCCTGAGCAGAGGAGCCCACCAAGCTGTGCCCAGACTTCAGGCCTAGTGACACCATGAAATAATAAAATGAGTGTTGCTTTAAGCTGCCAGGTTTTTGGTAATTTGTTACACAGCATGTAAAACTAATACAAAGTCTCTTACACAAAAACTTCTAAAAAAAACCCAGATGTCCTCACATTTCCAAAGCAACCCTCAGTTTTTAAAATGAACTATTTTAATGTTTCATCCAACCCTCACTATAATGTCAAAACAATATATTTTTGCTGCTAGGCAACTACTTTCTTCCATAATTTCTGCTAAGAAATGTTCAATGTTTTTCAGCTCTTTCTCATTCTTTAATGCATGCTAAGGGAAAAAATACAGAGGGGAAAAAAAAGATGAAGCTATGGGCAGGACCTACCTCCATGGTTTTCATTCACGTTTTTTTCCATAGACTAGATAATTTTTTTTTTTATTTTTCTGTTGCTATTCACCTCATATTTGAAGCACATCCCGCATACCATTTCATTTTGATTTTTACTCTGTTTCTGTCATGCCAGTCAGACTGTAATGGAGAGGAATAAATAATATAACATTTTACAACTTGCAGATATACGTGTATTCCCATCCATCAATCAGTGCTAGGACATCCCAGGCAGGTTGGTATACCGGTTAATCAGACTGACATGATTTTGAACATTATTATTTCTAGCCACATGACCTTGGAAAATTGTTAAGATTCTTTGAACCTCTGTTTTCCTATTCATAAAATGGGGATAAAATGTCTTTATCATGTTGGCATTTTGATTAAAATTCACAAAATATTTAACAGTGCACCTGCCATATATTAAGAGCTCAATGTATAGTAACCATTTCTGAATATTGACTGTTTAATAGGCACTAAACTTGGCTCCCTCCTTCCTCCTCTTTCTGATCTCCCAGTAAGCATGCACACTTAATTATCACAGTGATTATCATAGTAAGGATGCAAGATAAACTCCTTGTTTCTGTTAGAGAAAGGAAGAAATTAAATCTAAGAAAATTAAGGGCTTTCCCAAGCTTACATAAATAGTGAAGATCACAACTAAGAAATAAACTGAAGGCCTTGAATTCCATTTTCTCTCAGTTTTCATTTCAACTGTCACATCTGTGTCCTTTTAACATCCTGAGGCTATACCACTGAAACCATCTATTTCCAAAAAATATTCAGTTCTAAAAAAGTAAAAATAAAAATAAGAAAGAAAGTTTATATTCTAGGAAAACTTTAAACCCCAAAGTAACTTATAGACCTAAAATAAATATATTTGGGACCATAAATATAGCCACCTATTATTGGGTCAATTTAGAAATACAGTAAGTGAACTGAAAAGGCTAATTCAAATCATGAAGTCATCTAAAGTTTATTGGGGATTAATGTATCAGCACAGTATATATATATATATATATATATATATATATATACTTGATATATATGTGTGTGTGTGTGAGTATATATATATATATATATAAACAATATTTATTACACATTTATAAATATAAATTCCTTAATAAGATAGTCCTGAGGAAAAGAAACATGAGACAAAGAACATTGGAAATTCACTGTCTTTTGGCTTTTTAAGTGTTCATTTTAATTCCATTTAGTTAACATACATTGTTATATTAGCTTTAGGTGTACAATTTGGTAATTCAAGAATTCCATACATCACCCAGTTCTCATTATGACAAGTGTACTCCTTAATCTCCATCACCTATTAATTTATTTCTTATTCCCATCATCCCACCCACCATCCCATCAATTGTCTGTTTCTTGATTTGCCTTTCTTTCTTTTTTTTCCTTTGCTGATTTGTTTCTTAAATCCCACATATAAGTGAAAGCATATGTATTTATCTTTCTCTGACTTGTTTTCTTTAGCATTGTAGTCTGTAGCTCCATCCATGTTGTAAATGGAAAGATTTCATTCTTTTTTATAGCTGACATATATATATATGTGTGTGTGTGTGTGTGTGTGTGTGTGTGTGTATAACACATATATATATGTAAATCTTCTTTATCAATTCATCTATTGATAGACATGGGCTGTTTCCATATCTTGACTATTGGAAGTAATGCTGCTATAAACATAGGGGTGCATGTATCCCTTTGAATTGGTGTTTTTGTAATCTTTGGGTAAATACCAAATAGTTTGATTGCTATATCATTGGGAAGTTCTATCTTTAACTTTTTGAGGAACTTCCATACTGTTTTCCAGAGTGGTTGCACCAGTTTGCACTCCCACCAACAAGGCAGGAGAGTTCCTTTCGCTCTACATCCTTGGAAACACCTGTTATTTCTTGTGTTGTTGATTTTAGCCATTTTGACAAGTATGAGGTTATATCTCATTGTAGTTTTGATGAAATTTACTACTTTTTTTGAAGATTTTATTTTTTATTGACAGAGAGAAATCACAAGTAGATGGAGAGGCAGGCAGAGAGAGAGAAAGGGAAGCAGGCTCCCCGCTGAGCAGAGAGCCCAATGCGGGACTCAATCCCAGGACCCTGAGATCATGACCTGAGCCGAAGGCAGTGGCTTAACCTACTGAGCCACCCAGGTGCCCCGAAATTCACTATTTTTAACAGACTTTATTTTTTAGAGAAATTTTAGGTTCACAGTAAAATTGTGTGGAATGTGCAGAGAGTTCCTACATACCCCCAGCCCTGAAAAACTCCTCCACTATCAGAGTGGTACTCATATTTTATAATTGATGAACCTATGTTGACACATTCTTATCACCTGAAGTCCATAGTTTACATGGGCTTCATTCTTGATGTTGTACACTTTATAAATATTAAGAAATATTTAATTACATGTATGGTATCATACAGAATAGTTTCACTACCCTAAAATTTGTCTATACTCTACCTATTCATCCCTTTCTTCAAACCCTAGAAACTACTCATCTTTTACTGTCTTCACAGTTTTGTCTTTTTCAGATGTCACATAGATGAGCTTATATAGTATGTAGATTTTTCAGATTCTTTCACTTAGAAATATACATTTAAGTTTATATCTTTTTAATAGCTTGATGGCTTATTTCTTTTTAGCATTAAATACTGATACATTGTTTGGATATACCACAGTTTATTTATCCATTCCATCTGGGTTACTTCTAAGTATTGACAATTATGAATAAAGCTACTATAAGCATCATGTGCAAGTTTTATGTGGACATAAGTTTTCAACTCTTTTGGGTAAATAACACAGAATGCAACTTTTGGATCATAGGTTAAGAGTACATTTAGTTTTTAAGGAACCACCAAACTGTCATCCAAAGTAACTGTACAATTTGAACTCCAATCAATAATGCATGAGAGTTCCTCTTGCTCCACACCTTCACCAGCATTTGGTGTTGTCAATATTCTGGAATTTGGCCATTTTAATAGGTGTATAGTGGTATCTTATTGTTGTTTTAATTTGTAGTTCTGTAATGACATATGATATTGAACATCTTTACCATCTGAATGTCTTTTGGTGAGATATCTGTTTAGGTATTATTTTACCTATTTTCTAATCAGTGTGTTCAGTTTTCTTCTTGCTGAATTTTAAGATGCATTTGTATATTTTGGATAATAGTCTTTTATCATATATGTCTTGCACATATTTTATGCCAGTCTGCAGCTTCTTTTCTCCTCTGTCTCTTCACAGTGTCATTTTAAATTTCAATGAAGTTCAGCTTTATAATTATTTACTTTTTCATGAATCATGCCTATAGTGTTGTATCCAGAAAGGCATCATAATACCCAGGGTCACTAGGTTTTCACCTGTGTTATCTTTGATGAGTCACTTTGAGTTAATTTTTGTGAAAGATGTAAAGTCTACATCTAGATCCACTTTTTGCATGTGGATATCCACTCATTTCAACACTATTTGTTAAAGAGACTATCATTTCTCCATTGGATTGCCTTTCCTCTTATGTCAAAGACTTGTTGACTGTATTTATCAGGATCTATTCCTGGGCTCTCTGTTCTATTTCATTGATCCATTTGTCTATTCTTTCACCAATACCACATTGTCTTTAATACTGTAGCCAATTTTATTAATCATAGTAAAATCGTGAATGTGTGCTGTAAGTCACCTGACTTTCTTTATTCACCACAAATACTGAGTTGGCTATTCTGGTTTTTTTGCCTATCCACATAAATTTTAGATTCAGTTTGTCAATATCTACAATTATTTACTGAAGTTTTATTTGAGACTGTTGGTAAGAACTGGCACCTTTACAATATTAAGTCTTCCAATTCATGACTGTAGGATTTCTGTCTACTTAGATATTTTTTTTCCTTCACCAGAATTTTATAGTTTTTAAATACATCTTGTGCATATTTTACCAAATTTATTCCTAAGTATTTAATTTTCGGGGCACTGGTGTAAAAATGGAAATGTGTCTTTAGTTTTAAATTCCATTTGTTCTTTGTTAGTATATAGGAAAGCGATTGACTCTTGAATAATAACTTTGTGTTCTGCAGCCTTCTTATAATTATTTAGTTCCAGGAGTTAGTTTGTTTTTGTCAGTTCTTTTAGATTTTCTACATAGAAGATCATATCACCTGTGAACAAAGACAGTGTTCTTTCTTCCTTTCCAATCTGCATACCTCATATTTCCTTTTCTTATCTTATTGCATAAGCTAGAACTTCTAGTACAATATTGAAAAACTATGACAAAAGGGGACACTCTTACATTGTTCCTGATCTTAGGAAAACTTAGAGTTTCTTACCATTAAGTATGATGTTCGCTATAAATGTTTTGTAGATGCTCTTTATTCAGTTGAGGAATTTCCCCTCTATTCATAGTATGCTCAAAATTTTTATTACATATGGCTGTATTTTGTTCAATACTTTCTTTGCATCTTTTGATAAGATCATGTGATTTCTCTTCTTTATTTGTTTATGTGATGGATTACATTAATTGATTTCCCAAACTTCGAACAGCTTATATATCTATGATAAATTGCATCTGGTTATGGTGTATAATTATTTTTATACATTGTTGGATTCAATTTACTAATATTATATTAAGGATTTTTGCATCTATGTCATGAGAAATGTTGATCCATAGTTTTCTTTTCTTGTAATGTCTTTTTCTGGTTTGGGTATTATGTTAATGTGGCTTTCATAGAGTGAGTTAGACAGTATTTCATCTGCTTCTGTCTTCTGGAAGAAATTGCAGAGAGAGAATTGATCCACTTTTTTTCTTAAAATTTTGGTACAATTCACCAGTGAACACATGCAGGCTCAGTGTTTTCTATTTTGTGTTAATTGTTGCCTAAATTTCTTTAGTAGACATAGGCCTATTTAGATTGTCTATGGCATTTTATGTGAATTTTGTGATACACTTTTACAATTAACTTATATCCATTTTTAAATAACACTATACCACCTCACAGGTAGTACAAGTACTTATAATAATAAATTATACCTAATTTCTTCCCATCCCTTTCATTACTGCTGTCATTCATTGTACTTATGTATAAGCAAGTATCTATCTATCTTTCTATCTCTAGATATCACAAATCCAAAGTCTAGTTCTTTGAACCAAAAGACTAATCCTGACTTTTCTTTTGAGTCTCATGACATTACCTTCTTGTCACATAAAATGAATAATTTTCATAAATTGACTTAGATAGTTGTACGTTTTCAGGTTAAAAAATTAAGTCAGGGGTGCTTGGGTGGCTCAGTGGGTTAAGCCTCTGCCTTCAGCTCAGGTCATGATCTCAGGGTCCTGGAATGGAGCCCCACCTCGGGCTTTCTGCTTAGCAGGGAGCTTCCCCCACTTTCTCTGCCTGCCTCTCTACCTATTTGTGATCTCTCTCTTTCTCTGTCTGTCAAATAAATAAAATAGATATTAAAAAAAAAAAGCAGTGCTTCTAAAAAAAAAAATTTAAGACAGACTGACGTAAATGCATTATGTACAGGATTAAGACTTTTTTTGGCATCTTTGTTGTGGGCCAGAAAAACTTGACATATTGAACTTTCAAAAGGTATTACCTATAAGTAAAGTAATTAAAATACATCTCTACAGATTTTCAGAAATGACCAAAAACATTGTAATTTTCAAGTTAACAATTTGAGCAGTTATTTTATATCAGTCATAATATCCTGGTTCCTGAAAAAGGTCTTTGTCTCTATAAATTCATTGAGAAATGTGGCCTTCAAACATAGCCTTCAAACATTGCAAAACAGAGTATTATCTAGTGCCCAAAGGCAGTAATCTATAGTATATAATTTAGTACGCAAAGCTACAAATACAAATGCTATAAAAGTTCAGAAACAAAAGAAATCAGGGAGAAATTTTGGAGGTTAAAAGAAGAATGAATTGTGTTAGCATACATAGTGATGGAAGAAAAAAAAAAAAACACGTTTTAAGCAAAACTCCATCAATAGGAAGGAGCACAGACAAAACACAGAAATAGAAATGAATGGGATATTTGTAGAAAAAAGTTATTAGACTGGAAGAGTAATTGCGAAGCTTAATTGGAGATATATTTATAGAGAAACTGAGGGAAGTTTGTAGAGATCCTCAGAAGCTGGCTAAGGCTCTTGGTTTAAATTTTTTTGCAGCCAGAATCCAAGCTCAGCTCATGGGCTTACTTCCTAAAATGGTTAGTAAAGGAGAGGCAGTTTTCATTGGCATCAAATTTCCTAGTGGGATGGTCGGTGTCTGGATTGCCCCTAAAGGAAATTAGGCTTCACTGAAGACCAGGGAATAGATGGTAGACAGGTAATAATTAACAACCATCCTTCAAGTGACATTCTGCTTATATGCTTTTCAAGTGCTAGCTTTTTAAAAGCTGTTATTTTCAATTGAAAAAAATGGATTAATTATTAAAAGCAAAAAATCTGAATTGTTAGCCTGCAATCTGATGAAATGCTCAAGATAATGAGGGATATTTATAATAACTCCAAATCATTGGTGATTATTAGAGTTATGACATTATTCATAATGAAAACGGTACCACAACATGACAGTTGGCCAATTAGATGTAAGCCTCTGTAGTCAGTCTATGAAAGCCTAGGTAGTTCTTAGATCTTTCTTTAAAATACAGTTTGAGGGCACCTGGGTGGCTCAGTGGGTTAAAGCCTCTGCCTTCGGCTCCTGTCATGATCCCAGGGTCCTGGGATAGAGCCCTGCATTTCTACTCAGCATGGAGCCTAATTCCTCCTCTCTCCTTCTGCCTGCCTGGTTGCCTATTGAGATCTCTGTTTGTCAAATAAATAAAATCTTTAAAAAAATAAAATAAAATAAAATACAGTCTGTATTATTGTGGGAAAGAAAATGGGCCTAAATACTTCTTTTTTTCTCTTTTGATAATTTAATGTTACAATAAAAAATTAATTATTCAAATATTTTAGAAAAACTACTAGATATTGTTCAAATTAAACCTGCACAACACTCTGGGAAAGAAACAACAACAATAAAAAAAAAAAACAAAAAACCATAAGCGGGTAATGCATGTTGCCAGAAGCTTCTTCCAAATTCTCTTTAGGAATTACCTTAGAAAGTGAAGCTTTTAATTAGAAGAGGTGGGGATAAAGGGTTAGTTAAATTTTAGGTTGACAAAAAAGAAGCCAAATGTAAGATATTCCTTTATCCATTGACATACTAAAATAATATGTTTTACTTAAGGTGTGAGTGATGTATATTATAATATGTTAATAGTTACAATTTGATCAATGCCTTTTTTTGGGGGGGGGTCATTGAGAGGATGTGACCACCAGTTGACCCACAAGCTGGACCCAAGCATTGGGAGGCTCCTCACCCACTCCCCTGTTCGGGGCAATGTTTGTTCAGTTCAGTGGGAGTTGTGTTCAAGGACGCAGCCTTGAGAGAGCAAATGTGTTATTGAGGCTATCTTTTTAAGATATGTGACTAAAATCAGGTAAGGCTTCTTTACAAACTTTAAAGATTCTAGTGGGTGGAGGGGGGGAGGGTGGAATTTAGTCACGTCACAGACACTGAAGAGAATTCTTGAGTATTTAGGTCCTCTTATTACACCTGCCATTTACAAACCTGGAGTGGTTTGTAAACTCTTTCTTTAGTCTCTCCTTGCCCTCCCTGTTGGGGGGCTAATTTCAGATTTCAACCAGGAAGCCCCCTAGGTTTCCAACTAATAGTTAGAAGGAGAAAATAGGGCTTCATAATAGAAGAAGAATATAGGGATTTTGCAACATTATTGATCACTGATTGCAGTATTTATAAGGATATTTTCTATGATGATAAACCTATTGCCCAAACCCTTAATGGTCAAATGAGGGGTTCAGAGAGGTTCTCTGGAGTTAGATTTGTGGACTTGAAGTCCTCTGCAATGTATTAGCTGAGAAAAGTTAGAAATGTACTTAACTACTTTGTGAAGAATGAGAAATTTCCTGAGATCCAAAATTAAATTGTAAAGAGTTTTTGTTATCATTATTTTGTTTTTAATTTTTGTGTATGTATGGGGGGGGGCAGTGTTAAATGAGATAAAACAGGTGAAATGTTAAGCACAATGCCCAGCATAAAAAGTGTTAAAAGTTATACTTATTACCATTGAAACATATATTTCAACAGTCTTTAAATTTATCAGTTTGACTAGTATAAGTTAGGAAAAGGTATACAGATAAATAGTCACAAGGGGCCACATATATCACAATCAAAGTAGAGGAAATGCTTGTCTGCCCAGCACCTCATCTGGCAAACCTTAGAGGCATTGCAAGTTACTTCATCATTCCCTAGCATACCTCTTATCCGAAGATTTCCCTGTTGCTTTTCTCAGGCTGTCATTTAGATGACAAAGTGATAGATTTCAAGGAAGCAATTGTTTGAATATATATCTTTTCTAGGCATATTTGTAAGGAAATGGAGGTGAACAGGAAATTTAAATTTTGATTTACTTTATACAACTATGCTTGGAAAAGGTCATGGTCAGAGTTTTCAAATTTTCTTTAATGAAGAAAATATTTCTTTTTTTTTTTTTTTAATTGTGTTATGTTAGTCACCAAACAGTACATTTCTCAGGACAAATAGTAAAGAACTAGATATGAGAATTAATTCATTGTTTATCTTAATGACATGAGTAATTAATTTATTTTCTTTCACCTTTACACCATTCTTTACCAACAACTATAAGGTAAATATTTTTTATCATACTTGGCAAAATTGTAGCAATGAAATAAAGTTGGGTGGTTGAATACACTGGTATAGCCTTCAAGACTATGAGTTGCCTGATTCTCTTTATGTGTAATGATAATTAAAACTCCAATGATACAGTATAAACCATCAATCCACATTCATCACTAAAAAAAAAAAAAAATCCCTAAGGCAAAAAAAAAAAAAAAAAAAAAAAATCAAACCAGTCAGTGAATTGGAGACATTTTTAGTTTGTTATGCTACATAAGCAATAGCGTGTCAAGCTACCTCATTTGCATAATTCTAGACATCTCTCTTCAGTAAATACCCTGACAAACTTAAAAAAATTAAATGTTTCATTATTTGCTATATATGAGAGTCTGGTTTCACAAAGTAGTATAAAATCAAGACAGAGAGAAGAAATTCTCTGAATGTTGGACTTTGTAGGCCATGTCAGCACTCTTCAGTTAAATCCTTCTTTTCTTTCCCCAGAATGAATACACTGGAAGTCACAGCATCACATCTAAGGCTAAAAAAGGAAAAGTAGAATATGTTGTTTCGCTTTTGCAAGTAAGTAAAATATTTTCTATTAATATAAACTCCTGTAACTCCATTGTTTTCTAGGCTTACTAATATTTTAGACTTCCTAACTCCTGATGCTGTGTTTTAATTGCATTCCCTTGAGCACCCAGTGTATGATGACGCAGGGTCTTCACCATGCTGGGGATAGCTCAGTGTCACCATTTCCTTCTGAGAGTTCCTCGGAGTGTTATGTCACATGTACTCGGGAGCTTCCCCATATACCGTTCTCCTCAGAACTCTCCTATAAGATTACCTGCCATTACCTCTAAAACTAATGCAACTGCCATTCCTATACACACCACTGTTGTCTACTGTGAGCACTGTGGAATCAATTGCAGCCCCCTTTAGCATTTGAAATCAAGCAAAGAAGTAGTTTACCTATCTTTTCATGGTCCAATTAACTTCAGAGTCAACATTCAAGAATACTTTTCTAAATCTTCAGGAATAATGGATAAGGGAAAAGCAGGAGAGCACTCAGGAAAATTCCCATTGCTATAGGCAGTTACACTCAAAGAATACAGGTTCATTCTCAGCATCCCCTATAGGGTAATACTTTTTTGAGTCTCTCACCTACTCTTGTGGACCAGGGACCAGCTCTTTTACCATGGAGGATGCACCAAAAATTCTTCATCTTTTG
This sequence comes from Mustela lutreola, assembly GCF_030435805.1. Classification (NCBI taxonomy): domain Eukaryota; kingdom Metazoa; phylum Chordata; class Mammalia; order Carnivora; family Mustelidae; genus Mustela; species Mustela lutreola. Next base: position 122,375,636 of record NC_081297.1, read on the forward strand.
TTTCCAGATGTAAGGCCACAAGACCCAGACAGAAAAATGCAAAATAAAGCTTTTCCAGAATATTTTTCCAGAATTAAGTCTAACAACCCTGTCCTAACTTCTTATGCAAAGTAAACAGTGTCTTAGAATATTTGACAGTATTAGACTCATTGTCATGCAAAGAAATCCCACTGCCCATGAATAAGGTGAAATTTTTTATTTCTTACATAATATAGCATCAGGAAGTAAAAGGATGTCATTAATGAGTCAATGGCCCACTAATGTGAAGCACATCATTTCTGTGACCTTTTTAGTTGCTTTTTCATAGTAGCTTGATAGCTATCTCAGATACAGAAACACACCTACATTTAAAGCAGGAAGATATGGTGAATGGAGACCCTCTGTTTCTTCTATTAGGAGAGCAAACACATCTCCAGAAGACCTATCCAGCACACTTCTACTTGTGTCCTATTGCCCCCAAATGTGCCATATGACCATCTCTAGTTGGAGAAAATGGAAAATCACAGTAAAGAAAAAAAAGTGTTGGGCATGAGTGTTGAATTAGACAACAATGTATGCAAAAAATAATAGTACATGGAGAACATCAGTAGTCTAGTGCAGTGAGATTGCACACTGCCAAACCCAGGATTCCAGTCTCATTTAGCATCTTCTGTCAAGATGAGGGGAAGGTGATGCCTACCATCCTTTCTATAGTTTTTAATTTTTACCTCATGATCTAAGCAACTACTTAAATAAGAACTCATGTACCTACACACAGGATTCTACACGAGTAAAAGCATAATTTTCCAGAAAAATAAAATCTAAATTTACAATTTTAAGAAACACATTTTTTAAATGGGGGAACATAATCTGCAGACACATACCTCTGACTACAAAGAAAATTGTTTCTTTTATGTTGCCAAGAATGGATTAGCTCCTTAGTGCTACATTTTTACAAACACTGCCATTTCAAAAAGAATGTTTTTTGCAGCTTTATAACTAAAAGCTACGTTAAGATGATTTTAACAACATAGGAGAGCAGCCTTCTCCAGAGTTGAATTTATATATATCTCTTTCTCTTTTGGCAACAAAACTTTTAATATGAGCTAGAATACCTGTTTACTATTTATTTTGTTTCTGTCTATCATGGTTTTAAAGACTGATGCTAAATTTCAGGGAGAAAGCCAAGTTGTATTATGAAATAAAACTCAGATTTAGATTCCTTTTAAAGTTCAAAAAGAAGACTTAAAAATTTTAAGTCTTAGAATATACTCTTTTAATCCAATCTGCCTAAACCACTGTGGAGTACATGTTAATGTTTCCTAGGTTGAGGGAAATTTCAGAAGACTTTAAGCACACCATAAGATGTTTCCAAAGTAAGCCTAACACCAGAGACTTTGAGTAGAGTTGGTAGCTCTACCTTTGCCTGAAGATCAGATGGGAAAGAAAAGCATATGTTAGGATAAGTGCTCAGATAAAATAAAACAGAAGGAGAATATAAATATGAAGGATATGAGAGGGAAAAAGCAAGAGAGGAGGAGGGGAGATGGAGGTAAGGCTGGGTGGACAGCAGGAAAGCAATTGCCTTTCTTTTGGGGAAATAGGATGTACTCTCCCCTAGTATTGTACAAAGGATTAAAGACGAGAAGCCCTTCACACTCAGACATGACCAGGGTCTATAAGGACGCAAGCTCCAAGGCTATGGGAAGATGGTAGTGTGTGGAGCAGTGATAAGTGATGAAAAATTGCCAAACAAAATACAAGGCTTCTGTTTAACAGCACTGTGGAATGGAACAGGAGATTTTGAGAGTAGCGTGTAGTAGCTGGGACATAAAGTCGAGCATGAGAGAAGTGACCGTGGAGGCAGCAGTATCTCTCACACCTGAGCAGTGTTTGCATAACTGATGATACAGCAAGCAGGCCATATTAAATGGATGAGGTTGGAATGGGTAATGGTTAAGCTGGAATTGAACCATGATGCTGAGAAGAGCTCATTATGATGCCACTGCCTAGCAGAGTCATTATTTTACTTGTTTGTTCATCTGTATTCCAGTTAGAGGGAAACAACTGGTGTGCATCCACACAATTGTGACTTTTATGGCAGTGCATATTTCTCAGGGCTTGTTGTAATATTCATTCTGTTGTGTGGAAGATGAAAGAGGGAATGATGTTTGTAGCTTCAGTGATGAGAGATGTTTTCAAACAGCAAAAGGTACACCACGTGCACTTAATCACATTGGAAAATTTGGGAGAAATGGCATTTAATAGAGAAAAGAGTGTGTAATGCTGTAGGGCTATTGCTGCTCCACTGCTGGTGGGGTAGAGAATTTGCCGAAGGCATGTGGGAAACAAGGTCATAAAGGTGTGTGACAATGGACAGAAATCAGTCACATGATGCCAGTTGAGTAATCTGCAGTAGCAGTGGGTCTGAAGACTAAAACAATCACCATGTCAAGGATTATGGAACCCACATCTGAATGGGTGAATACATTCGATCTTGAGCTTTCTGGTATACATTTCATTTTATTGTACATTTATTATACATTTCATTTATATGAATGTTACTGTAATGTTATTTTTTAACCTATAAATATAGTATTACTGGTATGGAATTCAGTGAGGATGTAAAATGACTAATTCTTCAAATAATTTGCATTACCTCTTTCACCATAAATAAATTATTACACATTACTAAATATTTCTGTAGATGAAAACAGAACAAAGCTAATAGAGGCAATAATCAGGCGTTTTTCAGAAGGAAGTTTTCTAGAACATTAGGGGGGAAAAAGAAAGAAAAGATTCTATGTCTGGAAACTAAAAGCCTTAACATGTTTTTTTGTTTGTATGTTTGTTTAGGAAAAATGAATAAAAGAAGTATCATCTTGAAACGTGTCTGAAAATTTTAAATTTCAAAAATTAGAAAAGAATTCTGAAAGTATCCAGGCAAAGAAAATAAATTATCCCCCAAGGAACTAAAATCAGGTTAGTAAGAGACTTCAGTAAAACAGTAAATTTCATAACACAGAAAATTAACATCTATAGAGCTTTAAAGGGGAAAATATTGTAACCTAGTAACTCTGTAGCTATACAAATTACTTTTTTCTTAAAAATTAGAAAGTTTGAATTGGGCAAATTATAGAAAAAAAGAACTGGTAGTGAATGTAGAGAATATTAAACATGAAACGATAAATTGCTAAAAGTGTATACTACTGTGAGAAACTGCTGATGATAAAGCCAGGTGTGACCATTCATTTATTTATTCAGTGGCAATATGTCAAATACCTGCTATGAGCTGGATACTCCAAACAAAGCATTCAGTTTCATTCCTGACAGTTATTACACCAGAGGCAGGGTAAAACTGAAGCCCCAGATTCCAAATTCTAATGTCTAAAATTTATAAATTAAATTACTTTGAAAAATATACCTTCATAATAAAATTCAAAAAATATGTGGCCAATCGTTTTTACTTGACTTAAAATCAGCAATGTATAAAATATAATTGAATTTAATTATTCTTTTTAAATTTATTTTAATTCAGTTATCTAAATATAGCACATCATTGGGTTTTGATGTGGTGTTCAGTGATTCATTAGTTGTGTATAACACCCAGTGCTCATCACATCCCGTGCCATCCTTACTAATTCTTGCATTATATTTTGATGCTGTGTGTTTGAACCAATGATGTTTGATTTATGGATATATAATTCATAGGTTATTATACATTTGTTCAATGACATTCATTTTCTTGTCTCTATTATAACAAAATCAATAATTATATTCTTGCTACCAATTTCCACATAATTTGCATTCTATTCATAATAATGCCAAATTAACCTTTCTTGACTCTTCATAGTTCTTTGACAATTTTTTAATTAATTTAGAGGAACTATGGACTGTTGACATAGAGGCAACTGAATTTATTAATAAAACTCTCAAAGAAAGCCTGGACATGAACCACAAATTTTACATACTGTTTTTAAACATTGAAATGAACTTGCATAAAATAAATTATTTTGAAATAGTAATTTTATCACATAAACTATTATCACTTATATACAAAATTTTTATGGCCCCATAAAACAACATCTAGATCTAAAACCCAGTTCAAGTGATAGGTATTATGTTCCATGCATGTTGTATCTGGAACAATATATGTTCTATTTTAAGAATAGTATGACTTGTTCAAATATTGCAAAAGAGTCCTCAGGTACCATGAACAAATACTGAGAGTATCACATTAATTCTTGAGTACCTCCAGGTCTGTAAATTAAAAGAGAAGGAAGCAAGAATAATCAACACTATTGTAAAATGATACTTTATTCAAAAGTATATTGCATTCATATAATCTGAGAAGTAATTTTATGAGTTAATTAATCTGATTAATTATGAGGTAGCTAATTGTTCTCTACCTTAAGATTTTCATCACTCAAATTTTCCCTGTGTTTCAAAGCAATGTCTATCACTGATAAAGGGAGCAACAAAACCCAGACATCTTTACAGCATTGGAAGACAGTTGTCTTTTTCTCAAGAACATAGGGCAAGAAGTATGAAGCAGCATTCTTTCTGGGTCTTACACTGTGTTAGTCATGACAGTGTAAAATGGGGGCTATGGATTACATAGCATTAGTATTGAATGTCAGATCCCAGGTGTTGAGACCTGTAAAGGATTTGAGATTTTGTCCTACTTATTCACTAGTAAGTTAGCCTTCCACAGTTACATGGATGCTTACGGAATCTTGAGTCCTCCACAACTTACAGCACAGCAAGCAACAAGAACTCCATATTCTCTTATCCCACAGGGATGACGAGGAATATCTCAGGTGGATGCTATGCACACAGTGGGATACAGCTGAAGAACCCCAAGTTTAGGAAAATCCCTTCTTATAAAGGACTAGGTGCTACCAAACCTGCAACGTTTGCCCTGGAGGAAAACACTACCTTTATTACCCTGATTAAGAAACCCCCCTCTAGTAGCCCTGAACAAAATGAAGCCTTATTTCACAGAGTTTATATTCCAGTGGTAGAGGCTAGTTATTAAAAATAACTATCTATCAATCATCTATCTCTCTATATATGACATGATATAAACTATGTAAATATAGATATTATGCCTTTATATATAAAATATATATATTTATAATATCTAAATGTATAAAATAGGGTAGGGAAATAGAAGTGGGCACAGGCTGGGGGAACAGAGTAAGGGGCTATATTAGGAAGGGTGAAGAGGAAAGCTTTCCCTGAGAAGGACGCCCCTGAGCAGAGACCTAAATAAATGATAGAGAGGGCTATGTAGGTCATCTGAAAGAAAAATGTTCCATAAAGAAGAAATAGTGTATATAAAGTCTGAAGTCAGGGGGCTGCATGCTGTTGCCTGAAGAATAGTAAAGGGCTCAATTTGTCTGAGATGGATGGGGAAAGAAAAAAAGAAAAAGGAAAGAAGGAAGGAAGAAAGGAGGAAAGAAAGAAAGAGAGAGAAAAAAGAGAGAAAGAAAGAAAGAGGAATAGGTAGGCAATAAGAGATGGATTAAGGCAGTTTATGAAGGGTCTTACGTACCATGGAAAATTCTTTTAATTTTAGTCTGAATGAGATGGGAAAACCTTGGAGAGCTTTGAGTGATGTGATCTGACTCATGGTTTTAAATGCCTACTCCCACAGCTTTGTGCAGGGGTAGGAGGTGGCAAGACAAGGGTGGAAAAAGAGCGATTTAGGGAGAGTAATAGTCAAAGCCTTATGTGACAGTAGTAATGGTAAAGATTTTGGATACAATTTGAAATTAGAGCCTCCAGCATTTACTGATGGATTGGATATGGGATATGAGCAAGAGAGAGAGGGACAACGATGAGTCCAAAGATTTTGAATGTAACACCTAGGAGAATGTTTGGAGGACTCTGTGGAGAAATTTTGAAGAAAAAAAAGTCCAAGTGCTGATTTTTGTCATGTCATGTTTGAGCTATCATTTGTTATCCAGGAAGAGACTTTGCTAAGGAGCTAGTAAACAACAAAAACTCCTACCTCTTCCAAACAGGGTAGGTAAGAATAATTATAAATTGTAATTTATAATGCAATAATAAATTGTCTTAACAGAAAGTAGAAGGTACTTCATGAGTAATCCCAGGTTTGAAATTTACATTCCCAGAAAATTTAAGAAATAGGCTTTTGAAATAAGTACATACTTAGGATATACTCATTTCTTGTGTTTGTTCTGAGAGTTAGGAAATCCACAAGTTGCGGATTCTTACTGTGAGTTCTAGGGAGCACCATGGAACACAAGCCACTAAGGCATGCATATAAATTCATATACATTTTTAGACACACATGCTTGTGAAAAGTTACATGCATCAGTCAACCATGTAACATTGCTTTAAAAGGTATACTTTGGTGATTTTTTTCTGTAAAGCAAACAGTGCTCTGAGAAGTGAATGATGATTATGTAATTGGTACATAAAAATGTTATACTTTACAGTTAAAGGGATGAGTTCTCATCTGTATTAAGTGCTATATTTGCAGTACAGCAGTGTGATAATTTCTAAGATTACTTCTATGTTTTAAACAAATATAGGTGTGAGGAAACAGCAGGGAACTACTCTAAGGATTTAAGCTCCTCTTCTGGCTTTGCAGAATCAAGGCTTTTTTTTTTTTTTTTTTTTAATCTAAATCTTTGGAAAGGACCAGGAAACTCATTACGGTGGGCTGTTTTTAAGTCAAATGTAATCGCAACTTAACTTTTTCTTTTTTTCTGTTAAAATTTTCTGTCTCTAAAATACCATCAGAACAGAAGTCCTTATTGATGGTGTTACCTCTCTATAGATCTAGATAGATCTAGATAGATACATACAGATATATGAAATGAAACTTATGTGAAGGAAAGGTCATATTCAAGAATTTGCCACAAAGTTTGGCCTAAACATTAAGCTCTGCGTTTCAGGAGATCAGACATTAATTATCAGTGCCTCAAGAGATAAGTCAAGATGCAACCTTTATAGAATGCCAGAATTTACCATTTGTATATTAGTCATTCTTCATCAGTGCATTTACATATAGGTGACGCAACCATGATCAAGACAGGAGGTCTGCCTACTTTCAATATATCCAGTGGGGTGATAAGCAAGGAAACAGAAAAATGCAATTCACCAGGGATTAAGTGCTAAATTTGTGGCAGAGTTTGGGCACTTAATTCAATCTTGTTCATCAGAAAAATTTTCCCAGAGGAATGACATCTGCACTGAGCCTTGAATGGTGTAGCAGTTAGCCTGGTAAAGAGGAGAGTGAGGTAGGTCAGACAGGCATAAAGTCATGCTTGGGAAGTCCTTCCTTTGATATTATTATGACTTCCTCCTTCTGATAATTTAATTCCTCTCACATTTGTTCACCCTAATTCATTCTAGTTTCTCTCCTGTCTTGTTGCCCTGTTTTATATATTTCAGAGTACTTAGTTGAAACGAAGTTCTTTATCTATAATTTATCTGCCATTTCTTCCTACTAGAATATAAACTGTAACTGGTCTTTTTTTAAAGTTTTTATTTTAATTCTAGTGAGTTAACATAAGGTGTTGTATTAACTTCAGGTGCACAATATAGTATCTTAACACTTCCATACAGTCCCCAGTGCTCAACACTGCCCTTCTTAATCCCCATCACCTAGTTGATCCGTCACCCCACCAACCTCCCCTCTGGTAACCATCTGTTTGTTCCCTATGGCTAAGAGTACCTTGTCTTTTTTTATTTTTTTTTAATCATCATTGTATGTGTATTGGCTAAAACAAGTCTGACGATTATTGGTTCTCCCTATTTATTAGGTGAATAAACAAATAGAGAATCAAAGGTGAAGAATAATTTAGTTCTCTCTTGGAGAAAATCAACCAGTCATACTAGGTTATTGCAGAAGGCAGATGGACCAAGGTATAGAGTCCTTCAAGTACAAATAATTAATTTTGATATGAATAATTCTTTAATCATTGAAGATACATATTTTCTTTCTTTCTTTTTTTTTTTAATATTTTATTTATTTATTTAACAGACAGAGATCACAAGTAGGCAGAGAGGCAGGCAGAGAGAGAAGAGGAAGAAGAGAGCCTGATGCGGAGCTGGATCCCAGGACCCTGGGATCATGACCTGAGCCAAAGGCAGAGGCTTTAACTCACTGAGCCACCCTGGCTTCCCACATATTTTCTTTCTTTCTTGAAGTTATATTGTTGGTTACAATGGAGCCTGAGAAGAAGAATGTGACTGGAGCAGGGACCATCAATCATAAAGGAAAACAAGAGTGGGACACATACCACTGAAAGTGAGACCCTTAGATTAGGAAAACTAGCATGTTTGTATAACATAATCAGTATGATTTACAATGCCCCATAATCAGAATTCTGTGATTTTTCACCTCTAAGTCTGTTGCTTCCTCTGTTGCATTCTTCTTTATACTGCTCAAAAATCTTTTATTTTGAGATTTTAGCAGTCTGTCTTGCCACAAAGCCATTTCCTCTGTAACACTCTCTTTTTAGACCTCCAGAGGCAAAAGAGAACACTCCTTTTTCAGTTGTTTTATACCTAGTGCAACACATAACAACATGGGTAACACCTCACCATGTCGGACACCATCTCCCAGCATTGGTCTGTAATTTTATGTTTTCATAGTTCTACCATTGCAGTTCCTTCTCAGTGTATACATAGTTGATAAACATTGACAAAATGGATTAGAACACAGCTGCTATACATTCTCCAGAGGTTTTTTAGTTAAAGGTAAGCAGAATATGTGTCATGATTCTAATAATACGAATACCCAACAGCTATATAGTTTCTGTAATGTAGGGATATGAGAATCTCTACAGGGAATGTGTATTTTGGTTCAAATAATGAACCGTGAAACCTGGCAGGAAAGGATCATTAAAGACTCTGTCCAATACCTTCTTTTCATAGATGTGGAAACAGGTCATAACTATATTCAATAGGCCAAGACTCCAGGGATCCTGACTTTCTGATCAGTGGTCTTCCCATTCAACTTGATCAAATTATGTATATAAATTACCACCAAGGCTAAAAAAAAAAAAATTAATAATTTGATCCAGTTTGATTTTTTTTTCACATTCCAATTATGTTCTTTAGCTTAAGTTGATAAAGGTCATTGTCTTTAGATGTCTTATTTAAGTTTTACAACCACAAAACTTTCATTGTCATTTTGGTACAATTATGACATACTAAATTTACTGGGAGAGTTATGACATTGGCCAATAAGCTATCTCAAAAATCCATCAAAATTTAATTTCATATTTTTAAACTATTCTACTAGGCCTAATTAGAAGGAGATTAAAAAACAAAAAGCACATTGCAAAGAAGCTTGAAAGATCCAAAATAACCTACTGTTAATTATGTTAAAAATACCAAACATTTGTTAGTATCTCATTAACATCTTATGGAAAGGAGAACAAGCTTTATTTGCTGTAGGATGAAAGAATTTTTAAAATTATATATATATATATATATATATATATATATATATATATATATTTGACACCTTTAAAATAACAAATATTGGTCCTAATTAAAATCTTGCCACTATGATCTTTAAATGTTACCAAGTCTTAAGTGGAGTAATGCTCTATGGTCCATGCCCTCTTCTGCTTATGTCTTAGAAAAGATTGATTTCACAATAAGGCCTTAAACTAATACAACTCAAAAACTTAGGTCTGTTGGACAATCATGGTATGGGGTTAATTTCTTTAATGTCTCATTTAAAATTCTCTTGTACTCATTTAGTTTCTTAGATGTGTTTCAGTCCATTCAAGGATAAAACTTGTCATGCTAGAGCTAACGTATAAGAAAAAAATAAATATTTTAAGAATAATTTCTCTGCGGAAACCTTAACTAAGTATTGGTAATCAAAGCAATTGAAGAGTGAAAGGAAATAAGAAGAAAATCTGTTCTTTAGGGGCCCCTGGGTGGCTCAGTGGGTTAAGCCTCCCCCTTTGGCTCAGGTCATGATCTCAGGGTCCTGGGATCAAGCTCTGCATCAGGCTCTCTACTCAGCAGGGAGTCTGCTTCCCCCACTCTCCCTGCCTGCTGCTCTGCTTACCTGTGATCTCTCTCTGTGTCAAATAAATTTAAAAAAATCTTAAAAAAAGAAAAAAAGAAAATCTGTTCTTACTATCTGAGAATAATAATGGTCAGCATAATTGATACTAAAAAGAGAGCATAGCCACTAAAAAGTACTTGTTTGTCTGATTGTGATCTTTTGAGATCACAATTTTCTACTCTCTTCAAGTATACAGAACTTACATAGCTTTTTTTCCTCTCCCTCTTTTGAAAGAGTGATTTATGACTATCTCCTTAATTTTCAGTCATATGTAAATCCTGAATTTATTTATAGTCTAAGCTATAATTGATAAAGTAGGATACAAATTCCACAAAAGAATATGTATATATATATATACATGTATGTATGTATATATATATATATATATATAAAATATAATTTTTCTCTAATTTATTCACTCATTCATTTGTTCATTCTCTACAGAGTTCCGCAAAGGATTTAAAATTGCTGATTTTCCTCCATTGTCTTATTATGTCTACTCATATTCTGATTTCTGCAGTAGTTTTTCTTCAAACTCAAGAAAATATTTTCAAACTAAAAACAATTTTGGTGCCTAATTGTCTGACAGTTTGGTCAGCTCATATTCTTTTTTTTTTTTCTTTTAAGATTTTATGTTTCTATTTGACAGAAAGAGAACAAGCAAGGGGAGCAGCAGGCTTCCTGCTGAGCAAGTAGCCTTATGTGGGGCTGTCTCAGCACCCTGGGTTCATGACCTGAGCCGAAGGCAGACGCTTAACCAACTGAGCAATCCAGGCACCTGGTCAATTCATATTCTGCTCACATATTTAGGTGAATATATAGAAAGTAAAAACCAGAATTTAATTACTATATTTTTTTATTGATTTACTCAATATTAAAGTTAATATAAATGTTATCCCTTTTATGTGATCTCTTTTCTCCTCTAGAAACCCATGAGCCAAAATATGTACTGTGTTCCAACATGGGGGCTTAAGTGGGTAGGAGAAGAATAAATGAAACAAGATGGGATTGGGAGGGAGACAAACCATAAGTGACTCTTAACCTCACAAAACAAACTGAGGGTTGCTGGGGGGAGGGGGTTTGGGAGAAGGGGTGGGATTATGGACATTGGGGAGGGTATGTGCTTTGGTGAGTGCTGTGAAGTGTGTAAACCTGGTGATTCACAGACCTGTACCCCTGGGGATAAAAATATATGTTTATAAAAAATAAAAAATTAATAAAAAAAATATGTACTGTGTTCCAAGAAAAGTTTATCAATCAAGCAGTATTACAAAATTTAAATATTATAAAAGTTTTAACTTTGGGTGGCTATCCAAGCATAATCATTGTGTCTTCAAATTCTCTAGCATTCTGTAGCTATCCTTCCTTTTATATTTAGGTAAAATAATTTGTGAAGTCTTTTACTTAATATTGTAGTGAGTCCAACATTCTTTCCAGTATTCCCATGGATATTAGGAAGATATTTGCTCCTATATATTGCTTCTTAGTAGTTAGTTATTCAGACTGCCTTGTAACTGCGTATGTGAGTTCTTCCAGATATCTTTGGTTTTCTCTCTCTCTCTCTCCCTCTTTTTTTTTTAATAGTGTTATTATGATGCACTTCATATACTATACAATTCTTCCATTTCTTGGCTGTCTGTTGACAAAACACACACATACACACACAAACATAAGAACAAGCTCCTTTTCTTCCTAAGGTGCAATTTCTTTGGGTACAATAGACAGTTACAGTATTCAGTACTGTACTGTATTCAGTACAGTTAAGTACTGAATAATTTAAAGTCAAATATAAGGGAAACTTTTCCTAAAGACCTGTGGGTATATCTCCTATAGAAGAATCCAGAGTATTAGGCTCCAATTTTCTAGAGTCCTGGCTTGTCGCCCTATTGAGGCACACTCCTTCAGAGTCTTAGTTCAAAGAACAATAGACAAAAACGTTGGCATTAGTGATTTTCTTTAATGTCTTCCTTCCTGTGAAATTCCAAGGCAGAGCTCAAGATCAAAGAATCCATAGAAAAGAAAGTACAAGATTTACTCTTCCTCTTATACAGTTTTGTTCTTTCACCTCCCAGTAGTACAAGTAAGGTTTAATTGTGCTGTGTTGGATGCTTGTGCCAACTATTTCAAAAGCCTTGAATAAAGCTACATTTTTCGCTTTCCATTTGGAAAACAGAATTTTGAGTTTAATGTTTGGTTACTGTTTATCAAAGTGCTCCAAAGATGACCTGCATTAGAATTTCAGGAGAATTTTTAAGAGATTGATCCCTCTGTTCCAACACAAAATGTAAATCATCAGAACCCCTGTGGATTTTGCATTTTATACAATTGAGCTCCACAGATAATTCTCACATATAACAAATTTGGCCTAATTTATTTATTCTCATTCTTCCTAAACAATTGAAAATTTTCAATTTATGACCTTAACTTCAAATATATGGCTTTATTCACGTTCCTTTAATATCATTGGGTAGTGCTCTCATTGCCGATATTTTCTGTATATTCTGTGTTTCTGATTTTTTGTCTTCAAATCATTTTTACTTTGAAAGAAAACACAGTTAAAATATGTTTTTGCCTCATTTTTAAGATGTAAAGCAAACCCATTTCTGGAATGTCACCTGATGACTATTGGACAATTTCTGTATTATTTCACCTTTAATTTAATTTTAATATTCTTTGAATCATTTTATTAATCTATAAATAATATTTATTGAATATTCCCATTAACTTTTATGTTCTTGAGGTATTTTACATGTCATTTTTTCAATAATATTTTTAGTAAAAATTTTATTTATTTATTATTGGGGGCATTTGTGTCTTGTGCTCCACTCGTATGACTTTTTCTACATAAAAAAAATTAGAAAAAGAAGTAATATTCTCATTCCACTTATTGAAACTTGTGATATTATATTACACAGGCAAACTACTAGCAAATGAATAGAAAATACTAAATTCATATGAATAAATTACAGATGATTAATGTATTTTACAAAGAACATAGCTCGTTCTATTGTGCAAGGAGAATAATAGTGAATTTATATAAAAGAGAAAAAATTATAAAAATAGAACTTCATATTTCACTATGTGCTTTGAAAGAGTGGACAGATGAATTTTAGCATAAGAAAACTACTAATCAGTCTTTTGAAATCCAGTTGCTTGAGTTAAGTATTTCATTGAATTTTACCTCAGTCTCTCTCTCTCTATAGATATATGCAAAGAGATCTAGCCACTTGTCTGAATTTAAATATAACACCTACTTACAACTCAGAAAATGCATTTTTTGTATTTATGTTCTATCTCCTCAACTAAATTGTAAGCCCTTGGGTGGGAATAGAGAAGGGGCCTCAGGCTTGAATTCTGGAGTCCACCTGGCTAGGTTTGATAACTTTGGTGCTATGGAACTGTGTATCCTCAGAAAAGCAATTTATCTTGCCTCTTCAGTAAAATGGGTTTTAATAGTATTATTAATCTCACAGGGCTATTGTGGAATTAATTTAAAAATTCAACAAAAGGAACTCCTCCTTATTAGAGGAGTCTGACATTTCCATATATTCACCATTTAATAGATTTAATAGGATCAAGATTACCAGTCATGACCACATTCTTATAAAGCAAAGACAAACTCATTTGTAGTTTTGAAAGAATTCACCACAGGAAAGAAGTTATATGGGATCCACCTGGATCAAGACATCTTTGTTTTTGATGCACACTGATATTTTCAAATCTCAGAAAGAGATCTCTTAGATCTTGACAGAAAGTTTCTGTGCTTTGGCAATTAGAAGTCTATACATAGAAGAAATCTTTTCAAATTTTTGCTCTTTTCAGGGGCTCTTGCTTTGGGATAATTCAAATCTCTACAGAAAGTCTGAGAATGAGCATTTCTAGAAAGTTTCTTGTCTAGCTGATTAGCTTTGCATTTTAATAATTTTCCCCTTACATGAATACATACACACTCATTTTGAAATTGTCCCTCACTGATCTCTTATTATACACTCATTTCCTAAATTACTAAAGTAATAGCCAGCATTATCACAATTACATGTGTTCATGGTGCATCACATGATTACAATAATCATTTTATCATGCTTCTAAAATATTAATAACCCAATAATTGTAATCATCATTAATTACTATTAACTTCATAGGCTACCACACAATCCCGATAAGGCAACACAAAAAGATGACAAAGAGAAGACTGCTCTGGATTCCTTTTTTTCTCCAGGTTATTTTAGTGGTTTAGAAGGAAAACGTATGCATGCTAACTGCACTGAAGCTAACTGTTCAAGTTCTCCTAGGGAGGTAGTTTTTTCATGCAACAATATGTCTATTATTAGTTCTTATACATTAGCCCTTAGTAAATAGTATTTATGCTGTCTGCATATCTTGACAATGACTTCTCCCCACATTTGCAACCACCCACTGAGACAATCATTGCCACCATTCAGACACACAACAAACTAAGGTTTTATTACTTTAATTTTCCAAACAAATTACACCGTGCTAAATTACAACACATGGCAATAATTTTTAAAAGACAAAGAGAACAGCAGATTTTACCTTTTTATTAAGTGAATGATATGTAATTTCAAATAATAGCTTGTATTAAGTATTGTCCAAATGTGCGAATGTTGTGGGACTGAGTGAGTGCTTTAGCAAAGCATCAAAGTTTCCTGAACCCTTTTGAAATTAAATGGAGGGAACTATATAAATTAGTCTTATTCTGGTGTTGATAGCCCTATAAATTTGGTTTTTAAGTAGTAACTGGTAATCTTAATGTGTGTATGTTTTCCACTAGTGTATTCATGTTTGTCAATTTAGAATATACATATATACATACGTATATTATATATATATACATATATATATGTGTGTGTATATATATGTATATATATATATATATATATATATATATATATATGATTTCAGTAAAATCCCTAACTTCAGCTATAGGATGCATCTTTTATGTTTCCAGCTAGTGCCGCAAAGTATCACAAAGACTAACAGAACGTGTCCTAAAGAATTATGTATTATTATCTGAATTGACACAGAACAATGTTAGATTAAGAATTCAGATGTGTTCTGAAGGTTAACAGTGGGAGCTTACACTAGAATCAAAGAGCTCAAAACAGGAAATGTCCTTTAGTGAAGTTTCTGCATTTCTCCATGATTTTCAGAACAGCCACCATTTAGGGGAAGATGGCAAAGTATAGTGTACACTTTTAGTTTGGACAAATTAGGAAAATTTTGTCTAACCATTATCATTTCCAGTAACGCTAATGTTCACAGTGTTTGAAGATAGAGACAGCTTTGGAAACAAAACAGTGGGAGCTTTTTAGGATACCAGTTCAAATGCCACCCCGCTGAGTAATGATCTGGTTGTCATTACCAAACTTATTATTTCATGTCTGCTCAGTGATGAATGTCACTTGGGATTAGTATATCCTTCAGTTCACTCCCATATGGACAAATGAATGGTGACTCAAACAGCATCCTGTTACCAGTTTGTCCTGAGAAGCTATTGAAGACTTCAATGCTTTCTCTTCGTATTTAATGAAAGATTGGTAGAAAGAGGGAATGGTCTGATGTTGTTGTTTATGTTCTGTGAGAGCAATAGATTACAGATAATTTTCATGCCCCTGTAGTGTCCATTCAGTGGCTAATTTCAACAAAACTTAGAGCAGCTGGTCCCAATTCTGGCCATATATAGAACCACCTAGGGAGCTTTTAAAAATATATATTACTGGGCTTTAACCCAAAGCTACTGAATAAGAATCTCCAGGGTTTATTCCCATCAAGCTATATTTAAACATGCTCTCTAAATAATTTTATTGCAGCTGTCCATGGACTGGCCTTTGGGATCCATTTGCTGAATTTTGAAATTAGGTTCAAATTCTAGCTCTGATGCTTTCTATATGGAAAGTCCCCATCTAGTCCAAATAATCTTGAATTTCCCACATCTATAAAATGAAGATTTTTAGTTGTTTTGAGGACTACATGAGAAACACACAGAAGCTGTCTAGCACAGTTTGTAGCACACAGTAGGCCAAAACAGATTGTGGGAGAAATGGTTATATGCTTGCCCAAATCCATTTTCATTTATTTCTGGACACACAGCCAGATTGCATTTTTCAGTACACCTTGTGCTTAGTTGAGTTCATGTGACTAAATCCAGGGCAAAGGAGTGCAGCAAAAAGAATGTGAACCACTTCTAGATTTGGACAGCAAACACCTCCACAGTCAACCTATATAGTTGTTTCCCCTTCTGGAAGGCTAAATGAGATGACCTACAAAATGACCTTGGGATCCATATATTGAACAGGGAAATTATACAAGATGGAACAAACCAGAGTTTCTGAATGACCACATGGAAGGCCACCCACCAATAAAAAACTTCATTGTGTTAAGCATATCACTTGGGGTGTATCTACTATAGCAGCTAGTACCCTGTGTTTGTTGTGCAATTATTTTAATTTTCTTTTAAAAATAGTACCATTTGAAAAACATTTTTCTTCACTTATCTGTATGTTGTGGTATGCCCTATGTTCTTAACTGTGGAAAGACTCAGGAATTTTAATGCTCATAAGAGCACTGAGCACTTTGCAGATTCCTGTAGCAACAATAAAAACCTTCTATGATACTCTGAGGGGGAGTATCTAATCCCTTAAGAAGATCACCTGCCACCAGGTGCCATGCTACATGATCCCAGTGTGATCTCTTCTTCATCTTTTAGGGACAGGAAGACAAATACGCATAGTAGACCTTAATTAGGGAATTTATTGGAATAAAGGATACTGTACTATTTCTACTGTCCACCAACACACTATGTCATCATCTACATGTTATTTATGTATGAACAACTATTTATGAGAAATTTCTTTCACGATTGTAATGGTTTTACTTCCCTCTTCACTATTGCTTTTGGGGATTTTCTTTTCCTTCTCCTCCATCAGTTCCTTCCAAGTAGCACCTACCTTCATATCAACTCCAACATTATAACGTTATACAGGACTGGTCCAGAAGGATCTTACTTTGAAAAGAACAGGAATAATATGGGAGAGAGGGTATATGGGAGAATAAAAATAGACTATTTTTTTTTCAAAGCTTCTCCTTCCCACCTCTAAGTTTTCAGGGTAACATCTTCAGTTCCTCATGCTGTTTTTCTCAGTTCACTCATATTTCCCCAACATGATTCTACATCCTGCATTGTTTTCATATTCAGCTCATCTGATGCCTCAGTGAGGCAGTCTCTTTTTCTCCCTCTTTTCAGAGGTAATTAGATCTTCAATCTTTTGTATACTCTGAAACTCATTTTAGAAAATCACTATAATTTGAATTTTCCTATAGGATCTAAGTTAGAGGTCACACATATAGTTCATCTCACTTGCTAACTAGTAAATCTTTAGTGACTCCTTGGAATGCTATGTTTAGAAAGGTTTGAGATCAATGTGTCCTCTCAGCAAAAAAAGAACATCCTCATCAATTAAGGATGTCTTTCCCAGTTGTAGGAGGAAAAGCAGTGGCATTCATGCCAGTATTTGTATCTTTGTGCCCTTTTTAAAAAATAAATTAAAAGGAGGATGAGAATTATTACTACAAAAAGAAAGTTCAAATCGGCAGTTCTTTTGTGTCTTTAGGAATGGTGGAATGGTGGCATGTCCTCTCAGAGGTCAAAAAAGATCAGTCTTCAAACATACTATTGAGGTCCAACTACATTAAGAACCAACAAAGTACAAGACAA
Organism: Mustela lutreola; assembly: GCF_030435805.1. Taxonomy (NCBI): domain Eukaryota; kingdom Metazoa; phylum Chordata; class Mammalia; order Carnivora; family Mustelidae; genus Mustela; species Mustela lutreola. Next base: position 122,393,419 of record NC_081297.1, read on the forward strand.
TATTATAAATATGGTAAAAATATTTTAAACACTTAAATTTAACAATTAAATTACCATATTACATTCCTTTCAATGTATCCTCATGATTATATACATAAGCTTATTTGGTGATAAAAGTAGAAGGCAAAACTTGAGATCTTTCTTTCATGGAATTTGGCTAAATGGTCCCTTAAATTCAACTCTGAAAATGGGCCGTAAAATCTGGGTGATTTCCTGCAATGGAAGAGATAATGGGAAAACTTGTCAGAAGGAAGAGTGAAAGAGTAAAATAGGGAACATTAACCCAATGCCTAGAATGAGAGAAATGAGGTGACTGGTAAACTATTTCGAGATAGAGGCACATGGTATCAAAGGTCACTGAGTCCCATAATTCCTTAGACCTTTTCTCTTTTAGTTGCCTTCCCTGATATTTTTCCTCAGGTCCTCTTCCATCAAAGAATTGACCACCCCAGCTCCTAACTCTTGGTTATCCACTATATCCTTCACCTCAAGTGCTATCAAACAGCACCAGTATTAGATATCTTATTCCTGGCACTTGGTAAGAGATAGAGGCTATGGACAGGACTTTCTATCTCATTGATGCAGTGATATAAATATACCTAGAAACCAAAATTGTCTTTCATATGGCATTTCCTCATGTAAGCATTGGTTTTCTGGCAGCACTTTTTAATTTGAACAGAGTTCTAAACCGTGTACTCATTATAGGAATTCAGTAGACTTTCCTGTGCTGAATGGATAATAATCATTGTGTATAACATTGTATCTATGGGAACATATCTATCAAATTCCAAATAATTGACTTCCAAAGAACATCTGCATTGTACCAGTTTGTAATTGGTAAGCTCATTTCCCTGCTTTCTTTTTTTCAGTTATATAAAGAAATTGAATGAAGCAGGTTTCAGATCCGCATCTCCCCATACACTCATTTTACTAGTTTGGGAAATAAAGAAATGAATTTAAGAATCCCAACTCACTGACTTGGTTACATGCATTTCATCAGATCCTAATAATTTCTCTCATTAACGTATTCCTCTATCGACATCAAGTTGCTTAAGAGGAGACAGAGCCAAGGACTACTTCCTTATTAGATTGTAAAATCGGTAGTTTGGCTATAGGTGAGGACCACAAATGGTGAATGTTTATATTAACTTTTCTTGTTTCTTTTTCTTAAATATCTTTTTGATGAAAAGGTGACCGAAAGGAACTTTTTAAAAGACATTTTATATGAATTGAACTAGCTAACCATGTTGTTTGACTTTATTGTGATTTTACTTGTGATTTCAGGGACTTAGAATGGAATGCTCTGTACAATATAAAAATCACTAATGTAAAGCACACTAAACAACATTATTGTCAACGAGACAATATGTGATAAGAGCATAAACATATGCAGAGAAAGTGTACAGGCTAATATTAGACAATGTTTCTGGGGAGGCAAAACAATGAAATGGTTGTAGAGGTTTTGCTATTAGATATATTTAGTTATTTAAGATAAAATGCAAGTATGACAATATATTAGTAACATATTTAAATCTGTTATATCTCTAATTTTGTCTATTAAAATATCTTAATAAGACTTTTAAAATATATTTTATTACTTTTATGTTTTAAGTCTTTATTTTAATTCCAGTTAGCGAACATATAGTATTTTATTAGTTTCAGGTGTACAATATAGTGATTTAACAAGTCCATACATCACCTGGTGCTCATCATGACAAGTGGATTCCTTAATCCCCACCACCGATTTCTCCCATGCCCCTGCTAACCCCCCCTCTGGTAACCATCAGTTTGTTCTCTGTGGTTAAGAATCTGTTCCTTGGTTTATCTTTCTTTCTCTCCTTTCTTCACCTTTGCCCATTTGCTTTGTTTTTCAAATTCCACATATGAGTGAAATTGTACGGTATTTATCTTTTTCTGTCTGACTTATTTCACTTAATGTTAATACTCTCTAACTGCATCCATGTCATTGCAAATGGCAAGATTTCATTTTTTTATGACTGAGTAATTATATATATATATATACATATATATATACACACACATATATATGGTATGTGTGTGTGTGTGTGTGTATATATATATATATATATACATATATATATATACATACCACATCTTTTTGATCCATTCATCAGTTGATGGACATTTGGGTTATTTCCATAATTTGGCTATTGTAGATAATGCTTCTATAGACATTGAGGAACATATATCTCTTTGAATTAGTATTTTTGTATTCTTGTGGTATATACCTAGTAGTACAAAAACTAGATGAAGGGTGACTCTATTTTTAAATTTTGAGGAATCTGCATACTGTTTTCCAGTCTGTTTTCCAGACTGCCACCAGTTTGGATTTCTACCAATAGTACAAAAGGGTTTCTCTGCATCCTCACCAGCACCTGTCATTTCTTGTGTTGTTGTTTGTAGCCATTCCGATAGGTGCAAGGGGATATCTCATTGTAGTTTTGATTTGTATTTCCCTGAAAATGAGTGATGCTGATGTGTCCAGTGGCCATCTGCATACCTTCTTTGAGAAAATATCTATTTATGTCTTCTGCCCATTTTTTAAAATTTTTTTTATTAAATTGATTTATTTATTTTCAGAAAAACAGTATTCATTATTTTTTCACCACACCCAGTGCTCCATGCAATCCGTGCCCTCTATAATACCCACCACCTGGTACCCCAACCTCCCACCCACCCCCTGCCACTTCAAACCATTTTTAATTGGATTATTTTGGGGAGGTGTTGAGTTTTATGAGTTTTATATATATATATATATATATATATATATATATATATATATATGAAATAAGGTATGTTGTTTGCAAATATTTTCTCCCATTCCATAGGTCGCATTTTTTTAAAATTTCCTTCACTGTGCAGAAGCTTTTTATATTGATGATGTCCCAATAGTTTTTTTTTTTTTTTGCTTTTGTTTCTCTTGCCTCCAAAGACATATCTAGAAAGAAGTTGCTATAGCTCATGTTGAAGAGGTCACTGCCTGTGTTCTTCTCTAGGCTTTTTATGGTTTCCTATTTCACATTTAGGTCTTTCATCCATTTTGAATTTATTTTTATTTATGGTGTAAGAAAGTGGTCAGTTTCATTCTTTTGCATGTTGCTGTCCAGTTTTCCCAACATCATTTGTTGAAGACACCATTTTTCCCCCATTGGATATTCTTTCCTGCTTTGTCAAAGATTAACTGACCACATAGTTATGGAATATAAAATATATTTAAAAGAAGGGAATTATAGGATTGCAAAGTAAGAACAAGTTCTTTTAACTTTTTTCCCAAACTTTTAGGCAGTAACAATTATGATGTGAACTGAATCACTCAGTTATTTAATTTAGGTTTTAAAAAAATCCTACTCACTTTTTGGAGCTAATTGCAGGTTGAGTAATCTAACTTTGACACTGTCTTACTATTGTGACTTCACTTCCTCTCTCTTCATAGGGTTATATTTGTTACCTAATATAAATTCATATATTTAAAATATGAATTTTAATAATAATACTCTTACTGTTTTTAAATTAGAAATGAATTATTTCACTGTGAGATATACATATTCGGGGTCTTCTTCATATTACATTATATCAAGTAAGGTAGCACTGAGGGTGGCAAAAGTGGATTGTCACAATTGTATCACTGCATCATTATAGAATAGCTATTATTACAGTTTGATTCCATTAAGGAATTATGTTTATTTGGAAAGATAACTGGGGAATGCATGAAATGGATAGAGAAAAAGATTTTACTTTCTCTCCTTGAGAATAAACTTTAGGTAGCTTAGAAAATTCCCATAAACTAAAGTATGAAAAATACATTTAAAAATTTGTACCTGAGCTTCTCAGGATAAGAATTAAGATAGAATATAAAATTAATACAAGTGTTAGCTCTTTTATTCATTTAAATAATGATCTTTAATAGAGGGCCTCTAGCCTCCCAGTTAGCCAGAAACACTCTAGAATTTAAAAAAAAAAAAAAAAAAAGTTCAAAATTAAAAAGAGTCATATGCTGTCTTGAGATCTAATAAAATGGTGTTTTCTTTCTTTTTAACTTTTGTCTAGGTGTAACAAAGAATATTCAAATCCAGATCTGGAATTTACCAATGTTCACATAATTTAAATGAAAGTCATTATCAAAATTCAGAATTCCACTGATTTACTACATTGTATAGGCAACTAATCAACATCAACACAGCTTTAGTAATTTTAATTGCATATTCAGCTGTGTAAGATAAAACAAAAAGAAAACGTGTTAGAGCAATTATCATCGTCTTCACTGTCACGACCCTTATCATAATGGCGACTAACATTTTTTTTAACTCTTCACAGATTGCAAAGTGCTTTCATCTCCAGCGCCTCTTACATCTTACAGTTGGCTGGGAGTAAGTAGAACATGTGTTATTTATTCACCCTGCCAATGGAAAATCTGAAAGATACAGAAAAATTAAAAGAAATTCCACAAATACAAAGAAATTTATGTTGTTTCTATGTCAGGTAGCATTTTAAAAATACGAAGAGGGGGCCCAATATGGGAGAAGAGGAAGCAGTTAGGAAGATGGGATGTGAGCTAAATAATGGGTCTATACCTATGTTAAGATGATTCACCTCAGATTTCTACTGTTTGATTAGAAAAAGCCCAAGTAATATTAAAATACATGGAGAAATATACATCTTTTTCAAAACACTTGAACTGTTATAAAGGAAAGATAATGTGATGATAAAATTCACATGTATCCATCACTAATCTTGTTTCCTCTGACCTGCACTCCCACCCCTTGTAATCCATACTAGATTATTGTGAAGCAAATCTAGGACACCACATCATTTCATTCATGGAAAATACAAATATACTTTATAATAGAAAACTTAGTCTATTAAAATTGGATGTGGGTCTAAATAGAAGAAATTATTCTTTGATTAAATCACTCAAAATTGGTGGGTTTTTTTGGAGATTTATTTATTTTCAAACTCCTGCTTGAATTTGGCCTCCTTCTGCATGAATAGCCTATTCTACTTGAAACATCTTAATCTTGTAAACTTTCCCTGAGAATAATAAAATATCTAGTACACTTTTATTTATCTGACTTAGACTTGTGTAAAAACAAGTATGGAAAAATATCCATCGGGCAATTAGTTGTGTGAATAAGTTACGATATTTTTGGTAGATGACCACCATAAACAAACAATCGTCTACTGTTTTAGTTAAAAAGATTCCTGTTTAATGAGACACCCAGCTTCTAACACTGCCTGCCGCAACTAGCGTTGTGGATTTGAATAAGTTGGGGAACTTTTATGGATCCTCTGCCTTCACAAAAGAAAAAAAAAAAAAAAGAACAAAGGATTTATATGCTAGATTATCTATAAAATGATAAGTACTATAGTATCCAAATATCAGTTGTGTTATTCTAGTTCTGAAGTACTTCATTTCTAATTTCCATCATACATATTCATTATTTTGAGGCCATGAGTCCTTGTTCAAAAGTGCTTCTTACCTCATTTAAACAAGCTCTAGTCCCCATACAAAGTAGACCTGCCAAATTTAGAAAAAGAGCAATGATCAGAAAATCAGCAGCAATTATAGTGGCAAATCAGTTTTCAAGGAGAGAATCTGTTGAATATCAAAAGAAAAATAATACCTATCAGGTCTATGGAATTACATGATTTGAGCTCTCTTGAAATGTTGGGTAGAAATCGACCCTTATTAATATGTTTGTCACCTGTCAGTTTGAGCACCGAGTGTTACACCTAAGAGATGAATCACTAAACTCTACTACTGAAAACAGTTTTACACTATAGGTTAACTAATTAGAATTTAAATAAAAAATTGAAAAAGAAAAAAATACTCTTTTGTAATAATTCATTGTCAACATCTGTGCCATTTTACTCAAATCAAACTATAAATTTTTGAGGTTGATAAATTTTTTTTAGTAGACATTTTCCAGTTATTCTCTCTGCTGAAATCCAGTGTGAAATATAAATGTTAAAAATATGGAGAGATTGCTTTTTAGAATTATTGTTTAGAGATTGTTTTTAGAATTTTTTTTAAGAATTTGTTCAGTGGTATAACACAGAGAAGGAGAAGCAACCTGCTGCCTGGAAGTTATTTTTAGGAATGAGGCTCACTGAGACTGTTATATTAGCATCTTTGATAATGAAAGTGGTAAAGCTTCTTGAAGTTCTTTGAGCATACATTTATCAAGAATTTATTTATTCAGCACATAATAAAACATGAAAAGAAATCCAAAAATACTTCCAGTGGTCTAAATAACATTAGCTTTCATTCACATTAGTTACCTTACCTAGTAATCAGTTACCTCCAAAAAATCATTATGCTTCGACATATTGTCCTGTTTAACTTAGAGTACTCACACCAAACTTCATTTCCCAAGAGTTGAGGATAGACGATTTAAAGATGAGTGAAGCCAAATACCTGAAAATGCTATGCACCTAGAAATAAAAATTCCAGGGAGGAAATGTTTCCTCTTAGGAACAAAAAAACAGAGATACATACCTGTACTTGAATATAGGCGTACGCGCGTGCACACACACACACACACACACACACACACACATGCATTCTTAACCATGACACAAAGAAATGGTTTTTTGCCTATAAGGAGAGAATAAAGATATACTTCATAAAAATATTCTCATTCTCTGAATTTACCTTGTTTCTGCCATCCAGACATGAAACAAGATGCTAAAAAGAATGAATAGGAGATTTGGGGATAAACTGCTAAAATAGTTATTGTGGGTAAATAGAAGTTTTTGAGCAATTTTAATGTTATTTAAATTATAGAACTATAAGTTACAGTCTTAACATTTTAGCATTCAAGATGGAATCTCAGTTCTCTTGAAGTTCTGTAGTATAAATCTTAAGAGACCTAAAGTGTCCTAAATTTGGAGGTAAAGATTTGAAGAAAGACTTTTTTAAAGAAGATTTTATTTATTTATTTGAGAGACAGAGAGAGACAGAGAGAGCACTCTTCAAGTGGGGGAAGGAGCAGAGGGAAAGGGACAAATAGACTCTATGCTGAGTGCAAATTCCAAAGTGGGGCCCAATCCCAGGATCCTGAGATCATGACCTGAGCTGAAATCAAAAGTCAGAAGTGCAACCCATTAAGCTACCCAGGTGCCCCAAGAAAAAGACTTTTGCATTAGATATATGTTTTATCAGTCAGCTGTCTTGATGATTGTATTTTGGTATGATCTTAGATAATTTATAAAATTATTTTAGCTTTATGTGTAGAAAATTACTCTATCCAAAATATAGCTTTAGACTGAAATATCCCACATATAGTGAGGGAATATTTTAAGAAAATTATGAAACCATCTTGGGAAATAGTGATGTGGGTTTATATTTAAGAGATAATTTTAAAAATCTTTTATGCCTCTTATTTCCCCTTCAATTGTTTAAGGTTAGATTGTAATTTTATAATTCAAGTTTGAAACTTCTCCATGGATTTTACCCAAATTTTACCCAAATTCAGGTAATTAGAATGAGTACTACAAGAATACTTAGTCATTTTTTCAGTGGAATACCTTGAGGGAAACACCATAAAGCCTTTTGAAAATGGTATGATAAGTTGCAACAATCAAATGAAATATTTCATGATATACATGGAAATGCTAAAAGTTTTATTTCGTGAGAATAGTGGGAGAATTAGTTAGATGGCAGAGTTGAAATATCCTATTCAGAAGCTAGAGTCACACTCTTGCCTAGAAGTCTGCTCTGCATTCTAATGATATATCTTTATTAAAAATCCATTGTGTGCAGAACTTTCTATGAAAAAAATCTATGACATACTTGCTGCCATCACAACAATGCATATGTGGTGACTGTATGAATAAGGACTAAATGACAGAGCTAAAATCTGCTCGACTCTTTGATAGACACAAACACCTAAAAATGAAGGAGCATGTCACGTTCTGCTGTGGTGGTTTCGGTTGTCAGCTAATGGCAGATTGTTGTGAGTAAATAAATTAATGCCACATCTTGGTGGCAGCATTTCTCCCTCTTGGGGTTTATAAGACCATGTGTCTATCCAGCTTTTCTTCAAGCTTAATCCTATTTTTCCCCATTCTCCCTCTACCTACACTGTTTTCTTATTACCTCTGAAACATGGTTAAAATGAACATGAATAGCCTGCTTCCATCAAATAACCAAAAGCAAATAAGTAGTCTGAAGGAAGTATAATCTGGGTAAATCAACCTTGCTCCTTTGGAATTGATTACCTTCATAAATCATTCATTCTGGGAGAGCTAATCAGTATTACTCACAATACAAGTAATGATTTGCTTTTTTTATTTCACTGAGTCCTTGAATTAATTCAGTTTCCTGGCCCGGGAAATGGCTAAGGTGATCATGGACTGATGGACAGACAAATGCATAGTGAGTATTCAGGAAAATGTTTGCTTAAGGAAGACCACATGTATAGTTTCCCAAAAAAAGTAAGTTATTGGGCACCTGGGTGGCTCAGTTGACAATCCAATTCTTTTTTTTTTTTTTCTTTTAAGAATTTATTTATTTATTTATTTGACAGAGAGAAATCACAAGTAGGCAGAGAGGCAGGCAGAAAGAGGGGGGGGGGGGGGGAAGCAGGCTCCCCACTGAGCAGAGAGCCCGATGTGGGGCTTGATCCCAGGGCCCTGAGATCATGACCTGAGCTGAAGGCAGAGGCTTTAACCCACTGAGCCACCCAGGAGACCCAGGAATCCAATTCTTGATTTGGGCTCAAGCCATGATCTCAGGGTTTTGAAATTGAGCCCCACATCAGGCTCCATGTTGGGTATGGAACCTATTTAAGATTTTCTCTCTCTCTCTCTATTTCTCTCTCTCTCTCTTCCCTTCCATCCCTCCCTCCCTAAAGGGGGAAAAAAAAAAGGTAAGTTAAAATAATGAATTAAAGAAAAAAACAACCTAAATTGCAGCCACATTATGAAACAATCAAGAGAATATAAGGGAGGTATAAATCCTTTGTTAGATCCCTTCTCCTTTCTTACCAGTGACACAGGCAATTAATTAATCCTATCTCTTTCTGGTGTGTGCATGGCACCCAGAAGGAGATAATGTCTCAGTGAAAGAGAACTTCAGCTCTCCCAATTTTGACCACAGTCTGTACTCCCTAACTGATTAAGTTCTTCCTCCCAAACCCCATTTGGCTGTTCCCAAGACAATGATTTACCTGAATTTTACTGCCCAGTTGCAATACCCCCTTACTTTTGTTTCACATTTTCTCTACACAAACCTAGTATTTTCTGCACTTTAAAGACAGTCTGAGACAGTAGTCTGCTGTCTTTCTGGTATTGGTCTCACCAAAATAAATTCCTTTCTTATTTCACTACCACTTATCCCTGACTTTGGAATTTATCAGTGGTAAGTTGGTCAAACCTAGTCTGTTTGGTACACCTGGAGCTCAGGAGGTCTTGGGCCCTGCACCCTAGTTATGCCACTCTTACTATCTGTCTAAGCACTAAGACACCTTTCTCAGAAAAGAGAAATTAAAAACTGACATAATAAAACTACAAAGGCTAAGTGTCATTAAGATATTGTGATTTATAGGAAATATATGTGGTCATTTAGATGAACAAAATATATCTCTTATATATATATTTGGTCTTCACCACAGTTCCTGGCTCACAGCTCCCAAAACCCTCGGGAAGCCTATGTGTTGAAAGTGATCAAAGTGTCTTTTGCTATGTTAACGAGGTGTCTTTTGGAAAGAAGGGAGGTTAGGGTCTGGTAGCTAGGAGGACTAACCACATGATTAGAAGTCTGGAACTTTATAGTCTCACCGACTGTCTCCTGAGAGAGGAGAGTTTTATCAATTGACAATGTTCCAGGGATTTAACCAATCATGACTATGCAATTAAGCCCTTGTAAAAATCCATGAGGACCAATATCAGAGGGCTTCTGGGTTGGTAAACACATGGAGGTGCTGGAAGAGTGGCACACCTGGAGAGGTCATGGAAGTTTTGTACATTCTTCCCATGTGCATCTCTTCCATCTGACTGGGTGTTCCTGAGCCATATCCTTTTATAATAAAATGGTGATCTAGTAAGTTAAATGTTTCTGATTTCTATGAACTGCTCTAGCAAATTAATAAAACCTGACAAAGGTGTCATGGGAACCTTTGATTTAGAGCCACTTGGTCAGAAGTACAGCAACCTGAACTTGAGATTGGAATTTTGAGCAGGGTAAAGAGAATGTGTAGTCTTGTAGGACTGAACCCTTGATCTGTGGTATCATGCTTTCACCAAGTAAATAGTGTCAGAATTGAGTTGAATTGCAGGATACCCAGCTTGTGTCCAAGAGTTCCTTGTCAGTGTGGGGAAGGTTCCCCACACACATATTGGAATTGGGTTCAAGGGCCCAGTTTAATCATGCTAGATCAGTGGTTTTCATCTAGCCTCTATAGTTTCAAAATGTGGAATGCATACTGTTAGTTGTATCTGAAATTATTTGAGTTGTAATAAAAAACATGGCATTAAATAACATTGACTCACATGATGAGGAGTATTCAATTTTCTACTCTCTTAATCCTTCTGTTGACTTCATAAATAGTCCTTGTATGTATGTATGTATTTAATTTGGAATACGTAGTTAATACCTCTTTAGTATTTGCTAACCACCCTTTATGATGAGAACAGAGCTCAGGTCAGAATCTTCATCAGGCAACAGTATCCAGTTTGAATTTAATACTTTTAAAAAATTTTAGCTATAGTTTTCTATTTATAATAATTATTTTAAAAATCTTCAAAGTAAAATTGAATGCATAGAAATTGGATTAAAAAGTCAATACCAAATTGACTCTTCCTTCCATAATGCTGACTTTTAAGGATATGAAATATGAAATATGAGTAGTATCCTGACTTTGCTAGAGTTACTTTTAAAAGTTATAATTTAATAAGAAAGATGAAAAAGAAACTATCTTAGCAAATACTAATTATTTCATTGCTAGGAATCTGGCATATTATTTTTTAGGGCTAGAAATTAGTATTTTTTTTAAAGACTAGTTGTTGTTAAGAACCTCAAGATGGGTAACCTGCATATTCAAGGTCCTAACCTTTTATCATTCTGATACTAAATATTTAAAAGTCATCCTCACATACTTTCATTTCTCTGCAGCACTTCTCAGTCTATCAACTAACTGAATTATCTATAAGTGGATCCGAGAAAGTTGGGACTCCTGAAGATCAGGAATAATCCCATCCATTTGGTCAGTAATTTTTTTTTTCTATTGGTTCAAATTTATGAATCCTACCTTGTCCCAGTTTTATGTTTTAAAATTAAAACACAAAGAAACATGCGATATGTGATCTCACGAAACTAGTAGCTGTAAAACAAACTACATTTGACTTACGATTTTTGTTTTTTGTATTTTGTATTTTGTTTGTCAAGGAAAGCAGAGTATTAAAAATTTTTTGTGGGAGTGCCCGGGTGGCTCAGTCAGTTAAGTGTCTGACTCTTGGTTTCATCTCAGGTCATGGTCTCAGGGTCCTGAGATTGAGCCCCACATCGGGCTCCACACTCAGTGAGGAGTCTGCTTGTCCCTCTTCCCCTGCTACTTCCCCTGCTCTCTCTCTTTCTCTCTCTCATGAAGAAATAAAATCTTTAAAATAAAATAAATTTCTCATTTGAAGGACATGCCACATCTAAATCCATAAATCTACCATTCCCTATTTATTATACCTGGTCTTCTGCTAGTTGTATCCCCCACCAACCCCCTAAAGGTGTTGAACTGATTGATGTTCCCAAGTTTAGAATAAAGTGGAACATCTTTATTTTTGAGCTCTTTAATTAAATAAATTGAATAAACTGATCTGCAAAAATCACTGAGAACTATGAGAACACATGCACAAAAGCATATGACCCATCTTGGAGTAAATGAAGACAGATAAATTTGAAAAAACAAATAACTGTTATCCCAGTGTAAAAGAGAATTTTTTAAAACTTTCCCTAGGCAAAGGGAAGAACATCTAAAAAGATACAGCAACTAGAGACAGGCAGATCATGTGTTGTAGCTGAGAACATAGTAAAGCTTTGCAAGAATGGAGGCAAAAGATGAGGAGATGTCTGAAGGAGAGTCTGAAGGCAGATTGAGAAAGGTTTTTATACTGCAAGAAGTTTGAGGTTCATCTTAAAGATAGAATATTAGTACTAATGGTAACTCATATTTTCCAGGTAACAGCTAGCTTGAAGATAAAGATTGATGACCATAGTGTCTTCTCTTCTGGGCCCAATCCTTTTGGTTTGCAGGACCAAATTCCACTAGTCCTTTACTTACTTGGGTCCTAAGTTAATTTCCTGCTCCTCCTGGGCATCTTCTCTCTGAGGCTGCTTTCTCTGGTATACTTAAAGTGATTTATCTTTAAGGTGGCATCAATCCCAAGGGAGGAGAGTCATTCCAAATGACTGAATCACATACTTTGGCCTCTAAGCCTCTCCTTCACACCAGAGCACTTGGAGGCACATTGAAAAGTGCATTAATTAAAGTTCATGGGGCACCTGAGTGGCTCAGTCATTCGTTAAGCATCTGCCTTGGGCCCTGGTCATGGTTCCAGGGTCCTGAGATCAAGCCCCACATATGTCTCCCTGCTTGTTGGGAAACCTGCTTCTCCCTCTCCCACTCCCCCTGCTTGTGTTCCTGATCTCACTACCTCTCTCTGTCAATAAAAAAATAAAATCTTAAAAAAAATTTTTTTTAAGTTCATAGCGACAGTGATTCCCACTTGTCATCCCTTCTTTCCCTTCCTCTGTTTTTCTTTCTTATTTTCTTTTTCTACCTGCTATTCATGAAGGGCTTGGAGGACTTTTTTTTTTTCTTTCTACTCTTATAATCAGCTAAGTGCTCTTCGAAGGTACAGCATTTCAGAAATTGAATTTAAGGGAAAAAAGGCATGCTGTCAAAACCAAAAAAGATAATATGCTCCATTATAAAATGAAACATTCAGAGTACCATTTATATATTTAAATTATTCATTACAGTGACAGAAAATTAAGATGATTATTTTCTTCCTGTGGTACATATTTCTCAAAACAGGTGCAAAATAGGACAGTCAGTCCTTTCCATGTCAGGTTTGAATTGTTTCTTCTGTCAAGCGTTTAGTGAAATTTGATTGGTAGTTGTGCTAAGTTGAAGTACTTTCCATAGAAGATTAAATAAGAATTTGGAAAACCATCACTTGTGAATGCTGGTCATGACTCCAAAGAGTTTTAAGAAACTAAAACAAGATATGGACGCGCTTTTTTTGTCATTTTATGGAATTTTGTTTGTGCTAATTTAATGTTGATTTCCATTCCCCTCCTTGAAGTCTGTCATCAGTTCCTCATAAACTTCAAGATAAACATAACTCTGACCAAGGCATGTAAAGTCATAATGACTCATCTATTTATTGGTTTATTCATCATTTAGTGTTTATTGAGCATCTATTACATGTTTGTTTGTTTTTTTTTTTTTTTTTTTTTTTTTACGAATTGCATTACCCATTTGGTTTGTGCTTAGCTTTTATGCTTTTCTTCTACCATGTTCCCAGTCATGCTCTTCATGACAGCCAACCTGATCTACTTGCCATCCTCAGAACATGCTCGGGTTAATCATACCTTCTAATCTTCCCTCTCCTGTTTCTGTGCTAAGAATAGCTTTTACCTCTCATTTGTCTAACTTAATGGTTCCAAGAAAGTAGCTGATTTTTAAAATAACCTGGGAAGTTTCAAAAATACATATTCCAGGTACCCAACCTCAAGGATTTAGATTCAGTAAATCCCTAGTGATATCTTTAAATCTTGTATTTGTAAGTGAGTCACAAGAAATAGATATAATCATGGTGATTTTGAAACACTTGACCAATTATTGTCACTTTACTCTTTAAGGCTCAACTTAGGTACCATCTGCCATTAGCGTTAGTTGACCCCATAATTTTACATAAGTGGTCCTATTATGTCTTCAGTAACAGCACTTGTGCTACACAAACTGTACTCAAAGTACTCATATTTTAGGTTTTTTTTTTTCTTCCAGACAAAAAGTTGCTAGTGAGCAAGTTGTGTATCTTCTTCACTCTACCCTGAGTGATGAGTATGGTGTCAGACATGCAGAAGCCCAGATCAGTGATGAGTGAGTTTAAATCAATATTCTTTGTTTACACTGGAATATGTTGAAAATAGTGAAGACTTTTCAGTCTACACAAATATTGCCAACTAGGCATAGTAGTATAATACCCCTCAAGATGTAAAATTAAGAACAAGTCAATTCATCATTTATTGTTATTGTATCATAAATATACTTTTATGAGGATGATTGGATTACAGAGAAGAAATTTATATCATACCTTTGTTATTTAATTTCCAGATGAATCTTAATATTTTAAAGACTTTATCTTTCACTCCAAACTACAAATATTTTTTTCTCAAAGTGTGATCTATAGGACATCTACTTAGAATTACTTAAGGCCAATATTAAAATTCAAGTCATAGCCTAAGAAACTAATGTAACATATATGACTAAAAATGAAATGGTAAGCAAACTATAAAAAGAATTATAAATCAATAAGAAAAAGGCAAACAACCCAAGACTTATGGTTATAAGGGAAATTCCCATTAAAAACCATGAGACATTAGTTCACACATTTAAATTGAAAAAATCAACACATCCAGCAATTTCAAGTGTTGGGAGATGATGTGGACCTCCTGGAACAGCTGTATACTTTGGGTGGGTAAGAATGTAATGTGTCACAATCATTGAGAGAAGAATTTGACAATTCTTGAATATGTTCCCATCCCACAACTCAGCATTTGCACTCTTTGACAAAAGTTTGCAAATGTAAGCAAGGAGATATAAACAAAGTATTTATAACAGGGTTTATGTTAATGGTGCATTTTGAAATACTGTCAATACTGAAATGGATAACCCATTGAAATATATTATGCAAGATGGGACTATTTAATTAAAAACTGTTACACAATTAACTAATGTCATCAATGTCAATGTGTATAACTTCAGAAGCATAATATTGAATACACAAAGCCAAGTTGCAAAAAAAAAAAAAAAACCACAAAAAAACAAAAAACCCTTAACTCTAAGACAGAATATATAAAAATGATGACTCTATGCAGTAGAGACATGAGACTACTTTCTAACACTGCATATGATGGATTGTTAAACTGATTTTAATTCTCGCTATGTATATTTAGTTCCATATATATACATCAACTAATTCTGGTGACACCTCCAAGTCAACCATCCTGTGTTTCCACAGCCCCAAAGGAAGCTGTTTTATGAAGAATCTGTGTTTTTTGTTCTCCCCCAGTTTTATTATGAAAAATAGGATTTTCCATGCCAGGAAAGTTTTATTATGACAGTTTCCATCCTTGGAACACCTAAGTTGTTCAAGAAAATTAAAACCAAAATACTGAGTCAAGTCATTCACAGAAAAAATTAAGAAAAATATAACTTATGCAGAGGGACTAGATGTTTTCTATTTCTTCAGTTTACTATTTATCTTTATTTCTGTAAAAGCTAGAGATAAAATTTGCTATTACTCTTTCTCTTTAGTATTTGTTTTTAAATTAGTATCAGTGAGAATACAATGTTTCCAGACATCTTTGTGATATTAATATCACATATTAATCTGTGCTCCAGTAAATAAGGACACTAATTCTTTATAGCAACTAGCATGAAAAGATAAAGTTTAATTCTTCAATCCTTGAACCTTGGCTGGCTTTGTGACATCCTTAAAAAATAAAATGTACTGGAAATTCTGTTGGGTGAATTCAGAAGCTATGGCCTCAAGAGGCTTTCCAGTATTTGCCTTTACTCTGTCAAATTGCTACTCCAAGATCCTTATGTAAGAAAGTTGGTCTGGCCCACTGAAAGGTAAGAGACAACTTGGAGAACTATGTTGTCACAAAAGGGATATAGCACCACTTTCAAATAGGTGAGTTAGGTCATATGGTACCTTATGGCTAAGGGTAGCAAATATACCACCCTCAAACATGCCACTTTGGCATTTAGGCCATTTTGAACTATGGGCACTTGAAAAACAGGGAGAGGGTTTGTATGAACACCCCTTATTTGCCCTAAAACAGATCCTCCAAAAGATCAATGGTCATAAATTCCCTCTCTGAGAGTTTTACTAACTGGGAAAGATGGTCTCTTATTATAACAAAAGAGACCTAAGTGTACACCACACCCAAACTCTCACAAACTATCATATTTCTCATCTGTTCTTTTAAAGGCCCATTCATAGTCATTTACTCTCCCCTAAGAGGTCTATATCTCTTTTCCCCCTGTTTAAGTCTGAATGCTAAGACACTTCTTTGAATAACTCATTTTTCCCTGTTATCTCCCATGTATAGAAGAAGCAACACACATGTTAACAAAATTTCTGTTTATTTTTCCTTGATAATCTTGTTAATCTTTTTTATTATTAGGTCCTCAGCAAGAACTCAGAGGGGTAAAAGAAAACTTATTTTCTTTTCCAAATAGCCAGTTTGTCCTCCAGAAGCCATTGAAGGTTGCCAAGTAAAATAGCAGGGGAATCACCTGCCAACCTACAAGATGAGGAGAAATGATAAATATTTGTGGTTTAAACCACTGAGTTGTGGTATGATTTGTTTTGTACCAATAGTTAACAAGTACAGAAACCAGTACCTAAAAGTTGGGAGCTACTATAACATAACCTTAAAATAACTGTGCCTTAAACCTGGGTAGCAGGTACAACTTGGAAAAGCTGTGAGAAATCTATAAGCAAAGACAGGCAAAATGGCAAAGGGACTGTTGGAGGTTAGAGAAAGGGCAATCAATGTGACCTAGCAATGAAACAATTAACACAAATATTGAAAGTGGAAAATATACCTGACAAACAGGAATGGATTAGGTATATTCATAGGCAGAATATTGAGCATGCAGATTGATTTCATTTAGCTGAGACTAATATGGTATTGGAAGAAAAGATGAACTAAAGAAGGAAACAATTTGCAATTAGAATTTAGAAAAATGTAGAAGGTCCAGAGTGTGTTGTGTTACAAGCATCATTCTGCCTAGCAGTAACAAGTCTTCAACTTCAAATGAGCCCAAGGGGCAAAGATCTAATCAAGGCAATATAATTTTTGTTAAGTCCTCTGAGAGATTTAAATCGGTGCCTCATTTTCTGTCTCTGTTTGCCAGAAGGGTCTCTAAGAATCTTGAGGGCATCATCCCTGCCTAGCGTCATATGCTTGAACATGGACTAACCTTGTGACTTACTTTGATCAAGAGAAAATGAGTCCTAAGCCTTGGCCTTGAGAGTGTTTCCGTGCCCACTTTGAGCTGCTATCAGAGTACCATTTCAGAAACTAGTCAAGAATACTATAAGAAGTCTACATGCAGAAGAACTAAGATACCTCAACAAAATGTCATTCTGACTGCCTGAAAAATAAGGCCTTCTTGCATATTCCAGTCCCAGCTAAACCTCCATCTGAAGAAAGTGCCATAATGGGTCTAGGCAAAATTTCAGAAGAACCACCAGACCAATTATGGATTACTGAAAAATAATGGAATGCTTTTTAAATTTTTTTTGTATGCATCTGAGGGTTAGAGGGGTTTGTTAGGCAGCAATAATTAACATGAAAAACAGTTTCCATAGTAGAGTCGAACATATCTCCAAAATCAAGATCTTAATGCTAAATTATACTTAAGTGACTAAAAAGATAAAGTATATTTATAAATGTACGACTAATAAAAATCAGCTTTTTGAAAATAGGGTTAATATCATTTGTTTACTTTATTGAACATTCAGATTGATCTGACCTCCTTAAGATTTAAATAACTGTGAAGGACAGAAAAAGTCTCAAACTTCTACTAGATTTTTCTGCTACCTCTTTGTATTTCTTGCTATTATTTCCATATAGTTGATGATTACTTTTTAAGGGAATAATGGTTCTTTGCTAACTCTTATAATCCTTGTTGTACATTCATGATGATAAAGTGAATTTGTCTGATTTAATGCCTTTGGCTTTGACTTTGATTGCATACGTGCTAATAAGGCAAAGAAATCACACCTTAACCAAATTACACTTGAAACTTCCCTAAGTTGGTCATACATCCCATATACATAATTTTATTTTGTACATAAAATAAGCACAGTAATTCTTATGCAGTTTGATAAACACTAGTCTGAGAAAGGAACAAACTGTTTATCTCTGCAGATGTTCAAGTAGTTAAACCATTCTGAATTTAGAACAACCCTCAAATTGCAAAGGAGTATAAGGATGGATAGAGAACTTCAAAATGTTTCTGTCTACCTGCAAAATTAATTCCATGCTTTAGTGTTAATCCTTTATTATTTTTTTAAATCAGTAATTTTTGTAGTGCAAGAATGGAGTACATATTATGAGAAAGTAGCTTTTAAATACATCTCCTGAGTTAAATGCTCTAATGATAAAATTATTGAATTGTGACTCCCTACTTTCTTTTGTTAGCTCTTCCCTATTGTGTTTTTGTCCAACTTTTTAAGAGAGTTTTATTAATTTTTGCCTAAAAAAACTATACATATTTAAGGCTGAAGTTTTGACACATCTTGATATATGTATACACTTACAAAGGATCACCACTATCAAAATAATTTACATATCACCCCAAAGAGTTTCCCTGTGACCCCTTGTAATTACTCCATCACACGTGTCACCCTCCCTCCCAGCCCTGGCATTAACAGGCAACCACTGATCTGCTTTCTACCAGTTTAGATTAGTTTCCATTTTCTAGAGTTTTGTATAAATAAACCACTACAGTACATAATTTTGTCTGACATTTTTCATTCAACGTGGTCACGTAAATGATTGTTCTTTCATAATTTTCACCAGTTTCACTGAGAAGTAGGTCCATGGAGCCTCTCACATTGTCAACCAGTTGAACTTCTTCCTCTATTTTTAAAGCATGGTTTCCTTTATTTTTTTTTAACATATTTATAATCGTTGCTTTGAAGATGTGTTCTGCTTAAGTAGACACCTGGCTCTCTCACATACTGTTTCTATTTGCTTTTTTTTTTTTGCCTTTTTTTTTTTTTTTTTTGTATGGATCGCACTTTTCTGTTTCTTCGCATGTCTGACAATATTTTACTGAAGACTGGCCATTTAGATAATATATGGTAGTAACTGGGTGCTATCAACCCTGTTCAGGACTTTCTTGCTACGGTTTGTTTGTTTATTTGGTTAGTAATTTGGATAAACTATTTTGGGGAAGTCTGTTTTCCTGCAACAGGAAACCTCTGATGTCACCCATCAGAGGGTGCAGGGCTTGGCCTTATCATCCAGGAATGACAGATTTTCAGCAGAGCTTTCTTTGACTCTTCTGTTCTTCCTGTCTGCCTCCTTTGGTATATTACACCCAGCTGTTAGGCTGCACTTATTGCTGGCTGATTGCTCTATTGTTCTTTGCAATGCCCTGGGATATAAATTGCTCCATAGTCTGATCCAATTCATATGTCCCTTTGCAAAGGTAGGGGTGGTAATTTCTGAAGCCAGTCTTTGAGGTTTGTTCTGAAACTAGCAGGGATATTTTTAGCTGTTTCTTCCCCTGGTTCCTTCTGATCAACTAACTGGCCTGTATTTTACCTTGTTTCTCTTTTAGACCTACCAGCCTCTGAATTGCTTGCCCTCCAAACTCCCATTGATTTTTTTTTTTTTAAGATTTTTTTTTTTTTTTTGAATGCCTTTTTAGGCTTTAAATTTCCCACACTCTATTCCCACTAGAGTTTGTTCACCTGAGGAGTGTTTTGAAGCTCTCTCGCCTGCCTCTCTCCATGGGCAAAATTTCAGCCATTTCCAAAGGTATGGGAGAGAGGACTGTGGGCCACTTGTCTTGAAGTGACTGCTTTGCTTTATGAACAAAATGCTGGCTGAGGAGGGTAACCTCTGATTTTCTTGGCTGACCAGCAAGAAACCTCTGTGCCATGAATAAGGTGAGGCAAAGACTGTATTTGTTAATATAAGCCTTGCCTAAGTAAAGCCTCCACCCACTGAGTGAAAGCTCAATAGAGGAAGGGAATTCTCTACCTCTTGACTGGATTTCTTTGGAATTTAGCGTCTGTAAGACAAAACTTCGGAGGATGAGGAATGCTTTCAGTCTTCTCTTCCTGGGAAGATACTAGAGTATATTATATAGATCTGAGGCAAGATAAAGCTCCATTAACTTGGCCACACCTGACCAGAGTCCAGCTTCTGTCATGTTGAGGGAAAGAAGGAGCAGGCTAGGGGTTGTCATAGGCACTCTGTTCTTATTGGCATTTAGTAGATTTTATTAAATAAATATTTCTTCACTTGTTGTATATCTTTAGCACAGTTTCCAGTAACTTTGAAGGACTGGGTTTTGTTATTTGGTTTTATTTTTGTTTTTAAAAAATATATATATATTCCCCCCCACACTGTATAATTAACACACAGTGTTATATTAGATTCAGGTATATAATATAGTGATTCAACAACTCCATAGATTACTCAGTGCTCCTCATAACCATACTCTTAATCACCTTCACCTATTTCACCCATCCCCCACCCACCTCTTCCCTGGTTTCTTATACCATACACAAAAATAGACTCATAATGAATTAAAGACCTAAACATGAGATCTGAAACCATGAAGACCCCAGAAGAGTGGCAGTAATTTCTCGGATATTGGCCGTAGCAACCTTTTTCTAAATATGTCTTTTTGGAAAAATATTGGCTATTATGGTTATTTCACTGAAGAGCAGGTCCAAGGAGCTCCTCATATTGTCATTCTGGAAGCCCTGTTTCCAGTTTTTTACTCCAACATGTAAAGCTGAAAACTACTAAGAATATTATTATAAAAGTCATTTGTGTGGGCATATGCTTCCCCATACCCCCACTTGGATAAATAACTAAGGGTGGAATGGCTAGGTGTGTTTAACTTTATTTATTTATTTATTTTTATTTTAACGTTTATTGACCTGAGCTGAAACTGAGTCAGTGGCTTAACTGACTGAGCCACCCAGGTGCCTGAGGTGTGTGTTTAACTTTCTAATAAAGTGTCAAACCCATTTTCCAAGATGTTTGCAACATTTTATATTCTCATCAAAGGGTGTAAGTGTTCAAGCTACTGCACAGTATCTCCCATACTTGATATGGTAAGTCATTTTAATTTTAGACCTTCTAATAGATTTGTAGTAGTATTTCATTGCAACTTTAATTTGAATTTTCCTAATGACTGCAAATGTTGAACATTTTTTTCATGCGTTTAATACTTATCATCTGTACATTTTTGGCAAAGTGTCTCTCCAAAACTTTTGTCTATTTTTGTAATTTGGTGTTTGTCTTCTTAGAAATTTTTAGAGTTCAGGTTGTGTTTTTTGTTCTTGTGTATTTTCCTGTTAGATTGCTTTTCAGTATGAATTCTTGCAAATTGCATGTACTTCAAAATTTTATTTCTTTTTAATTTAAAAACTTTGTTTTTTTTAAAGATTTTATTTATTTATTTGACAGAGAGAGAGATCACAAGTAGACAGAGAGGCAGGCAGAGAGAGAGAGAGGGAAGCAGGCTCCCTGCTGAGCAGAAAGCCCCATGCGGGACTTGATCCCAGGACCCTGAGATCATGACCTGAGCCAAAGGCAGCAGCTTAACCCACTGAACCACCCAGGCGCCCCTAAAAACTTTGTTTTTTAATTGTTGAGTAAGCAATTTACTAACAAGGAAAATAATACACAAAAGTGTATGGGAAATCTAGGTGTATATGTTTGTAGAAAATTACATGTGATGAAAAGTAAATTTTCCCTGTCCTTCCTAACCCTCTGCATTCTCAGACCTTCTTGTAAGAAAGCAATCATTTTATTTCCTAGTTTATTTATTCTGAGAAGGGCCTCCAATACTCGCAGATGATAGATTTAGATGTTGCTTTATTTTTATTGAGTTGTCTTTCCTTTATGATCTTATCTATTCACTTTCTGCCATGCTAGTTGAGAATTTAGCTAACTTATGTAAAACATTTACAAATATTGAAAACAAACACCTTTCAATTGACATAAAGTTATAATGTAAGATACTTAACTCCTATTTCTCAATTTCTTAGATTTTTATAATATTTATTTACTTAATGAAGGAGTTTTCCATTTCTACACTTCTGTCAATTTTACCTTAAAATTGTGTTAATATCGATAACACATTTAACTTCTGCCAAAATAGACAGATGGATCCTCCTCTCCTGTAGTCCATCAACTTCTCAAAATAATGTACCTTCTAGTTTGCATCAACTACAAATGATGACTTTCCTGTACAGTTATTTATAGTAGGTTTAGATATTTCTTTTTAATTAATTAATTATTATTATTATGTTTAATCAGCTAGCATATAGTACATCATTAATTTTTGATGTAGTGTTCAATGATTCATTAGTTGCACATAATACCCAATGCTCATCACCACATGTGCCCTCCTTAATACCTATCACCTGGCTACCCCATTCCCCCAACCCCTCCCTTCTGTAATCCTCAGTTTGGTTCCTAGAGTCCAAAGTTTCTCATGGTTTGTCTCCCTCTCTGATTTCTTCCCATTCGGTTTTCCCTCCCTTCCCCTGTGGTCCTCAGCACTATTCCTTATGTTCCTCATCTCAGCGAAACCATATAATTGTCTTTCTCTGATAAATTCACTTAGCATAATCCCCTCCAGTCCCATCCATATTGATGTAAATGGTGGGTGTTCATCCTTTCTGATGGCTGAATAATATTCCATTGTGTGTATGTATATGTGTGTGTGTGTGTGTATAGAAGATGTCATATATATATGTGTGTGTGTGTATGTATAGATATATGTATATATGTGTATATATATAGATATATGCATATGTGTATATATATGATATACATATATCTATTTATATATACATACATTTTCTCTAGAAGATATCTTCTTTATTCATTCATCTGCTGAAGCTCATCTCGGCTCCTTCCATAGTTTGGCTATTGTGGACATTGCTACTATGAACATTGTGGTGCATGTACCCGTTCTTTTCACTACATCTGTATCTTTGGGGTAAATACCTAGTAGTACAATTGTTGGCTTGTAGGGTAGCTCTATTTTTAACATCTTAAGAAAGCTCCACAGTGTTTTTTCTAGAGTGGCTGTACCAGCTTGCATTCCCACCAACAGTGTAAGAGGGTTCGCCTTTCTCCACATCTTTCTCTTGTCTTGCTAATTTTTGCCATTCTAACTGGTGAAGGGTGGTATCTTATTGTGGTTTTGATTTGTTATTCCCTGACGGCTAGTAATGTGGAATATTTTTCATGTGTCTGTTTGCCGTTTGTATGTCTTCTTTGGAGAAGTGTCTGTTCGTGTCTCCTGCCCATTTTTTGACATGATTGTCTATTTTTTGGGTGTTGAGTTTGAGAAATTCTTTATAGATGTTGAATACAAGTTCTTTATCTGAAATGTCATTTGCAAGTATCTTCTCCCATTCCATGAGTTGCCTGTTAGTTTTGTTGACTGTTTCCTTTGCAGTGCAAAAGCTTTTTATTTTGATGAAGTCCCAAAAATTCATTTTTACTTTTGTTTCCCTTGTCTTTGGAGTTGTGTCTTGAGAGGTCACTGTGGCCGATGTCAATGAGGTTATTGGCTATGTTCTCCTCTAGGATTTTGATGGATTCTTGTCTCACATTTAGATCTTTCATCCATTTTTGTTTATCTTTGTATATTGTCTAAGAGAACATTCCGATTTCATTCTTATGCATGTGGCTGTCCAGTTTTCCCAGCACCATTTATTGAAGAGATTGTCTTTTTTTCATTAGGTATTCTTTCCTGATTTGTTGAGTTAAGTGTCCATTTCTGGAGTCTTTATTCTGTTCCATTGATCTGTGTGTCTGTTTTTGTGCCAGTACCATGATGTCTTGATGATCACAGCTTTGTAATATAGCTTGAGGTTAGGCATTGTGATGCCCCCAGCTTTGGTTTTCTTTTTCAACAATCCCCTGGTGGTTTGGGGTCTTTTCTGGTTCGGTACAAATTTTAGGATTATTTATTCCAGCTCTGTGGGAAAATGTCGATGGTATTTTGATAGGGTTGGATATTTCTGCCTGCCTTTTTTTTCTCTTACTGGGAAAACAATCAATCAATCAATCATAGACATTGTTTACTCTTCCAGTTTCTTAGTAATTTTTTCTGTTGTTTGAGACACATTTTTGAAGATATTCTTGGAACTTTCTTGAAGGTAGTTATTTTTCCCATTACGTGTCCAGTTACTTTACAAAAAGTAAATATGTTTCCCTACTGTTTCACTGAGTTTTCCTACTATTTCACTGAGTTTCTCAATTTCAAGATCTTCCTCTTTCTTGATTCACTTACTTGAGTAATTCACCTAATTAAAAAAAAAAAAAAAGGTAAATGAGAACTATAGTAATACACATTATTTTGGTTGTGAGTAAAAAATAACCTAATAAACTGGCTAAATCATAAAAGGAGATTCACTGGTTTAGGGAACACCTAAGAACACAATAGTTGTATTCAAGTTCTTAATAATGTCATCACAGCTCAGTCTCTCTCCATGTCTTAATTCCAATTTCATGTTTGGCTTCTTGAAAACAGTATATTTTCTCATAAAGGCTTTTGAAATATCTGGAGTTATATCTGTCTAAGCCTAAGTCCAGAGAAAGCATTTTTCTACTTTAGTAACCATACCACTACATAAAGGTGCAGAACATGCTCCTCATGGCTGAAAGAGGTCAAGCACAGATTTCCTATTCAATCAGCTTGGCCAAATGGGAGGGACATGTTGAATGCTTCATGACAAGCTTATCCCCACTCATGGAGTTAGGAACTGTGCATAGAATCATCCAAATTACTGAATGGATTTTGGAGGAGTAGCTCCCAAATGAAAATTTCTGTGTTAACTTTAGATAAAGAGGAAATGAATATTAAGAATACAGTAAATTCCCTCCTCAAGGGGTAAAAAGCCATTTTTATGGCTGTATTTTCAGTTTTGCTATGGCAATAAACAGTCCCCAAGCCTCAGTGATTTACAATAGCACATGTTTATTTCTGCCTTGCATTGCCTGAGGGCTGTGGATCAGCTTTAGCTTTGTTTGACCCAGCATGGCTCAGTGTGGCTCAGGAGGTCAGTGTGGCTCCATTTCTTCTCATTCCCAGTCCCATGCTGACAGAATAGCCTCTGACTAGGATGCACATTCTCACAGCAGAAGGCAGGGACACCGGGTCATGTCAAACCAAATCATGCAACAACATTTAAAGCTTCCAACTCAGATCTAGCAAATACCATGTCCATTCACATCCCAATTGCCAAAGCATGTCACCTGGTCAAACTCTGTTGTCGGTGCCATGGCAGCATATGCATAGGCAACTCACAGGTCAATTGACAGAGATGGATAACCCTATTACTATGAGGGAGTCAATATATCTTGGTAATTGTATAATGTACTACAGGAGTATAGAATTCTAGATTAAAAAATTTTTTCCTCCAAATTTTGAAGGTGTTTTATTTTTTGGTATCCAGTTTTATTGATGAAAAATATAAGGTTGATTTGATTATTGTTAAATTATAACTTATTTTATTCCCTTTAGAAGTCTTCAGGATGTACCTTATTGGTTTGGTGAAATTTACGTTTACTGTCTTATCTGATTTTTTGTTTTGCTTCAGGCATTTAAGTCTAAACATTTTTGTTTTGTTTTGTTTTCTTTTCTTTTATAATACGTATATCCTTTATTTTGGTTGTTTTTGTTATTTTTTCTTTTGTATCTTTGCTAATTTAGAAGTATAGTCTGCTAATTTTTTTTTTCTCAGAGTGATTACATCTATATCTTTCGATTATATTTTCTAAACATTCATTTTTGGTTATCAGCTATAGAAATTAATATCCTTTGATTCTTTGCTGTGAAACATGAAGGGCTATGATACCCATTCCTGTCTGGCCAAGTCTTCCAATGTTTTGCACACTTAATGATATTTTTGCTTCTCTATTATTTTTCAATGTATTGGTTTTTATTTCTAACATTAAAGTACTTCCATTCTCTTTTGCAGCCAGTTGCTGTAATTATTAGGATTTAATGATACGTTGACCTGGATTCAGAACTCTCAGTCATTTCATTCTTTGACCTATTGATTCATGTGTGTTTAATTTTGATTTATTATTTATTTGACTTGACAGCATCTTCAAATAGACTTTTGTAGAGATACTATCTTTTAAAAAATTTTTTGTATTTGTCAAAATGCCTCTCCCTTTCTTTTTATATGAATGTTGCCCTTATTTAGAATATATATCTAATATTCTTCCCTGAACATTCTTAGATATTGATTCTCAGTTCTCAGCACTTGACTGTTGTGTTCGAATGGTCTGGGTTCAAAATGATAATTATGTTTTTCATGTTTGATACACATACCAGTTTATGTCTTATTCTCAGATGTTCTGTATTTCATATTTCTTGATATATGGTAAACTCTCCATCCATGTAGTAAAGACTCACACTGCAGTAAATAGCTCCTTCTATGCTTACTATTCTATATATTCTAGTAGCTTTGTCAGAATAACTTCTGTTTGATTTTTCCTTTATATCTGTTCCTTGTCCTGTTAGTATGTTTTAATGCTGGCAAAATTTTAACAGGAATTAACCTTTCCTTTTAAAGCTTACCTTCCTTTTTTTTTTTTTTTTTTTTTGAAAGATTTTGACAGAGAGAGAGAGATAGAGAGAGATCACAAGTAGGCAGAGAGGTAGGCAATACAATACAATACAACTATTGTGTTCTTAGGTGTTCCCTAAACCAGTGAATCTCCTTTTATGATTTAGCCAGTTTATTAGGTTATTTTTTACTCAAAGTTTATCTTCCTTTTAAAGTGTTAATCTTCCACATGTTTGAAAAATCAATCTTACTTACTTCTGCTAATTTCATAGGGATTATATTTCCTACAGAGACCACAGAGATATACAGGGATATATCAGTTTTACGTGGGAAGGGATCTTAGAAACCACATAGACACAATCCTCATTTTATAAATAAGACCAGAAGGACGTCAGAATGAAGAAATTGTTTACATGTAGTCTCACAGTCTCACACCTACCTGAGGAAGAAAGGAGGTAAGTGGTTCTTTATTATTCCTTTCTCTTTGTTCTTTGTCTTCAATCATCAGCATTTTGTATATTTTTAGTTGATTGGGAAGCATGGCATTATGATGGCCACTTCATATATACATTGTTTTTGAAAGAACCACATGAATCTTATATAATAATTATATCAAATTCTATTTCCTCAGATCTTTTCCACATAATACAACTTACCCTAAATGAATATTTTTAGTAGTTTCCCAAAATTCATTATCCTCCACAATGGAAAATATTATCTAAATTATATCAAAAAGCCAGGACACTTAGATGACTCAGGCTGAAGCCACAATTTTTTGATCATATTCTACACCATTGGCTCTCTATTCTATCTCTGATGTTTATAATCAAATTAAAAATGGAGAAAGACATTGTTTGGGAAAATGCTTTGTCTCTTACTGAAGAATTTTCGTCATATATGTGCCAATTCCCAGTCTCATCAGAAGGAAATTGGCCATATAAGATTCCATTAGGGAGATTCAAAAATTTTTAAACATTGTATTTGGAATTAGGACTGGGAACCCTTTCTCATTCTTCAGTTTATGGACCCAGACAACCTGACACATTAAAAAGTCATTCTGAAATTGTTTCTTTTTCCTGTGTTTATTAGGCAACCATCCATTGGCTCACTTCAGTGGTCATCCTGAATAAATCTTTGCACAGCAACAAGAAAGGAAATGAAGTATAGACATGACATTTCTTTTTGTAACTCGACATCACAAAAAATATATATTCATATTCCTCCAAACATGTGTTTAAAAATGTCAATAATAAAAAATTCAGTAAATGGAATTATAGATTATTAAGTCTTACTTTCTCTTCTAGAGCATGTGTACAAAAATGAAGCTTATAACACAGCACCCAAACCTACTTCAAACTTTCTTTTTCTTCCTTTCTTTCTTTTTCTTTTGGTTTCTTTTACTTTTAAAAACAAGTATTGGCTTAGATATTTGGCTTACTCTCAAATATGTCCCTCTTAAGAAATGACTCTATAACATTACTTCATTTTCTTTGGTGGAGAAAATGTCGTTTTACTGGAGAAGATGATTTGATTCTTATGGTTGCTGGAAAATAAATTTGAATTATATTTGAAGATACTTTGGACTATTTCAAAAATATTTTAACATCATTCTAAGCTTCTTATTTAAATGGTTGTAGTGATTTACAGAATAAACATCCACTCAACTATGTTTCAAGAACATTATTTATCCATTCTCACAAACACTGTACATCAAAATTTCCTATGCACTCATGAATTTACCACAGTCTTGGTGGTAACACACAAAACATTGCTGTTGCCAAGATTTTGGATTAATGACTATGTTTACCTTCACAGTAATGGAAAATATTAAACAATGCAAAATTTTAAGCTTGGAGGTCTGACTAATGCTACAGAATGAGTTGAAATTTGCTTAACTCAAGCAATGTGTCTGAAAAGGATGAATAGCAACTGAGTCTTGCTCTTTGTTAGTCAGTGTCAGTAAACATATTTTACAACAGTGTGACTATTTTTATCTTTCTTTGTGTACATTAATTCTATATTCTTTGGGGGCATACAATGAAAAATAAAATATTTCTTTAGATATTATTTGAGCATGTTTGAAGATATGTTGAGTTCTCAGTAATATGAGCAGTGTGGAGAAAGGGAGAGAATGTTGAGTTTGTTCAGTATCTAAAAAGAAAATATGCCCTACTATCGTCAGCTTTCCTAAGGGTAGGCTGCTACGATAGTGAGCAGTGTCCAAAGGGATGAAAGTTAAGACCTGGTCTAAGCAATTTTTGGTACATAAAAAATTATTTATCAGCCAGTATTAGTTGGTTTTCTAATATTTAAAAGTCAGTGGTGGTTTTTTAAGAAGAACACCACTGGTTAATGGGAAATAGGATTGGATAATGTGAAATAGGACTCAGTTGCTGCCAGTGATAGTTTTTTTCTGATTAGGGAATTTTAAGACAGAGTTCTATTTCTAGCATATCATTAAAGAATGAGGTTTAAAAAATGAAAAAATATAGTCACACAGATGTGGCTACTCTGTTGGTGATGGAAGGAAGGAGAGGGAAGAAGAGAGAGAGGATAGGGGGTTAAGTGGAAAGCTAAGTGGGAAATTCCCTAAGTAACTAAACTTACCCAAGATATTGGTTTCATTGACAAAAGACTAATTCTAGACCATATCCTCTGGTTGAACAGAAGCTACTAATTTCCTTTTTTCCTTCTCAGAACTGACCAAAGAACTAAAAAAGACTAATCAAGTTAGGGCTGACTTGAGCAATTCCAACTCATGATGTACTAAGAAGTCAAGGGGAAAAAAATCGGTATGAATATCCCAATTACTCTTGTGCTATCTCATTAGGGGCAGAGATATGGTGAGTTACGTTTTATAATACAGATATAATCTATTTAATAAACAATGTGTATGTAGGTTTGGAAGGATTTAATGAATTGTGAGAGAATTCTCTAAAGTTTGCATATAAATCATTTTTATAAAATGATTCTGTAGGGAATAATACTTTGCTATAAATTATCAGTGTTTTTGTTTGTTTTTTGTTTAGTATCTCTCAGGACTTTCTGTATGTGTGCATGCTCACTGCCATTGCTAAGCATAATCTTCATAAAAGCCTTCCTTTTTCAGCATGGTGTACTTACCACCAAGAACGAATTCAGAGAAGGACCTCAAGAACGAAATGTTGAATCAATAATATCCATTACATGCTCAGAGTGACTTAGAGTAATGGGATTTCTTAGCATTGGTCAAATGAAAGAGTCCATGTTAAAATTTATGGTTGTACGACTCCTTTGGCTATGTATAGGTGTCTACCTCTACTTGCCTCCATGATTTTAGTACAGTACTTACTATAAAGTATTTCTTAAGGCTTTAGAATTTGTATTTTGCTCTCAAATTCCTTCTCTCACTCATTTATATGCTCTAAGACCCAAATAAATTCAAAACACAGTGTATTTGGGCACAAAATGATTTTCTCATTTCCATATTCATTATTCTTATTCACAAATAGACAAGTAGATAGAAACTGCCAGCTTCTCACATTGGAGATATATTATTTTCTTCATCTCAAAAAATGGAGTAGTCATTAGTCTTATAATAAATATGCCTTGTGCTGGGAAAAGGTCTAAGTTCTGGGAACTCCAGGAATAATTAAGACCCAGTTTCTTCACTCAAGGAACTTGCAGTCCAGCAGGCAAGACAGAATTTTAAAGAGCAAAAAGTAATATAGTCAGATAAAAACCAGACTAGAGGGTGTAAAAAAGTGTCAGAAAGAACAGATTAGTTCTCTCACCTAATGTGTGACATGTCTCCTACTCCTTCCATAAATTTACATTTTGTGACTTGGTCAATTTGTGATCAAAGACTCTATTAGTAACAGTGAAATACAGAAGAAAAAAATGTGTTTATTGTGCAAACAATACTTGTTTGATTTGCTTTAGCAAGTTCTAGATAAGTTATAATAAATATTTAAACAAGCAGTTAACACTTCACTTTCCTTATTTCTTTAAGAAATCACTTAAAGATGATCATCAGGCCTGAAGTGGGAGATGATAATCCATATGATGCTGAACTCCTATATAATTACTGAACAATATGTATGAAGCCATTGGACATGACAAGTATTGAAATTCTCAGGACAACGTCTATACTAAACATGTACTACATGCTTTGTTAAGAGAAACACTAATTACCTATTATTCTGGCTTTGGTAGAGTTTTATTCTGCTACCTGGGTGTTAAATATTGACAAAACACCCTGGGTCTTGCCTGTACCCCTTACCTGTCCATACCACAGAAAGATCAGTAACTTATATAGTTGGTGGAATTCATAAAAGTAGAGTTAAGTATGCATTACTCATGGCTTTCAGTCTCATTCTCTTTCATTCTCTGAGCCCATCTCTTTTTTTTTTTTTACATAAACTTTATTTTATTTTTTTAAGTGTTCCAAGATTCATAGTTTATACATCATTCTTTGAAACCATCTCTTGAACTAGTGTCTGTTAAGGAGCTTAAGACCTATTTCCACCTTCCATGCAAGAAGCAACAGAGCAAGATCTAATTGTATAAAGCATAGTTGTATGATTTCTTTGCCTGACACAAAATTTGTGGGATATGTTATAGGAAAACAAATTTGGCCTTAGGCTTTATTTGTGGTTTCATACCCCAGTCCAGCTTTGCCAGTTATCTCTGTATTACTCCTGTATCTATTATAATTGATTCTGAATTCAGAAGAGAGTAAGTTATGATTTTTCATTGAAACACCAACACACTTCTATGTGAAAACAAACATGTTGAGTACTGGAGTGGATACAGAGGTCAAATATTGACCTTCTCTAAGAATTTATGACCTATATAGGAATCAGTTTATTACCCAAGGCTATTATCCAAACAATTGCAATATTAGGCCACAAGTTTCAAAGAGCTTAGATTACATTTGTGACAGAGACTTTAAGTTGCCTACTCCAATTTCCAATGCCCCTTTATAGAACACTGACTGCGAAGAATGAAGCTTACATTTCCCATCATCCATTCAGCTAGGTGGTGTCATTTGCTTGAATACATGCTGATCAATGAGTTGGAAGTCAAAGTTGAAAACGTTCAGTTATTCTTTTTTAAGAGCACTAGAATATGACTTTGTCTTCTTTTCTCCATCTTGCTCCTTAGGATGCATCTTCTTTGAGTCTAATTTTGTCAATGGGACTATGGGTGACTTCCTAGTTTTAATGAAACATGAAACTAGAAACAGCCTGGGTCTCCCATGACCGAAAGTCACCATTCCCACCCTAAAGACTGTCTAAATCTGGACTTTTTAATGAGAAAATGTGACCCTCTATCTTCATAAAACACCATTTCCATGATTACTATTATGCACAACCAAAGTGACCTTTAGATAATCAGTTATGAAGTAAAGCGGAGACCCTTTGAGGTTCATGACAGATAAGTTTGAATGATGAATAGGAATTATATACGATGCTGGCTTGGTGGGAGTGGAGAGTTCCAGATTAGGGGGACAGCGTATGCCAAAGATGCTACTCAGAAATTTAAAAAAAAAAAAAAATCCTGTATCTTTCTGGAAGTAGAGAGTATGTGAAAGGGATCAAAGTCTGGAGGCCTTGAGACTACACCAAAACAATAAGTAATTAAGTAAACAGAAACTTGTGACACATTTTTGGACAAGAAGAGACCTGATTATTTTGTATTTTAAGAAGATAAAAATGGGAGCAATGAACAGATAGATGGGACAGCGAGACTCAGCAGAAGTGTGATGAATTAGTTAGGGGTGATTGCACAGCTCTGCAAGTCTGCTAATTTGTGCACGTGAACAAAGGGAATTTGAAGTGTGAATTAAATACTGATAAAGCTGTTACTTAAAACAAAACTGTTGTGGGATGATAGAACATGCAACAGGCAAGGACTTTAACCCAGGGACTAGGGGTGATAATAGACAGACAATAATCTCCAACATTATAAAATGTCTTGAAAGGGCTGTCTGTCTAATGCTTCTAGTCCTCATATTCCCCTACTCTTTAACTCCAGTTTTGTCCCAGCATGCCCCTACAACTCCTCTTATTTAAGTTACCATTGATGAAAACTTATTACTCACTGGTCTCTTTTCTGTTGCAAATACAGAGCTTTCTGTAGCATTTGACATTGCCAAACACCTAACACTACCTGAAACTCCTTCAACAGCCTGGAAGATAATCTTGGGGTCATTACTTTTGCAGCCATTCTATATTGGTTAGGATTCTCCAGAGAAACAGAACCAATATGTGTACATGTATACAGAGAAAGAGAGAGTTCTGTGGTGGCTGCCAACTGCAGAATTTGCCAGGCATGCTGACAGCTAGAGAGCCAAGGAAGAGTTGATGTCGCAGCATGAGTCTGAAGGCAGGCTAGAGTCAGAATTTCCTCTCCCTCAGGAAACCTCAATCTGTTTTCTATTATGACCTTCAACTGATTGGATAAGGCCCATCCATAGCCTGGAGGACAATCTGCTTTGCCCAAACTCTACTGATTTAAATGTTAATCTTGTTTTTTTTTTTTTTTAAGATTTTATTTATTTATTTGAAAGACAGAGATCACAAGAAGGCAGAGAGGCAGGCAGAGAGAAAGGAGGAAGCAGGCTCCCTGCTGTGCAGAGAGCCAGTTGCAGGGCTCGATTCCAGGACCCTGGGATCATGACCTGAGCCGAAGGCAGAGGCTTTAACCCACTGAGCCACCCAGGCAGCCAATGTTAATCTTGTTTAAAAAAAAAAAAATCTTCAGAGAGATATCTAGATTGGTCTTTGAGCAAATATCTGGACACTGTAGCCTAGCCAAGTTGGCACATAAAATTAACCACCACAGACTCCTTTAATAAATATGCTTTAGCCCACTCATAAAGATTAAGTCATCCCTAGTTTTTATTCCTTGGTTCTTTTTGTTACTTAAATAATATTTACCTTTTATTCAGAAACCACTTGTATATTTATGCTTTATTCAGCAAACACTCGTATATTCTCATATCTACTATATAAATATTGATTTCTTTGTTATCTGCATTGAAGGGAGAAAGGAAGTTAAGATGTCAACAACAGGGTTATAGAAAGGTGAGGAAGTTCAAGAACAAAATCATAGAAGATAGCCAAATTGGGAGGAGTATAAAAATAGTCATAACAAAAAATAAGGAAAAAATAAAGACTGATGGGTCAGGTGGAAAGACTAATAAACCAGCCAACTGTCATGTCACTGGGGAGAGTCTCAATAATAACAAATAAATCAGAAACCTCAAAGAAGATGAAAATTGAGGAAAGGCAATTAGCTTTGGTAACTAGAAGATAATATAGGATCTTATTTGAAGGTAGCATGGGTTCACTGAACTAGATATATTAAGAAAATGGCTTCAAAACTAAAAAATAGAAAACTGCAATCACAGTCACAAGGGGAGAAAGCCACTTCAAGTGATAATGCTTTGAGAATATACAACTCATTAACCCATCCTTCTCACGAGCTATAAGAACTTGAGTAAACTAATGAACCACTCTTTTGCAGTTTCTTCATTAGTAAAATAGGTCATATATATAAATATATGTAATTTATATTATATATATTTATTATTACATATACATTTAATTTATACAATCTAATTTTATATGTATATAAAATATATAAAGTATATAAATTAAACATATATAAATATAGATTATAATTTATATATATTATTTATAATTATATATATACATATATATTATATATCACAGACAGTTGTATATATATGTATATATATATGGATTGTAGTAAGTATTTAATAAAGCAAGGTCACTTAATTGCTTCACATATAATGAAGACCGTCACTAAGTGTCTAGGACACATAGTGAAGGCCTAATCTATTGTCCTATGCAGCCACATTCTCCCCAGAAATGCAAGTGAACTTTCTTCTACAGTGCCCCTAATCCTCTGTCATTAAAGCTAAAAACTAAGCAATTGTTTTCCTCATCATAGAGACTATGTCAAGTTAATTTAAAAAAAAAAAAATGTGTGTATAGTGTGGAATGAAGGCAGATCTCTCATCCAGGAATTGTGCCTGTCTGTATCTTCTAGGTACCACCCTAGGGTGGTTTACATTTGTTTCTTAGATCAGGACTTGATGACATATAGTAAGGACCTATTCATTGGCCATTCCACCGCAGAATTTCCAGATCTGAAAGTTATTGACATTACAGGTTGGATGATTCTTTCTTGGGGGATGAGAGCTGTACTGTTCACTATAGAAGCATTAACAGCATCTTGCCTCTACCAACGAGGTGTAAGTAGTGACCCCCTTTAGGGTCACAACCTAGTATGTCTCCAGATGTTGCCAGATCTCTCCAGGAGTAGGTATAAAATCTCACCTCTCCCTCAGTTCAGAATCATTGCTCTGCTATCCCTCAAATGCAACTTTTTCATGTGGCCTAATTTCATCAATGCTTGTTTATATGTATGTTGTGAGTAGAAATGATTTTGCCTTCAGTTAATTCAAAATATTGCTGTATCTTTTTCATTAACTGGTCTGGCCAATTACTGAGTTTATTAGTCCATAGCTAGTGATGAGAATCATGGGGCCATATTTACTTTAATAAAACATTTTATTAGAAGAACAAATTAAGATTTTGGATTGTGTGAATAATCTCTCATGTCTTAATTACTAACACTCAGTAAATAATCCTTGAGTAGGATTCCCAGAACCATTTATAGTACTATCTAATAGTAGTTGCCAGAATTACAGAAAACACTTCAGGGAACCTATGACAGGATCAACCATATCCTGTTGATGGTAAATATCACACTTTAATATTTCTGTCATAGAAAGACCAAAGGTGTTGGACGTTCTCTGAGAAGTGGCAGAGGAAGCCAAACAGGTGCACAAAAACTCCTCCTCAGTGCCTCTGCTAGATTAAGCCCTGGACCAAGCACATCAGTTTCCTTACACCTTCCCAAAACACATCAGTTTCCTTACACCTTCCCAAAACACTTCCCAAAACACTTCCCAAACATTTGTAAAATTTTTTATTTTATAAGATTTTTAACAAAATAGCCTCTAATTCAAAAGAATCCCAACCCCCTATTTTTTTCCTTTTTTTTATTTTCTTTCTTCTTCTTCTTCTTCTTCTTTTTTTTTTTTTTTTTGGCTGAACTGAATTTTTTATTTTACTTAATTTTGTTTTTTTTTTTACTTTATTTTTTTTTAATTTCTTTTCAGTGTAACAGAATTCATTGTTTATGCACCACACAAGTGCTCCATGAAGTATGTGCCCTCCATAATACCCACCACCAGGCTCATCCAACCTCCCACCCCCCGCCCTTCAAAACCCTCAGATTGTTTTTCAGAGTCCATAGTCTCTCATGGTTCATATCCCCCTCCAATTTCCATCAACTACCTTCTCCTCTCTAACTCCCCATGTCCTCCATGCTATTTGTTATGCTCCACAAATAAGTGAAACCATATGATAATTGACTCTCTCTGCTTGACTTATTTCATGCAGCATAATCTCTTCTAGTCCCGTCCATGTTGCTGCAAAAGTTGGGTATTCATCCTTTCTGATGGAGGCATAATACTCCATAGTATATATGGACCACATCTTCATTATCCATTTGTCTGTTGAAGGGCATCTTGGTTCTTTCCCCAGTTTGGCCTTTTGCTGAAAGGAGAGCAGGATTACTCTTTTTTCTTTCTTTTTTTTTTTTAAAATATTTTATTTATTTATTTGAGAGAGCACAAATGGGGGTGAGTGCAAAGGGATAGAGAGAGAAGCACGCTGCCTGTTGAGCAGGAAGCCTGATGGAATCATGACCTGAGCCACAGGCAGATGCTTAACTCACTTAGCCACCCAGCGCCCCTACTCTTTGTTCTTTAATACAGTAGGCAGGCAGTCTTGCACCTGCCCTAGTTAAAACCCACCACTGGCAATTCTCCTTCAAAACAAAACCCTTCTGCTTTTGGTGGGGCTCATGATGCTCTGCCCTCTGCCACATTCTCATTCTCATATCTCTTCCTCACCACATGCCCTTTGTACTCTAGGCTCAAGGCACCTCCTCTCTGTGGTTTTCTGAACCTAAGGAGCACCTCCTCCCTCAGGGCTCTTTATTCTCTGCTCTTCTCTTCAGGGAACTAACTCTTGATACAGATTTATGACTGGACTCAAGTGTAGTTACTCTGGGGGTGCCCAGGTGGCTCAGTCATTAAGGGTCTGCCTTCAGCTCAGGTCATGATCCCAGAGTCCTGGGATTGAGCCCTGCATCAGGCTCCCTGCTCAGTGGGGAGCTGGCTTCTCTCTCTGCCAACTGCTCCCCCTGCTTGTGTTCCCTTTCTGGCTGTCTCTCTCTGTCAAATAAATAAAATCTTAAAAAAGAAAATGAAGTATAGGTTACTCTGAAAAGTCCTCTCAGTTCAGTTCAATTCTGGATCTAGTGTGCTCCCACAAGAGAACAGCCCTGAGGCTACGTCTAGCAGTCTCCCGCTACAAAGAGCATCCTTGGCCAAGAAGCCAGCTGCTGTGCTCTGAAATCCGTGGCTGCATGCCAAGGCGACAACCCTCATAGGTCATGTCTAGTCCATGTCTGAGTGTGGTGAGACTCAGGCAGACCCATCCACATTGCACTCTTCAGATTCTTGCTTGCTTCAGTGAGTCCCCTGATTTTCTGGACCTTCTCAGATGACACAGCAGTCCTGGAAACCACCCACTCTTCACTGTGTCTTCCCACTCAGGGTCAGATTTGCATCATGACTGACTGCTTCTCAAACTTCTCTACTTCCTCCCTCTATTCTTTCACAGGCATTTCCCCTAAGAAAATCTACACACTTGATCCTGTCTTAGCATCTGCTTCTAGGAGGACCCAGAATACACCCTGTGTGTATCTCCAACTAGGCACCCACTAGGCTGTAGTGTACTTGCACATCTGTGAGTTGGTCTTCTACACAAGAATATCATCTTTTTGTCACTGGGGATTGGGCCCTTTTCTCTATCCTCAGTGGCAATATTTGGTAAGGATTCAATATGTGTTTGTCAAATGAAAGACTGAATCACTCACTTTACTGAGCTTTCAATCCTACAGACAAATACAACTAAATCCATTTAAAAATTTGAGTTACTGTAAGGCACTCTGGTTGCTATAGGATACAGAATGCCATTAAGATAGCTCCCCATTTCTCAGCCTATAATTTTAGATCTGGAGAGAGAAAATTATAAATACATTATGCTTATATATAAAGACACTTGGTGTGTGTGTGTGTGTGTGTGTGTGTGTGTGTGTGTTGTGTGAGAGAGAGAGAGAGAGACCAAGACAGAAAGAAAGAAAGGGAGGGAGGAAGGGAAGGAAGAAAGGAAAGAAATGAGAAAGGACGGAGGGAGGAAGAGAGACAGAAAGAAATGGTGCTCTAAGAGATTCAGAGAAAAGTTAATTTATTATAGGTTGGGAAAATGGTATAGGTTTCATCAGCCACAGTATTTCACTTGACAGTGTACAGATTGCTTAGAGAAACAAAAGAATATACAATAGGCAAGGAGAAGGACAATAATAAAATCTTGATGAGAGTGTTTATGGGGTCTTTGGGCATAAGCAAAGTGTTAATAAACATTCTTGATATAGGGTGATAAGACTGGATAATGTTAAATGTCAAACTTGGGAGTTGTTTTATAAGAATTTTCTCTTCATTTTCTGTACACTAGCTACCCATACTGGCCTCCTTGCTCTTCCAGGGACATTAGCCATGTTTCTGCTTCAGGGCCTTTTTACTTGCTTATCCTTCAGTATTGTTAATTTTCTCTCTTTGCCATTTTTTTAAATGTTTTTATTTAAATTTCAGTTAGTTAACATACAACATACTATTAGTTCTAAGTGTACAATACAGGATTCAACACTTCCACACAATACCTAGGGCTCATCACAACAAGTGCCCTCCTTAATCCCCATCACCTACTTCACCCATCCCCCCACCCACCTCTGCTTTGGCAACCATCAATTTGTTCTCTATAGTTAATAGTCTATTTCTTGGTCTGTCTCCCTCTCTCTTTTTTTCCCTTTGCTTATTTATTTTGTTTCTTAAATTCCATATATAAGTGAAATCGTATGGTATTTCTCTCTCTCTAACTTATTTCACTTAGCATAATACTCTTTAGCACCATCCATATTGTTGCAAATAGCAAGATTTTATTCTTTTTTTGGGCTGAGTAATATTCCATTGTGTGTGGAGTTATATAGATAGATAGATATAGATAAAATATATAGATCTAGATCTATAGATCTATATATCTAGATATAGCTATATCTGGATATATCTAGAGCTCTATCGACCTATATATATATATATATAGCTATATCTGGATATATAGATCGATAGAGATCTATATATATCTCCCACATCATTTTTATCTATTCATCAGTTGATGGACACTTGGACTGCTTCCATAATTTGGCTATTGTAGATAATGCTACTATAAACATTAGGGTACATGTATCCCTTTGAATTAGTATTTTTGTATTGTTTGGGTAGTAGTAGTATGATTGCTGGATTTACCCAGAGAATACAAAAATACTAATCATTTTTTTCTGTCTTTTACTCAGGTATCACTTTTTCAGTGTCTCCTTCCCTGGTCATTCTATTTAAGGGTTCAAACCCTTTCCAACATTTCTCTCATGCTCTCATTGGCCCATAACTAACATTCTATATGTTGAACTTTTTAATATGGTTTGTTTTTCAATTTTCCATTAGCATGTAGCTCAATAAAAACAGAATTTTGTTTCTTTTGTTCACTACCATATTTTGACTGTCTAGATTAATAGCTAGTACATACTAGGCATTTAAGAGATGTTTTCTGAACAATTAAAAATTAAGGAATCACTAAAAATTCTTAATTTAGGATGGGAATATTATGTACAGTATTGTGAAGCAGTGTCTGGAAAAAACAACTGCCATGTAGCTAAATTTTGCAGAGCAAGTCACTTCAGAGTGGAAGTAATGATGGGTATCAAGCAAAAATGTAGACAATCATTGCAAGCTGACAAGGGCCAACCTATAATAATGGCTATGTTTATAAAAGCAGTGATTCTCAAAATCTGACTCTTGAACAAACATCATCATCTGGGAATTTGCTGGAAAAGAAAATCCTCCATCTCTACCTCAGGCCCATTGAATCAGATACTGAGGTAAGGGTCTGGCAACCAGTATCTTGACAAGCTTCTCCAGGGATTCTGTGGACACAATAGTTTGAGAACTACTGATGAAAAGGAAAGGCTTAATCTAGCTGGGTAAATATAGGAGGTAGATGAAATGAAAGGTATTATTGAAGATTATTTAAGATCTGGGGAGTCTTGATACAGGCTTTACCTAGGGACTAAAGAATGGTAGGTCCATGCAAAAGAATAAGGAAATCCAGAAAAGTAACTTGAAGGCAAAAATAGATAATACTTTAAAATCATATTCTCACCAGGCCATCCATTTACACACATACATGCATTTATTAGTTAAAAAATCTTTAGGATTGTACAACCTTTTCCCAATTAAATTCATTGTGTCTGATCTGTTTGTTGAAAACCAAGGTGACCAATGATGTAGATCAGAGTACATGGATGCTTCAAGGACTTCCTGTCATCAATTTCTCAAAATGTAGTGATGCTTAAAAATGTCTGTAGACTATTAATAGCCTTTGTCACAGCTCCATGAACTTCATAAAACATTTGGTTATCTTAGATCTAAATTTTTAAAACTTTGGAGCTCAAAAAGACAGCCATGAAGACTATCTAAATTATCTAGAATCCTATCTAAGTGGTAATATTTCTATGACAACATTTTACTGAGAAGCAGAAAACTAAAATATATTCTTAACAAATATTTAAAGAAAAAAAAGGATACAAGTAGAAAAACTGGTTGAATTTTCCAGTATGGACTGAAACAAAAGGAAGAAAGCAATATGAATCTCACTAATGCTTTTTTCCAAGTTTTAAATGTTGTCAAAAATTTTCTGAAAATTAACAGAATTCCATAGGTTTAAGATTGTTTGGCATTACCTATGGGAAAATCAGACACACACACACACACACACGACTTTCTGTACTCTATGAGTTTAATTGTTATTCCCTCTGATTCTTCTGAATGTTAATCAATACTTCAAACCTCAAACCTCAGTCAAACCTTGTCTTCTTATCTTGACTCACCATTTCTATAGATGTACATAATAACAGTTATTTTAGGGAACATTTTTTTCTAAATGCTCATGCTGCTAAATTACTGTGGAAATAATTTATTTCAAAGAGTAGTTGCACTCAGAAAAGGCAGAGTGCTCAGCTGGCACTTATTCAAAAACCTACGGTAGTAACTGTTTCCCTTAGGTCCCATTGTAATCTCAGGCTCCTCACATATTTTAATGGATACTGGAAGTAAAATAAGTATAGGTTTATTTGATGCATGCCTTCTTAGAGTTTTCAAATGAAAAGAACAAAAAGCATCCTGATTTTCATTTCTTCATCAACTATTTTTTAAAAATGCAGAGAATGAAATGGTTGAACATGACTTTTTATTGCAAAACCGAGCCATTATTGTTTTTGGAATATTAGCTTTCCTTTCTCATAGCAGGTTTTCACACTGAATTAAAAAGGAGCACTTTGATTCAATTTTATTGATTTATTTAACATGTGATTTTGTAGTCCCAGAAAATTGCAGTCTTCTATTCTGATTCTCCCAATCTTATTTTTTTAAAGGATCAAGTATTCTGAGAAGAAAGTTTTGCTTCACACGTCTAACTCAACCTCCTCCAAGAAAACTATAGTCATTTTCCTTTTTTCAGTGCTCAAGAACCAAGCACAGAAACATATTCTATCAATTTTCAGTTGTAATATAGCAGATTATGGGGAAAATCATATCATCATGCCTCTGCCCAGATGTATGGACAATCTGCTAAGAGCAGGTCACCCCATCAAAGGAAAATATGCATTCATTCTAGTTTTTTATATCATTTTGAATCCCAGGCAAAGGCTTTAATTACATTTGTATTGTTTCAGTAACTAGAAAGGAGATTTGAGAAGAGAACAGACTAAGTGGTTCTTCTTAGAGATCTCATCAGCCTGGTTGCTAAGAGACAATCAGTTTTGTCTTCAGGTGCCCAGTGAAGTGAAGTCTCCGCCACTTAAAATCTTTACAACTATTAGCAACTTAAAACAGAAACATAATTCTTACACATGAATGAAAAGTTACCTAATGTTTCAAATAGTTCAAGACATAACAATAAATTTGCCATTGTTGGACATAAATAATCACAATTTTTTTTTAAAATTTTGCCTGATGACTTCTTCCCTATCTATTAGGTCATAATCCCTAACCTTCCCTGAGTGCTTCTTTTTTGCCAGAGGATGTGCTTAGGACTTAATATAGAAAATATTACTTGATATACAAAATTATCTAGTACTATTATGACTACTATTTCATAGATTAATTTTTGCTTAAAATCACACAGCTATTACATAGAGAAGCCTTGATTCAAATGGCGGTAGTCTATTTCCAGGAATCAAACTCTTTAATTACTTCACTATATTCATCAGTCTTATGAAGTTATACAGAATTTTATAGAAACTGTTTTTGAGAGAGGTAAAGTGATGTAATTCTTTTTAAATAAAAATTCTTGGGGCACCTGGGTGGCTTAGTGGGTTAAAGCCTCTGCCTTTAGCTGAGGTCATGATCCCAGCGTCCTGGGATCAAGCCCCACATCAGACTCTCTGCTTTGCAAGGAGCCAAGCAGGCTCCTCTCTCTCTCTGCCCACCTCTCTGCCACTTGTGATCTCTGTCTGTCAAATAAATAAAAAAAATATTTAATAAAAATTTCTTAGAAAATTATTAGAGCTGCTAAACAGTAGAGATTTAACCTTTGTATAATGCATATTACATAATATTAATTTTACATGATACAAATACTACAGTAACAAATTACTGTAAAGAATTAAAAACATTATTTATAATGAAAAAGGCTTCTTTTAGTATGCTTCCTGCACAACTCTGCATTTCACTCACGGTGAACATGTTTAGGGTGAACACTTTTTCTTTTAAGGTTATCAGGGATATAGAAAAACCTTGGGATTTAGGGAATGTACCCACACTTGATTGTATTAGCCTGATTCTTCCCTGGGTTTATTGTGTGGTATATCTTGCAGGATACACTCTGTACAATGGCACACCATCAAGTGCTCTTAACTACAGCGATAGGGTCACTGCTAAACTGGATGTCACTAGATGTTAAGTTAGAAACTAGGTTAGACAAGCACAGGCGTATTCTTAACAGATTTATGTTTCTAGAAGGTCTGTAGTTACTCTAAGCCATCAAAACATTATCATGTGCCATTTTTCACTTGCTGGTGAGGCATTGCATTAAGCAATTATCCTGACCATACTGATGTCATAAATTACAAGATCTGATAATATATTCTCCTATTTTGACATTTCCTATCTACAAAAATAAGGGGTAAAAGTCACAAGAGAGGAAGAATTGCCAGAGACCTTTTCAGTGTAAATAGTATGTCTTTGAATCACATAGACCAAAATTAATAGAAATACAGGAACGGAACAGAAAAATAGTAATGCTGGGGGATAGTCCATCATACAAATAGGCAAAAGATAATGATATGAACAAATCTTTTTGCAAATTTTAATTCAGAAAAATCCTAATATTCTGTGGCTCTCAAGAGGAGATGTAATAGTTGAGCTGATCCAAACATCTTATCCTCTAAGAAGATTACATATTATAAAATACTTACTTGGCATTCTGGTTACACACTTCAGTTTTAAGGACTGTAAATCAACGTCTCCAACTCACATGTACCATGGAAAGTAGTTAAACACCGTTTATGAATCTGCCTAGGGGAGTGCAAGGAGCCAAGTTGCATGTCCCATCATTATGCTATCATGTGACTGGACAGTTGCTCCCACTGGCCCCTCACCTTCTCTAGAGAGTTATTAATTCAAAGCTTCTTATCCCAATAGAGATTTTCAGAAATTTTTGGCCTACATTTCTTTCTTTACCATAATTGATCCAACCATAATTGATAGGCTTTGCTTTGTTTTCAGGTTTTAATATCTCTAAATAATGCTTTACAGATAACATTGAACACACTTTGTTTTGCATTTTTCTAAGATATCTTTAGCATGACAAGCCTTCAAATTTGGGGGATTTGATGAGTTTTATTAGAAATTGAGAATACATTCCAAAGGTAATGAAGATAGCTTGTTTTTGTCTGTTTATTAATTTTCTCTTGGGACACCTGGGTGGCTCCGTGGGTTAAGCGGCTACCTTCGGCTCAGGTCATGATCCCAGGGTCCTGGGATCCAGTCCAATATCAGGCTCCCTACTCAGCAGAAAGCCTGCTTGTCCCTCTGCCTGCTCTGCCTGTCGCTCTCTCTGCTTGTGCTCTCTCTCTCTCTCTCTCTCTGAAAAATAAAAAAACTTGGAAAAAAAAATAAAAAGTTTCTCTCAAGTTATACTACTTTTTCCTTTATGACTCCTTTTTGGTTGTCGACTGGATAAAAAGGAATTAAATTCAAATATATAAATAGATGATTAATTATTGCCTGCGGAAAGCAAAAATAACAATATGAACTAATTGTCACCTGTGGCAGAAATAGGTCAGTACTTATAAAAATCCATTTCTTCTCATAAGACATAAAATTAAACCACCTTTCTCAGCCTCCCTTGCAAATAGATGAGACCTTTCTCCTGAGCAATAGTTACTGGGATGAGTGGAAGTGTCATGTGCGATTTCCAGGCCTGATCCATAAAATTCTTTCAAGTGTGACCACTGTGTTTATTCTCAACTTCAGTGATTTTCAAATTGGGGTTCCCAGATGAGCAGTAGCATCACCAAGGATATTGTTAAAAATACAAATCCTTGGTCCTCACCCCACTCTGTTGAGTTGGAAATCCTTCAGTGTGGACTGAATAATCTTTGTTTTAACATACCCT
The DNA here is from genome assembly GCF_030435805.1 of Mustela lutreola. Classification (NCBI taxonomy): domain Eukaryota; kingdom Metazoa; phylum Chordata; class Mammalia; order Carnivora; family Mustelidae; genus Mustela; species Mustela lutreola. Next base: position 122,437,971 of record NC_081297.1, read on the forward strand.
CTGGGTGATTCTGACAAAAGATTTGAGGATCTTGGTTCTATTCATTGGCTGATTGCAGAGGATTCTGGGGCCTTAAATGAAGTTAGAGCCATAATGCAGAAGATAACTTGAATCTCTTGTTGCCATGTAGAAAACCATGTTCTAATCAGGAACACCTTTATTTGTCTTTAACCTCAACAGGAGGGGATGTATTACAACAGACATTTGTAGCAAGAGGAATATATTAGTGACTAAGTGTCCTCTGGTGGGCAGAGATAATCTGTTAGTGTCTGTCAACAGTATTGTTGACATTCTTGACATCACGGTATAGTTACAGATGGGAATGGATGAATAGCCATCTCCTGGTGTATAAAGAAGGAATAAAGAGGATCAGTTTCTGCAGATTAGTTTACATAAGAGACTTAACAACATAGGATTCTAATGACTCTAGCTATTTCTTTGTTTGATAATTTTTTGTTTTTAAGTAGTTACTGTGTAAATGGGAAGTTGCTCTTAGCTACTATACATCGGTTAATCCAGGTAGATGTTGTAATGCTCCCGTGTATCACTAAACAGAGGTGCTGATGTCAGCTTTCCACAGGATTTTGAGTAGCAGGCTGTTGTCATTTTTAACATTGGTATTACAAGCATGATAAAAACAAAAATATTAATAAAAAAATGAAGAAGCAGTCAACTGGGGAACAATTCAACTCTGTTCTTTATCTTTTGCTAAAGTAGTCTTTGGATCAAAACCCAGGTATATTTCTCTGGTTATAAAGACCAGTATATGTTATGAAAAATATTATGTAAGTGCCGTCAAAGCATGTACAAGGGAAGTTATCAAGCGTTGTTGAGTGCATGCAAATTTTTAAATTCCCTCTTGGATATTGTTAGTTATTTTTATTTGATTATCTCAAAAAATACTCTAACAAGTCTGTTTTCTTTTTTTAAAAAAGTCTTTCGTATGTCATTGAGTCAGAAAGTTCTATACAGAACTGATCATCCTGAATAATAAGTATTGGATTCAAATTATATTCAAATATATATATTTGAATTATATTCAAATTATATTAAATTTATAATCAAATTATATTATATTTATATAATATAATTTATTTATATTATATATTATATGTTATATATAACAAAATAAAATATATATTTATATATAATATAATTGATTTGATATATCAAATATATTTGATATAATATATCAAGTCAATTATATTCAAATATATATATTCAAAATATATTTCAAATTATATTATATTAGTAATACCCTCCTTCTGGGATTTTTGGTAGAATACGTCATTCATATGATTAATGGCCATGTCACATAACCTGGTGGATTTATTCTCGTTTTGTATGCTGATGTACTAATCATATTTAATTGGTGACTCAGGAATATACTGTCTTATTAACTGCTAAGTGTAGTGAGACATAGTACCTTCACTTAAAAATAATTATCGTTAATCTCTTTATTCAATGCTAAAGGGGAAAGGCCATTGCCATAGAGTGAAGAACATTTAAAATAAAAATGAACAACTGAACTATGTTGAACAAAGCACTGTTGAATGTTCATTGTTAGGTGTATTGTCTGGCTTGATTGCCAGGAAACAGTTCTTGAGAAGTAGTAAATTACAATTAGCTTGTTAATCTAAGTAGCTCTAATATGCTTTGCTATGATTTATATAATTACACTAATTAAAGCCACATTTACGTAGAACTAACGGCACTAAATGCCCAATATAATTATTTAAAAAAATGTCCTGAAACATCTTTATCCCACAGGGTTGAGGACAAATATTTTAAAATAATGGAATTTGAGCCTTTTAATTGTTTTTGGTAATTGTGAAAGACAAAATTAGAACAAGACTGTTAAGAGAAGGAATGCTAAAGAACTTTATTCTGAACATCACCTGCTTTGAAATACAAGGGGGAAAAAAATCTGTGTATTTTTATAAGGCCAGCTTGAGAAAATGGTACTCAAGGGAAGTGTTGGCAAACAAATTCTAAATGACTTTTCTTAGACATCTCTAAGTAAAGTGAACAAATTGGTCTTCTTGGAGTAGAATGAGATGAAGCCCAGTAGGAAGACCTTTCTACTTTTTTTTTTTTAAGATTTTATTTATTTTAGAGAGAGAGAGAAAAAAAGTGAACAGTTTGAGCAGCAGTGGGGGAGAGGCAGAAGAGAAGCCAACTCCCCACTGAGCATGGAGCCAGACGTGGGGCTCTGGGGATCTCCAGGTTCACACCCATCAACCCTGAGATTGCCACTGGAGTGGAAATCAAGAGTCTGATGTTCAACTGACTAAGCCATCCAGGGGCTCCAGACCTTGCTACTTTTAATGTTTACTGTTAGTTAATGTATGTCCTAAATTTTATTCATAACATTAAATTTGGAAACAAGTGTCTTTTTTCAAAGAGACATTCTTTCTTTATACTCAATGCACACTAGATGCCTGTGCTTTTTTAAAAATATCATCAAATATTTACGTATTTCACTAATGAAAAACCAAAAATCTTTCAGTGTCTTCACACATAAAGAGCTTGCTTTCTTTCCTATGTTATGATCCTGTATTTGGATCAAGTCTCCAGTGCTCTGTAAATCTGGATGGAAATAATAATGCATAAAACTCAACTCTTGAAGGCATATTGCAAGATGATTGTCTCTAATGACACATTGAATCAAAAAACACAAGACAACCGACAACTCATCACTTTAACTCTTTTTGCTAAATGCATTTCATGGAGACATGTTAGAGTTATCCATTAAACAAAATTAAAAGTTGATTTAATTTGAGACAGAAGGCTAGTGTTCTCTGTTCTTATTAGTAGGATTTAAAACAGTATGTGTTACACCAAAATGGAAAAATTGCTAATTGAAATGAATTTAATGGAAACCAGTGAAGGAAGTAAGCAACAGAAAACAAACCCCTGCCCCAGACAAACCCTAAAACTATACGGAAGAAAAGCCTTAAGAGTAATTAAATAAAAGGAAAACAAAGAGCTCATTAGTAGTCAATAATTTTGGAAAGATTTCTTCTTATTTGTAGATTATTGAGGACTTCCTCCCACTTATGTCATGAATTTTAATTGTGTACATCTTTGCATTACAATAGTGCTGGCCCAAGTAGTTTTTTAGTCTTACAGTTTTATTAGCATTATTGTTATTAAACAATCCCTTACATTTCTATAGCATGTTATGTGTCCTTTCATGTGTTTACTGCATTCAGTCGCTACTCAGTCAAGATAATTAAGAAAACGAATGACATTCATTAGAAATAGTCTTCATGATTACTCTTAAATTCATAATTCTTCCCTACACTGAGATCCTACCAACAACGGATTTCAAATGATAGATGTGACTAAGAACTCATACTTAGCTTCTTATTCTAATCTTACATTTTTGATATAATATCTCCATGTGTATGTTGCCAAGAAATAAATGATTCCATGAGATAATGGAAAGAGCTCTGACCTAAAAGGTGGGATACCAGGTCCTTTCCAGGTCTGTTTTCACCTAACTTATGACCTTAAAAAACTCATTCAATTTATCTGATAATTTTTGTATATGATGCTACTCACTTACTTGATACACGAGTTAACGTTATTCCTGAGATTCCTTTAATTTTGAAAATCTGTGACTCAAAAACTACTCGTGGCTCCTTCATATAAATCTGTTACTTTATCTAGGCGAGCTATTAAGCTACCGGTGAGAACATAATTTAAAAACAAATCTGAAATTTTGAATAAGACCTGATCTATATAGAAATTACCTTACAAAAGTAAGACCTTGACAGCACTTGAGTTGAATATAACCTATAATTATATTTTGCTTGGCTTGCAGGGGTTATAAAATAATTTTAATTAATTGCCAACATTTCAAAGCTTTGAGATTTAACATTAAAAATATTTAGATTTAAGATTTTCCATGAAAATTCAGGAGATCTAATAACCATCTGCTAACGCCCATTAAGGATTTCACTTTGAGAAAAGGAATATGTAACTCAGTTTGCCATAGTTCGCACCATGCCATGTTGTTAACACTGCAATCCCTTAATTTATGTTACCTGTCAGTCTCTTACTGGAAGTAGATTTGCAAACCAAATATCTTGTGTAGAAAATAAGGTCTCCTTAAATCAGATGCAGCAGTTTTCTTACAGATATTTTCAAGAATGAACAAAGAAGATATTGGCCATCTGCCATACTTATCACTGCCTACATATGGGCATGGTGACTTTAAGGAACAATTGTTGCAAGGTACATTATACAATATAAAAATAAAATGCTTTTGTTTGGTGTATAATAACCACTGGGTAAGTATCCTTCAAAATATATAACTTCTAAATGAAAATTTTAAAGACTTATCTGGCAAAAGAAATATGAAAACTTAATAACTTTGTGCTTAACAAATAGATCTTTTGTGCTTCTTTCTTAAAATAAATTCTGTTTTATAATTAACAAAGAGGATTTGGCACAACTGGGTAGCTCAACTGTGGCTAAACTAATAATGCAAACTTTCTTGCACTAAATTTGTAGCACCTTTAAAAAGACCTTAAAAACAGTATTAAAAGAATTAAGACATTACAGTCATTAATTCACCTACATATTGATTGTTATTTCACTTATTTTACAAATAGCTACATGTGCAAATCCTACAAGTGAGGCACCTGGGTAGAGATACAAGTATATATATATATTTTTATTACTCCCCAGATTCAGAGGTTTCTGAGAAATTTTGAGGGAAAAAGTTGAAATTGAAGATATTAAGCTTTAATATGTAAAATAATGTTGAGATGAGCCAATGCCTAGAGTGAATGTACAGAAACCTCTATTTTATTTTATTTTTTTACAAACACCAAAATAAAATTATAAATGTGTATATTAAATAAATGCATCATTTCCCTCTCGAATTACTATAACTAGATACTGTGCCATTATTTTCAGTTGCTACCGTCTTCATTAGAAAATTTCCAAATATCTCTTCCCTAGTTTTTATTAAAGCAATAGCAAGCAAATCATTTATACATTTAACAGTAACAGGCACATTGTTTTTGTGTTTGATTCCTTATCATATGCTATTTTGCCTTTCAGTTGTTAATAGTCCTGGACTCTGAATCAAGCTTGCATTACTTTGGGTGAATGGCCTTAGGGTATAGGACCACTGAAGTAAGCAATCCACTGTTCCTGCTAAGCCAGAAAGATTTTAGATCTCCGTGTAAAAATTGCATCAAGGCACAAGCAGTCAACTCCTTTCTACATTTCTCATCAACCTTTCTCCCTGACAGACATGAATAGAACATCATCAGGTGGCCGAGTGGGCAGAGGAAGCATGTTGGGCCCATGAATAGAGCATCATTGAAACATCAGTGCTTTCTCCTGTCTTCCATAACCTTCCCCAAGGTTTCACTGAAAAAATTGCCACTGCTGTAGCATGGCTCATCTTCCAGGTTTATCCTTAGTCCCAGCCCCTTCACTTTGTACATAGTTTCCAAAAAATACACAATACTAAACTCAATTTCTTGTGGTTACCAAAAGATTATACATCAGTGAATTCACAAATCCCAGAATTATGGATGAGATAATCACTACCAAAGATGGACTCACCTTATAAGGTAAAGTACCCATTTGAAAGACCTTTACACTTAGAAAGCAGAATTATGTGATCCAAAGGATAGACTTATTAGAACAATAAAATACTTCGTAAGTAAAAAGAAATGACAGATTCGTGTGTATTTTGCCATGTTCATGTCACCACTCTTAACTGGTTTCTAGAAATTTAGCTATTTCTATATGTACATAAGTATAAAATTGACTTTCATATATTGAATTTGTATCCTATGACCTTGCTATGTTTACTTAGTAGTTTGTAATTGACATACAATTAATGGCATATATTAAATTGTACAATTTGAAAAGTTTTGACATCTGTGTACACCAGTGATACCATTATCACAATAAAAAGGAACAACATATCCATCATACGCAGAAGTTCCCTGAGACTTCTTGTAACCTCTTCTTTCTACCCCTCTCCAGATTCCTCCCTCTTCTCCAGACAATAATCTGCATTTTATAATATTTTATATAAATTCACACCATATATACTACTTCATGTGTGGCTTCATTCACGTAACATAAGGTTTTTGATACTTATCATTGTTTTAACATGTCTTGAGAGTTCAGCTATTTTATTCCTAATTCATATTCCCATTGTAGGAATGTAACACAAATTGTTTACCCATTCAACTCTTGGTAGATATTTGTTCTTTTCCAGTTTTGCCTACTATAAATAAAGCCACTATAAATATTCACATATAAATCCTTGAATGGACATATGCTTTTATTTCTCTTGTTTAAATACCAGTATTTCAAATGTTTGGGTCATAAGTAAGTGAATATTTCACTTTTTAATAAAAAGTCAGTCTATTTTACAAAGGGGCTATGCAATTTCACACTCTCATTTATAATGTAAGAGAGTTCTATCTGTTCTTTATCTTTGCCAGTACTTAATGTAAGCTTTAATTTTAACTATTCCAATAGATATACAGAGTTGTCTCATTGCGGTTCTTATTTGAATTTTCACAATGAATAATTATGTTGAACATAATTTCATGTGTTCACTATCTTCTTCTCTGGTGAAGTGTTTGTCCAAAGCTTTTTGCCTATTTTTTAGTGGGTTGCTTTCTTATTATTGAGTTTTTAAAGGTAATTGGATGTTCTTATCATATACATATTTTGGAATTTATCTTGGGTTTATCTTTTAATCTTAACAACATCCTTTAAAGAATAGAGCTTCTTAATATTGACTCAATGAAACTGGAATTAGCTTAATAATAAAACAAGACAATGAAATCATTAAAAAAGAAATTTGTGATCACTAATGATCACAGATGCAAAAACCCCTAGCAAAGGTATTAGCAAATAGAATTCAGCATTACATAAAAAAGAAAATATAACATAGCTAAAATGAGTTTATATAAGAAACAGAAAGTTTGGGGTGCCTGGGTGGCTCAGTGGGTTAAAGCCTCTGCCTTCAGCTCGGGTCATGATCCTAGGGTCCTGGGATAGAGCCCCACATCGGGCTCTCTGCTCAGCAGGGAGCCTGCTTCTGCCTCTCTCTCTGGCCTGCCTCTCTGACTACTTGTGATCTCTCTGTCAAATAAATAAATAAAATCTTTAAAAAAAGAAAAAAAAAAAGAAAAAATAAACAGAAAGTTTACCAGGTTGAATGACATGTCTCAAAATTCCTGTGCACATGGAACTTTATTGAGAAATAGGGTCTCTGCAGATAATTAATTAAATTCAGATAAGGTGAAACTGGATTAGGATGGGTCTTAAATCCAATGACTAATATCCTTATAAGAAGGCCAGGCAAAGATGCCAACACACACAGAGGGAAGAGGCACATGTGGAGACAGAGGCAGAAACTGGAGTGATGAAACTTGATATAAGCCAAAGAATACCAGGAATTGCTGGATAGTCATAATTAAGACAGGAAAAGACAAAGCCTTCACAGGGAGACCAGCTCTGACACTTTAGTTTTGGACTTCCACCGTGCAAGAATTTCTGTGGTATCAAGCAACTCCATTTGTGATTTGTTACAGCAGCCCAAGGAAACTATTGTTCAACATCTGAAAATTAAAATTAGTGTAATTCACCATATTAACAGCCAAATAATAAAAACTTCATAATCATCCCAATGTAGGTAGAGAAAAAAATTTGACAGATTTGTGATTAAGAACCCTCAGCAAACTAGGAAAAGAAGGGCAGTTTCCCAGCCTAATAAGGAAATCTTTAAAAAATTGTAGGTAACATTTTTTATAGTGAGAGATGGAATGCTTTTTGTCTCCCATCCCCACCCCTGAGGATCATAAGAAGACAGGAATGCCCCCTCTCACCATTCTTTATTCAATATCACACTGGAAGTTCTAGCCAATTCAATATGGTCAAAAAACAGAGAGAGGAAGGAAGGTAGGAAGGAAAGAATGAAAGGGAAGAAGAGATGGAGGAAGGAAGGAAGGAAGGAAGACAGAAAGAAAAAGAAAACAAAGGGAAAAAAAAAAGATTTGTAGATTACACATTAAGAAATAAAACTATCCCAAAGAATCTGGGAAAAACAAAAATAAAAACAAACAAACAAACAAAAAACCTCAAGCTTCCCAGAACTAATAAGTAAATGTATCAAGGTTATAGGATACAATTTCAAGGTATAAAGTCAATTCTATTTCCATATACCTACCTATCTGTATTTCTATAAGCCAGTGGAGAGCAGTGGCACAAGTATGACAAAATGCATGTTACCCCATAACTTGTTTTTTCTTAAGAACATCATGTATAGAGAAGGTGTTTGACAAAAAGCAGCATACTTTCTTGATAAAAACCCTCAAAAAGTAATGATAAATGGAACAAACCTCTACATCATGAAGGTTATAAATGAAAGAGCTACAGCTAATATTATTCCCAATGGGGAAAACCTGAGAGCCTTTCCCCTGTGGGCAGGAGGAAGATAAGGATGTCTACTCTCACCTTTACTATAGTAATGAAGTCTTAGCCTAGGCAATCGGACAACAAAACTAAATAAAAGGCATCCAAATTGGCAAGGAAGAATTCGAATTTTCACCAATTGCAGATTATATGATACTCTATGTAGAAAACTCACAATACTGCACCAAGAAATTGCTGCAACTCATACAAGAATTCAGCAAAGTTGTAGGATATAAAATCAATGCCTGTTGCATTTCAATACAATTTTAATAGATTTCAGTGCAAATCAAGGAATTGACCCCATTTACAATTGCACTAAAAACAGTAAGATACCTAGGAATAAACTGAAACAAAGAGGTAAAGGATCTGTACACTGAAGACTACAGAACACTTATGAGTGGTGCCTGAGTAGCTCAGTTGGTTGAATGACTGCCTTTGGCTCAGGTCGTGATCCCAGAGTCCCAGGACTGAGTTTGGCATTAACTCCTGCATCTGGCTCCCAGCTCAGCAGGGAGTCTGCTTCTGACTCTGACCCTCTTCCCTCTCATGTGCTCTCTCTTTCTCTCAAACAAGTAAATGAAATCTAAAATCAAAACAAAACAAAATAAACAAACAAAAAAACACTTATGAAACAAACTGAAGAGGACACAAAGAAATGGAAACATTTCATGCTCATGGATTGAAAGAACAAGAATACTACCCAAAGCAACCTACACATTTAACACAATCCTTCTCAAAGTACCACCACCATTTTTCACAAAGCTAGAACAAAATAATCCTAAAATTTGTGTAGAACCACAAAAAGCTCCAAATAGCCAAAGCAATTCTAAAAAATTAAAAAAAAAAAAAAACTGGAGGCATCACAATTTTGGATTTTAAGATATATTACTAAACTGTAGTCATCAAGATAGTATGGTACTGGCACAAGAGCAGACATACAGAACAATGAAACAGAATAGAGAACCCAGGAATGGACCCACAACTGTATGGTCAACAAATCTTCAACAAATCAGGAAAGAATATTAAATGAAAAAACAGTCTCTTCAACAAATGGTGTTGGGAAAACTGGACAGCAAATGCAGAAGAATGAATCTAGAACACTTTCTTATGCCACACACAAAATAAATTCAAAACGGATGAAAGTCCTGAATGTGAGATAGGAAACCATCAAAATCCAAGAGGTGAACCCAGGCAGAAACCTCATTGACTGCAGCTGTATCAACTTCTTACTAGATACATTGCCAAAGGCAAGGAAACAAAAGCAAAAATGAACTATTGGGATTTCATCAAGATAAAGTGCAGTTCTTCCTGCACAGTGAAGGAAACACTACAAAACTAAGAGGTAGCTTATGGAATGGAAGAAGATATTTGCAAACAACAAACCTTATGAAGAGTAAGTATCCAAAATTTATGACGGACTTATCCATGGGATAAGAAATAATCCAGTTAAGAAATGGACAGAAGACATGAGCAGACACTTCTCCAAAGAAGACATACAGATGCCTGACAGACACATGAAAATAGGTTTAACATCACTCGGCATCAGGGAAATACAAGCCAAAACCATGGTGAGATACCATCTCACACCTGTCAGAATTGTGTTAAAATTAACACAAGAAGCAACAGGGATTGGCAAGGATATGGAGAAAAGGGAACACTCTTGCCCTGTTGGTGGGAACGCAACTGGTGTGCCACCCTGAAGAATATGAAGGTTCCTCAAAAAGTTAAAAATAGAACTACCCTAGGAACTAGCAATTGCACTACTAGGTATTTACCCAAAGGGTACAAAAATGTAAAATCAAAGAGGTTCATGCACCCCGATGTTTATAGCAGTGTTATCAATACAACAGTAGCCAAACTATGGAGAGAGCCCAAATGTCCATTGACTGATGACTGGAAAAAAAGAAGATGTGATATAGATAGATAGATATAGATATTACTCAGCCATCAAAAAAAAAAAAATGAAATCTTGTCATTTTCAACAATGTGGAACTAGAGCATATTATTTTTAGTGAAATCAGTCAGAGAAAGACAGATGTCATATAATCTCACTCATAAGTGGAATTTAAGAAAGAAAACACATTTAAAAAAAGAAAGAAAACAGATGAACAAAAGGAGTGAAGGAAACAAACCATGAAACTCTTAATAATAGAGAACAAAATGAGGTGTGATACAGGAAGGTGGGAGGGGGATGGGCTAGATAAGTGATGGGTATTAAAGAGGGCACTTGGGATGAGCCCTGGGTGTTGTATGTAAGTGACCAATCACTGAATTCTACTCCAGAAACCAATATTGCACTGTATGTTAACTAATTAAATTTAATTTTAAAAAAGACCTTCATGCATAAAATGTTGTGGAGACTAATATAATGAATACCCATGTAACCCTCCAACTCAGCTTAAGATACAGTATTTTACAGATTCAGCTGCATCTCATGATATATTTCTTCCAAATCCTATTTTATCCTTTCTCAAAGTTTATCACTATTTTATACTTAGAATTTCCATTCCCACACATTTTTAAAATTAATTGCAACATATAAATGTTTAGCCACAAATAACAACTTTTATTGTTTTACCTGTTATAAAAATGTATATGAATAACATAGCAAATTTATTCTTCTGCAAATAGTTTTTTTTTATTCAGTATTATATTATCAGTTTTAACTGATATACAAGTAGTTTTTGTTTAGTTGTATAAGTATCCTCCTAGTTATATATATATATTTCATGATGTAAGTATACTCCAAATTATACATCTATTCTGTAAGTGAACTTTAAATTTGTTCCCAATTTTTACTACTGGAAACAGTGCTACAATGGACAGTCTTTTACATATCTAATTGTGTGCATGGATAAGAGTTTCTCTACAATATTCATTCTCGGGGTGTGGGCCTTAGACCAGCAGCATCAGTATCCCTTGAGAACTTTTCAGAAATGGAAATTCTTAGGGCCCACCCCAGCCCTACTGAATTAGAAACTCTGGTGGTAGGGACAGCAATCTGTGTTTTAACATGATCTCCAGCTGATTTTGATGCAAGCTAAATTTGCTGACTCCTACTTGAGAGACTATATCTAGGTGTGAAATTGCTACATCAAAGCATATGCACATACTCATCAAATATATATTATACAGTTTTCAACTTACTGGTACTACATTTGCTCTGTATCATCTCCAACATATTAAAAAATTCATATTAAAAATCTAATGTCAGTGACATGGCATTTCTTTTCATTTATATTGCTCTATTATAAGTAAAATAGAACATTTTCATACATATGTTTGTAATGTATATATTTAGCATGTTAGTTTATTGATGTTTTTCTTATGCAAATTATTCATTCTTATTACTTGCCACATGTTTTTAAAACTGGGGTGGTTGTCCTTTTCTAATTGATTTATGAGATTTCTTATATAATTCGGATAGTAATATACATTCAGTTATCTGTGTTACATATATCTTTTCTTAGTGTCTTGTCCTTTCTTTTTGTTAATGGCATATTTTGCTATTAAATTGAGTTTCTCTCTCTATCTTATACATATTCTTCTAAGCCAAAACACGTAGATTTAATGCACTTTCTGGGTATAGCAATGTAAATTTACTGAATCATTCTCTTATTGATAGATGAATCCGTCAATATTCCAGTTGGAACCAAATGGCATATTCAAGCTGAAGATAATTTAGTTAAGTGACTATTTAAAAAGCAGTTGGGAAAAACGATAACAACAAACAACAAGAAAGAGCTCGTAATACCAGGGAACCACTAACACTTAAAAACAACAACAACAACAATCAAACCCAAAACGTGAATGGACAAGAGAAGAGAGTAGATACTAGAATTCAGAGAGAGCCTCCAGAAGATTAATTCCTGACAGGAGTTGTGGCCTCTGGTCAAGGGACTTAACAAATCCATGGAAACCTAGCAGGGAATGAGGCTGTGGAATAAAACCCCAGACTTACACCCCTCTCTTCCTTCTCCTCACAATCCAGATCTGAGTGGAAGTGTGTCAGAATGTAAGAAATCCCTGATGGAATTCTCACAGATCATCCACCCCAGTCATCAAACCAGTAAGAAGAATGGAGAATGGCACTGATTTTCAAAAAGCAGATCAGCCATCCAGTTTTTGAATTTTATTCTTCATTATATAAACAATATTGCAGTAAGCATTCTTGTTTATGTATACAATGTATTGATACTGTTATATTGCATCACTGATCACCAGATTTGGAATTGTGGAGTCAAATTATATTCTTTCAGTTTTAAAAGGGATTAAAAAGTATCTTCCTCCAAATGTAGAAATTCATGTTGCCATAAACGATGTTATGAGGATATTCTAATTCTTTGTGATATTTTCAATTTTGACAACCTGAATAAAAAGGTATAGACATCTCATTTTTAAAATTTTAAGGAGGACACATGATGCAGTGGGTGCTGGGTATTACATAAGACTGATGCATCACTGATGCCTACCTCTGAAACCAATAATATATTACATGTTAATTCATTGAATTGAAATAAAAAAAAAAAGAAAGAATAATTTGGATGATGTTGACCATAGTTTATTAGTTATTCAATTTCATCTTCCACATTCACATGTTTTCTTCTGTAAAAATTCTGTCTTATTTTTATTTTTAAATTGGATTTTTTCTTATAATTATGCAGATGTGTAGGTAGGTATATCAGCATACCTTGGTTGCCTTAAGAGTTGCACATGTTGTCTTCTAGTTAATTGCTTTGCTGCTTTACTTCTGATGATAAATGAAAGGGGAATGTTGAGAAAGGATATCTTGTGTGAATGTTCTGGGGGATTTGGTTATCAGTTGGATTCTAGTTACAGGTATCTTTACCTGTTTAGCACAGCTCTAGCCTACATTATTGGATATAATAAAATTTTCATGTCAGTGAATGGCACTGATTCATACTCCATTGGTGTGGCAGTCTTATTCCTAGAAATATAATGTTGGACTTCTCTGAAATAAATAACTGAAGTGAAAAAGAAATTCACAGGAATTTTCATATATGTCAAAAGGAAAGCATTATTAGTATATCATTTTTTCCTTCTGAGAGTATGCATGCCAGAGTAATTTGTTCTATAGACCTGAGTCAAATTTTCCTTTCAAAATGTAATTAACAATCAGCAGCTTAATGTGGGAGTATGAAGAAATTTTGTATTATTGTAGTATACAAATGTGGTTCCATTATCTCACCTGTAATTTTCATTGGTATCAACAGGAGCTATTAGTTTATTGATGTGGGAAAAGAGACTTAAATATCTTTACTTGTTATATTTTCCAGATCTTGGTGATACTGTTAATGTACTGAATATACTAATCCTTTCCCTCTCCAAAGAATTGAGTTACTTTATAGCAATGTATAACAATAAGGTTAATGTAAAAAAACATTGTACTTAAAAAAAAAAATCACAGGTATAAATTTAACTTATTACCCAGCAATTTCATTACTGGGCATTTACCCCAAAGATACAGATGTAATGAAAAGAAGGGGCTAATGCACCCCAGTGTTCATAGCAGCAATGTCCACAATAGCCAAACTGTGGAAGGAGCTGAGATATCCTAGAGATGAATTGATAATAGAGATGTGGTTCATATATACAATGGAATATTACTCAGCCATTAGAAAGGATGAGTGCCTACCATTTACATTGACATGGTTGGAACTAGAGGGGATTATGCTAAGTGAAATAAGTCAAACAGAGAAATACAATTATCATATAGCTTTACTCATATGTGGAATATAAAGAATAGTACAGAGGACAATAGGGGAAGGGAGGGAAAACTGAAGGAGAAGAAATCAGGGAGGGAGATGAACCATGAGAAACTCTTGACTCTGGGAAACAAACTGAGGGCTACGGAAAGCTAGGTGGGTGGGGGAATAGTGTAACTGGGTGATGAGCACAAAGGAGGGCATGTGATGTGATGAGCACTGTTTGTTACATACAACTAATGAATCATTGAACATCACATCAAAAACTCATGATGTACCATATGTTAGCTAATTGAATTTAAATTAAAAAAATTTAAAAATCACAGGTTATAAATAAACGTGAACACAATTTTTCAAAAGCAACCCACTTGCTGAGACTAAACTGCATGTTTGCTTTTGAGATTCTTGATAACCAGGGTAAACCAGAAAATACAGTGGATGGAAGGCGCTTAGCATATACTCTGGGAAGACAAGGATTTTCCTGTGAGATAATTCTCAATAAGTTTGAAACTAATGTATTCTAGCCAGATTGAACATTTAGTGCTGCCCATAAAACTATTTCCATCATCATTTGATGCCTCACCTCAATAAAAATATGAAATTATTTAAACATCCCAAAGGCCATGTTCTATTTATCTAAGGAGTATTTGTTAGGATGTCCTTGGTCAAAGGCCACCTTTATTTACCTAAGGAGTATTTGTTAGGATGTCCTTGTTTTTTTTCTGACATCCTATGAAACTATATCAGTTATATTAGGAAGGAGACAGGATTAGGTAATGTTGGACATACATTAAGCCTATGCTTATACAGTCCTTCAAAAAGTGGAAATAGAATGCAGTACTAAACAATAATGATTTAATGCTATAAATAAAATTTCAAATAGAATATATTTGTTTTAATGAAAATATACGGCAGTATTATGCTCTTTATTTGGGGCATCTTTCACTTTTTTAAATAATTTCAATGCTTACATTTATATTTGGAAATGTTAATTGATATTTGTTCACAGACAACCCAATAAGCAGACAGGAAAGCACACACACAAAAATTACAGAATGAATGTAATGTTGAGTTAAATTATATTGCGGGAGATGAGATGAAAATAAAAAGGGCAAACACATATGGATGAGGTGGGAAGATTAAACATTAGTCAGTAAAGGTGTTTATAAGCCAAAAGCAGAACAAAAACAGAGTATCTGTATATAGTGGCAGCCTATTCACACTGTACTGTTAGGTAGTATTGTCATTGATCATTATTTTCATAATGCCCCTTAAAATAAGTGTAGCAAAGAAAGAGAAGAATAGTAAAGAGTAATGTTGGACATCTTTGCTACTATGTCAAACACTTTTCTTGGTGATTTACATGTAATGGTCATATTTACTCTTCAAGCATTTTTGTGAACTAGGTGTGGTTATCATCCTAATTTTATACGTGAAGAAGTCTAGGCACAGAGAGATTGAACCACCTGCTCAAGATCACACAGATAATACGTAGTAGAGCATGAATTTGAACTAGGAATATCTGACTCCAAAGCCTGAACAGTTATTCACAGGGCTGCACGGGTTCCTAAAGCCACCCTTCTTAGCCAGACATTATGTTTCACATTCCTATCATATACTTTTATCTAATGCTCACAATGCTACTAATTGCACATTGCTATCATTATGTTATAGATGACAAAATTGAATACGGGCCCTCTTTTTCATGTTAGAAAGCAAGCTAGATAGGCTACAAATCCTGTGTTCTCACAGAATAACCATGAGAGATACATCCATCATTCTGTGCCCACATGGAAATTAGAAAAGTATAAATGAGGGGCACCTGGGTGGCTCAGTGGGTTAAAGCCTCTGCCTTTGGCTCAGGTCATGATCTCAGGGTTCTGGGATCGAGCCCCCCATAGGGCTCTCTGCTTGGCAGGGAGCCTGCTTCTTCCCTTCTCTCTCTGCCTGCCTCTCTCCCTACTTCTGATCTCTGTCGGTCAAATAAATAAATAAAATCTTTAAAAAAAAAAAAAAAGAAAGAAAAGTGTAAATGAAACAACTTGTAAGAAGGACTCCACCTATTATTTCTAATTTATTCTAAAAACGAAACAGAAATAATCAGTTGAAGCAAAACAGGTTCTTCTTCCTTTGAGCTCTCATAGCAATTCTGTACATATTGCAAATGTAACACTAAAGCTGAATGGTGTAAGTGTCTGAAACTTGGCATCAGTATCATTAAACTGAATGAGTATAGTATCTGTATAAGGTGGTGCAGATAACCATACTTTTTCCAGCTGTGAATTCCAGAATATCATTAAATGCCTGGTAATTGTAAGGTACTTCATGATAGTCCTGGTTATATAATTGGCTCATAATTTAATGAATCATGACCCTTGGGACCAATACAGCTTTGAGAAACAAAATTAGAGGAAGAAACTGACATTTTCCATGATATCTCCTTTGGGCATATAACGTTTTTATGTCATATTATCAAAAGCTAGGAATAGATAAGCTAACGAGACACATAATTCAGGTTTTAGCGATTGCAAGGTGTTCCAGTTAGGTGGAGGGACAACCTGGGTATATCTTAGGTTATAGAAATCATAGCAAGGGCTGTCTTGCCTCATCGTGAATGGACTCTAAAGGAGGGAAAATGGGTAGAAAAAAAATATGCAAATTTCATGATTTAAAAAAAAAAAAGAAACAGTCTGTTAACTAGAGGAAAGAGGCATTTGGGAGAAAAAAGTCCAAGTGAATGAATACCAGAGCATGTATTGTTGTATAATATAAATACTCTGTGAAATGGATTTGACATTCCCTCATTCATAGATATGAGAGGAGAATTAGATAAAAGTTATGGCTGATGTGGCTCACCATATAATGTGAAGTGATGTTTATTTTATTTCATTCATTCATTCATCTAGCAAACATTTAACTGAAGGACTGCTTAGTCCCAGACATCACTCAGAATACTGGGTGTATAACAATGGATGAAGTAGCAAAAATAAAATAAATATTAAAAAATATATAAATAAACAAATATAAATATAAATAATATAAATATATGAAGAGATCTAGACACAGAGAAACTGAAATACCTACTCAAGATCACACAGATATTTAAAAATATATAAATATATATGAAGAATATTATATGAATATATCTAAATTAGCCATCAATCAATCAATCTCAGGTCTTAATTCTAATGGTGAGAAATGTATAATACAACCATGTATAAGTAAAATATCTGTACATTAAATCATGAGAGTTGATACGGAGAGAAATAAAGCAGAAGGGTATAGGGAGTGTTGGAGGGAAAAGGTGATTCTAATATGCATAGGAGGTTTGGAGCAAAAAGGCTTGTGAGTAAATCTGAACCAAAAAGAGAAAGATAGCTGTACAAATATCTGGGGACACCTATCAGGGGTAAAGATTAGCAAATGTGAAAGTCCTGGAACAGAAATATGATATCATTGAGGACAAGAAAGGAGACTGAAATGACCAAGCTGGAATGAAGTAGGGTAAGATATGTGGGAGATGAACCCATCATGAAAATGAAAGCCAAATCTGATGAGGGTCTGGGGGAAAAAGGGGGTAAGGAGCAGGCCTGTAATCCTTAGAAGGGAACATACCTGAGGGAAAGAAAAAAAATGAGCCAATCACGTATGATTGTCAACATACCCATAACAAGCTTTCTGCAAACCAACAATCAGCATTTGCTAGCCAGAGAATACTTGTTTCTGGAGTGCTGTCAGCTGGATACACCTGGTCATCTATCTGGGACTACATGTGATAAACTTAGAATTGATGGGTTCATAGGACCTCATTCTAAGAAAAATGTCACAAACCTGAGAATAAAATAGAGATATTTTCACTAACCAAACAGAATCCTTTGAGTAAGTAGTAATAAGGTGCATATATTACTTGGAGCTTTCTTTTTTTTTTTTTTTTTTTTTTTTAAAGGAGGCGTAGAGGAAGAGGGAGAGAGAGAATCTTCTTATTTTTTTTTTTTTTTAAAGATTTTATTTATTTGATAGAGAGAAATCACAAGTAGACGGAGAGGCAGACAGAGAGAGAGAGGGGAAGCAGGCTCCCCGCTGAGCAGAGAGCCCGACGCGGGACTCGACCCCAGGACCCTGAGATCATGACCCGAGCCGAAGGCAGCGGCTTAACCCACTGAGCCACCCAGGCGCCCCTACTTGGAGCTTTCATATGTTACTCTGCACCAGAGCAAATCCTGATGCAGGGAGAGAGGACACGGAGAGTTGTGTCCCAGACCTCACCCCGCTTTGCCAATATTCTTTCCCTGCTTCTGAATTTGTTCCTCTACGATGTATTCTCCCATCTGAAATCAAGTCATATGATGTTACCCTGTTTGTTAAAACTTTCTGATGACCACATTTCATTTGAGAAAGAGCCAAAATCCTTACAGTAGCCCGCCAGGAGGCCCTTAGATAATACAAAGGATCAGATTGTTCAGTCATCTCATGTGGATCAGAGGTCAGTCTCAGTATCAACCTTTACTGATAAATCAAAAATAAAAGTAATCATAAGGCACAGGCAAAATAAAACAAAGTAAGTTTGCATGAGAGTAATCTCTTCAGACAGTCCCCTTTCTACCAGTGAAGCGAGCTATCAACATCATCATGTAAAATGGCAAATTTACTGATCTGAAACACCTATAGTTGAATTATTTTACTAACTCAGGTCTTCTTCAAGCAAATGAGTAATGAGGTGATATAGTTTTAGATTTATTTAATCATCTTCACAAGGTTAAGGACAATATCTCAAAGAAAAATTTTAGCTCTCACTCTTAAACCCAATAGGAAATCAGGTATCTTCTAATCTTGCTCCAGAAGAGCCTAGAAGAGTTAGAAGTGCCAGTTAGAAGTACTAACTGCCTCCGTTCGAAGTACGTAACTGCCTCTTTTCTTTCTTTAATTTTCTCGTAATATCATTAGTGCTTAAGGAAAAGAGAATAAGCAAATTTCGAGCAAAAGCAGGGGGTGTTCATATATTATGTTTATTGATTGATGTTTTCAATTGTGAAGAAAATCCCAAAAACATAATGGAAGGAAACAAATTCTGAAAATTTGTAACTTTCAAATTTGAACATAGCCTCTGAATATTTAATCTTGTAAGAATTTATTCAATATGAACTCATTTTGATAAGATTTCAAATGTGTAAAATAGGAACAATTAGTGGAAGTAAGTAGTATTTTCTTTATTAATACTATAAGCAATGTTTTTTATCAAGTGATTTTATTTGTAGGCATAATGGTTTTGCTAAAAAATGACTATTCGATCGCCTTTCTCAGCTATTCTTACAAAACCAAAATGAATTCAAAATAAAAACTAAAGAATGCAAAGTAAAGATTTGGTAACCCTTAAGAATATGCAGAAAGGTTTCCTTTTTGCTTCTTTGCTTAGCAAACCCAAAAGCCAATAGAAGAGCACTTTTTATTCTGTGATTTATATCTCTGTTGCAATGTATCAGGACTTTAACTATTAATTGAACTTTCTCTTCCTGAGCTATAGAATACTAGGCCAAAAAGCAGTCTTTGCTAATCGTACTGTGTAATGAAGTGTTACTTTTGAATGTAATAACACGCATTTTGCTTTTTTGTTATTTCTCCAATTTTTCTGTAGCATTTCTAAACAAGTAGGAAAGGATATCACAACAGCTATTGTATGCAAAAATGAGATGTATGTTCTGCATATTCTCACTACGAATAATGGAAAAATTTATGTTTTTCTTTCATTTCATTTTTGTTTTGAGGAAATAAACAGAAGCTTTCTTTACCTGTGAGGTCTAGAACTAAAACAGAGACTAAACCAGAGAAATCTCTATCTTTTCTGAATACAAGGGTATTCACCCACTTAATGTAATCAGTGAGTCACTTATTTTTTAATGCAATTATTCAATTAAGAGTTATTGGTTGCCTACAATGTACTAAACAGTCTACAAAGTTCTAAAAATATAACTATGATATCTATATATCTAGAAATGTAACGAATATATCTAGAAATATAACGAATGTACTATAGTCACAGTTCTCAGGGACTAAATTTTTGTGGGCGGCAGATAAGGGACACTAATTCTCCTGTGTAGAGTGCTATGTCAGAGGCATGTTTGGTTTGAAAAGAGAGTGACAAGAAGAAGCTTCCAACTTAACTGGAGTGTTTAAGGAAAAGTCTCTCAGAAGTAGTGGTGTTTGACATTTCCATAATGGTATTGATTTTGTCATCAATACCACATGTGGCTTATTTCATAGGAAATGTTCATTTCGTAAAATTCTCCCATGAAAAAAGAGGTGATACCCTTTGATTTCCACTTCAGGTGGATTTTTTTTTTTTCTTGTCTTATGCTCTTGCTTTAGGATGCTAAGTGAGTAGAAGCACTGATGGAACGAACTCCTGTCTACTTGTGTTCCCAGATGGGCTTCATCTGGGAAGTCCAGATGAAGATGGGTAAAGGGCCCCATGTAACTAGACAGTTAATGTTATTTTATTTTTATTTTAAAGATTTTCTTTACTTTTTGACAGAGAGGTAAAGAGAGAGCACAAGCAGGGGAGCAGGAGAGAGATAAGCAGGGAGCCTAATGTGGGACTCAATCCCAGGACCCTGGGATCAGGACCTGAGCCAAAGGCAGACACTTAACTGACTGAGCCACCTAGGTGACCAATCATTTTTTAATTATATGGTAAATGTGTTTATATTCATGGTCAATAGAAAAGGTAGCTCAACAATGACAGTGTTCATACAATATCACTGCATTTTAAAGCCCAAAATCACTGCAAAAGAATTGGTTTCAGAAACTGAAATCTAATACTTGAATTACCCATGATAATGAAAACTTGCAACTTCACAGCAATCATTATCCTTGGCCTCAAAATTTTTTGATAAAAATAAATATCTTCTACTATCATGCATAGATATTTTTATTTGTCCTTGGTTTTAATGTTTCGGTGCTCTCAGTGATCATCTAATGTATTTCCTACCACCTTGTTCAATATGCTTGCTCATCTCTTCTAGAGAAGGTAGAGGAAGTAGAGTATGAACCGTCCCATCTTTCAGCCATCCACACATATAGACATTAATGTGGGAGCTCTCACTTCTTTTCCTCTAGTTTCTGATGATGTTCTTCTCATGCTCTATTCTAGTGCTTTCCACCACCAATTTGGACTTTGGTGCCACACGTACCCTGAGACTTCACTATCTCACTTTTCTCTTCTACTTGTGTAATCTTCAAGCTCTCTCTGTTTCTCTTCTGACTTTTTTGTTTAGTATGTAAACATGTTTGTATCTTTTCCTTCTTAACAAAAATCAACAATAAAAATCACTCAACCCTAACTACATAGCTCTGACTACAATCCAGTGTTTTCCACTGCCTTCCATCAAGGCATGTCTACCTTGGCAGTCTCTCCCCACTTCTGGTCATGCTTCACTCTCACCACAAGATGGCTAATGCCCCTGTTGACTGCCATATTGCTGAACACAATGTTATAAAAATGAAACATTCTCTTGTACTTGACATTTTTGATCATTCTCTGCGTTAGATGTATTTTCTTCCCTCAGAACTTCACTTTTTTCCAAGACAGCTTCACCTTAGCCATGAGGCTCCTGTGGTAGCCTCTCACCTCCTCCCTAACACTTTAGGCCCACACATGTCATCTGAGCTACAAGAGTCATGGAACTGAAATGAGAATCTTATCATAGCACTCCTTTGATTAAATCAGTTGGAGACTTTCCATCATCTCAAAAGTAAATTTTTACAACCTTAAAAGGGTAAGTCACATCCCTCCTGATTTTATCCTGACTCTCTCTCCAGCTTCAGATCCTTGTTTTTCTTACGGTTGTGACTCCTAACTTTTGGTGCTCCCAGAATTTCTTTCTTTATTTACTATTTTCTTTAGTCAACCATTCTCCTGAATGACATTATCTACTTAGGGTTTCACCTTCTTGGTAATCACTTCATAAGTACCTCAAATTCATCCTGTCAAAACTGAAATGGTACATTCCCATTGAAACATGTTCATTCTGGCTCATTTTTTTTTTTTTTTCACTTTTTAAGGCAAGTCATTGTTATAACAAACAAAGGCCTGAGTAGATACAATAAAGTGCAACATGGGTCAGTAGTGAGGGTTTTTTTCCCTAGAGTCACTTAGGGATACAGACTCCTTCTGTCAAGTGTTATGCCCTCCCCTGGGCTCTTGGAGTACTCCTTAGAACTCCAGGCAACCAAAGGAGTGAGAGGAATAACTAACTGCAAGATTGCAGAGATTTTTATGACCCCAAACCAGAGATAACAAATAATAATTCTAACTATATTCCACTGGTCAGTGTGAAGTCATAAGGCCTCCTCGACTGCAATGAAATGGGTGGAAAATGTACTCTATCCACAAGCCTGGGGGGGGGGGGGGCAACAGGATATGCTAAGCACACAGCATTATCTGCATGCCAAATTATTTCTTCCTCCTTTATTTCCTAAGTAAATTTCAAATCTGTTACCTCCTCTATTTTCAACTCAACTAAATCCATTCTCATGGGTTAGGTCTCATCATCTCTTAAGAGAATCAGTATAATAACCTCCAAACTGACTCTGGTTTAACCCCACATATCTATCATCCACACAGCTGCAGGCATAATCAAAGTGAAATGAAAATTTTACCTATAAAACTCCCCTGATTAAATCTTTACAGTGACTTCCTATCATGTACAAGGTAGAAATAGAAACATCAGAAATGGAAAAATAATCCTCCTGACTTGACATCTGCCTGTTTCAGCAATCTCAATTCTGGATAAACATTTTCACTTTGTGCTGTTTTTCACTTCTGCCACCCCAAATATACTCCATTCAGTGGTTGCTCATTCCATTTCCTAATCGAGAACACCTTTCATTCCCCTACTCCACAACCTCTCAGAATGAATGAGCTGCCTCTCATCAAAATGTCCATGATCTCTGGTACCTTCATTAACTGGTGACTTTACGTCGTTGTGCACAACAATCTGTGCAACTGTCTAAATAATTCACTGAATGATGAGATCCTTGAAAACAGGCTGCACCTTATTCACTTCCAATCCCAGTTCTCACAGATACTTGGTACCTAGCAATCATCTATCAATATGTGTCAAATGAGTAAACTGTTTCTAATCAAAGACATGCCTTGAAACTCCTTCCTGTACCTGTTTCTCCTGTACCCTATTTATGTCTTGCCATTCACTTCCATGACCTTTTCCTAGTCTATCAGCTGGAGTTAAGGTTTGGATAGACAGATAACAAGATGATAATCATTGCTCTATTAAATTGTCCCCTTCTGTACCCTGCCCATGTCTCTGAATACCCTGGAACCACAGGAGCTTTGTATGACACTCCAGGCACTATGTTATAAGCCCAGAGAAGCCCATCTAAGTTTTTTGGAATTAGTCTCTTAAACCCAGTCAGTTTCTCATCGTCCATAACTGTTTTATACAATAGATTCCTACTTCTAACCTCAGCTACAACTCTGCTCATTCAAGTAACTAATAATGTCTCACAACCAAGGTTGTATCATATTCTAACAATAGACACTTAAAAGTTGTACATTTCTACCACAGAGTGGGATTGAGTGTAACCATGATAATAGTAAAAAACAATACAAAGAAACTCAATTGGAACAGCAGAAGAATGTAGGCGGCAATCTAAATGGAATTTCCTGTTTTTCTCTGAATTCTAAAATCACTGGTGCCAATTGTGAACTGTATTTTAAAAAGCAGCCCAACATTGAGTGGAAAGTACACTCAATCTTCCTGCATTAAGTTTTGGTCCCACTTTAAAATAGTAGAGCCAAGGCTTCTTCTTCCAATATATTGATTGATAGCTTTCAAATGATGATTTGGGACCAAGTACATTAGTTCTACTTGTGCCTCACAAAGAGTACATCAATTTTCATTAATTAGTGCCATCAAATTAAGTTACGTTATGGGGAAAATGAGACATAAATGCATAGCTTAAAATGTCTGGATGTTCAAATAAGTATTATTTAAAGATTAAGTATCCAGAATTTTTTAATTTGTATCAGAATATAACTTGATATCTTTTCCTAATGTATAAAGGGAGAATAAAAAGTATTAAGATATCTAAATTTAAGGATATTTGGGAAAACTATTATTTATTTTGTGGTTTGCTTTAAGTAGACATTCATACAGTTTATTTGAGGGTTTTCTTTTCTAATATCCAAAAAACCCCAGGGATGCCGATGTGGCTCAGGTGGCTGAGCGTCCCACTCTTAGTTTCAGGATGGTGAGATCAAGCCCCACATTGGCTCTATGCATGGTGTGGAGTCTGCTTGAAATTCTCTCTTTTCCTCTGCCCCTCTCCTTGCTTGTGTACACTTCTCTCTTTCTCTCAAATAAATAAATAAATCTTTTATAAAATCCACAAAATTTTATATATGTGTGTGTATGTGTGTATATATATATATATATATACACACATACACATATATATATATATACACACATACACACATATATAAATATATATATATATATATATACACACACACATATATATGTATTCACACACATACACATATACATGACTTCACATATATCTTTGGAGACTTGAAAAATGTATTTATTTAATCCTATTTGATTACTTAAGAATAAATATAATATAAAGATTATACTACTCTTTTTCAGATAATGAATTTAATAATTCAATATTTAGGGGGGCATCTGGGTGGCTCAGTTGGTTAAGCATCTGACGCTTGATTTCAGCTCAGATCATGATCTCAAGGTCATGGGATCAAGCCCCTCATTGTGAATCTGTGCTTTCCTGGGAATTTGCTTGAGGTTTTTCTCTCTTCCTCTGCCCACACCTTCCCCCAACCAACTTCTCTCTTTCTCTATCTCTAAAAATCAATAAATATTTTTAAAAAAGTAATTTGATATTTGGTCAAATGTAATAAATAACTCTACACTTTGACAAACAGTGTTTGTTTCAACTTAAAAAGAAACAGTCTATTTCTCAGGCAATGCATCATACTTTATTCTAATGTTGGCATTCATCTTCTGTCAATTGTTTTATAAATACTAGTTTTTTGGGGATTTATAAATAGATCACTTAAAACTAAAATAAACCAAGAAGCATTAATTCTGTCCTGTACTTTATAGTAAAGATACATAATCATTCTTGAGTTGTCTCAGAAAAATAAAATATAAGAGAAAGCATACTGTTTGTTTCTACAGTAGAAGAACTTATTAATGATTACTCTGCATGTTAGGAAATGATTTTACTATGTCTGTGTTCTTAAATCTGAAATTATCCTAAGAGTTCAGAGAATGTCCTATCATTGTTTATTTCTGTATCCTCTAAGCACACACATACAACAAATTATTCAAGATATTTGCTTATAACTCAGAAAACATATACTCATGCAAATTATAAATTGTTCCAGATTGCCCAACACAAGAACATTTTACTCACATGATAAATACACTAAAATTACTGGAGGACCATAGAGTCTCTTTGAGCTCTGAGAATTCTTGGGAAGCAGTGGGAAGGTGGAATGAGTGCTGAACTTCCAGACATTTTATCCTGAAGATGAGGATGGAGAGGGGATAGGGAGACCCGAGAATGTCCAGTTCTTCCGTAACCAGGAAAAAGAACATTTTTTTTAAAGGGAGTATCAAGAATGGTGAGTATTATTATTATTTTCACAAGCATTAAATTCTTATCTACAAAGAAGGCATTATATTCTCTGTCAAAAGCTTCCCAGAAGTCCCAATGGAGGCTGAATTGATATTGCTGTCCCCTGTATTTCTGTGACAATATTTGATGAACATGCTCTGTTAGAGCACTTATCACAAAATTCCATGAAATCTCTTTGTCTTCATATATTCTGGGATCTTTAGGAGCAGGGAGCGTACCTTTTGCACTATTATATGCCCCCCAGTAGTGGCATCACCACTGTTTTAGCATGTAACACCATGGCAGGTATGAATGTATGTGACAAAATTCAAGAACATTAAATGTATGTCAGGCTGAGTGGCTTAATCGTGGACTGTGGGCAATGGGGAGCCAAATTGAAATTTGTCACAAATTGAAATTCCTAGTGGATTCCTAAGAAAGTGACAACATATAACAGGAAGAGAAGAAAAAAATTTTCTAATATTAAAAATAAGTTATAAGATAAGCTATAAGGTTGATTAAAAAAAAAAAACCCAATCAATAGTTGGTCATAGTATCAGGGAGACAAGAGAGAACAATATGTACTGTGGGAAATGGATTCCCTGGTTCAGATCTCTGCTTCTCTTTCAATCTAGTGTGGCAACAAGGAAATCTGGTGGTGTATTTTAAGATGATACTAATTTCTAAGAAAAGAGAGAAATCAGATATTTACATCACATATCACAGTTTTAACATGTTGGCTTTAAATATATATATGAACCAAACATAACACATTTGGAGTTTGAAACAGAGTTTCCATCAGAATTTTACTGTCCTCTGAATGCTCTTTGCAAGACTGACAGAAATGAGACAGTACTTTCGGAAGTCTTCATTTCAGACCAGGCTGTTTAAATATTCCATACTGATGCACAAACCTATTCAACTCCAATTCCCCAGGTGCTGTGTCTGAGGCATAATGACAGTGGCTTCCATGTAATAACTTTATAAACTTCTACTGCGTTTCCTGTTTTAGACTCTCCTAGGTGAGCATTTCTGTGGTACAGCAAAGTCAGCTCAAATATCAGGATCTCTACATTTCAAACATTATTGGTTTTCTCCCCTTTACTTTTATCACTGATATTGAGTTACTGTTTCTTACTACATTTCCCATAATTCTTCACTATGTTCATTTCACCCAGCCAGCTCTTTTTTTTCACCCTCCCTAGAATCTTACAGGCCACAGAAATATCTGATTTCAAAGAGATGCTCGCATTCTATACTGATCCCATCTGGGAGTATAAATGCCCAATGTCACGCTGCCGAGTGGAGAAAGGTAAGAAAAATCGTTACTGGTCTTTGTATTCCTCTAATCTTTTAAAATCCTTTGAAGAAACAGAAATGTTTTATTTTTCAACCACTGTCTTACTTTTTTTGTTCCATCTGTGCAAATTAAAATGCAATAAAATTTTTGAATGATAGAACTGGTGTGTGTACTGAAAATGTGACACCAATAAGATTGCAAGGAATCCTGAAGGAAGTCTTCAATAAGCCTGAAAATGACTCTGACTCCAACAGCATTGGTATGAATATAAATCTTGCAGAAATAAATGAACTACTAAGAAAAAAATGCTATCCTGCTAGATTGATATGTCAGTATAGCAAAGCAAAGACAAATAGATTCATTTAAATTAGGCTAGAGGTTTGATTATTTTTTTTCACAAGTATCAGAAAACATGTATTAAGTTCCTACTCTCAAATAATTTCATGGTATGATTGTTTTTCACATTTTGCAAATAAGGAGTCAACATTTAAGATAAGAAAAAAATTCAAAGAAAATTTGAATTGGCTAAAGCAGAATTTCGTTACTCTGGTAGTAATTTTTTTTTTAACTAAAAGTGAGTGTAATCAGACAATCTAATTTTCCAACTAGTGTAGATTATGGTTCTGTATTAAATATATGCATTTTGAGATTGCTTGATTGTTTACTGCTTGGGATTGATATAAAACTGGTATACTAAAATATGCCATGTATGTGGTTAACCCAGTAGCAAATCATTAAACCATCATTTAGTAATTAGCAGTGTTCTTATAAAAAGAATGAGATACATGCATCATTTATTTTCAATACAGCTTTGCATAATTAGAGTAATATGCAATTTGATCTATTAAACTACTAATTAAATAGAAAATATTTAATATGTACCAGAGAGTTGTGCTCTGAAATTGCACAATTATCCATTGTGTGGTTGTTTCCTTCCATGACCCTTCCTCCAAAGCATGGGGGAGGAATCCATAAAATACTTTTAGGGGAAAAGGGAGTATTAAGATACAATGAGAACTATAAAGAAGTCCTGAATTGGTCAATCGTGTTACACGTCTCCAGTCAAGTAGAAAAATCTAATTTGTGTTCTACCTCCTTCCCAAGCCCCTTCATTGTGCCTTTGAATATGGTTTAATGAATAAGAAGGTCCCCAACAGTAAGAAAAGGAAAAGGGGAGCAATTGAAGTGTCCAGATTATTGAAAAACTAGGAATTTTTTCCAGTTTTATTGAGAAATAATTGACATATATCACATCACTTGTGAGCTTGAAGCATACAGCATCATGCTTTGATTTACATGTATTATGACATGGTTACCACAATACATTTTCTCATTTCAATACAATAAAAAGAAAAGAACCAAGTAAATAATAAAGGGAAAAAATGATCTCCTGGTGATGAGAACTCTTAGGATCTAAACTCTTAACAACTTTCCTATCATGTAGCAGTGTTAACTATAGTCATCATGTTGAACCTCACATCCATAATACTTTTATATAAGGTATTTCATTTAAAAAAAAGTGTTATTTCAATCTTTAATTAGAGAGTCTATCTTTATGAAGATGCCTATCCCTGGTAAGAAGTCGAAGTCATATATTCTTATTATCCTTTTCTAATTTAGCTTTAATGTGCTATCAGATGAAATCTTATCACTTTATTCAGAATGTATCACTTTATTATACTCAAAAATCTAGCACTGTCTACAGTATCAAATCCAGCCTCATACATTACTCAAATCCTTATTAATGCTCTTACTAATTTTAAATGCTCTTACTAATTTTAAAATAATCATAATGAGGATGAAAACAATAAAAGCTAACATTTTGCTAGATATTCTGCTAAATGAGTTAAATTACCTCATTTAATTGTTTGAAGTAAAGAAAGGGGGGGGGGTTGGAAACAGCAGGGTGCTCTGAGTGGCTCAGTTGGTTAGGCTTCCAACTCTTGATTTCAGCTCATGTCATGGTCTCAGGCTTGTGAGGTGGAGCCCCAAGTTCAAGTGGAGCTCACTTAAGATTCTCTCTCTCCCTTCCCTCTATCCCTCCCCACAGTCACATATGTTTGCCCTCCCTCTCTCTCAAATAAATAAATAAATAAATAAATAAATAAAATCTTTTTTATAGAAAAGGTAAAGAATTTTTTTAAAAATTGTGGAACAGATTGTGAGAGGCAACCTAACTTAGCTTGAGTCTTGCTTTTTCATTGCAAAGCTGAGCCAAATCCAAGGTTATGTGATACACAGTGTTGTTAACCATCTACTGTATGCTACAAACCTCAGAGTATCCCAATACTCCTCAAGCTTCCTCTGAACTTTCTCTAAATGAATCAAACCAAACTCTTCCAGGTACTTAGTACGGACATATTCTTTTCTCAGTGCCTTAGTTCATGTTGTTTCCTCTTTTAAAGTATCACATTGTCACTTAGCTAAATATTCTTCCTCTTTCGAGGCGTTGAGTCACATGCCTTCTCCTCCACAGCTATTCTACCCCAAATGCATACCTCAGATCTAAATCCATTCCTATTCCCATAGTGCCTACTGTAGAGATACAAAGTTGATTATCTCTTAATAAATGTATTTCCTGAAAGCATGAATAGTAAAGACATAAATAATCCGTTATAAAGCAAAGAATGTTGTCATGCACATTTGATTCCTTGTTACAAAAGACAGGTTTGCTGCCAGACATATTTCCTGTGCCAGATTTTCCATCATCAACAAAATTTACAAAAAGATTTTCATTCACTTTCTGACTATCCTTGGCCTGTGTCCAATTTTTTTTTTCCTTAGGAGTTTCCAAATTTAGTTTTAACTTCGAGTAGTGCTGCTGAAAACAGCAGTATAGAGACAGAGCAGGGATTTTCCTTGAAGAGAAATCCATTTTAATTGGGATCCATTTTAATTGGGAGGTAAAAGAGGGAACTGTGTTGAAGTTGCACCTGTTATGTTACCAGAAATGGCAAACTCCATTTCTCTTCTGGCTTTTTCTTCCTAGTAATCCTGTCCCCTTTATCACCAGACTCAGGTGCTTTAACACTTCTGGGGCAAGTCCTGGCATGGCGATGATAATAAAAGAGGGCTCTTCTTGAGAAGATGGTGGATTCACTAAAGCTCTAGTCAAGTTTATTGCATGTTATTCTGACACCTTAAACAAAATCTTACCCTTGTGGTGCCTGAAATCCTTTTTGTCTCTCTGTTTTGTTATTGGCAGGATAAGAATGACTGCCAAATTTTCAGGCTAATGAGGGTGTTGCTTTGGACCTCACGCTGGCATGACTAGGTAGCACGGTTGCTGTTCCTTTATGCTATGCAACATCAGTAATCATTTTAAGGATGTCAATTTAGAGTCATAGCTTAATTGTATTTACAGAAAAGGCAGCATGACTGATTGAATGGACTCTGAAGCCAGGCTACTTAGGGTCAAGTCCCAGCTTTGATACTTACACGCTGTGTAACCTTGGACACTCATTTGACTTCTTAATACTCACTTTTTTCCAATTGTAACAGAGGAATTATGAAAGGTCCTAGCTCATGTTTGTGAGGCTTAAAATGAGTTAATATTTGTTAAGCATGTAAAGCAATGATAACACTCAGGAGTATTAGCTGTTGGGGCACCTGGGTGGCTCAATTGGTTAAGTGTCTGCCTTCCACTTGGGTCATGATCCAAGGGCCCTGGGATTGAGCCCCCATTAGGCTCCTTGCTTAGTGGGTAGGTTGCTTCTCTTACTGTGTGCATTGTTTCATCTTTTGCACTCTATGTCAAATAAATAAATAATTTTTTTTAAAAAAGTACTAATCTATTATAATTTAATCTTTGTTGAGTAAGTGAACAAATAAAAAGTAACAAATTTATTGTGTAATACAATTTTTTCTTTTTTTTTTTTTTTTTTACTTCTTTCCTTCCTTCTCAAGACCTAAACCCTTTGAGAGCAGAGAGTAGGTATTACTCATCTTTGTGGATCTGCAGCACTTGCCAGGAAGATGGCACATTGTATGTGTCAATGACTGTCTGCTGAGTGGATGAGAGCTGTGGTAAATAGAGAGAGGGGTAAAGTGAAGTAGAGTTTCAGGGCATAATAGTCTAAGATGTTTAGGAGTATGGAGACTATTAAATTGGTAGACTTTTCTCCATCAGTGTTGAAGTCACACCCAAAGTGATGGAAGGCATTAAAGTGGAGAGAGGCATTATTGAGACAGGTGTCACAGGTCTCAGAAGAGAAAAAAACTATGAACCAAAAACATAAGAAGGAATTGACATGGAGATGATATTTGACTGTGGGCACAAACCACATATGAAGAATTTTCCATGAAGAGGAAGTTATATTGTGAGGTAGCACTTGGGGAAATAGAAAAGCCAATGCTACTTACAGTACATGATGTATGGAGTAACCATTATGTTGACTGCCTTATCTTTTCCTAAACATCTTAAAGTAATTTTTAAAATGGAGTTCTTGATTTCTTTCATTTCCTCCTACTACATCATACATATTAATAACAACTATGTTAAGGACTGAATTATGTCCCCTAAAAATTTGTATGTTGAAGTCCTAACCCCCAGTACTTCAAAATGTAATTACATTTGGAGATATGGTCTTTAAAGAGATAATTAAAATCATCATTAGGGTGGGTCCTGGTCCCATATGACTGATGTTTTTATAAGAAAAGAAGAAACTTGGTCACAGACACACAGGGAGATGACCATCTATGCGCCAAGGAGAGAAGCCTCAGAATAAACAAACTTTGCTAACACCTTGGTCCCAGACCACCATTCTCCAGAACTGTGAGACATACATTTCTTTTGTTTAAGCCACTCAGTCTGTGATACTTTGTCATGGCAGCCCTAGCAAACAGATACAAACAGCAAAAACAATATATTCCTCCTCTAGTCATTTAGGTAAGTGGTATCATCATCCTTAAAGCTGTTGAAGTCAATAACCAAGGACTAATTTTTTTTTTAATTTTCCTTTTTCTCTTGCTGTCTATACCTACATGTAATCCATCAGTGATTTTTTTTTTACTTCTACTTTAATATATGTCACAATTCAATGAAGTAAACTCTACACCCTCTTATAAGCCACCTTTACCTCTCTTTGTCTACCTGTTCAACCAATTTCATATCATCCTACTTTGAAACTTTGCTACATTCACACTGATTTATTATTTTGCTTCTTCACATATTCTAGGTTCATTCTCAATCTTGGAAGTTTTGCTTTCTCACCGATTATTTCTTCTGCTTATAATTATATGTGCCTTCCTCCCCCCAGATCACTATAACATTGACCCCTCTGGTCATTGAGGTCTCAGTTAAATGTCTTCCTAATGAAAGCTTTTATAACCTCTCAGGCTAAATGCCCTGACATATAACCTTATTTTATTTTCATATATGTATTATTATCTGGTATTTGCCTGTTTACTACTGGGTTGATAAAGAATGTTGATTGGCATTTATTGCCATGCTAGAGTTGGCAACTTGTTTGCAGTTGAGAATAGGAGATATCAAATATTCCTGTGTATTTTTTCCTTGGTAAAGGACTATAACTATAAAGAAATCAACAACTAGAGGCAGCAAATTCTCTTCAAGGTTTATTCAGAGGAAACAAAACTGGCTCTATCCTCAGTACCATAACACAGATTCATCCCATAAAGAACTTATACAGATGATTGGGGAACAGAGAAAGAGGGTGCTCATATTGATCCCTCCCCCAAACTCAAGTACGATAAAGAGTTGAAATGAGGGGTGTCTGCAAGAAAGAAGCATCAATATTCCATTCCCCATTGTATATCTACTCAGGCTGTTATGTCAGTGGGCCTACCTAAGGATGACAAAGACTTCACAAGAGGGAAAAAGAGACAGCGTTGGGCCCATCTGCAATCCTACTGATAGTTGAGGCAGGTATGTGGATGTTTCCCATGAGTGGGTACCCCATAAGTTCGGTGGACTTTTGCTGTGTTTCAAGACAGCAGCCAGGAGAGGCCATGAGGTGCACCACTGGCACTGTGAGCTGAGGCAACAAAAGAAGTAGCATTAGAATTATCTCCCACATTACGGGGTACGATGGTCAAAGACCTCAGAAGATTGTGTAAAAGTCTCATACCAGGGCCTTATATGAGAGGCAGAATTTGGATGGTTGCCATATAGAAGGTACCAGCCACAACATAGCATTTGCAAAGAAAGTGACAATAAACAAACACAAGTTGCAAAAAGAGACAGTTGTCTCTTTACCTTTTACTCCTTGATGCTCCTAACAATTGCCTACAGATAGAAGATTTGAGATTCCTTAATACAGTAACTACATCTTGTTCCTATGATAGGTATGCTCCATGTACTCTTGTGTTACCTCTATAACCACAACACCTAAAAGAGTGTCTGCACATGATAGAGTGTATACAGATGGCTAGCTGAGTTTGCATTTGGTTGGCAGTTGAGTAAAAATAAAACAGAAAGAATGGGGAAAGGTGGTTTTGATGTTCTAGGCATAATCAATTTGAAACCCAAACATTTAGGTGATAATATGATTCATCTATGCCATGATCAGCACATCATTGAAAAGTCCTAAAAGATGTTTGCTGAAAATTCTTTTGGGAGCCTCAAGAGTTCTAAACATAAATACTTAGACAATTGACTGCCACCAAGGATGCTTCCCTGTGATGGAATCCACAGTAGCCTCTGCTGATTTGGAGGCCGTAGGCTTCAATGCTGACACTAGGTTGTGGTGGGGCCCAAATAAGTCTGGAAGACAGCTCTGCTCAGGTGTTTAGAGGCAGAGTTTTTTCATACCAAGTATCTCCCTCCATAGAATGGTTGGCAGTGGAATATTTTGAGGAACAACCAATAAAGGTGCTGTATAAAACATAAATCTCAAAAGACACGCAGGGTATTAATATGTGTATGTTGTAATTTTGCTTCCTCCTTTACCTTCCCGACTGCCCTTGAGCTTCCAGTTGAACTGATTTCTCCTGGGTGGAAATGTGAAGGAAAAGGAGATAAAGGCAGGTGGATGAGAGAGTGAGAGACACTGGTGGTCACCTCAGGGGAGTGTGGCATCAGAAGAACCCTCATGTGCCCTAATAAGAGCCAGTTCAGCTGCTGTGTAGAACTACCCCATGGCAAGTTGCTAGTTATCAGTAGGAAGACCAACAACTAACAGAGGACTGTACCAAAGACCAGTTAAGCAAAGAGGAGCTGCCTCTCCCTTCCCCTTTCCCAATACCAATTTTTCTCAAAACTTACTTGTGTATATAAAGGTTTCTAACTCATAAAGACAAAAAGGAAAAAATGATAGAGGATGCACCTGTGAACACAGTTGATATTTTTACTGTTTTTTTTTTTTTATCCAAAGCCTTTCAAATTTAAAAAAAAAAAACAAAAAACTTTTTTTAAAGTGTTAACGTTTTTTTAAATATTCAAAGACTAACTTACCAACTTTGATTTAACAAGTTGAAATTTAGGGTATAACTTTTTTCATTATTTTTAATGGTTTTCAGAGGTTTCATTTTTTTCCAGCAATCCCTTTTATGTGTTACAAAGAAGAAAAATACAGACAGATAAATGAAAGCCATTTTTTCCCCCAGAGAAACAACATGAATCCTCTAATATGAAGGGAATGGCAAGGTATGTACTGATTGGCAAACTTAAAATGTATGCTAAAATTCGGCTTTCATTTGATACTTAGTGGGTAGAATCATGGAAGAAAATCCACTCATCTGTGGTATCAGGAGATTTCCAATCTAGTACTGGCTGAGCTGATATTTTTTACACATATTTTGGCATGCATTATGTCTTCCCTGGGCTGCAGATTTATATAAAAAGGAGATTGGTCAGGTTCCTGGGTCGCTCCGTAGGTTAAGCCTCTGCCTTCAGCTCAGGTCATGATCTCAGGGTCCTGGGATCGAGCCCCGCATCTGGGTCTCTGCTCAGCAGGGAGCCTGCTTCCCCCCTCTCTCTCTACCTGCTGCTCTGCCTACTTGTGATCTCTCCCTCTGTGTCAAATAAATAAATAAAATCTTAAAAAAAAAAAAAAAGAGGAGATTGGTCTAGAAAACATCTAGCATCCCTTCCAAGTATGAGCATCTATGACAGTTTGGGGCTGGGAATCAGTCCAGACTATTATTAACCAAAGAAAAGAGCCCATTGACCATTTGGCAGTTCTTTAGTCCTCTGTGATATTTCTCTAAAGGCCATTGCATTTCAGACTGAAATGTAAAAGTGTTACAAGATAAAGCAAGACATAAAACTAAAAGGAGTATTTAAATGTTTCTCCCATATAGGACAATACATTAAAGAAAAAGTTATAACTAAAGCAAAATTCCATGAGGTCAAGGACTGAATCTGTCTTACTTGTTGTTCTATTGTCAGTGCCTGACACAATGATCGAATAACTGTTGATTGAATGAATGAATGAATGAATGAAAATAATTTGTGACAATGGAAAAAATCTTAAAAAAAAAAAAAAAAAAAAGCAAAACCACTACTAGCTCTCTTTGATCCCATGTCTTCTCCACCTGCAAAGGCACAGGGCAACGTAGACATGAGGTAGGACAAATGAACCAAGGCAATCCCTGCCCCAGAATCTAGGCTGGTTCTGCGCCCCATAAGCGATTGCTGCATTACTACATTGAATTTCTGGTCATAGAGTATAGATGTTTATCCCGGTGCTGACTACTAGGTTTCTACATGAGCAAAAGCTTATCCGCCTTTGCTGACTATAGCCTTAATGCCTTATTTCATAGCCCGAGTCTTCTCTCTCCCCACTCTTAGGAGTGTCACTCAGATTTAGGTTTCCAACTTGGTCACTGTTTTACATTTTGATTTTTGTAAGTTGCCAGCTTCTACCATGTTCTAGTTGTAGTTGAGAATCCAAATAGCTTTTTAAGATCCCTGTAACATCTAGAAGCCCTTCACTGAAATCCCAATTTAAGCAAAACCCTGTTATCCATAGTCATCATTCTCCTCCATCTAATATTTATCTTACTTCACTACAATTCTGAATATTGTACCCCTGGCTCTTCCATCCATGGCTCTTTTTGGAACTTCTTCCT
This sequence comes from Mustela lutreola, assembly GCF_030435805.1. NCBI lineage: Eukaryota > Metazoa > Chordata > Mammalia > Carnivora > Mustelidae > Mustela > Mustela lutreola. The sequence continues at coordinate 122,474,154 of NC_081297.1, forward strand.
ATACAGCCTTTAACTGCTTTGCTCCTTAAATGGAATCTCCACTTATGGAGTGGCCTGATGTGAAAGCCAGCCTGAAACTTCCTTAGCCTGATATAAATAAATCATCACAATTGCCAAGTTGCCAAGATGTCTTGAGGTATAACAATAAGCACTGGTTTTAGCTATGAAAGCAATTAGCAATGCTTCCTATTTTAGGATCAATGAGAATATGACCTGACAAGTATAATAATTATTTAAACCCTAAATTTTGAAATTATCAACCAGTGAGAAAAATGTTGTTAGAACTTCCAATTTTATCACAAAGAAGTTTTGCATCATACTATTCTTGAAGTCTATGTGGAAAGGAAAGTAAAATTTACCCATGATCATGTTTTTTTAAAATGATGAAAAAAAGAACTAAAAGTCTTTCCTTTCACTTTTTCCAATCTATTGCCTGGAGAGAATAATTATTATTCATTGAACACCTACCATGTGCCAGGAACTGTTGTAGACACCCAGAATCCATAAGAGAAAAGCAACAAATCTATCTTCTTTCATGAAGCTTACATTTTGACTGGAAAGCATACATAAAAAATTAAGTGGAAAAAGATACAATGACACATGGTAAGGAGAAAATGGACAGTAGGGTGGGGTTAGGAAGTGTTGGAGGAGTCCCTACAGAAATTTTTAGTTGGATGGCTGCAAAATCTTTACAGAGGAATTGGTAAGTCAAACCATGCAGACCTCTGGAAAAGAACCTTCCAGGCAGAAGGAATAAGAGCAAAGGCTCTGAATTGAGAGTATGCCTAGAAGGTTTGAAGACAGAAGATTCCTGTGAATGAAATAGAAAGAAAGATAAAAAGAAAATGATGTTATTACCAGGTGGTATGGGCCAGGATGTATGTCTTAGTAAGTACTTTGATTTTTGCTCTGAGGCAGATGAAAAAAACATTGGAGGTTTTTTGTTGTTGTTGTTGTTTTGTAAAGACTGAAACAATCTCCGTCTGGCTTTAAAGGGTCATGCTGGTTGTGTTGAAAACAGACTGAAGGGGTAAAGCAGGACTCAGGAAGACTTGCCATAATTCAGAAATAGGTTTGTGCTAGTGTAGTCCTAGAAATCCTAAGACAGTAGTCCCCTCCCCCTGTATCTATGGAGGGATGTGTTCCAAGACCCTCAAGGATGCCTGAAACCCCAGACAGTACTGAATCCTATATATAACAGCTATGATGAAGTTTAATCTCTAAATTGGGCACAGTAGAAGATGAACAACAATAACTGATAATGAAATAAGATAATTAACAATAATATAGTATAATAAAAATTTTATGAATGTGGTCTTTCTCTCTCTCTCTCTCTCTCTGAGAATCTTATTGCACTGTACTCAGCCTTCTTGGGATGATGTAAGATGATAAAATGCCTCCATGATGAGATGAACTGGGGTAAATGATGCAGGCACTGTGACATAGCTTTAGGCCACTCTTGACCTTCTGATGATTCATCAGGAGGACCATCTGCTTCCAAACTATGACTGACTGCTGGTCAGGGAAACTGTGGAAGAGGGAAATTACAGAAAATGCAAGGGACTACTGTGATTGGATTTTCAGTATGATTTGAAGGTAAGGTCAGCAGGATTTGACGATGGGTTAGATGTGGGGTATGGAACAAAGACTAGATTCAAAAATGCCTCCGAATTGTTAACCTTAAGGAAGAGGAAAGACAAAGTTGTCATAAAGTGAGATGGGGGATTGTAGGAACAAGTTTGGGATGATGTAAGAACAAGAAGTCCAATTTTAGACATGTCAACTTAAAGGTGATTATATATCATTTAAGTGGAGATGTAGGTAAGCAGTTGGATATGAATTTGGAGTCAGGAAAGAGATCCAGAATACAGATACAAGTCTAAGGGTCATCAGCTTATAGGTATATTTAAGGACAAAGAATGGATGAAATCACCAAGGAAGTGATCTTAGATTAAATGAGTATAAATTTAAGAATGAATCTTTGACTGAACTTGAAGATTAGAGGACTGGAAGGAGTAGAGAAAGAAGCAAACAAAAACAAAAATGAGGAACCAGGTAAGAGGAAAACTAGGTGAATATGTTGGCTTTTAAGATAAGGGTAAAAAGTGATTCATGGAATTTTTCCTGTGTTATATAGATCATAAATGCATAATTAAATGTCTTTGTATACAAATGAATGCATATGCTTGCTTGTTTATGTGGGGAGCAGTTTTTATTTTATAAAATGGGATCATACTATACCATCTAAAATGAATTTTTTACAGATTTTTTAAAATTAATTTTTAAAAATTAATTCATCATGAAAGAAATTTTTGTATCATCTTCACTCTTAAGAGAAAAGATGTTGTATTTTCAAGTGTTTGGTTGTCCAGGATTATTAAAGCAAAGTATTATTATAAGCTTAAAAAAACACAATACAATGAAAATATTGGCTATAATTATTAAACACTTGTTCTTTTCTATTTACTTAGCAAAAATCCTCTTTGTAAATAGAAAAAAAAGAAAAAGAAAAGCAAACTAAGGAATAAGAGAATAGAAACAAACAAAAATATCAATTTTACTATTGCTTTTAATACATTTCAATGCATGTTGATTTTCTTTTATTAGAATGAGCAAGTATAGAGCAGAAATTTTTATGAAAAAAATCATGAAACAAAGGACAATTTCTTCTCATTCTTACCAGAGATAAACTGCTTTTTTTTTTTTTTTCTCTCTAAGATTCTAATATCTATTGTTTTCACAGAGACAAACTGTATGGCAAATCACCTATGTGAGAACTCCATGATTTTCATTAGGTGAAAGAGATGAAAAAAATAAATTAGCAGTAATTACAATATGTTACTATTCCCACATTTAAGACAGAAAATATATGGTCCATTTTATCACTGAATCTGGAAAACTGTGAATGAGTTGAAGGCATCCTTTTAGGTTATAGAGAGAGCTCTCTTAAAGGTTCTTCTTAGTTTCCCTTAGGTTTCCCCCAAAAGATGCCAGGTTTTTTTTTTAAGATTTTATTTATTTATTTGACAGAGATCATAAATAGGCAGAGAGGCAGGCAGAGAGAGAGAGAGGGAGAAGCAGGCTCCCTGCCGAGCAGAGAGCCCGATGTGGAGCTCGATGTGGGGCTTGATCCCAGGACCTTGGGATCATGACCTGAGCTGAAGGCAGAGGCTTTAACCCACTGAGCCACCCAGGCACCCCAAGATGTCACTTTTTAAATGGTGACTTGGGTATGTCACAAGACATTTCATCTAAATAAAATAAAATAAAAATGAAAATCAAATACATGATTATTAAACATTAACTACACACAAGAAACCATGGTAGGCCATTTGTAGTTTTTATTATATTTCAGATCATTCACTGGTGTCATAATAGAGTGTATGGAAATATATCTTTAGAAGTAATTCTTTCAAATTGGATGACAGAAATCATGGTGCATATATTAAGGACTTTATTAATCAGAAGTAAGTACACTGCCAAGCACACTTTTTCAACCAATAGTTCTTATGATCCAAGGGCTAAAACAAATTAGACATAACATTTGAAATTTTCTGAGTATGACAACAACGTCGGAGCTGCCTGAATGGGAAACTGTCAGTGAATAAAAAAATAACAGAGGTGGGCAGAGTTAAGTCTTTTTTTTCTTCCTCCACTGCCTATTAAATGCTACTCTCCTTCTTCTTCATTTATACTTTTTAGCTTTCAAAAAGTCAGCCAAATTGAAATAGATTCCATGTGCAAAAGATCTTGCTGAACAGGCTTGTAGTAAACAAGTAAGAAAGGATTGCATGTTTGGAAAGATTGCTAAACCGGTATTCTAAACCGAGCACGTCATCTCAGCTCTGCGGCTGTTTAATCTTGTCTTTTATGTCTTTTTGCCCTCTGTTCTCACTGTTGAGTGACCAACCTTCAGCCTTGTCTCTGCTGTTGTTCATGTTTCCTTTCTATAGATGCCAATCTTTTCCATATCTTGCCAAGAACATGCACCTGATGTTCTAAACCGATATTTTGAATGTCCTATTTCTTTCAGAAAATAATTTTCAAACTTCAGTTCTTACTCTCATTTGTCATGATAGTTCTTGCCTTTTCCAAGACCTCATTTCATTTCACTTGTTTACTTTGTCTGTTGACAATTCAGCTACCCTTGAATGAAGGGTGATGAATCTGAGCCTAGAATTCGGTGGAATGGAGATTTTCTTTTCTCCCTTCCTCCCTTCTTCTTCTTCTTAAAAAGCAATATTGAAATACAGTTAGTATACATTGTCTTATTTAGTTTCAGGTATGCAACATATTGACTGGACAATTCTATTCAGTAGTCACCACAATACATAGAGTTGCCATCTATCACCATACAACATTATTACAATATTATACACTATATGCCCTGTGCTACACTTCTCATCTACATGACTTACTTATTATGTAACTAGAAGTTTGTCTATTTCACCCACCTTCCCACCTGCCTCCCCTCTGGCAACCACCAGTTTGTTCTTCATATTTAAGAGTCTGTTTTTGTTTTTTCCTTTTTTTTTTTCTTCAGTTTCCACATATAAATGAAATCATACGGTATTTTTCTTTCTCTCCCTGATACCCTCTAGGCCTATCCATGTTGTCACAAATAAGATCTTATTCTTTTTATGGATGAATAATATTCCATTATGCATATTATAATATGCATATCTTCTTTATCCATCCATCTATCAATCTCCAGTTGTTTCCATTTCTTGGCTATTATAAATAAGGCTTCAATAAACGTAGAGATGCATCTATCTTTTTGGATTTGTGTTTTCATTTTCAATACCCAGTAGTAGAAATTACTGGATCGTATGGTATTTCTATTTTTAGTTTTTTGAGAAAACTTGATCGATCTGAGACTCACATCCCCTTCACTGTGTATTTGTTTTGCTCTAGGTTATTATACATGTCCCTACTCAGATCTAGACCAAGAAGCCAGGTTGATGCACAAGAATCCTAATTCATTTTGTTGTATCCAATAGTGGTTTATTGAAGTGGGGCTGCTGAATGGAGGTTCAGTATCATGCAGGTTCTCTGACCTGGGAAACTCTGTGACCTTTACAATAGAATTGTTTTGTGATAGTCCCAGCCTCTCAATAACCAGTTTTGTGGCTGGACTGGCTTTTGTGTTTCTTATGATGGTTGCAAGATGCCCTTAACAGTTACTGCCAGAAACTTTAAAAGAGACATGGTTTATTACTTACAAGTCCTGGAGATTACACAACACACCTGGGGCCACATACTGAGGTCTCAAATAGAGACCAGTGCATAAGACTGTGGTTTTGCTTTTATTGGTGTCAAGGGTGAGGGCCTAGGGTTTTGCAGGATCAATCTTTATTTTTAAACATAAGAGAGGGAATTTAAAACACAGAAGAGGAAGGAAAAAAAAAAAAAAAGGAAAGGAAAGGCCAAATGGTCAGTTATCAAAATCAACCAAGATCTCTAAAACAAAGGGGCCTGGGAGGCAAGTGCTGGTGGTCCTTTTTCGATGTAGTTGTATGACTGGCAATGCCAGTGATGCCTCAGCAATAAAGATTAAGTCAGACACTTAGATTACAAAAAAGAAAAACCAACTTACACAAGGCTTACACTACAAGAATAAAGATAGGAAACACTCTACCCCAAAGCACAGCTCCTCCTTCTTTCTTTTTTTTTTTTTTTCTTTAATTTAATTTTATTTCTTCAGTGTTCCAAGATTCATTGTTTAGGCACCACACCCAGTGCTCCATGCAATATGTTCTCTCCTTAATACCCACCACTCGGCTCACCCAACCCTCACCCACCTCCCCTCCAAAACCCTCAGTTTGTTTCTCAGGGTCCAGTCTCCTACGTTTCATCTCCCCTCCGATTTCCCTCAGTTCACTTTTTCTTTCTTTCTCCTAATGTCCTCCATGTTATTCCTTATGCTCCACAAGTAAGTGAAACCATATGATATTTGACTCTCTCTGCTTGACTTATTTCACTTGGCATAATCTCCTCCAGTCCCATCCATGTTGATGCAAAAGTTGGGTATTCATCCTTTCTAACGGAGGCATAATATTCCATTGTATATATGGACCACATCTTCTTTATCCATCCATCTATTGAAGGGCATCTTGGAAAGCACATAGCACTTCTGGTGCTCTGCCTATCTTTCCTAACAATAAAGTTTTTTTTTTTTTCTTTAGCAATTTAGCATCACACATTACAATGTGTTTCTACATATCATATCCTACTTCCTGCCACGTCACCTACTGGGTGTCGTATCATTGAATGAAAGGAGGCAGAAAAAAGCTAATGGGAGTGGAGAAGAAGGACAAAGCCTGTCTCCAAAAATAATCCCTGAGCATTTAGGAATATGAGTGACAATTTTGTATGTCGTGGAGTTAGAGAGGAGGGCAACAAGATAGTGCTGAAGTTAGGATGCTTTCCATTTTCTTTCCATCTTTCTTTCTTTCCTTCTTTCTTTCTTTCTTTCTTTTTTTCTTTCTTTCTTTCTTGGGCGGTAAGGAGAAAGATGGTTCCCTGCACTGTTCTAATTCAGAGGATGGAAGCATGGTGAGTATTCTGAGGTTGAGTATTTCAACACTTGACCATGGACAATGCATTAAGTAGGAATGTACCTCTCAACTTTACCAAATAGTTTTTGCTTACATTCAGCTTACTCTGTTATTTTCTGGTTTTGGCATTTTAGTCTTTTTGCATGTGTTCATAGATACTGACTGTGAAGTTGAGAGAAGTCCCATCATGCACTACAGAATATCTACATGTGAACTAAAGGGTTTTGAAGCTCATCTGAAATCAAAGCAGCTATTCCAGATTGCTGGTTATATATACCCATATTTCCTCTAAGACTTCTGTGACAGTTATTAGATTGGGCTATAAAATTTTGTGATTATATTGAAAAACACATAAAGAAGCACTTTCATGTAGAAATGCAAGGTCATAGCAATAAAGAATTCAGGGTCCCAACTTTTATATTAGTCTATCTACTTCTGAGTTCTTAAACAAAAATATACCATTCCAGGTCTGTAAAATTTAAGGGGCAATGAGAATCAGAGAAAATCTTTATTTAAATTTGCAAGGAATGATTTCCAAATTTGCACATACATATTCACATTATTTTCTGAACCCAATTATAAATAAAGGCCTATATTTGTTATGTTTACTATAAATAAATCCATAAATACACTAGACAAATGAATAACTTTGGGCTTGAAATCAAAGATTTTCCAGCTCCATTACCAACTGCAGTGTGATATTGATTATTAATCACAAAATGACAGAACTTTAAAATCCTCTTAAAAATCAATTAGAATGATGTTTCAATGTACTATTAAAAGCCACATTTTCTTTTTGATACATTTACAAATGTGATGTCCCCTTAAAGAATTTGATAATTTTTCCATGGTATATTTGTGGCTTTTTATTGCTGATCACAATGCAACTAAGTATGTTTTCCTATTCAAACTAGTATGGAGGCTGTCAGGCTTTAGTGTACATAATTGAACTTTGCAGCTATAAAAACATAGTAATACATATGCAATATAAAAGTACAACCTTGAAATTTTGACCTTCCATCTCCTCAGTTGAAAACAAATCATCGAGGTTACTTTGTTGATTTTAGACATAGTAAAAGTCCTGGAGAAGTTCAGTATCTTGTCAAGTGTTGTACTACTTGTATCTGGAAGAACTGAAGACGCTGAATCAGCATTTCCACAGTATCACACAGTCCAGCAAAGACAGAATCCACTGATACCACGCCCCAGGTTGATATAATGTGCTCAGGTCTCTACTGTTTTCTGATTTTCCTCTGGGTACTATGTCAGTTAGGACTGTTTTGAGCATCTCTGCTTCCTGTATCTTCTAACTGTCATCCTTTGGAGCACAAAACAGTTTTCCAACTTTAACCATGCCACTTAACCATAGGCATACAGGAGGCAGGAAGAAGGGGTGCTTTCTTCGAATAAATCACCTCATGCCTGGGTGCCTGGGTGGCTCAGTGGGTTAAGCCTCTGCCTTCGACTCAGGTCATGATCCAGAATCCTGGGATCCAGCTCCACCTCCTGCTCTCTGCTCAGCAGGGAACCTGCTTCCTCCTCTCTCTGCCTGCTTCCCTGCCTACGTGTGATCTCTGCCTGTCAAATAAATAAATAAAATCTTTAAAATTTTTTTAAAAAGAAGTCACCTTATGCCTTATTAATCCAGAAATATAACATATGACCACCCTTATTTCAAAGGGGTCAGGAAATATTTTATTTTTTAAGCAAGACATTGACATATCAAGCAATATTCAATCCATTACTGAATATCCAGTATCCAGTAAATACTGAGCAATTGGAAGTATCTGTCTCATATACACTTGTGTTGCTGTTGATATGAATGGATATTTGTAGTGACTGTCAAGAGTAGCTAAATTAATGAGCTACATTATTTATGTCAGCTTCAAGTAATAAAATGGCTTTCCTAAATTTTTATTTGGCCTCTTTATAGGTCTTCTAATATTAATGATCTTTTCTTTTTAAATTCAAGTCTCTATCAATAACTAATATTGTTCTCTTTTCAAATTTCACTGGTGGATAAATTATACTGTAAAATGACGGGGATTTTTTCAGTCTTATAAATAAGTCATGTTCTTCTAGGTCAACTGAGTGGCACATCTGAATCAACCAACTCATGCTAATGTTTATTCATTAAAATCTTATGAACATCAGAGTGAACTTTAATGATATTGTAAGCTACTAATGTATTTTTCAAATGAGGTTCTTTCCAACAAGAATATTACAACAACATTATGATGTTTCACAGCTTTTGAAAAGAACTTGTCTTTAAGTTATCCTCCTATAATTTTTTTTTTTCCTCCAGTGATTGATGGAAGTTGAGTTTAAACAAAATAGTGACATGTTTTCTGGAAAGTATGTAGATCTTAACAATTCTTTGTTTTTCAAGTAAGTGTATATTTATGTCTTAATGAAAGATTTTATTGTGGAATTTGAAGTGTCTAGTGAGAATTTATGGAAAAGTGAGGTGGAATTATCCCCTAGTCAATGGTCTCTCTCTCAAAAAAAATTTTTTTAAATACATTAACAAGCACAGAAAAAAAAAATGGTTAACAGAGGTATCCAAGAACAGATTTAGATTTCTAGAACACTATTTAGAACCTTTTTTCATTAAGAGTTCTGTTCATTTTGTCCTTATGACATCATCTAGCATATCAACTCCCAAAAACTTAGCAGGTAGAGTTACTTAAGAAGGCCTAAGTAAAAATAATTACACTTAAGTTTCTTTTACATAAGAAACAGATTTTTTTTTAAAGATTTATTTGAGAGAGAGAGTGTGCATGTATGAGGAGTGGGGTGGGGTTAGGTGCTGAAGGGGCAAACGGGAATGAGGGGTAAAGAGAAATGAGCCCAAAGCAGGGCTCAGTCTTACGATGCTGAGATCATGAACTGAGCAGAAATCAAGAGTTGGACACATAACCAACTGAGCCACCTAGGTACCTCAAGAAATAGTATTTTTAAAAGATATCACTGTTCCTGGTCAGGGTCTGCTGCACAAATTATAAGACTGGTTATGAGAATCACATACATTGAGCTATAAATTATGGATCTCTACAGTGTTTTATAAGAAACTTTCTAAAATCTGGGAAACATAATCAGTATTTTTGCAATATTTAATTTTTTTCATGAAATCAATGCCCAAAATAGTATGGAAGAAGAGCTATAATTTACCAGAATAAATCGAGTGGCCTAGTGCTCAAAGGGACAGACCCTGAGATCCTTTAGCAATATCGCAGTGGTTGTACTAGGAAAGAAACAACTGTAGTAATTTTTACTAACACTGGCAAATTTATACTGACATTGATGGGTTGCATATGATCAATAAATTTTTTTTTAGATTTTTTTTTTGAGGCTTCCAAAATTCATTGTTTATACACCACACCCAGTGTTCCATGCAATATGTGCCCTCCTTAATACCCACCACCAGGCAAAAACAATTAAGTGAAACAAATAAGATATTCCATGTTAATAAAAAAGAAAAAAGTAAAAAAAGTAAAATTGTGTTCCTAGAATAGCACTCTTTCCTAGGATGGGTGGGTGAAATATTTAGGAACACAGGCTCAACCTGTCATTTACACAGATTCAGCTCCATTTCCTTTATTTTACCATCTGTCACCTTGGTAGAGTGCACTTTGTGAAATACCAACAGGTAAAATTCACAGTCTATGGAATATTTATTCTTAAGAATGCAAATGGCACTTCCAGGCATTATAAATGGCTGGTACTTACCTGCTCTGTCTCAATATTCTCAATAAAATGGGTATAATCATAAAAATTACCTTGTGAGTTTGCCTTAAGGATTAAAAGAGGTAATGCATGTGAGGAGTTGATTCAAGTGCCTGGAATACGGTACGTGTTTACATAAGAAATGCCATTAGGACTTGCTGACTCCATTAGTAAAATAAACATAGATCATCAGGTTCAATACACCTCAATTTAGGTCTGTACCATCTCCAACCTTTTCTTCTTTATTTATTCCAAGGTTTCCCAAGAAAGACTTCTCTCTGAATTTCCCGTTGAAACTGGGCACAAACTGAGATTCAGATATCCATTAAATGTCATTTATGTGTTATTACAAACTACCCTCTATTTTATTATGCAACTTCTGTGTTAACTATACAGCAGCAAAAGTCCAGGTTATAGCAACATTCTTTGGTATATATGAAATACTTGGGAATAGTTAATCCCTAATCTAAATCCTTGACATGTGCAGGTGACACATACACTCACAAGCATGTGCTTGGAAGCACTTTTAGCAAAACACAAATTAAATTGACAGAAAATGATAGTAGAGGCTTCATATGCAGTGAAAAGGGACTATGCTAGCAATACTATAATTGCACTCCACCTAAATTACATTCATTAAAGAGATAAAGAGTTTGCCAGATAAAATTTCAATCTATTGCTAAGATTTTGGGTAGCTAATCCTGCCCAAAGTAATTCAATCTCTACTTCACAGCTATGCAACTAGTCCCTTTAGACTATCCCTGATAGTCTTTAAGTGAAATGTTAACATATCATATGAACAGATTTGGGGAACAACATAGGAAAATCTAAAATGGGCACTTATAGTCATTAAATTTTTTATTAAATTTTGATATTATTATAGTATATATATTATATTTCTAAATAGATCTATTAAATAATTCCAAATCATTAAGAGCCGTGCTTTCTATGTATACATATATGTATATGCCGTGTGTGTATGTGTGTGTAAGTGTGTGTATGTACGTATGTGTATGTGCATATATATATATATATGTATTATGATTGTGGAAAAAAGACTTAGCTGAAAAAGTTTTTTCTTCATGTGCTTTACTGTGCTCAGAAGAATCAGGATTTTGTCTATTGTATTCACACAATTTCAGAAAACAGAGGAATTTAGCCATTGGGATATTTGAGTATCAGTTTTTCATTGCATGCAATAATGAAGTAATACAATAAGGCAATTGTACAATGCCTTAACCCAATATAATTTTTCATTATATTATTGATATCATTTTTCCTATTCACACTCAACTATAAAAAGTTGAATTCCATTGCTCTGACAAAATATTTTCATATATTAAGTTAATTGTAACTAGTATTAATCAAGATCACATAATTTTATGATCATTTTTAATAGTGATTCTTCTATAACTTCCTACAGGAAAAAAGTCAATATTTTCATCTATGTTACAGAGATCCTAGAAATATTACAAATGCATTGATGATATTAAATTCTTAAAATGTTGTTTCAAAGTAACCAAAATCACTTTAGCTATCTTGAAGTTGTGCATCATTACTTAGAATAGAGGGGAAATAAAGAAACTAAATCTTAAATTGGTAGTAAAAAAGTTAATGAACCTCTTTTCCTTTCTAAATTATACTGCCAGCATGAATTAAAACTAGTTTAATAGTCTGCACAGAATATGTAGATACAAAGCCATAAAATCTATTATTGAAAATCCTATAGCTTGCTAAAATTAGTCATTGAATAAGGAAACCAGGGTTTACAAATCTGGGTGTGATCACAACAGTAAAAAAAAAAAAAAAAAAAGCATATAATGCAATTGTTCCTGTGACTCCAAAATATTGAACTATGTTTGGAGGAACATTTATGTATGCTATGTAATCTGACCCACCTAAGAAATCTTACAACAATGGATATAAAAGCATATCATACTTTTCAGAACAGTTGCTGGACTATCAATAATTATTTAAAAAATTATATACTCTATAAAAACGTTATATACTTTCTCAAACATTTTTTTAAATCAAAAACTTTTTCAATAAATCTGAGAATATTGGGCCCAACATTTTTTTAAAGGTTTATCTTAGAGAGTGCGACTGTGTGCATGGGGAGAGAAGCAGGGGAAAAGGGAGAGACAGAGTCACAAGCAGGCTGCTTGTGAGTGCAGAGCCTGGGCTCCATTCCTGTGACCCATGAAATCATGACCTGAGCCAAAACCGAGTGTGTATCAAGCAACAGACTGAGCTACCCAAGTGCTCAAAGATTCCAAAAATATAAACCATAAGTTAAATTTGTTTTTTACATAGTGCTTGCGTCAATATTATAACATATTAAAGTCAACATTGAACAAATAGATTTTTACAATTAATTATTCAGTTTTCAACTAATTATTTCATTTTGAAATGACTTAGTGTTGGAAAAGCAAATAATAAATACCTAATGTAGAAAATCAGAAGGAATATGTTGTACAATAAGTAACTACATATGGAATAAGAGAGATTCATTTTTTTTTAATTTGTATGAAACAGTATTTTTTTAATTTAAGCATAATGAACATACAATTCTTAGTAGTTTCAGGTGAAACTATAACAATTCAAGAATTTTAAACTGTATTTAGTGCTCAACACAAGTGCAGTCACCATCTGTCACCAAAGTTATTAACATGTTATTGACTATATTCCCTATGCTGTACTTTTCATCTCTAAGATTTATTTTGTAACAAAAAATTTTTAACCTCGGGCACCTGGGTGGCTCAGTGGGTTAAGCCGCTGCCTTCAGCTCAGGTCATGATCTCAGGGTCCTGAGATCGAGTCCCGCATCGGGCTCTCTGCTCAGCAGGGAGCCTGCTTCCTCCTCTCTCTCTCTCTGCCTGCCTCTCTGCCTACTTGTGATGTCTGTCAAAAAAAAAAAAAAAAAAAAAAAATTTAACCTCTTAATCCCCTGTATCTATTTCATCCATCCCCCCATTCACCTTCCCTCTGGCAACCACCAGTTTGTCCTCTGTATTTAACAGTCAGCTTTTTCACTTATCTCTCTTTTTCCTTGTGTTGTTCCTTAAATTCCACATGAGCAAAATCATGGGGTATTTGTCTTTCTGACTTATTTCCTTTAGCATAATGCCCTCTAAGTCCATCCATGTTGTCGCAAATGGCAAGATCTCATTCTTTTTTATGGCTGAGTATATCCCATTGTGTATATATACCATATTTTCTTTATCCATTTATTGATGGTCACTTGGGTGGCTTTCATATCTTGACCATTATAAATAATGTTGCAATAAACATAGGGGTGCCTATATCTTTTCAATTTAGCCCTCACATTTTCTTTGGGTAAATAACCAGTAGTAGAATTATTGGGTCATACGGTCATTTTACTTGTAATTTTTTTAGGAATTTCCATATTGTTTTCCACCAATTTTCATGCCCATTAGCAGCGCAAGAAGGTTGCTTTTTCTCCACTACCTCGCTAACACCCATTATTTCTTGTCTTTCTAGTCTAGCCATTCTGACAGGTAGAAGGTGATATCTCCCTGTGGTTTTGATTTGATTGGCACTTCCCCAATGATCAGTTATGTTGAGCATCTTTTCATTTGTTGACCATTTGTATATCATCTCTGGGAAGTCGTCTACTCAGGTCCTCTGCCAATTTTTAAACCAGATTATTTGGGGGTTCTTGGTGTTGAGTTGTGTGAATTATTTATATGTCTTGAAGGTTAACCCCTAATTGGATATATCGTTTGCAAATATCTTCTCCCATTCAATAGGTTGCATTGTCATTTTGCTGATGGTTTCCTTTGCAGTACAAAAAGCTTTTCATTTTGGGGTAGTCCCAGTGGTTTATTTTTTGCTTTTGTTTCCCTTGCCTGAGGAGACATACTTAGAAAATGTTTCTATGGCTGATATAAAAGAAATCACTGCCTATGTTTCCTTCTAGGAGAATGTATTTCCTCTAAATACAATTTGGTACTATCAATATTGGGAGTTTGGTCCTGGGGTTAAATTAATTACTTACGTGTTATGACTCTAAGACTAGTATTTTCATCTAAAAATTATATGATTTAAAGGAAAACTGATTTAAATGAATATATATTCCTAAATAGTGTTCTAAATTATTGTTTTTATTTTTTTCTACTATGTAATTCAATATGTTACTGAAAACAAAGTATGAGCTACAACTGATCAAAAAGTTAATCTTTTAGGGTCGGAAATAAGACTTGATTCTTGAATGCTGAGGGATAAGGAAAGAAGGAAATAAGACATTTAGTGATTGGATATGCCTGGTTCTTTCTCAGATACTACAAAGCCCCTTTAGACTAACTGGGCACCTAAACCTAATAATATCACCACTAATATCTTTATTAAAACTGAACGGCATTCTCTTCTTCTGAAAAATGGAATACTACCAAAGTTCAATTCTATCTGCTGTACTGAACAGAGAAACCATTTACAAGATATAATGAAGCCAGAATCTCTTTAAAAATACATGAAGGGCAAATGTGTTTTCTTTATGAGCTTCACAAATTTGATGCACGTTCTAATTTCTTTCTGTTGTAGCTTCTAGGGTTCCATTGATCTTGTGGCGTGGGAGGACTGTTACAGTATGAATCTGTTACCAAAAGCTATATGACAGCATTAATTAAGTTGTGCTTTGGGAAAATGAAAGCAAGCAAAATGCATATTTGCTTTTCTGCCAATAAATGCTTAAGTACAGCAATGTGCAGGAATTCCTAGTACATTCATCAATTTGATTTTTTTTTCTTCTTTTGTTGTATCTTTTGTTGTTTATTTCTTCCCTTTCTTTCTTCCTTCTTTCATTTGCTTTAGTGATAGCTTCTAGGTTTGTAATACAAAGCCAGCTAACAGGCATGGATGCACTACAACCTCTTATTTATAGAGAAATTTAAGAAAAACACATGAAATAAAATTGAGTTTCAAGAACCACTGGAGGCCATAAACAACCTTCTTAAATAATTTGTATTTTTCATACATATGTGGGTGTTTAGTTTGTGTTTTGCTAAAAGGAGAAAAGCTGCTCTTTATAGTAAAACTCCAACTCTATGAGAAATCATCTAGAGTCACCATTTTGAAGAAGATGATGCCTCTTTTATGATCCTCTGTCTAAATAGCTTTCTTACATTCTTACTCTTATTCCAAATAAGCTTTCACTTCATTTGCCAAGTTGCCTTTCTTCCAAGAGAACATTTTTTTAAATGATGAAGTTCACAGGTTCTGTTTTGTTATGTCTTAACTATATCTGTGTAAAGGGACAAAGCATAGATTTAAACTCCTTCTTGTTGCTTACGTAGTCTTCATTTACCTCTCCTGTCTTGTGTCCAGCCCTCCTTTACACCGAGACCTCTGTTTTCCTCCTGACATGCTGTTTGCATTGCCACTTTCCATCCCCTGCCCCCTTGAGAATTCTTACTCATTGTTAAAGTTTAGCACACGGGTCTTCCTTTCTCAGACCCCTCAGCCTCTCTCAAGTAAACTAACTTTTTTTTTTTTTTTTTGCTATTATATTTTGTTAATGACATTGTAGTGACTGCCATATTTTATTTTTCAAATATTTATATTTAATTGGGCTTTGAAGTCCACGAGGACAGGGAATGTGTCCTGTTCCTTCATTTTCTTTAAGATATAATTGTTATGGTTGCTATTATTTTATTAAGGAATACCTGCAACAGATTATTTCTTCACATTTCCCTTCACCCCTTGCCTTGAACTTCTATCAAAGTGAATGACCGAGGTGCCTGTGTGGCTCAGTGGGTTAAAGCCTCTGCCTTCAGCTCAGGTCATGATCCCAGGGTCCCCGGATCGAGCCCTGCATCGGGCTCTCTGCTCAGTGGGGAGCCTGCTTCCTCCCCTCTCTCTCTGCCTGCCTCTGCCTACTTGTGATCTTTGTCAAATAAATAAATAAAGTCTAAAAAAAAAAGTGAATGACAGATATGTTCTGTCCCATGATTATTACAAGATATATTTATTGACTGCTACTGGGTATGAGAGCAGGCATTGTTCTTGGTGATATTCATACAGAAGTAAGTAAGACAGAACCTCCAGTTTAGGGGGATGAGTCTTTTATGCTTAAGGATAAGTTGATTATTTAATACTAAAATAAATGGATTTTTCAATATCAAGTATATAAAATATTGAAATCCTGCATAACTGCCTAACTAGTGGGAATGGATTTGAAGAGGAAAAGAAATCTACATTAGTACATTTGTATCACTTAAAAGGAAAACTTTATCAAACCAAATGCATTATATTTTCCTTATTTAATTAATTTGCTCAAAGTAATGTCACATTTTGTTTACTTCTTATTTGGATTATTATCTTTCTAGCACCACTATCTCTTTTTACTGGTATTTCTAATTTCCTTTGCTTTTCTTCTGTTTCTCAATTGTGTATAGAGTAAGAAATAATTATCTTCAACAAATCATTAAGTTGACCCATGGTTTAATAATATATTTGTTAAAAGGACAATATTGGGCAGATTTCTTAGACTTCAGTAATTCTATAATCCAGAGACTTTCTTTAAGTGCACTCAAGGACTTTTCAATAATTAATTGATTACTTGAATTATATTTGGCTTTGCTAAAGTATACCTTCAAATGATACCTTTTAGAAAGTGGAGACTTACTTCGTCTTTGAATTCTAAAACTGTTGTTATTTTGTTCACACTTGCTTGATAGTTTAGCTGGGAATGGGATTCATATTTCAAAGCAGTTTTTAGTGGAGACATTAAGAAGCATTTCTGCATTTTCTTTAAATGTTTGGGTTGTTCTGGGGAGAAATCTGTTGCCCTTTTCTACCATACCTATCTAAATTTCAACTAAATCCCCCACACACTCTTACCCCTAGTAAAGAAGGGATTATGTATCTCATATATTTTTTTCTTATTGTGCCTCTAGTGGTATTTCTACTAGAACAGGTACTCAGAAAGACTGTTATTGATAAGATGATGATGATAACATGAATGATTTTATATTCACATTTAAGAAATAAGCACAAACCTTTCTCTCACCCGCTCTTCCTTAGTTTAACATTTCATCTACTCCATGCAAAGGAAAAAACCCAAGTCCTCTGAGCTTCCTTTTCAGTGTCCTAGCAATGATAGCTATTATATATATAATATATAATATATATAATATTATATATATTATATGACAGAATTATATACTGTTTTTTGCATCTCCACAGTTGCCACCTCCTCCCCATTCATATGTTGTAGCCCTAATCCCCAGTTTGAGGGTATTTAGAGGTGAGGACCTTTGCAATATAATTAGGTAATGAAGGTGGGGAGATCACAAATGGGATTAGTACCTTTAGAAGAAGAAACATGCATGATGTCTTTCATTGTTATGTGAAGGTAAAGCAAGAAGACATCCATCTACAATCCAGGAAGAGGACTATCACCAGAACACCATGCTGCTGGCACTCTGATCTTGGACCTCCAGCCTCCAGAATTTTCAGAAATAAATTTCTATTGTTTAAGTCACCCAGTTTATGTTATTTGTTATAGTTGTGCAAACTGATTGAGACAACAGTGATTGTCATCTCTTACTAAAGTAGACTTCTTACTTGTTCCTTCTAATATCCAACTCCAATAATCCTCAGACATCACTAGAACCTATACTTAGTCCTACTATCCTCATTCTCACTACCCTCGTCCATCTCCCTACCTCTATACGTGTTCATAGGTCTTATTTTGCTTATTTTCCCGAGTGACCATTGTTACCAACACCTAGCGTATATCCTCACCACTCCTCATGCATCAAATTCTTGATTAAATCACAACCCTGGTTCGAATTCATCACCCACCAATTTTGCTCATGCTCCCATGCAGCTGAGCATGGCTAGAGAAAACACACAACTCTAGATTTCACCACCCTCATTGTCCTTTCCTACCTTTCATAGCATTCACCAAGTTCTTTCCTGTTGGACACTTTTGTTTGTGCTGTTCCTTTGTCCTGGAGTCGCCTCCTTTCCTTTTCATATGAGTCACCGCTCCTCATTCTGTAGCTCTCAGTTCAAGTATCACTTCCTACAAAGTCCCTTCCTGGGTTGTATTTTAAAGTAAAATTTATAGATGCATTTATGCTCTCTTTTATATTGATATATTTTCATTTCATTAAATCACCTAATAACATCCTCTTCTTTTATTTCACAAAAAAGAGGATTAGAAAGAACACAAATTATATTAAAATGATTTTATTATGGTATTTAAAGCAAATTTTAATGCAGTGAAGTTGGTACTTCTTTATTGCATTTAATGACATGATCATACTTTGTATCTAGTAATTATAATTTCTCAATAGTGATGGTAATAAATGATAACTTGGGTACCCATAACAACTGTAATATAACACAAAAAGATCTGATTTATGCTGGTGAAAAGTTCTCAGGTAGTAATGATATGGTTATCAGTTTATTGAAGGAAATACTAAATATTTCACTTAGAGGTTTTATAAATAAAGATAAATTTTTCTCATTTTTATTTCATAGTTCCCATTTTACACCAAAGACTCTTTAAGAGTCTATGCTTCCTGGGGCGCCTGGGTGGCTCAGTCCTTAAGCGTCTGCCTTCTGCTCAGGTCATGGTCTCGGGTTCCTGGGATCAAGCCCTGCATCGGGCTCTCTGCTCAGTGGGAAGCCTGCTTCTCCCTCTCCCACTCCCCCTGCTTGTGTTCCCTCTCTCACTGTGTCTCTCTCTGTCAAATAAATAAACAAAATCTTTAAAATAAAATAATGTATTTTTTTTTAAAAAGAGTCTATGTTTCCTTAGTAAAACAAAACAAAAAAAACACCCTGACTTTATGAATAAGAAACTCTTTTTACATCCTAAGGTTTTGTGCATGAGAGTGAAAGCCTGTTCTCCCCACTCTCATTCCAGTGCTGAAAGGCCACACACAGTCTCCAAAGTAAGCAACCCAGGATGGATCACATTGAAATACTGGAAGATAACATCATGTATAGCAATGTTTTGTAAGGTCCTTGAAAATCTACAATTGCAAGTATTGCATATGGAAGTATGAAATTACTTGTACCTGACCCTAGTACTGTTAGACTCCTCTCCCCTCAATTCATTTATCTCCTTGGGCCACTGATCAGTAACTGAAAAATCTTTAATATTTCTAAGATATTAAATATCTTACTTTGTTTTTTTGTTAACTCTTTTGTTATCTACCCTTTTAGAGAGAGTGTAGGCTCCCTAAGAACAGGGACTTTCAGTGTCTTTCATACCACTGTATTCCTTGTGGGAACAGTATTGCCTGGCCCGTAGTAGGCGCCAAATAACATTATTGAATGAATTAACCAAAGTTACAAAATCTATTGCATAGAACATCTTTATTTGTATTAAACATTTCTCTAGATTTCAAAAATAATATAAAATGGCTTAGTCAAGATTTCATAATTGCTGGCTAACAAGAAGGTAATGCAAAAGTCATAAACACGAGAGCTACTAATATAAAAATATAGTACTAGAAGTCTTTTTTTTAAAGATTTTATTTATTTATTTGTGAGAGGGAAAGAGAGAGAGAGAACACAAGTATTGTGGGGGGGGGGGGGATGGAGCAGCAGGCAGAGGGAGAAGCAGGCTCCCTGCTTGAGCAAGCAGCCCTACATGAGACTTGATCCTAAGACCCTGGGATCTCGACCTGAGTCAAAGGCAGACACTCAACTGACAGAGCCACCCAGGCATCCCAGAATTATTCTTCTTAATATAAAGGATAATACATTTTCAGGGGCACCTGGATGGCTCAGTCAGTTAAATGGCAGCCTTCAGCTCAGGTCTTGATTTCAGGGCCCTCCCTGCCTTGGGCTCCCTGCTCAGTGGGGAGTCTGCTTCTCCCTTTCCCTCTTCACCTTTCCCTGCTTGTGCTCTCTCACTTGTGCGCACTCTCTCTCAAATAAATAAAATCTTTTTTAAAAAACATAAAGGATAATAAACTCAAGTCATGTTCCTATCAATTCATATGAAAAAAAAATCCGTAATTCATTGTTAAGACTCAGTAAGTAAGGAAGTGTATTCATTTCATTACTCGCATTTGGAAGAGTATGTATAGAGTATTGGGCATATATTTTACTGGAAAAACAAATGTACCATTCTTTGGAGTAAGTTTGCCTGAGAGAAAAATGGACCTATTTATATACCAGCCGCTAGAATTCGCTAAAGGAATCTTTAGATCTTCATGCAGGTAGGTGGAAGACACACTCGTTTAAAATGAAAGGAGACATTAGGGAAGCAGGTAGGAGGAATGAGTGAAATGGTGTAGGCAAGAGCAAAAGCACAGCGGTGGGAAAGAGAGGTATTTGACCTTGATGTGGGCGGTGAGAAGGCAGCGAAAAATGTGCTTTAGGAATAAAAATGAGAGGAGCTTGGGGGAAAAAAAAAAAAAAAAACCACGAAAACCTTGAGTTTTAAAAAGATCATTTACTGTAGGGCCAGGAAAGCCAAAAGCACATTGAAACAACACTGGACTGTGTTCACCACCCGCTTAGAGGTGCTGCACACCCCGTCACCTCGAAGCAGACATGAGGAATTCGCTCCATCATGTAGGACAACCCGTTCATGGAGCTCTCCTGGCAGGATGACGATGAGCTCTTTATGAGATGAAGGAGTACTTTAAAAAGACAAAAATCATGCTATGACAACCTCGAGTCTATTATTTCCGACTAAAGATCCATCCCTCTTGATTCCAGTGAAAACCATTAGAGGGGCTGAAAGAACAGACACTGAAATTAGATCGCCTTGGCTCCGGCTCTAGGTCTCCCATTTACCAGCTCCGCAACATGGTGCAAGTACCAAACTTCCCTACGTCTCAGTTTTTGCTGGGATAAAATGAGTCATTGAAAAAGCAGGGCTAAAACGAGGCCCAGCTCACACTCAACCCCAATGAGTGCTGTGGATGACTATCATTATTATTATTTTTTGCTGCCACTGGTGGTGGTGTTCTTATTATCCTGAGTCGAATCCAAATCTGTTTGATTTGATTTGTTAGTTTTTTTTTTTCTCCAGTTCTTTCTAAAAAAAATGTTTGGAAGAACTCCATCATTTTTTGTTCCAGTATCAAGAAACTAATATTCTATCTAACACCATTTTATTTCATAACTTATATTTATATTGGTTACATAGGTCTGAATTTACTGAAATTGGTTCAGCAATATAGAGGTTGAAATTATTTTACTAAACATTTAGAAACAGAAACATAATATCACTAAGTATTCAGTGACTCAGGCATATAAATTGATAGTTAAGTGATATTACATTGGCTGAATTTCCCCTACACTTAATTAGTTACTAGTAGTTCCCTGCTAATTTCCATTTCTAACATGCCTCTTAAACACAGAAGTATCTAGAGAAAACAGACTTCCTCCTCGAGTCTTGATTTTTTTCAAGGAGTTCATATGATTTCAATCAAGTAATTTCAAATTTTGCAAAGCTAATATGTACAAAAATAGATAATGTTAAAATGTACCATCAAAACAACTGATCCCATTTCAATAAAATATCCTGCTTCTCAGATGAAAGAAAAAAAAAACTCCCAGTCATGAATTAATTCCATTCCAAGTGTTTAATATCCAATCTATATTGCTATATATTTTATGTAAGAGTAACTGCTTTTCCTGAAGATTCTCCAGAAAAGGTTTGAAACAATTTAATTTTTCTACTTTAACTATTCTTGGCATTTGCAGAAAAAGTATTGTCAATAAATTTAAGGACAGCTTATTTATATGACTAATTTATTAATTTATAACTCCATTGTTCCAAAAGTACAAAGTCTATAATTAGGTAGAATCAAGTATACTATAGTTGAGATTTACACTGATTATTAGATCTTTTCTGTAAGATTATGAAAAGTCAGTTAAAGTTTGATTAAGAATTAATTAAAAATTGAGGACATCCTTTAATGACCTTTCAACTATAAGGTGACTAACACTGGATGCCAAGTTTGAGCAGAAAATAAAATTAATGAATATACGATTGTAGGAAAAACAAACTCATGGTAGAAGATTATGGTAAAAAGTATAAAATGTTTTCTGATCTCCTCCGGGCATTAAACTGTTCTGTCATTCATCTGGGGGGAAAAAATTGTTTTAATAAAAGATTTAATTTATTTAAAATAAATTTTAAAAATAAAATGAGGATTGGAAAGTTTACATTAAGAAAATGCATAAATTACTGGAAGACATGTATAAGAATATTCATAACATTTATACAGGATAGCCCCAACTAAAAACAGTCCAAATATCCAACAAGAGTAATATAGGTAAGTGATTTATAGTGAATTTTACAGTGGGATAATATACAGAAATGAAAATATTAAAAATTACCAATATTTAAGACAATATGAATGAATCTCATGAAAATAACATTTAATAAATCAGATGTAAAAAGCATGTGTGATTCCATTCATAGAAAGTCCAAAACTGATAACATGCATGAATTTATCATGCATTTAATGCATGATAACATGCATTAAAAATATCTGTTTTTAGAAGTCACGATATAGGTTCCCCTAAGGGTGAGAGTGTAGTAGGTGAGAGGTGACCTGGGAGTGTGGGGGTGTCTGGGATGTTGGTCATGTTCTGTGTATGATGAGCACTGCTTACACAGACATATTCACTTTTTGAAAATTCACTTAGCTGTACACTTATAATTTGTGTACTTTTCTGTGTACAATTAAAAAAATGCTTGAAAATAAAAAGTGTCAGTGTAGAATTTTTTAATGCCTCCCACTGTAACATCCACTAGTGTAATATGCATTAACTGCCCATGGAAAAGCTGGAATGTTCTGGACTTCTGAATAGACAGTCCATTCTAGGTAGGGGAACCATACCATCTATACTATGACTAGTTGAGAGCTGAAATAAAACTGGCATCTTCAATTGACTCCTCCCTAAAAATTCCAACATTTTAATAGATGAAAATACTTCGCAGGTGCTGAACCATCTAGCAAGATCAGAGTTAAGTTCTGTGAAGTGGAAGTTCTCAATTCTTAATTGTTTTTTCTCAACTGAAGGTGCGAACATTTTAACCCATGAGTTTTCACAAGTACTATATTTTTGACTCATTGAGTACCTTTCTTAGACAAATGTTTTTGCAAGATAAAATTCATCAAATAATATCTTTGTGAATTTTTATTGGTTTGCCAGACTTAGGTGCTGTGAAATCATAAGGCTTCTTAATTTCTGTTCCTTTATAGAATGTAAATTTATCAAATTAAAAATAGGAATGCAATCAAAAGAGACTTATACAAGTGGAACTATTCTAAAGCACAATTATGAAATTAAATCTTAAACACTGTGTAAACTCTCATCATCTAATTTGCTCAGTTCCTCCCTTGCTTTCACAGGGATAAATTTTAATGTTTTCCTGTTTTCTCATTCTATTTTAAATAAAACTTTGATTCAATAAAAGCTTCAAAAGCCAAACTTAATTGGGGCTCTATTTATTTAATACTTTGATGAAAGATTTCAAAGAAATTTTAAACAAAATGTAAACAAAATTTAAAGGGCTGATATACCAAAAAATTTTTAAAGTATCGTAGTATACGCAGTTGATTCACAAAGTAGACTTCAAAAGCTCATATATGTTTTAAAATCAAATTGATGAAAGGAATCTAAGTTAGAAAGCAAACACTGCGAAGCTGAAGTATTCAACATCTGCTTCATTTCAGAAAAGTTACTTTCCCTATGTCTGTATAAAAGTAGTTATGCATTTTGAAACTGCAAATTCTTTTTGGACTGATATAATAATGCAGGCTGTTTCTGCACTATTACAAATTACGTGTTTGTCATAACCAATTCCAAGAACATTTCAATTTCTTAAATTTTCCTAATTAGTGAGAACTGGTTTTTCCTCCATAATGTGCTCTAGCAAAAACTGGATTCACACTGTCACCTCAAAAAAATCACATTTAATTTTGAACATAATAGCATTCAAGACATCAGATATTTCACCTTTCAGCTAAGAAACTTTTTTTAGATTACATGAATTGGATGAAACAATATCACATTTATCAGAATTAATTTTTTTGTTATTCTACTTAGAGTATCTGATAACATGTAAAATTTGTATTTAAATGCTCTTGAAATTCTTCTTCTGTGGATGGGAACTAGTATCACAGCTATTGCTTCACATTCTTTATGTGTGCAAGAAAGCCTGGAATTAAAAAGCAAGAAATTCTATCTAAACGCAAAATCAGACTTTACAGAGTAAATTGTAATCATACTTACCAGGTTCTTAAAATAACTCTTAATTTTTGTAGTAGATGGCAAGACTTTGTGGCAGTTTCTGGTCTTTGTGGGCTCAAGTATATCACTGTGGCTCCCATAGTAAGTGGTAAATATCAGCAAACATCTTGTGGAAGGTACATGCTTATCATCAACTTTCCAGAGATATTAAAATGCCAAAGGCATTTCACTGGACATTGACTTTTGTTTACTTTACATTCATTGTTGCCTTAAGAGTTTACCATAAAGTAAAGAAATGTGTTACCAAACCAAAAAAATAAATATTTGTAAATCGAGAAGACTGGAGAAAATCACTGTAGCAAAGTCATCAAGATTTTTCTCTGCTATAGGGCAGGACTGCTCAACCTCCGATCCCCACATATATTTTGTCTAAAATTCAAAAGTGTATGTTTCCCCATTTCGTTAGGTCCACTACTAGTGGCCAAGTCACATTTGTGTGGCTCCTAGGGTGTAACAGAGGCCACACCTAAACTGGTTGGTACAGGGCTGGGTCAATAGGATACAGAATTCCTAATCCTACCTAGACTGGAAAGAGTTAGCTGTATCTGGCCACCTAACTCTGAGAGCACTTCACTTATCAGCTAACACCTGAACACTGTCCTTGAAAAAGAGATGTTAGTTACCTCACTTTCCTCTATCTTAGAAAAGTTTCTTTAGTAAAGAAGTAAATAGAAGTAAATCTTTCAAATTTACACAGTTATAATAAGAACTCTGTTTTCTGTACATGTATCTCATACCACTAGATTAGATCATGACCAAAGCTGGAGGTACAAATTGTCTACATGATACATCCCATCTTATTTCAATACAACAACTAATAGTAATATTTCCTTGAAAACTAAAAACTCTGGGACAGATGCTAAAGCACATGGGTTTCTGAGGCACTAGATGGCAAGTTAAGTTGCTTAACTTTAAAACTCAAGTTTTTATGTTGCAATTTGTGTAATCAGTTCTCAAAGAAGGAGGCTTTCCTGGTAAGAACTTTTACAGACCAAAATGTATCACATTTGTCCCTATCAATCTCTTTTTTATCTATTGTAGAAATCATTACTTTTTCACACTTCTACTCAATATGGAAGTGAAAGAGAGGCGCCTGCGTAGCTCAGTCAGTTAAACAACCGATTCCTGGGTTCAGCTTAGGTCATGATCTTAAGATTGGGATAGAGCCCCATGTTGGGCTCTGTGTTTAGCTCAGCACTGAGTCTGCTTCAGGTTCTCTCTCCCTCCACCTTTGCTTTTCTCCCTACTCATACTCTCTCTCTCTCTCACTCTCTAAAATAAGTAAATAATAAAATCTTTAAAAAATGTAGAAGTGAAAGAAAATAAAAGGCACTTTAAAAAGAAAAAAAATAAGAAAAAGCAGTCCATAAAGAAATATAAGGAGAGCAATTTTCAGGTTGACCAACAATTCTAGGTGGGTGGTGTGGTAATTGGAAGTCCAGTAAACTTACCGTCTTTTTCTTCCATTGGCTAATAGATGCCATCTTGCTTTATTCTATTAAGATTGGCAGCAAATTAGTATAACTCACTATTTGATACATAGTTCATTCTGTTGTTTTATGGGTGATAACTCAATGATTCTTTGGTCTCCATTTGGAGCTGGTAGCTTTCTACTGACATCATACTTGGTGTCCAATTTCACAGACATATGTTATCTAGGGAAATTCTACAGTATAATACCCTGAATATATCTGTAGTACTTGTTAATGGAGGAGTCAATATAACAAACCACCTGTTGACATCTTACTTAATCTGGATATGTCCCTAGTAAGTAAAAATGTAGCAGAAATCATTGTCTTCTAAGAGAATGGCTAAACTGTCAGTTATGATTTTTCTCCCCGTGACTGCAACAATCTTATTTGTAATAAATCTTTTATCCTGACACTGGTAATAAATGATTATGTTTTGGGATCTCTGGAAATCACCCCTTTAGTATTTTAAAATGTTATAAGTTTTGAAAAACATAGTCCTATATCATATTGCTCTCTGGAAAAAGAAAAATCCTAATTCC
This sequence comes from Mustela lutreola, assembly GCF_030435805.1. Classification (NCBI taxonomy): domain Eukaryota; kingdom Metazoa; phylum Chordata; class Mammalia; order Carnivora; family Mustelidae; genus Mustela; species Mustela lutreola. The sequence continues at coordinate 122,500,710 of NC_081297.1, forward strand.
CAAAATAGACAACACTACAAAATATAGTAAGATAATTTTCACATTTTTCAGACAATCAATGCTTAATACTCTCATTTCCTCAGCCTGGATTCCTCCATATATGTTCCTTACTGAAATTTAATTCAAGCAATTAAACCAAAACATACTTTGCATCTTTCTTTAATTTTGAAACTGATTTCCATTTCATGGCTGTCATTATGACATGACCAAATTAAACTGTGGATAATTGAACATTTCTTTTTATAATATGGCAATAACATTCATTCATCCTCATATAATTGTTTGGTTTGTTCAATGCAACCTAGTTATTAAGATGGGAAAAATAATTCACTAAATTAGTTAAATTTTTTCTAGCAATCTAGAAAACTGATTAAGGCCAATAATATATTTTTTAAATTACAACTTTAAACACCATGTGTTTTAAAGAAATTTTTAGGTAATCTTATTCTAGATCTAAATTGCTAACTGTTTCTATAGAAATTGCCGGAGGACTCATGAAGACGGAATTTACTGGGAAACTTCAGGGGAATAGATGTTCGTAAGAGCCTTGGGTCAAAGCTCTGATTATGTGATTAATTTATTGTATCACTTGAGAGGAGTCATATTAAGACCATGAGTCTCAACCATAAAATGAGGGGTTGGCTATGCTCTCCAAGGTACATTCTAGTTTGATATTTATCAACTGAGGTGTGAAAGAAAAATTGAGGTATATCTGAATAAACTCTTAAAGCCTTCGAATCTTTTTTTCTCCTAATATAATTCTTCATCTGGCTAATTCCTTCTCACCCTCCAGGTTGTAGCTAAAATACAATTTCTCCCCCTTTGCCTCCTCCTCCATTACTTCCAAATGAGATCAGTGGGCCTCCTATGTTCTCCTACAGCACCCTGTACTTACGCCCATCAAATAAATTATAGACCACACAATTAATTGCCTATTTTCTTAAAAGAGAGTGCCAAGTATCATACACATTGTATCTCCAACATCTAGGATAATGTTCTGCATTAACACATGCACAATAAATATGTCAAATGAGTGAAATATTAAAGCCTGTATTCATAAAAGTAATTTTTATAAGTTCTGCCTTAGAAGTACTAAGTACAGTCCAAGTAAAGTGAGTAACTGCACCAAATGCAAATGAAAAATTTGAATGGTACCTGTATACAGAAAAATAAAACTAGGATGAAAAAAGGGAGGAAAAGAAGAATAGGAAATATGGCTACTTAATTATACTTCCTTTCAATTTTTGTTATTGTTGTTATTACTTTTATGTGAAAGAAGATGATGAGTGACCAGAAATTTTGTTACGTTGGGCAGATTGAGTGAATGCTTTCTTAGGATATTTCGAATGAACAAAACATATTTACTATTAAAAATGACACGAGTTATTTTCACCTAGGAAATTTAAATGCATACTCTTACATATTCAGCCTGAAAAGCAAACTAAATATATTGGAAGTATGTAGCACAAAGTTACTTAATTGTTCTTGCCTTCTAAGTAATGACTAGAAGAATATATAAAGACAAGAAGAAGGCAAAGTAATACTATCTGTCTTTGTAGTAAAAACAAAAATTCATAAGGTATTGAGTATAAGCTAATCCATAAATATACCTGGGGGAAGAAAATGTGCTACAGAAAGTAAATATGTATTTTGCTCAGTTGTATGCGTGCTCACACTGTTCTTAAAAATCTTCTTTTTTCAAAAAAGAAGATGTCATAAAAGATGACAAAGCACCATAATTCTCCTTGTTCGAACTTCTCGAAGTGCATTTTTTATATATCAAAGGTCAAACTCACAGGCTTGCTCAGCACGGAAAATAAAAAGCAAGTTCTAAGAAAATAGGTTACAAATGTTAAATGCTTCAGGTCATCAGGCCTGCCTGAAAGGGATTTCCTAACAAGGTTTGGAATACAGAAACAAGGGATGGCATGACGCAAAGTAACCTTCATCAGAAATGTTCCTGAAGGAAACTATCTTTACATCATGTAAAAACCTCACATCTAGAACTACAACACATTCTTTTTTCCCCCCTGAGGACAAAATACAGAAAGATAATGTTCTTTTTATTTTTTATAATTTTAAAGATTTTATTTATGTGTATATGTATTTATTTATTAGAGAGAGAGCGAGCGCGCATGCACGTGTACATCTGAGCAGGGGAAGGGAGAGGGAGAGGAGGCTGGGGACTGACTGGCTCTGAATAGGAAACCCAACACAGGGCTTGATCTCAGGACCCTGAAATCATGACCTGAGCTGAAACCAAGGATTGGATGCCTATCTGACCAAGCCATTCAAGTGCCCTAATGATGTTCTTTAAAAAAAAAAAAAAAAAAAAAAAAAAAAAATTGTTGTTGTTTAATTTATTCTCTGGAGAGGAAGACAGAGCACAAACAGGGGGAGAGGCCAAGAGAGAAACAGACTCCCTGCTGAGCTGGAAGCCATAAGCAAGGTTCAATCCCAGGACCTGGAAATCATGACCTGAGCCCAAGGCAGACTCTCAACCACCATTTTTTAGAAACCAAATTTTGGTTTGCCAAAATTTGAAAAACAAACCTTGAAAGCCTGTAAAGTTGTTCTTGATATGGAGCTGTCCATATTATCTGAACATAGAGGAACTTGCTAAGAAGTAATACTAGAAAATTCTGCTGTGCAACTGCACATAACAAGAACCTAAGGCAATTTCTATTATTAAGCTTTCTTAAAATGTAAAGATTATTATTTTAAGTGAGATATATAGTAAAAGTCTTAATGCTGACCTAGTTTAAGCCATTTAAGACAAAGTGAATTTACTAACTAATAAGCATATATTTTCCTAATCTTTAAGAAATGTAATATGTAAAGATGAGATACTAATTTTTAACTCCTGACTACTCAGATACATCTCTGTAACACAGGTGAACATGCTGAAGTATATTTGAATTTCTACTGGAAAACAAACATAGACATTAACTACTGAAAGTAACTGCTGTCTAGCAGGAGAATGCGACTGGGAGCCAATTTTTGATTTGGAATTCCTGATTTTCACTTGGTTCATGATTTATACTCTTAAAAAGAGTGTTTGCATTTACTAGCTGTGTGAGCTTGAGCAAGTTATAAGGTACTTTTCTCTAAATATCTCTCTGACAATGAAAATAAAACAAATCAACCAATATGTAGCAGAAGTCAACATTTTATTTTCTTTCTCTCTTCCCTTCCCTGTGCAAAAGCACTATGTGATTTAAGGGTCCATTAATGAAGCATTAAACCAAAGAATATTATAAATTTCAGTTTTGGAAATGTTCTTAAAGTTCTATGAATTCAATTCCATCCTTTCCTATATGACATAAAGCAGACCCAGGAAATTTAGGTAACTTGGGCAAAGTCATAAGTAGTACCAGCCAGAGATAAAACTTGTTCTCTAAACTTGTAGTCCAGTGGGGTTCCCAATTACACCTTCTTCAGAGGTTGTACTGCCTTTATAAAATTCTTGTATGTAGCTTCTTATTTAAGCAATGATTCTACCAAACCACACTGTCTTGGAAATGTTCAAATTTTTATGTCCTCTCCTTGGTTTACTGAGCAACCAAGTTCAGTCAAAACTATTTATGGCCATTTCTTCTTCTCTAATACAGAAATAAAAATGCTCACTATTATAAAGGTTCATAAATATTTGCATCCTAGAGCTACGCACTGAATGCACCCACACATGGTAATGACTGACAAAAAATGAGAAAAGAATAAATGATCTTGAAGACTGAAATTACAAAATGTCAATGAACTGAAGAAGGACACATTAAGGAAATTCTTTTCGATGAGAAAGCACAAAGTAAAATATGAAATATTATGCAACCAACCTACAAACTTAAAAAAAAACAAAAACCCAAAGACATTGACAGCACACTGAGATAAGCTCTTGTTGCAGAAAATCCAGGTTTGAAATACTGCTCTAGAACTACTTATTAGAATATTGAATATTATGTAGGAGGATAAATTAAATTCTTTCCAGGCTGATTTGTAGAGCCTACTAGATAAAACCTTTCCCTAAAAAAAAAAAAAAAAAAAAAAAAAAAAAAAAAAAATCAGACAGTCTTTCTACAGTTTAAAACACAGAGAAAAGGTCCCATGAGGTGTCCCTGTGCACAAAACTGCCTCAGTTTTCCTTATACAGAACTCCCCTCCTTTTTTTTTTTTTTTAAATATTTTATTTATTTATTTGACAGGCAGAGATTACAAGTAGGCAGAGAGGCAGGCAGAGAGAGAGAGGAGGAAGCAGGCTTCTTGCTGAGTGGAGAGCCTGATGCGGGGCTCAATTCCAGGACCCTGGGATCATGACCTGAGCTGAAGGAAGAGGCTTTAACCCACTGAGCCACCCAGGGGGCCCCAGGACTCCCCTCCTTAAGCAGAACATCATTTCCTTGAAATGTTGCTCTCACCATATTTCTGTTGAGTATAAATCATGAACTAAGGGAAAATATTTAAGATATAAAAGGGATAATACAGAATCTATCATAAAAGGGAAGAATATGTGAAGAATGTCTTAGAAAACAGGATGCCTTCCATTTTTCTACACTTCTGGATTTGAAGCTGAATTCAAAATAAGTGCACTTTTTATGGTGATTAAATGCAAATTTTAATCGGCTAGCATTGGCATGATTAGAAATATGTATTCTGTTCTAGATGAAAACTCTTTGTCTTATTGAGAAGTGGGAATAAAACAATAAATCATCCTTAAAAGACAGTGGAAATTTTTAAACTTTGAGATTCAATAGTGGAATTATAAATTGAAGCCCAGGTGGGTGGATCAGTTATATTCATTTTTCATGTTACTTTGTACAAGTGTTTCCTCTCCACACATGTGATTTTGGAAATGTCTGTTTAATCCAACATTAATGTGTTTCCACTGTAGTAAAATTCTTTTAAGAAAGTAATGATTATAAGATGACCCTCTGCTAATTGTCAGGCATGTTTTTTACATTCATCTAATTTTCATCCTCAAAGCAAGTCCTTTGAGGTTTATATCATTGTTTATATTATTTATATTATGTCAAATCTTAGTGGTAAGTGAATTACTTGCAGATATAACAGAGTTGGGATGACACCTAGGTCTGTCATTTTGGTTTTTTTGTGTATGTGTTAAATTATTAAATTATATAATTTAATTCATATCACATATTAATCTAACAAATTTTCATTTAAGTATTTTAACCATTTTCAGTAGAGTTGCAAAGCAAGTTATCTAATATTTATATATGTGTTTTTCCCCATCTTTATTGAGATATAATTGGCATAAAACCTTGTATAAGTTTGTGTTGATTTGATACATTTATGTCTTATACTATTGGTTACCATCATAGCTTTGGCTAACAGTGACATAATGTCACATAACTCCATTTCTTTTTTGAGGTGAAGACATTTAAGATCTACTCGATTAGTGACTTTCAAGAATGTAACATAGTCCTGTTACTTATATTCACAGTGCTGTATTACTAGATTTCCAGAACTTAGCCATCCTTTCACTGGAAGTTTGTACAATTTGTTCAGTATCTCGCATTTCCCCTATCCCTCATTCCGGGTAACCACCATTCTAGTTTCTGTTTCTGTGAGTTCAGTTTTTTTAGATTCCACATATAAGTGAGGTCATATGGTATTTGTCTTTTTCCTTGTTATTTCACTTAGCCTAGTGACCTCAAAGTCCATCCATCTCAACTTCCTTTTCATGTCTGAATAATGTTCTATTGTGTACGTAACAACACACCTTTATCCATTCATCCGTTGGTGAACTGTTAGCTTGTCTCCAAATCTTGACTATAGTAAATAATGCTGCAAAGAACATGAGAATGTAGATATCTCTTCAAGATATTGTCTTTGTTTCGTTTGAATATATACCCAGAAGTGGGTTTACTGGGTCATTTGCTAGCATGGGGTTTTTGTTTCAAGTTGTTGAGGAATCTTCCTACTGTTTTCCAAAGTGGCTGCACCAGTTTACATTCCACCAGCTGTGTACAAGTGTTTCCTTTTCTCTACATCCTGGCAAACACTTATCTCTTATCTTCTTCTTCTTCTTTTTTTTTTAAGATTTTATTTATTTATTTGACAGAGAGAACACAAGTAAGCAGAGCAGCATGCAGAGAGTGAGGGGGAGACCAGGCTCCCCACCTTAGCAGAGAGCCTGCTGCAGGGCTCGATCCCAGGACCCTGAGATCATGACCTGAGCAGAAGACAGAGGCTTAACCCTCTGAGCCACCCAGGCGCCCCAGTCTCTTATCTTCTTGATGATAGGCATTGTCACAGGTATGAGGTGATAGTTCATCATGGTTTTGATATTCATTTCCCTGATGATTAATTATGTTGAACATTTTTTCATGTAGCCGTTGACCATTATTGTATCTTTCGGGAAAAAATTATTTATTTAATTCATCTGCCCATTTTTTAAAGTTAGTTAGTTAGTGGGTTACGTTGTTTATTTAAGTAATCTCTACACCTGATGTAGTGCATGAACCCATAACCCGGAGAATAAAAGTTGCATGCTCCACTGACTGAGCCAGCCAGGTGCTCCATCTGTCCATCTTTAAATTCTTTGTTATTGGGCGCCTGGGTGGCTCAGTGGGTTAAAGTCTCTGCCTTCGGCTCAGGTCATGATCCCAACGTTCTGGGATCCAGCCCAGAACCAGCCCCACCTGGGGCTCTCTGCTCAGCAGGGAGCCTGCTTCCTCCTCCCTCTCTCTCTGCCTGCCTCTCTGTCTACTTGTGATCTCTATCTGTCAAATAAAATAAATTTTTAAAAAATCTTTAAATTCTTTGTTATGGAACAGTAGAGTTCTTTGTACATTTGGGCATTAACCCTTAACAGAACTATTGTTTGCAAATATTGCTTTCTCATATTATTGATTGTTTCCTTTGCTATGCAGAATCTTTTTAACTTAATGTAGTCCCCTTATTGCTTTTTGCTTTTGTTGCTTGTCTTTTTGTTTTCACATCCAAAAAGTTGTTGTCAAGACCAATGTCTAGAGCTTTCTATGTTTTCTTGTAAGAGTTTTACAGTTTCAGGTCTTATGTTTAAGTCTTTAATCATTTTGAGTTAATTTTTGTGAGTGTAAAATAGGGGTCCACTTTCATTTTTCTGCATATGCTTCCCCAGTACTCCCAACACCATCTATCAAAGAGACTGTCTCTTTCACTCTGCGGATTCTTGGCTCTCTTGTGAAATATCAGTTGACTATTTATATGGAGATGTCTTTCTGAGTTTTTGATTCTTTTATTTCTTTTGCCTGTTTTTATGTCAGTACCATATTGCTTTGCTTACTATATCTTTGTAGTATAGTTTGAAATGAGGAATTGCGATGCTTCCAGCTTTGTTCTTTCTCAGGATTGCTTTCCTAGCCAAGGTCTTTGTGACTCCATATGAATTTTAGAACTGTGTTTTCTATTTATGTGAAAAGTCCCCACTGGGATTTTGATAAGAATTGTATTGAATCTTTAGATGATTTGGGGTAGTTCTTTCAAACAATGTGCAAATCCTCTCTTCAATCTCTTTTTGTCTTATCAGTCATTTGAAAAAATAAGGATATAAAAAATACTTAATTTTAGAATGATTATTCATGTAAAATGCTTAGAGTAATTCTTATTATGTAGTCTACTCTTTATAAAGGTTATTTTTCTCTAATTTAGAAATATAAACAGCTTTCTCTGAGTTGGGATAAAATTTAAAATAATGCAGACTAAATAAAATTTAAAAGTAATATTTGGGGGGATGTCTGGGTGACTCAGTTTGTTAAGCATCCATCTCTTGATTTTAGCTCAGGTCTTGATCTCAGGATTGTGAGTTCGAGCCCCACATCAGGCTCTAAGCATGAGCCTGTTTAGGATTCTCTCCATCTTCCTCTGCCCCTTTCTCCCCTCTCTGTCCCTCTCTAAAATAAGTTAATTAATTAATTAATTAATTAAAAAGTAATTTCTTTGATGACCAAACAAACTGTAAAGATCTAAGTTTACCACTCTCAATGCCTTTAAGTGATTTTCTTTTTCTTTCTTTTCTTTTTTTTAAAAGATTTTATTTATTCATTTGATAGAGAGAGACACAGCGAGAGAGGGAACACAACCAGGGGAGCAGTGGAGGGAGAGAGAGAAGCAGGCTTCCTGCTGAGCAGGGAACCCAATGTGGAGCTTGATCCCAGGACCCTAGGATTCTGACCTGAGCAGAAGGCAGATACTTAATGACAGAGCCACACAGGCACCCCCATTTAAGTGATTTTCTAATGAAAATTACTACAATTTGGCCCAAGGCCTATGAGGCCAAATACGGATTTTATGGATCTTATCTTTCCAGAAATGAACCATTGCTTTGCTATATACCAGAACTCAGGAAATGTCTTAATATACGAAAAGTTCTATTTTTTATTGGATATATTGTTGTGAACGGAAAAGCTTCAATAGAAATGATTAGAATGGTTGTTTTATAATAGAGAACTTTAAATATTGCAAGTGAAATAATTTACTTTATTGAAAAATACAAAAGTAAAATAATCAAAACTAAAATCAAACAAAAGTTTAAAATACAGGAAAGGGAATTTTAGCAGGAAATCATGATAAAAGAGTGACTTAACAGTTAATTCTGGACATTTAAATTGCAGTGACACAAGCTTCTGGTGCCAGTTAAGAGCTTTCTGCTCCAAATGTTCCAACAAGAAAATCACCAAGAGATATTTACCTTCCAAAAGCCCCTTCATGAAGTTCCCATAAAATAAAGGAATACCTGGGTCTCAATGCCTAAACTGAGCCTTTATCAGTAACTTATAGGTAATCTAATTTCCATAAAAAATTCTTGCTAGGCTTTAATTGATTTGTTAATGACAATATAAGATACATAGTTTATACTTTAACATATTGTATTATTTTGTAAACTAGATTATATTCAACATAGATTGTACTTTTATCCTTCTTTCTATTCTTTTCAATATGGTGAGTCAAACCCTAAAGGAAGAATTTTCTGTATTAGCTATTCTCATAAAAAAGTAGACAAGATGTCTTTTTTTTTTTTTTTACCTCTGAGATAACTTACAGAATTTTCTTCTATCCCCTAGAAAGAAGTTTTCTATTCCATTTCTAACTTGTGCCTGTAAATATAAAAATTGACACCTTTTGACAACTCAATGGAAACATAAGTCAAAACTTTTCCTAAGAAAGTATCAATAGATAAAGAATACACTAAGATAAATAAAATTAAAAATTAAACAGTTGAAATATAAATATAGACTGTAATTTAGTTTATAGTATTGTACCAACCACCTGATTTTGATGATTGTATTATAGTCATGTAAAATGTTATCATTGAGGGAAAATAGGCAAAGGGCACATGGACCTCTGTATTATTTTTACAATTTCCAGGTAGACTTTAACATTATTTTGGAATAAAAAGGTTTTGTTTTCAACCCAAATATGGTAGAAAATTTTTATACTAGAATATTTACTCCTAGCATCATTTAGTCCACATGTTAGTAAATGAAGTGATGAAGCATTTGTCATATTCATCATTTCCAGCACGTGGCTCTCTGTTACCAATCCTCCCTGTCAATACTGTAATTAACCGTGTTGGATGCAGGAGAGAAATGACATACCTAGAAAACTTCTAGCGTATTCCCTTATTGTGTTTAGCTCTCAAAAATAATCAGGTCCAGAATATCTTACTAAAATACTTTGGGTAGTGTACACAATGGTGTTTCCTTAATGAAGCTCTGAAATTCATGTTTCATTTTTCTGCCTCTGAAATAAACCTAATTACATTAAACTAGCTCCCACCAAGAAGGCATCAAAAAGATCTTTCTCGTGCATCATTCTTTCCAAATGCTTTTATCAATGTGTATGCCAAGAACAAGGGTCATTTTATGGGACACATGAGAATATATATATATATATATATATATATATAAAATCATTTTACGAACTCTAAAGCAAAAAGTACCCATAAAGATGCTGTGATCATTTCTGTTTGAATCACTCTAACGAAGTCTTCAGAATGCTTCTGAATGAGATGAGACGAAAGTATATGGCCTTTTACTGAAGAGATTAGACTCTGCAGTGGGTAGATGGAGTTAGACAACTCTCAGTATGTCCGAATCTCCATTTCCTATGAAAACAGAGATAAAGAATCAGGAATTGTGAAGATTTTTTGTTATGTAATTATGTTAAATTGTCTAGGACAATTGTTAGCATATATAAGAAACTTGCATATAATGTTTCATTCCCCTCATTCCCTTTAAAAGACAGAAATTAAATTATCCTTTGACAAGTGAATCCCACATTCCTTAAGAGAACGTGTCCTGTCCATTATTAAGCTCCAGGTTCTACGGTCATTTGGAGATAATGTCTTGAGTATTTTTGCATTGACTATTTAAGGACTAACAGGAGCCCTGAAGCTCTAAAGATGAAATACACAGACTATAAGTAACAGAGAAAGCATTTCCTGTTATTATAGCTACACAGTAATACATTATATTGATTTGAATTTTTATTATCCTGAATTGTTTTTAACATAACACAGCTTTCATTGTGAAACCAAACTGGACCAGACTGTCAGCATTTAGCACAGTGCCTGACACATAATACCCAGAAATGTTCGTGGGATGAATAAATGAATGAATGAAATACTTCTCTAGTGATATTTGGGAAAAGTAGTTAAGTGATTCAATGCATTTCTTTTATGCAGCTACAAGAACAAGTAAGACATAATTATTAGGATATGTTGTACAGTTTTATAGAAAAGTTTCAGAAGAACATCACTGAACAGGCCATCATTTTAATCTAAACCACAATGGCTTAAATTTATAGTAACCTCCTTTTGTATGGTTCTAGGTGATTAATTACATACAGATCCTGATAATGGAAGTATGTGCTAACAACAATATTAAAAAGGAAACTAGTTGCTCAAAAATTATCAGTGGGGCACCTGGGTGGCTCAGTGGGTTAAGCCTCTGCCTTCGGCTAGGGTCATGATCTCAGGGTCCTGGGATGGAGCCCTGCATCGGGTTCTCTGCTCAGCGGAGAGCCTGCTTCCCCCTCTCTCTCTGACTGCTTCTGCCTACTTGTGATCTCTCTGTCAATAAATAAATAAAAACTTTTAAAAAAATTATCATAAGTGACTCTTAATCTCACAAAACAAACTGAGGGTTGCTGGGGGGAGGGGGTTTGGGAGAAAGGGGTGGTATTATGGACATTGGGGAGGGTATGTGTTTTGGCGAGTGCTGTGAAGTGTGTAAACCTGGTGATTCACAGACCTGTACCCCTGGGGATAAAAATATATGTTTATAAAAAATAAAAAATTATATTAAAAAAAAAATTATCAATGAATCTTTTGTCAAGTGGTAGAATTAGAATGCCTATGTAAGAACGTGGAATTCAACACCATATGCTTGATAAAAAAAAATGCATTTTCTATGTGAATAAGTAATGAAATATTAAAATTCATCCATTCATTCTCAAGATCTCCAGCATCAGTCTTTCATCCCTACTTGCTCCTGGCTACCGCAGTTATTCCAATGCCTGAATCTTTAGGACCGGCCCACTGCACTCTTCAACTGCTGCTTGCTCAAGTGTCAGTCTCTCCATTATAGCCATAGCAGCTGTCCCCAGGTATATAATCACCAAGTGACATGATGTCTACAATGAGTCCTATCATGTCTTATAGCTCTATTAGCCTCAGTCACCAACAGAAACTTACACCTGTGCCCCTTTCTAGTCAATCCCAAAACTTGGTCAGCAGCATTCCCTCTGTTGCTGTAAAAAGTAAATTAGCAGTACTTGTTAATGAACTACATGTAAATGGACTCAAAGAGTATATATTTTCATGTCTGGTTTCTTTCCTTTTGCCAGACAAAAGAAGTTTGAAATCTATTACTGTGTTGTATCAATAATTTATTCCTTTTATATTGAGAGGTAGTACATGTTCTGAATACATTACAATTTGTATATACATTTTCCTATTGTTAGACATTTGGATTGTTTCTAGTGTTTGGCTATTGTAAGTAAAGATACTATTAATATTCTCTTATAAGTCTTTGTGGACATATGTTTTTTATTTTTCTAATAAATGCCTGTTTAAGGTAGCATATATTTAATTAATCTTTTCAATTATTTTATATAGCAGTTATCTTACATCTACTAGAAATCTTTTGTCAATCTTTATATATATTTATATAAAGAGAGAACATACATAAATATATATAAATATAAATATATATATATATTTTTTTCCTCCCTGTATGTAATTTGTCCCCTTATGTCTTTAATGTAATCTTTTCATAAGATATTTTGAATTTTGGTCTAGTTCAAATTTTCTTTTTTTCTTTTTTTCTTTTTTTTTTTGACTAGTGCTTTATGATTCTTTCCAAAGAATATTTGTCCACCTTAAGTTTGTGAAGTTTGTGAAAGTTTTCTCCTATGATTTCTTCTAGAATTTTTGTAGATTTAAAAGTTATGTTGAGATCTTTGAGCTGTCTTCAGTTAACGGTAGTGTCTGCTATAAGGTATGGGTTTAAGTATATTTTGTTTTATTTCAAAAGACAGTTTGTGCACCATTTGTTCAAAGGATTTATTTTTTTGTTTGTTGCTTTGGTTGCAAATCAGTTGACTGTGTAAGTATCAGTATATCTTTGAACTCTCCATTCTGGTCCACTTATCTATATTTCTAGATTTAGCTATTCTATTTTAATAACCACATGTTAAAGTAAGGCTTTAAATCAGGAAATGCAATTCCTCCAAATTTGTTACCTTACATTATTGTTTTGTTTGTTGGAGATCCATCGCTTCTCGGCCTTTTGGCTAAGATCAAGTGTAGTATCTGTTCTTATCAGTTTGTTGGAGATCCTTTGCATGACCATTTAAGTTTTAGGATCAGTTTGTTAATATTTACAACAAAGACAGATGAAATTTGGATCAAGGGTGCCTGGAGTTTATACATCAGTTTGAGGATAAGTGAAATTCTATTATCAATTTATCTTTGCAATATGATACAGTGTTCAGTATAGAGGTCTTGCATTTTATCTGTTAAATTTGTTAAATTTCTCCCTGATTATCTTATTCTTGATGTTACTGAAATAAATGTTTATATTTTAATTTTATTAATTGCTTTGATTAACATATAGAAATACAATTAATTTCTATATATTATGTTGTATGAAATGAAATTTCTAAATTTTCTTATTAGTTCCAGTAATATTTTTTATAGATTTCCTAGGAGTTTCTTTGGAAATAATTATATTAACTATAAATAAAGACAGTTTAAATTCATTTAATTCAATCTCTACTTCAATTTGGTAATTTGTGTTTTCCTTTTTTTTTTTTTTTGTAGGTAAATCTGGAAAGTTTTTTAACCTTTAGAGAGAACTAAGTTTTGTCTTTTAAAATTTTTATCTACTGCTTTTCTTATTTTTTTTTTTAATTTCATTGCTTGCTCTTATACTATTTTTTTTTTTAAGATTTTATTTATTTATTTGACAGAGAAATCACAAGTAGATGGAGAGGCAGACAGAGAGAGAGAGAGAGGGAAGCAGGCTCCCTGCTGAGCAGAGAGCCCGATGCGGGACTCGATCCCAGGACTCTGAGATCATGACCTGAGCCGAAGGCAGCGGCCTAACCACTGAGCCACCCAGGCGCCCACTCTTATACTATTTTTAAATAACTTTTACTCTGGGATTAATTTGTTTTTCCTTTCCTTGCTTCTTAAAAACTTAGAATTATTGCTTTAGTTATTTTTTTCTTCATATAGGGATTTAAAAGTATAAGTTTCTAAGAAATGCTTTTACTATATCCGCTAAATGTAATGTGCTATGTTTTCATCATTATTCAGTGAAAATATTTTCCTACTTCTTGGTGGTTTTTTAGAATATTCATAGTTTAGTTACAAAAGTGTACTTAATTTCCAAATATTTGCATATTGTCTAGATCTTTTATTGTCATTGGTTACTAGTTTAATTCTAGATATGTTACTGTTATTGGTTCCTAATTTAATTCTATGATAGTTTTAGTTCAGAATTTGTAATATTTGTCTTTTAACGATTTTATTATTTATTTGAGAAAGAAAGAGTATGTGTGCATGTACAAACTGGGGGAGGGGCAGAAGGAAAGGAGCAGGAGGAGAGACAGAATCCTGAGTGGACTTCTGTGCTGAGTGCAGAGCCCTACCTGGGACTGGATCTCATGACCCTGAGATCATGACATGAGCCAAAACCAAGAGCCAGTCACTCAACAACTGAGCCACTCAGGCACCCCAGAACTTATAAGATTTTAATCTTGAGTTAGGTTCATTTTATAGCCAAGCAGAAGTTTGCCTTGGGGAACATGCACAAAGTTTACACATTTTGTACTTGTTGCAGTCCTATTCAAATAATGTCAATTAGATCAAGTTGTTTAACAAAGGTGTTCAAATTTTCTTAATCCTTACTTATTTTTTTTTTCTTGTGGATCCTCCCTGGATTAACAGGTTCCTATAACCAAATGTCTGTTACATATGTCAGCTTTAATGTCTAAAAGGTATTTCAGACTTCACAAAGGAAACTTTTGCCCAAATATGTCCCCCCACCAAGTCTCCACTAATTCAATAAGTTCCCCCACCATTCATCCCTTTGTCCTTTGCTCAGGTCAAACACTAAGAATAATCTTTTCTTTCTTTTTCTCTCTCTCCTTCTCTTTTTTAAAATCTTACACACCACTTTCAATCCATTAATGGATTCCATTCCATTCCATTCTACCCCAATGTCAGATGAAATCTGACATTTTATTGACATCGCTGCTGTTAAATCTGCAGTCCTGTCATGGTATCTTTCACTGACTGTTCTCACTGCACTGTCCCTCTGCTCATGTCTTCACATCCCAGTTGTCAAAAAGAGCCAGGACAATCTCGTTAAATCCTCCTTTGGCTTCCTATTGCAACCAGAATTACATAAACTCCGTATCATAATCTCTACAGGCCCTACATGAGCTGGCCTCTTCATATTTCTCCAATTCATCTCAGGTTACTCTTCCCCTCCTTCATTATTCTTCAGACATGGTAGCTTCCCCCACTCCCACCAGCAAGTATTGGGGTTTGAGGATTTGGCACTTCCTATTTTTTTTACTTGGAGTAGTAGTCTTCCTCTAGATTATCTGATTACCTTTTTCTCTTTATGAAATTCTCAACACAAATACCAACTCTTCAGAGGGACCTTCCTTGACTTCTCCAATTCAAATACTACCCACCATCACTTCCTCTTTTTCAAGACCCTTTTATTCCCTGAAACTATTTTATTCAGTTGTTTATATGTTCCTTATCTTCCTTATTTCTGGAATGTAATATTATTAAGGGAGGAGATAGATAAATGGTGTTCAGTGCTCCTTGCTCCTGTTGTATACCTTCTCTCCTCTTGTGCAGTACCTGATTCATGGTATCTACCCAATAAAGACTGATTGATTAAATAACTCCATCTCTCCGAGTTGGGACAAGAGACCCAGGCATTTGATTTGATAAATATTCACAGATTTCACTAGATATGTGGCTTTCTGATAGAAAGCCATGAATGGGAAGATTCCTGTAAGTCATTCCCCTTTGAAAGAACCCTCACTTTTTCAGTTTCACTTAAATCCCTTCACTATATTTTAAATCAGTTCCCCCTATCTCAAGCCAGTATATGAGGAACAGCTGCCTGCTTTTGCCATTTAAAAACCATCATAAAGTTAAACCTCTTCCTTCTTTCCAAACGAAATAATTCTGCCTTAAAAAAAAAAAAAAGTCCTGCCATTTTTAATACTTCATAAAGTTCTGTATGCTTACCCTTGAAGTTTTTCTGTGCTTTATTTGCAGCCTTAGCTGATTGAACTTTTTGCCATAAGCAAATGTTCTGTATCTGTGCTGTCCAATACAGCAAACCCCTAGCCATATGTGTGTAACAAGAAACTTAGTGGCTGAATTTTAAAATTTTATTTAATTTTAATTAATTGAAATTTAAATATCTACATGTAGTTAGTGGTCACTGAGTTAAAACAGTTCTTTTGGAAATTGTGGAATATTCTATATACTCTGAGGAAGAAACACATTTTACTTATTAGTTAGTGACCCTTATTAAATATGAAATAGGATATTATTTTTAAGTTTTGGGGGGAAACATGCTCCAACACATTATTTAAAGCAAATTTTGAATTTAGATTGTCTTAAACTTGACTTTAATTATAAAATTGATACTAGAACATTAATTAGGTATATAAAAATCTTTTATGGAGGAAGTTGACATTAAGAATTTTTATTTACATATTTTTATGTATTTATTTATTTTTATGTATTTATGTTTTTTATTTATGTATTTATTATTTTATTTTATTTATGTATTTATGTATATTTATGTATTATAAAAATTTCTAATATGACTCTAAATTAAGAATTTTTATTTATGGGGGTGCCTGGGTGGCTCAGAGGGCTAAGCCTCTGCCTTCAGCTCAGGTCATGGTCTCAGGGTCCTGGGATCGAGCCCTGCATGGGGCTACCTGCTCAGCGGGGAACCTGCTTTCCTGTCTCTCTCTGCCTGCCTCTCTGTCTGTCTCTCTGCATACTTGTGATCTCTGTCAAATAAATAAATAAAATCTTAAAAAAAAAAGAATTTTTATTTATGTATTATAAAAACTTCTATGATGTTCCTCATATATGGTGATATCTTCTTGAGGAAATGAAATATATAGAACTATTTGGTTTTCCGAAACTTTTAAAAAAGATTTTATTTACTTATTTATTTATTTGAGAGAGAGAGAGAGAGAACACAAGCAGGGAGAGGGAGCAGCAGACTCCCTGCTGAGCAGGGAGCCCTACATGGGGCTTGATCCAAGGACCCTTGGATCTTGACCTGAAGCAAAGGCAGACGCTCAACTAACTGAGCCACCTAAGTCCCCTGTTTTTTTTTTTAACTTTTTGAAGTAAATGCCTTTTAGGCTTGGTTTTCCTCAGACACCATTTAATGATGCTGTGTTTAAACTTCTTCACACTAATGAAACCCCTTGATGTTGTGCTTATTTTCAATTCCAAGGTTAGGGATGTCTATTAATTAGAGACAGCTGGAGACATTTAAAAGTTAACCTCACATATCTGGGTCATGATTATGTCATGATATCCAGGGTGCTTTCTGATTGAAATCACTGTTCATTAAACATGTAAGCAAGATTTATGACAAATTTAGCTATCAAACACATTTTCCTATTTCAGAATTCCTATGTTATATCCTCACTTCTGATTTGGGGGTTTAAAATGAGCATTACCTTTATTTTGTGTTTTACAAATAAGAAATGTCTTGGTTTAAGAAATTAATGTATATTTGCTAGCTTATTTAATTGAGCTCGTCAAAACACTGTTTCCAAAACTCATCTATGTTGAGTAAATTGGATACGAAATATAAAACCAATGTCTTTTACATTGAAATTTTAGTACTGCTGCCAGTCACAAAGCATGCCTGTAGCTCATACATTTCTATACCACCTCTAATACCTCAGGTTTATTTAAGACAGAGATTTAAAAAACAAAAAAATAAGGTCAGTTAAAGCCTTCCAGATGTCATCTGTGTTACAGCTAACCCTAAATAGGAAGCAGAACATATGGTTCATGAAATAAAGGGAATGGTGGACCATCATATTTTTAGGACTCCATGAATATACCATCCCCAAACCTCTTTTATTTTCCTTTCCCCTCCTTCATGGAATTAGCTATTTCTGACTTGATATGGCAGAAGTATAATCTTTAAAGAAAATTAGCAGTTAACAAGATAATGCTTCAATAGCATTGAAATATCATTTAAATTTACCACCCACACTCTAGAATGTTAATAAGCTAGGGGTAACACATTTTACAACCATGTTTCTTTCAACCTTTCTCTGCCTCTTTCTCTGTTACACACACATTCACACATGCACAGGCACACCATAAAGATCTTGGCTTTAGCAAAAGTTGGTCTACTTGCATAGTATCTAATATGCTCTTATCTTTTGTTAGTACACACAAATTATAATAAATTCTCAGTAAAATAAATGTGCAGTGTTGTTTTTGTAGAGTTGGAGTCTACATATAGATGGGCAGGATTTCCCTCCTGTACAGAAGGTGGTACTGCTCAAAAGCCACGAATTTCATTAGTGCTAGGACAACTGAAAACTGTGACCTTGGTGCTCATAAATGTGAGACATTTTTCGTCTCTCTTCTTTAATGATGCACATGAATGCTAATTCCTGTGTTGTGATGAATAGTAAGCACACCAACAACTAGGTTTGCCACTATCAATGGTGAAAATAAGAGATTTACTAGAAAGTTTTCCCCATAAAAAGTCCAAATTTAATTAAATGAAATCCATTAGGGAGTGTCCCAAAGACATCACAGAAGAAAGGAACAACAAATGACATATATATACAGTTGATAGTATTATATATGTAGTTGATGAGATGAAGAAATAAACACTAACATAATATATATATATATACACACACACACACACACTCTCACACACACACACATACTGGAATATATATATATTATATAAAATATATAATTTATAATATATAATTTATATATTTATATTTTATATTAAATGTATAATTTCTATAAAATATATATATTTTTAAATCTAGAAATTGAGGATTTACAAACAACAGCATCCTTTGTATGAACCAATACATGGCACGGATTAGTCTTTTTAGCACAGATACACACACATGCACACGTACTATATAAAGTCTTCAACTCTAAAGTTTTTTCTTGATATAGTTCTTAGGTTTTTTGATTCATAGAATTCTCATATGGATCTTCCTTTGTGTACAAATCTTATGTTTTCACATCTTTCCTGAAGCTTGACCAGAACCTCTCTCTTTTCAAGAACTTGAGAGAGAAGGCTTTCAAGTGTTTCACTGTATTCTGGTACACTCAACAAAGGTTTGTTGAGCTGTAATTTTTTATCTCCTAGATAAACCAAATTACTGTATTTTCCTCCAGACAACTTTAAGCTTAAAAAGTCTTAGGAGTGGGGGCACCTGGGTGGTTCAGTGGGTTAAAGCCTCGGCCTTTGGCTCAGATCATGATCTCAGGGTCCTGGGATCGAGCCCCACATCGGTCTCTCTGCTCAGCGGGAAGCCTGCTTCCTTCTCCTCTCTCTCTGCCTGCCTCTCTCCCTGCTTGTGGTCTCTGTCTGTCAAATAAATAAACAATTAAAAAAAAAATAAGTCTTAGGAGCAGAAACTGAAAGATAGCTTTTCTTTCTTTATGTATTTGGCAGATTTTATTCTATAATATTTTGCTTCCATATTGTTAGTCTCAAATTTATCTTTAAATTTAAAAAATTTAGATCCCACAATAATTTACATTTTATTAAACAGAAACAGGTGTTAAATGATACCATCTTGAGAATTGAAATAATATAAGCATTAGCTAGTAAAAACAATGGAGTATTTAAATCACTCCCAAGAGATCTGTTTCCTAAAATTTAGGGTGACTTTGCCTTTATTAGTCTTGCCACAGGTTTGTTGATCTTATTCATATTTTCAGTGAACCAACTTTTGGCTTTGTTGAAGCTCTTTGCTCCATTTTTTTCCTTTCTATTTCATTAAGTTTTGTCCAAAATTGTACTGTGTTATATCTTTCACTTTATGGTTGTTGTGATTTTTTTCTGATTTTTTTAAGGTGAAATTTGTATCGATTAATTTTCAAATTATTTTGCCTTGTTTTCTTTTTATCCCCCTTTTCACAATTAAAATAAAAAAATAGCAAAATCGAACAAATGCAGGAGTTCAAATATATTTGTTACATGAGTTTGGGAAGGAGAGACGTAAATATAATATAAACAAACACAACTTGTAACTGAAAACATAGACAAAAACAGTCCAATGATTAGACATAGGTGTGTGCAAATGTAGATGAATCTATACAAGCATAATAATTAGGAAAAAATAAATCACTGAAAGATACTTCAAAGAAACAGAAAAGTACCTCAAAATTTTACTCCACAATAATAAATGCCAAAAGACAACAAATAAAACATCTTTAAGGGTTTTTGAAATCTCTTCATTCATTTTGTAATCAGAAAAAAACGATTTTAAATAGAATGTGAATACAACAAAGAATGATAGCAGTGAGCAGAATTAATTGTATCCATAGTAAAAGTGTAGTGACACAAAATAAACTCATCTACTAGTTTAGGCTGGCGATAAAAGGACCAAAGCTATATATAATTAGTAAATATGGGAAGGAAAAAGCAAATTTGTGTATTCTGAAGGAGTGTAGTATGGCATATTAGGGTTAGTGTAAATCTTAAATTATGGGTCACTTAACCCAGCCTCAACTTACCATATGGGAAATGGGACAATTATGCCAAGCCCACAGGATTATGTAAAGTAATACTGTTATTTCCTTACATATTCCATTTCCTCTCCATTTGATGAGAAATGTGTGGGAGGAGGCAATGTAAACTTCCAAGCTATATTCCAATATCCGGCATTATTCATGCTTGCTTTTTTTTTTTTTTTAAAGATTTTATTTATTTATTTGACAGACAGAGATCACAAGCAGGCAGAGAGGCAGGGAGAGAGAGAGGAGGAAGCAGGCCCCCTGCTGAGCAGAGAGCCCTATGTGGGGCTCGATCCCAGGGGCCTGGGACCAGGACCTGAGCCGAAGGCAGAGGCTTTAACCCACCGAGCCACCCAGGCGCCCCTCATGCTTGCTTTTATTGCTAAAGGTGAACCAAGAGGATTTGACAAATCCTTCTACCTAGAAGGGAAAGAAGAGCAAACTCAAAAATCATTGCAGCTACCTGGCTCCCCCAACCTCCCACCACCCCCCTTCAAAACCCTTAGGTTGTTTTTTGTTTTTTTGTTTCTTTTTAAAGATTTTATTTATTTATGTGACAGACAGAGATCACAAGTAGGCAGAGAGACAGGCAGAGAGAGAGGGGGAAGCAGGTTCGACACCGAGCAGAAAGCCCACTGTGGGGCTCGATCGCAGGACCCTGGGATCACCACCTGAGGGGAAGACACAGGCTTTAACCCACTGAGCCACCCAGGGGCCCCCCTCAGATTGTTTTTCAGAGTCCATAGTCTCTCATGGTTCATCTCCCCCTCCAATTTCCCTCAACTCCCTTCTCCTCTCCATCTCCTCAAGTCCTCTGTGTTATTTGTTATGCTCTGCAAATAAGTGAAACCATATGATAATTGGCTCTCTCTGCTTGACTTATTTCACTCAGCATAATCTCTGGGTGTGGTGCAAAAACAATGAATTCTGTTACGCTGAAAAGAAATAAAAATAGATAACTAAATAAAATGTCACTAATACAAACTAATAAATAAACAAATAAATAAAAATTATTTCAAATAAGACTGCAATTAACAAGCCTATACTAAATAATTCTCCAAAGTGTTTGTCTTACTTATCTAACCACTAATAATAAATGATAATTCTTGTTTCCTACTGATCTTCCTTTCTAAAATTTAGCTGTATTGTTGAATTGCTTTCTCTGTTAATGCAACTGACAATCATCTCATGTGTTTATTAATGTTGTTGTGTTCTGCCTTGATTTTTTTGTTTACTTCCTTTGCCACTTTTTTTTCTAAGAAGAAGCTTTGTTTATTTTTATTAATTTGTAAGATATGTGTACATATTCTGAACATGAATCTTTTGTAATAAACATTCTAAATATTTTCCCCTTAAAAAAAAAATCATTCCAGGGTCCTAGGTCTAAGTAACTAGAACAATGGCATTGTTTTGAAGAAAGTTTGGGCTTACAATTTATTTACTTTTTGAATTTAGATCTATGTTCAAGGTATCAGTAACAAAATGTGGATATATGAAAAAGAGGCAGAATTAGAAGAGCCAAACCATTCATTATACTATAGATGGGTTAACACTGAGAGAATTTTGTGCTGGAACATTTTAGTGGAGGTAGAAATGCTGCAGTTAAGCAAGCAACTATCCATTGAAATGTGGAACTTGAAAGACAATTTGGATTTGCTTTTACACTGCCACAGAAATTTTAAAGGTCAGTGTTCTTAAAAATTTAATCTGTCTCCTCACTTTTTAGGTACAAAGTTTAGGTAAAACAACAGTTTTAGAGATAAATTCAAGATGTTTAATGAATGAATGAATGAGGGGGAATAAAATATAGTTTCTTGTTAGTTTAAGTCTTAAAGTTAGATTTTCTGTTGTTTTTTGTTATGGGGAGACATGCAAAGTGAAAATAGAAAATCAGGATTTAATATTAGGCCAACTTGATCAGGCAGTTCAGTAAAATAATATCATGGAACATAAAATGGAGCCGTTGTAGAGGCTGGAGTACAACCAATGCATTGTAATAGACAAGATGAGGCAGGAGAGTTGCACATGGATGCTCAATGGAACCAATAATAGGAGGAAAGTCAAGGAGAAAGAGAATATTAAATAAAAAAAAAAAAATCAATGTTGGAACAAGGAGATCATTGGCAACCTTCAAGAGAACAAACAGAATATGAAATTTTTAAAAAGATTTAATTTTGGATCAAGAAAATCATTGGCAACCTCCGAGAGAACAATTTCAGCAGAGCAGCGATGACGGAAGACAGCTGGCATGCAGTTAAGGCAGTGGGGGAGTAGACAAGAAACAAAGGCATCAATCCTTGAAGAGACATGGATAGTTTTTCAGGTTGGTGTTCTCAGGACAGATCACAATCCCTGGCATTTAGTAGGAATACTGAAAGCATTCTGAAAGGAATTGAATGGAGTGTGAGAGTTCAAGACTCTGGTTAAAGATTAGGAATGCAGAAAAGTTATTAGGTACCAGAGTGGGTTAAGGCCACAGAAATGATAGGAGTCATTATTGACATAGACCTGGGATCTTGAGCCAGTTGTTGATAGATCAGAGTATTATTGCCCAAGGAGTCTCAAAGATTCAGGCTAACAGTGAGGTGAAGGCCAAAGTTTCCAACAATCATCTGAACAACAGGTGGGGGGGGGGGTTCCCTCAAAATGGTATTATGCTAATCTTCTCCATCTAGTAAATTCTTTTTACCCTTCTTCTGCACTAAAGCCAATCCCTAGGCAGGACCAGAGAAGACTTAAGAGATAACAGAAAGGTGGTGCAGTTCTTGGGAAACTGAGTTGAAAGAGAGAAAGAGAGAAGCAGAAACAAAATTTGTAGTCAGAAGACAATATGTGCTAGGAAGGGGTTTTGTGATTGGTACGATTGGTACAATTTATTATTGGTATGACTGGGGGAGAAACGGAAAGCAAATATATGATGAAGCATGAGTTCTAAAAGAGGCCTTTCTGCCTGGAGCTAAAGAGGAAAAACAAGGAGAAAGGTATAGAAGAAAAGTTGCCAGGCTGATGGTGAGGAAAAATGCTGTATTCATATCACAAAATGTCAATCTTCTTGAAGAACAAAATGCTGGGTCATTTGATGAAAGGTCAAAAGAGAGTAATAAAACTGAAGATGTCAGAGCAGAATGGTTCCTGTGGAAGATTCATAAAGTAAACAGCAAAAGAAAAATTATGTATTTTCCCACCATTGAAATAATGGTCTAGGAACTATTTTGTTCATCATCACATATCATGATGAGTGCACAAAAAAGTGAGAATGAGCCAAGAATATGATAATAAAGCCCATCATATTTGGGTTAACCATGTCAAATTAAGCATATAATAGGTGAACGACCTCCTGCCCCCATCTGACTTATTCTTAAATATCCAGTCTTTAAGGTTTTCATATTAGTGTCTATCAGGACAACCTGTTAATTAAGCTTCCTACGTGTGGTTTATTTATGGGCTATAGACTTCCAAATATGAAAACATTGCTATTCTGGTAATGCTCCACAAATCAAGTTTTCAGAAAGAGTAGATTAGACTAGGAAAATATTCCCAGTCATCCATGAGACAAAACTATATTATCTAGTTTTAGATCTTTATCTCAAAAAGATCTTACTCTGACAGGTGTTTCACACACAAGTTCAATATCTGTGAAGTGAGGTCCTACTTGTAATCAAAAGGACTGTATTATTTTAAAATTTGTGTCGAACTTTCAACTTGCTATTTTAGGTATTTTTTTCCCTTCACTGATGCCGGGTTTCTTCTGATAAATCATTGGTCTATTAGCTCTTGGTAACTGTTAAGCGGGAATTTACTCTATTTTGTAATTATTTCTTTAGTTTTAGTTATTTATATCAATTATCAATTATCTCAATTCCCAATTCTTCTAGGTATTTACATCAATTATCAATTATATCAATTATCAATTATTTAGTTTTAGGTATTTATAACTAAAGAATTGTTTGGTCTCTTTTTTTAAATTACAGGTTCAATAATATTTGCACCTCAGCGCTGTGAGAGATCAATGGAACATAAAAATTCTCACTAATTCCAGACCACATGGATCTGTCTAGTAGGAGAGACAGGTATTAATAGCAAAATAATATGGTTGTATTTACATTGAGTAATTAAAAGCAAGTAAATCATAATTTTCCTCTCTGATCTAAGAAGATGATATAGAGAATATAGAAGGGGCACCTAGGTGGCTCAGTGGGTTAAGCTGTTGCCTTTGGCTCAGGTCATGATCCCAGGGTCCTGGGATCAAGCTCCGCATAGGGCTCTCTGCTCAGCAGGGAGCCTGCTTCCCTCTCTCTCTCTCTGCCTGCCTTTCTGTCTACTTGTGATCTCTATCTGTCAAATAAACAAATAAAATCTTAAAAAAAAAAAGAGAATATAGAAACTGTTAACTCCAATGGGTAATCATATCATAAATAGTATATATGATATACAACATCTAAAATTATATATGAATAACTATAGTATGGTTAATAATTATACATAAATGACATATAACTACATTAACCTTCTATGTATATTTATTCTATTTATAAGATAGCTAGTTGTACATATGGCTATATATATGTATTATATAAATGATAAAAGAGATAAAATAATATTATGTATATATAGGTATGCACATTATTTACCTAGACCTAGATAACATTAATTTAGTCTAAATGCTGAGATTTATTAGGATCTTTAGCTTTTTTTTTTTTTTTTTTTAAGATTTTACTTATTTATTTGACAGACAGTGATCACAAGTAGGCAGAAAGACAGGCGGAAGTGGGTGGGGAAGCAGGCTCCCCGGTGAGCAGAGAGCCCAAACCAGGGCTCGATCCCAGGACTTGGGATCATGATCCGAGCGGAAGGAAGAGGCCCCAACCCACTGAGCCACCCAGGTGCCCCAGGATCTTTAGCTTTAGCTGTATATAAATACTTCTGGTGTGAACAACCATTTCTGCCTTTTGCCCAAATTGAAACAGTGTCCAAATCTCAACAATAGTTTGACTCTTTATCATGCTCTTCGTACTCAACATCTTGAAGCTTTACTTCTTGTTGCTTTTATTGTTATTACGCAACAAAATGCCCCCCTTGCTGTCATCGATTTCAGAACCAACTGGTTTAGCATATGTTCCCCACATGCAGAAGGTGCCTTGCACATTTTCACCCACAGACACCAACACCAACATGTCACTCCTGTGCAGAGACATGTAAATAAATGTAAATGTTTGGCAGAACAGGTCCACCTGTTCCAAACCCATCTCGTATCCGCCCCCCCCCCAAGATTTTATTTATTTATTTGAGACAGTGAGAGAGAAAGTACGCGTAAGAGAGAGCAGGAGTGGTGGTGGGGTGGTGGAGAGGAAGAAGCAGGCTCCCCGCTAAGTAAGGAATCCAACATGGGGCTCGAACCCAGTACCCTGGATCATGACCTGAGCAGAAGGCAGACAGTCAACAGACCGAGCCACCCAGGAGCCCTATTCACCTTGTATCTTCAGCAACTTCTTTTATAATGTACTCTCATACTTTCCTGACTCTTCTTTAATTCTTTTACAATGTTGGCACTTCAATAATACTATTTGTTTTAAATTGCTGGCTTTACTTTATCTCTCTTTGTTTCATACTCTTTTCATTTCTGAAGAATGTTCATCTTAGGAGATACTTGTTATCTTGAAGGAGTCAACTTCTCTAAATCCCAGATTCCTCAGCCAGTAAAATGCAGAGAGAGGTATCATCTCTGGAGAATCTTGTGAGAATTAAATTGAATAATATATAACACTTTGAATAATTTCAACATCACAGTTATGGTGACTATCTAGATTTAATATCAACATGGAGCTTCCTCTGGACTTCCAAACAGTGTCTAGCACTTCGAATAATTTCAACATCACAGTTATGGTGACTATCTAGATTTAAGATCAATGTGCAGCTTCCTCTGGACTTCCAAACAGTGTCTCTCCTCTCTTCACCATTCCACATAACTGCCTAAAGCAGTTAAGTCCTTTTTGTATGACCTCATTTGTCTTCTGTTCTTTACTTTTGAAATGTTTAGCTTTTTCTTTCTAAGACATTGACCTGAATAAATATTGCCACAACCAAATACCATCCTGAATCTGATTATTTTCTTCTTGGGCATAATTAGTATTTCCTTAGTTTATTGACTTAGCACCTGGACCAGTTATCTTGTTTTGTTAAAGCAAGAGCTAAACAAGGCAAGAACCGGGGGTTCATTTCCCTATTTAGGCCAGTTGGGGTTGCACTGAAAACACATTTCTTTCATGGTCACAGATGTGCCCCTAATCCTGACCATCTGCTTAGCAAATGAGCAGGAGAGCCAGGGTAAGCCACACTGGACTCTGTTACACAGTCCAGTCTCAGCACTAAGAATTCTGGCCCACTAATCGCTGTGTCATCGTATTTAAGGACTCGAGCACAGTTTAGCAGATGCCTTGGGTGTGATCCAGGAACAGTACCAATGGAGGGGGTGAGAGAAATAAGAGCCTTAGACAAAGTGACAACCAACAGGGACCCTGAATATACTGATTAAGATGTGCCTTTTATTACAAATTATTTTAAAAGACTAGACAGTTTTTATCATTAATTTTTCTTCAGTTGATCCTCTATAAGAGGTTCAAGTGAACATCTATTTGAAATTTTTATCCTCCAGCCAATTTTACATGGTTATACATCTATTACATTGTTACATATAGTCACATTGATATATATTATTGGGCAACACTTTATGTTTCAAAATGGTGTGCTCTTGGTTGCTATGTCATGATTTGTCAGATTTGGAAGATTCTCACTAAAATTTTCACTGAATTAAAGACTTTGAACTATAGCCATGAATGGGAGATTTTGGCAAACTGTGTAAGGGATCTCCAACTTCTCATTGCCTTCTGAATTCTAATTAGGCAAGTATAAAGTGGTTCTGTGTCAGAGCAAGTTGTCCCAAAGACAAAGCTGCCCCATTAAATCAAAAGGCACAAACGTCAGCAGAACTCTGAGACACTGGGGTTTCCAATAAGAAAAAAAACTCATTAAATGAATGGTGCTTTTCATGGTGTTCCATTTTTATTCCCTGTCAGAATCTATTAAGAGAATCTATTTTTTTCAAAGGGAGAAAACAAAGGTGTTCACAGTTGAATAGCATTTATATATTTGACACTTTATCTTCTGGGAACAGTTTGATCAAGTTACTAGTTTATTATCTTTGAACTACTAATGAGATTTTTCCTTACAGAGGAAAGTATTCTTTGTTCTTAAGAATAAAGAAATGCTTCTTTTATCAAAGGTTTTTATTAGTAGTAGGATATATATATATATATATATATATATATATATACACACATGTATATATATATATATAGTACATACAGCTCTTAGCACTGAACAATTAAATCAATGACCAGTGACCTTTTGGGAGTGGCATTCCAAGTCTTCATTCACTCGAATTTCAGATTTCATTAGCCAAGGATGTACTGTAATGATTAGGAGACTTATTAATTAAGTATCATTATAGACAAGCAATCATGATTTTAAAAATTGTTTATGACAGTTTTTTTTAAATTAAAATAGAATAAAGATAGTCCACATGACTCTGATTTTGCTTTTCTTTGTAAAAGTTGCAGGAGAAAAATCACCCCTTGTGGGAGTCATTATGAGTCATATTTCTCTGTTC
This sequence comes from Mustela lutreola, assembly GCF_030435805.1. Classification (NCBI taxonomy): domain Eukaryota; kingdom Metazoa; phylum Chordata; class Mammalia; order Carnivora; family Mustelidae; genus Mustela; species Mustela lutreola. The sequence goes on from NC_081297.1 coordinate 122,528,684, forward strand.
TGTTATTCCTGGGACAGCTGTTGGGAACAGAGGCTTTCAAGAGGGAGCATAATGCTGTGTTTGCTGGAAGCAGGGAGTGTTTTACTTTCTCTTTGCATCCCCTGTGCCTGATACATAGGAGGCATTCAGTGATGGCTGTTCAATAAATAAATCCAGTTTGGAGGTATTTTCAAGTATGGTTGTATTGAAGTACTATTGTATTGAATTATATTTTTCTCCCATTTCACTGTGGGCTCGTTATCTTTGTAATCCCGGCTCCAAGGAGATATAAGTGAGGCCACCAATCATTCCTTTATTTTATAAACGCCCTTAATCTAACTCAAGGGTGGAATACTAAAACTCATGGATATGTTCTTAATTAGAAACACAGAATAAAAAATAAATGTTAAAAACCAGAATAGTAAACTTCCAGGCACTCATCCTAAAAATAAACCATAATTCTTAAATATCTAGTATCTATGAAAATTCCAAATGTTAAAAAGTCCTCAGGGATATATATATATACATATATATATATATATATATATATATATATATATATATATGTATATATATATATATATTTTTTTTTTTCCCTTCTCCCTATCAAGACAAATAACTAAAGGAATTTCTTCAGTTTGGGCCCCAATATTTAGAGATTCTTAAGGGGACTATGAACTTTTAGTTGTATTTTTCTGCTTGCTATCTGAATTTTTAAAATAATTTTTATATTATATTGCTTCAAAGAGAAGTTAAAAGATTCTTTTATCCTTTTATATTATATAAGCATTTTGTAACATACCTGAGATCCTATGGGCAATGAAGATGTTATAAATATGTATGTATATATGATTTATAAAATTTCCCTTTTGCTGTCTCTGTTTGTAGTACCATGCTTCACATGTAAGTGTTCAATGGATGCTTTATAGTAGAACAGAATTGAGAAGCTCTATGTCTGAAAATAGAATTGAAGGGCAATTGAAGTTATGGAAATACTTACTCATAGACTACAATAAGTAAATGAGGACCATAGTCCATAAGCCCGTGTAGTAAAGTATGATCCAATGGTAAAAAAGGACAGGGGAGAGTAATTTCATTAATAGGACCATCTCATTTTGAAGTGAGGTGAGGGAAATAAGTATCAAGTTAGCCAAATCTTGCTTCAGAAGTAAAGGAAAGTTGAAATTTAAAAAAAACATATTGTTTGGGAGTTAAAAGAAAGTACATTAATTTGTGAATTCTAGAGGAGTAAATGACTTAAGCATTGCTACATTATAAAATTCTCTAGTAAAATTTTTGACTTTGAATTCTTCCATATGCTGGGTAATGATGATGTTTTGTTTATTCATAATAGTTCAATTCTGTGTCATAAATGCTGACTGTCTCAGGCATGACTCACTAATAAAATCAAATTAGAGGAAAATAGGATTTCTAGCTTCAATGAAGCCATCTCTCAGGATCTATAGGTAGGTCAAGGAAGTTTCCAAATCAATATGATATTCCATTGTGTAACTTTTTATGTTCAATCTTCTACTATTGATGTTTTCAGAAGAAAGTTATTTAAATGGAAAATATATTTCCTTGCTGTAATACATGAATCTAATATGTGAACTAGAGAAACCCTTGATTCTTTCCAGATATTCTTGGTTAAATAAATTGATATATGTGGTTATCCTGCTTAATTTAAGGTTAAGGGTTTTAGGCACAAAGAAGTTAGGGAAGCCTTAGTTTAATAGAATCGCAGATGGAACTATTTTCTCAAAGAGATACCTGTATTCCCATGTTCATTGCAACATTATTCACAATAGTCAAGGTATGAAAACAACCTCAGTGTCCATCAATGGATAAATAGATCAAAAATTATGATATATTATCCAATCTTGAAAAAGAAGGAAATTCCGTCATTTTGAAATTCATGGATTAACCTAGAGGGTATGTTGGTGAAAAAAATAAATAAATAAACCAGGGAAAGACAGATATATGCTTGGGATCACTTATATGTGGAATCTTAAAAAAAAAAAAAAAAAAAAAAAGTTGAACTCACAGAAACTGAGAGTAGAAAAATGTTTGCCAGGGGCTGAGAAGCGGGGGAAATAGATAGAGGCTAGAAAAAGGTAGTTTGCAGCTTCAAGAAGTTGTCCAAGCAAAAACTGAAAATGGCCCCTATATATGAAGGGCAAGGAGAGGGCAAAGAGACAGACCACTCAAGCTTGGTAGGTGGCAGGTTTAATGAGTAAAGGAACTCGCATACATCTGAGGCTTGTCTTCAGTGACTGCAAGACAAGTAGATAGCCACAATTGCCTGCCAGAATCTTAAAAGTCTATATAGAGGCTTTAATTGGGTTCAGTCACATATACTGTCCAGGTTGTCTCAATAACACATGTGCTCCCTCAAGGCTACATTTTTTAAAATGGCTCCCACCATGGGAATGGTGAACAGAGTGTCCATTCCATGGGTAAGGGAGGGGGTACAGGCTTTCTGTTGCCTGGGTCTAACTCTTGAGACAACCAGCAGTTGTTTCCTCTTGATGACCTCCTCAAAGAACAGGGTATGAACTTTGTTATAAGATGAATAGGATGATGGTCCAATTTATAACATGGACACTAAGTTGATAACACTATATTCTATAATTGAAATTTGCTGAGAGTAGAAATTAAATGTACACACACACACACAACAAATATCTGAGCTGATAGGTGTGTTAATTCCAAAGGGGAGAATCTTTTCACAATATATATCAAATAACCACATTGCTTACTTTAAATACGTTACAATTTTTATTTGTCACTTATACATCAGTAAAGCTAAAAAGAAAAACAGAGTCCCAGCTGAAAAGAAAAACAGAGTCCCAAGATCTATTTGAAAAACCTTACAATCATGTCACTCAGGAGCACCAAAAAAGCAATTGCAAAGAACAAATGTAAACTTGAGGTTTTTTCAAACTTTACATGCTAATTAAGTAGTTCTTACACATTAATGTGAATTAAGAGTCTGTGTCCATGGAATTGTATTAGACAACATCACATTTTGCGAAGCATTCATTGAAAAAGTCACTGCACTAACCGAACAGCCAATTATGAAGTTGAAATGATTCTTTATTTCTGAAGCCTCCTTTTACCTCATGGTCTCTTAGCAGGAACAGAATTAAAATTAGTGTGTAGCATCATTTTTCCAGTGGAAGACAATTGTTCAAAAGGTTAGAGAAGCTCGGGGGCTATTACGGGTTTGAGTTTCTCTTGGATCAGCCAAGTTTACTCTAAATTAAGTAATCACCATCTCTGTTCCCATCTACGAACACAAGATCCTGGTCATAGAGGTCTTACAATAGTAACATTAAACATAAAACTATAATATAATTAAATAATTATATTAAGTAAGATTTGCTTCATTTAACCCTCACGGCAATCATATGAGATTTTCACATCCATTTTGCATTTGAGGAAATGGAGGCTTAGAGAGGTTATGTGAACTGCCTGCTGATCCAGAGCTAGTACATGTCAGAGCCAGGATTTGAACCAAGTCTGTAAAACCCGAAGTCCATGCCATTAATCTATGCTAGTAGTAGTATGCTAGTGTTTCCCCTGCTTAAATTTTGTGGATATATTCTCATGAGTCTGAGAAATCTGTATGAGGGAATATGTATGGATACCATGAATTCAACATTTTCTAATGAAAGAAGAAACAATTGGTCCATACCTAGCATTGTAGTAGAGTATATTATTTTGCCTTCACTATTTTCCAAAATATTTATTTATTTATTTATTTATTTATTTATTTATTTAAAGATTCTATTCATTTACCTGACAGACAGAGATAACAAGCAGGAGAGATTCAGGCAGAGAGAGAAAGGAGGAAGCAGGCTCCCCACCGAAGCAGAGAGCCCAATGCGGGACTCGATCCCAGGACCCCAGGATCATGACCTGAGCTGAAAGCAGAAGCTTTAACCCATTGAGCCACCCAGGTGCCCCAAAATATTTATTAATCAGAATATGCTGTTTGGTCTGTTAGCCACTGGAGAGAAAGGGGAAATTAAGCACATGGAAATACCTCTCTCATGGAGTGTGCCTTTTGGTGAGGGAAAACAAACACTGAATAGTAAGTATTTAAAATGCATGGAATGGAAAATGGTGGTAAGTGATGGTGGAGAAAAAAAGAAAGAAATCAGGACCTGGGGAAGAGATGCAGGGGGCTATGGGGATACAAGTTAAAAGAGGATGGTCAGGGAAGACTCATTAAGACAATGATATTTAATCCAAGAACTGATAAGAGTAAACAAAGTAGAACTGAATGAGCCCTAAGATCATCTGGGAGAGGCAATCTAAGGTGGGAATTCAAAGCTGCTGGCCACCTGCTGTGTTCAAGGAATAGCAAGGAAATCAACATGCTGGGGCAGAATAACCAAGGTGAAAGCAGTAGGACACATTGGGTGGGGGCCAAGAGGCTGTCATAAGGATTACATTTCATTCTGAGTGTGATAGGAGCCATTGATGGGCTCTGAGCAGAAGATTAAATTGATGTTGCATGTTTGGGGCGGGGAATCACTCTGGGGGCGCCTGGGTGGCTCAGTGGGTTAAAGCCTCTACCTTCGGCTCAGGTCATGATCTCAGGATCCTGGGATCAAGTCCCATATCGGCTCTCTGCTTGGCGGGGAGCCTGCTTCCTCCTCTCTCTCTCTGCCTGCCTCTATGCCTACTTGTGATCTCTGTCTGTCGAATAAATAAATAAAATCTTAAAAAAAAAAAAAAATCACTCTGTTTGCACTGTCAAAAATAAATAGTGAAGGTCCAAGATAAGAAGCAATGAGTCAGGAGGCTATTGTAACAATCCGAGTAAGAGAAGGCTTGGGGCACACAGGATGGCATGAATATGGAAGAACAGAGGGTATATATAGGAAAGAATATAGATAAGACTGAACCATAGAGCTCTAACTATAAGAGGTCAGAAAAATTAGGAGAAATCAACTAAGGAAAATGAAAAAGAGCAGCAGGAGAAGTGGGAGGAAAAACCAGAAGAATATAGTACACTGAACACCAAGTAACAAATATATCTCAGGAAAGGCAGTAATCAACTGTGAGCGATGCTTATTGTTAAAAAGATCAAGACTAACAACTGACCATTGGATTAGCATTCCAGGGTGCTTAGGGACCTCACCAAGTAGCTGCAGTCTAGTAGTGGCTTCTAAGCCTGTTAGGATGACGTTTATACAGTGCAGCCTATCCATTTTTTAAATTATTTACTAAAACAAGAAAGTGATTTGTTACCTCAGAAACATTCGTATGTCTTATTTTTACTTGTCTTAAGGAAGAATTTTTCATAAAATAATAACTTCAATTTTTTTTTCTGTTACATTTTAGGACCTGTCAAAATAGTCATCTTTAGATTTAAAGAACTATCCATTGAACAAAACAATAAAACTTTGATAACTGATATGCTCAGTTTTAACTTGGAAGCCTATTTGGCTTTATAGTTTTATTGGACCTGTAAACATAAAGAGCCTATACCTATATATTATTCTCTTTTTTGGGGGGAGATTTTTTTTTCTCCCCCTCGGGAATTGTTTTCCTTGGGAAGAGAGTGGACATTGCTCAATAATGACAAACTGCACTCCATGCTATCTCTCCCAACAGCAGCCAATCCAGTTTGAAAGAAGTGGAAATTATTATTATTTTTTAAAGATTTTATTTATTTATTTGAAGGAGACAGAGAGAGCATGAGAAGGAGAGGGGTGTCAGGCAGAGGGAGAAGCAGACTCCACCCTGAGCAGGGAGTCCAAGACGGGGCTCCATCCCAGGACCTGAGATCACGAACTGAGCCCAATGTGGGCGCTTAACCTACTGAACCACCCAGGTCACCCAGAGTGGAAACTATTATTGATGTCAATTGTAAAACCTCATAGGTCATTGTGAGTAATAAGTTAGTGTAAGTTTATGCCGAACACATAACAAATGTCATGTTTGCTATTATTATTCCTTGGAATTTTAGAAATAGGAGTATTCGGTGGACTGCAAAAATTATTTTACACTTGATAATTTAATAACACAATCTTAGTTCTATTTTAAACGGTTACTTATTATTTTTATATCTTTACATATAAGCAAAGTGAAATAATTAGATTCTGGGACAGATTGTAGGGCCTAACAGATCCTGAACACCCTTTCAGAGAATGATATATACGTATTCTAAGATTGAGGCTCTTGACATCTTACTTTTAGCCGTAAGTTTTGACTAGTTATATTAATTGATTTTCATGATAGCCTTAGTCCTTTTTTTTATGTTATGCCATTATATTAAAAAATCATTTTTGTGTGTCTTAATCTGAAAGAAGTTGGTATCTATTAGTAAAACATATATATAAGAGATTTATATAACATATATATACACACACATAACAAATATATATAATATAAGCATATATAATGTGTATATGCACATGCATGCATAATACATATATAATATGTATATATAAACAGACACAATACATTGTATGTGGTATCATACATGATTTGGAGTGTGAATATGTTATGTTTGTATTTATTTGTAACCCATATATTTCTTTTTAAAGATTTTATTTATTTATTTGAGAGAGAAACAGTGAGAGAGAGTATATGAGGGGAGAAGGTCAGAGGGAGAAGCAGACTCCCCATGGAACTGGGAGCCCGATGTGGGTAGGGCTTGATCCCAGAACTCCGAGATCATGACCTGAACCAAAGGCACCCAGAGTGCCCTGTAACCCATGTTTATGTATTTACATATAAAGTATGTAGCTTTAGTACAATATAAAATGGGATCTTATAATGTAATTCCTTTGTCCAGATAAATGATAAACTTAAAAATTATAATTTTTTAAATGAGTACATACATTTTATTTTTTTAATTTTTAAAGATTTTATTTATTTTTTTTGACACACAGAGAGAGACAGGGAGAGAGGGAATACAAGCAGAGGGAGTGGGAGAAGGAGAAGTAGGCTTCTTACTGAGCAGGGAGCCTGATGCCAAGCTTGATCCCAGGACTCTGGAATCATGACCTGAGCTGAAGGCAGATGCTTAACCACTGAGCAACCCAGGTACCCCGAGGACATACATTTTTTAAAATGACCATTATTCACGGTCACATTAATAGAGATTCTATTAATGATACATGATTTTTACCACAATGATATGTTTAATTTTTGCATTGGGATAAGGTGAAGTATTTTAGATTTCATAATTCTAAAGTATGTTTTCTGTCCTAAGTCTGAGTAATGATGTGGGATTCCATCTCTCCCCCCACAAAAACTAGACTTTCCTAATCCCATTTTTAAAGTCTTGTATTTGCATACTGAAGACAGTGTAGGTTGAGGTCTTTGAAACAATTTCAACTTCAATTCTCTGTCTCTACATTCTCTGGATTTCATGGAATGCTTGAGGCCAATTCTGCGTGAAAGACTCCCAACTGTTATTACTTTGTTGGAAAAAGCAAGAGGAAAAAAGAATGTCTTAAATTAATTTTTTAGGCCATACTTAGTCCAGATTTTCTTTCCTTTCATATCCTCTTCTGCTTTTTGGTATTATTGAGGTTCTTTAAACAAGGCCTTGGCTATTCATTGCTAGTGATTCATTACCAAAAGACTTTTTGTTAAGGGATTTTATTTTGGTTCAAGGAATAGAAAACGATGAAATGGGTAATTCTATTTTGAAATGTATCAGTGAAAAACTAACAAATTCAAGTTTTAAATATTAATAAAAGTTTAGGAGAGAAAGAAAATTTTGCATAAATAACTCTTTATTTGAAGCATTTTCAGCCTCCAAGTTACCATGCTATTAAATAAAAATGCATTTTATTTTCAATGTTTTCCTTTTACTTTTTGTGATGTTCCCTGTATGAATTTACTTTCATGAAAGTGAAATGATTTTAATATCTATTTCTTCCCAATTAACTATTAATTCCAAATCCCCATTTTGTGTGTGAATGTATGTATGTATATCCTTTTTATGTATTATATTATATATATATTATATATATATATACACACATATATATAGTTCAAGTATGTCCTTATTCAGCACAATTGCATATTTTTCTTTTAGATATCTCATATTAAAAGGAAGTCAGGGGAGCCTGATTCTGCCTTTAGCTTCGGTCATGATCTCAGGGTCCTGGGATAGAGCCTCACATCAGGCTCTCTGCTCAGCAGGGAGACTGCTTCCTCCTCTTTCTCTCTCTGCCTGCCTCTCTGCCTACTTGTGCTCTCTGTCAAATAAATAAATAAAAATCTTTAGGAAAAAAAAAAAAAAAGAAAGAAAGTCAAAGTTGCACATACACTCATATTTATTACCTGTTTTACATTGCTTCATTTGTCTTGTTTTTGGAGTGGTGCTGTGGCAAAAGCAGGGGGTAGTTCTCCACTCACATGCTTTGTACATGTGAACAGCTTTATTCTTGTAAAATAGCAGAAATGTGCAATCTGTTTCAGCCCTTCAGGCACTCATCATGCACCGATTGTTTACAAAAGTGAACTGGGTGGCAAGAATTTAAAGTGCCTTGAAACCATTAGATGATTAACTTTCCCTTGAGTTCCATGTCACCCTGAACAGGCTTTCTGAAGGACCTATTATAGTCTTCTTCCCCTGGTACTGATCAAGGAAAACAAAAATAGAAGCATCGTTGAGTACAACGTTGATTTTGAGATGAGGCATTGTTTAAAAAGAGAATGCTAGGAAACTGCTATAAAGTACAAACATTTATCTAAGCCTAATGGACAATGCCGATTGTTTTGCCTCCCAAGTCCAGAACCTTTAAAAAGCCCTTTCTTAAGTGGATAAAATCTCAAGAGAATTTACTGAGATTATTTCTGTAAATGGTAAGCAAGCACATGGCTGTTCAGTAGGAAACTTACCTTCAATAGGAAACTTACCTTTTCGTGTGAAAAATGTTGAAGGTGTCTCTTAATAATGCTGATACTGGTTTTATGAAGTAAATAAAACTGCTCTTGAATAAAGGTTGATTTAATATTTTTAAAAGTAAGAGTCTATTATCAACATAAAAAATGAACAAGTCCATGTAACCGTTCAGAACTAGAAATGGGATCAACTCTCATTGGAAACAAAAACGAAAACAAAAACAAAAACATGAATACAATGTGGAGACTTATCATTTATTGCAACATTCTCTGAACATATGCTATTCTGATTACTGGATCTAAAATATGGAAAGAGAAATTTTAAGCAAAAACGGATAAAGTTAGTGCATCTTTCTCTTTGATTATAATTGAGACACTTAAATACACAGAAAACACAGAACAAACATTTCCCTTAGTGTTAGACATGTATTTCGACTTTGGGGACTTGAATGATACAATTTCTCTAGCAATAACATTAAATGGCATCTTTTCTCCTCATTTGTGAAATTGGTTTTCAAACAAGAGGATCAATATATATATTTTTTTTTCTAAGCAGTCCATTTTTTAAAAAGTAGTACTCATATCAATACCACTTTTCATATAACTTCTTCCTGGTGTTACCCTTATGAACAAGAAACATGTCCTCAACCACTCCAATCTTGAAAAAAAATATACACAAATACACTTCGGTTGTTCAAGAAATGAGAATGTGGAGTTGTAATCGGTTTCTTAGCATAGAATAGTGAAGGTTGGTGGTTGTCAATAAGTTTTACACAAATGCTACAAATTGCTGAGGTCCCCCAAACAGGGCTTTATACAGACCCTCTATATCATTTAAATATAGAGAATTTCACATTGCAACAATAAGCTGGTTCTAAATGAAGTTCATGATCATTCTAGACATTAAACCTAATGCCACTGGCTCCATCCTTAGGAAGTAGTGACAACAGATGGTCTCATATAGAATAATACTCTGATTATTCCCATTTTTGTTGAGCCCACACTTACATGGCAGCTCTAAAAATTTTTTACTTTGGGATCAAGTTTCAAATTATAATAATATTTATTGATACTTGAGATATCCCATCCTATTCCCCTGTGTCTTCCATAAAGTGAAAATAGTTCCAGTGTTTTTTGCATTTAAAATATACTTAAATACTGTCAATTTCAGCTTAAAGTCATGGTCTGCTCCGTTGGTTAACTGCCAAATTAACAGTTTCAACAAAAGCTGTTATGCCCAAGTTTTCATGTCCCAGAAACCACCAAGGAGCCAAGCACTGATGCAATCACAAGAGGGTTTATTTGACAAGCTCAAGCTTGGGTCCAAGTATACCCAAGGCAGCGGAGTAGAGACTTGCACCCCAAGGCTAGTTAAGGCAGGGGTTTTTATGGGTCATTACAAGAAGCTTGGGTGGGGGGAGGAGAAGTTTCAGAGTTTTCTGCAGTAAGCTGATTAGCTGTTGCGGGGGTGTTGCAGGGTGGGGTACTTTCTTGGAACTAAAATAAAGTAGGGGAAAGTTCAGCCCTTGGGCCTGAGATGACTGCCAAAGCTAAGATGGCTGTACTTGTGCTAATGCTAAACCTGGGGTGGGATGGCCTTAATTTTCTCGGCCTCCACAAAGCCTCTTCTTGAAAGGAGAATTTGTGCTTAAATTAACTAATTTATTAATTTGCTTTAAGAGTAACAATGTGATTTTGCGGATGGATCCCATTCTATCAGGTATTGCTAACTTACAAAGTAGCATTTTTGATGTCTATTAGAATGACATGGAGAACTTAGAATAACTCATGAGTGAGGCAAATGTGAATGTTACAGCCTGACTAGGTGCTTCCCTTTCTCAGTTGCTGCTTCTCTTTCTCAGTTGCTTCTTCCCAACCACACCCACACTAAACACAAAACACATGCCATGTGGATAACACTAGGAAACTGTGATAAATCTTAGCTTACGAATGCATTTTCTAATTGGACCCCGTATTTGCAGCATAGGTAGGAAAAGCAGGAACCGAGATGATGAAATTCTAGAACCTAGGTGAGGTTCGGTGAACTGAGGTCCGGAGCCGATGACCAAGAAAGAATTCTTGAGACATCTTTGGTGCAAAATGGTGGTTTATTAAAGCACAGGGACAGGACCCTGGGCAGAAAGAGCTGCTGCCCGGGTTGTGAGGGGTGGCAGGTTATGTACCTTGCAGTTGGGCGAAGGTGAAGGGAAGGGAGCTTTCAACGGAGTTTTCATATGCTAAAGAGGGCCTACAGGGTGCCCGTTTACCCCGAGGCCTTGCGGCTTGATCAATGTTGTCTTTTGGCCAGCCATTAACATCAAGATAGTTGGGAGATTCCTGATGGGATGTCACAATCCTGCTATCAAGCGTCTTTGTTAGTGAGATTTAGGTTCAGAAAAGATTTAACTATATTTACATTTCCTTTTACCTTAGCTTCCTTCAGATTTGTTTATGGAGGGGAGGGTGACATTAGGGTTTGAGAACTGAGTTTTTTGCCTCTGGAAATTGTGCTATTGATAAGGTGACTTCTTTCTTTGTACATCTCTAGGACATTTGTAAACCGAGGGAGACTCCTGTCCTGCAGGATCGTGATCTCTGTGAGTTAACTATTTGCTTTTCCTTTAGGGCAGCCAGGGGTGCCTGAGGAATGTCACACACAATACTGAGGGGAGCTGGTGGAGAGGGGGTGCAAGGTGCCAGCATTTGCTTTGTTCTCAGCCAGCCTCCTGCTCCCTCATCAGAGAGACTGGTAAGCAACCCCCGTTTTAACCAAAGCAACTCCATCTCTCTTTTACATGGGGAGACACAGTTGCTTCAAATACTTTTTTTACCTTGATGAAGGAAGGAAAGAAGGAAGGAAGGAGGTAGGACGTAACTGATTCTATGGCAAGAAACAATTGCCTAGGATATGCCTTTATAAAAAATTGTTGGAAGTTGATTAGTTGGCATTCTTGGATCTAAAATCTAGCTTGTATTACTTTGTAAACCTTTGATCTTTTTGTTTGTCCAAGAGCCACATTTTGCCATCTGAAAAGGATTTTTAAAGAATCAATTACAATGAATCTTTACATGATAAATGAAGACGTTTTGCCTAATTCCAAGGACAGTGGAAGAGTTAGTTATTGTGTACTTTAAAGTCACTCCATTACTGGTGTTAAACTAATGTTATTTTGTAAGTATGTTAATGTAATTTTCTGTTTTTAAAAGAAGTTACACGGGGTGATGGGGGGGAGCTGAATTGGAGAAAATCTTAAAACTGAATCACCAAACAAATGATAGTGAAAGACCCCTCCCCTAGAAGATAGATAGGATAACTAACCGCTTGTTTGCTTTTCTGTGAACCGCTGGCTTTTAGGCGTAGATTAGGTTATTAATTGCGTGATTAATTGCTCTCTTGCCCTTCTGTAACTGCTTGGCTTATAGAAATAATAGAAGACGCCATGATGGCACTCCTACCTTCCCCCTTCTTGTTCCCCCTCCCTGCCTCTCTCCTCCCGCGCGTGGGCCCTCAGAACCAATCAGCTTGTTCCCCCTTCCCGCCTCTCTCTTCGCGCGCGCGGGTCCCCAAAGCCAATCAGCAAACTCCACTAAGGCCTTTTTCAAAAGTTCTAACTGTCAACCAATCAGTTGCGCCCCACCCAAAACTTGTTTGTACCTGTCTATAAAAACCCGGCACCACCCCAGCTGGGTGTGCTCAGCTAGCAGGAGCTGCTGACCACCCGCAGGCGCCTGCGTAACAATAAAGAACCTCTTGCTGATTGCATCCAGTGGCAGTGTTGGATTCTTGGGTAAGGGGATCCGCGGGTCTTTCAATAGCAGATGAAGATACTAATATTAGATGACCTAAAGGCAAAAATATATTCTAAATGCAATAACAGGAAGTGAAACTTGTTTTCCACTCACCCAATTTTTATTTTTATATCTGCTTATACTGAAAATTATTTCTTTCTACACTTGAAAGAATTCCCTTACTGTCTTGACCTTTCAAAAATTCATCTTTCCAAAATCAGGAATGAGGAAGACAGACCCTCCAGAGCACTTTCAGGTCTATTAACTTATCAAAACATTCCATTAGAAACACCCAGACTTTCTCTTTTACAAATCCGGTTGGAGTCTTGCAGAAGTCTTTGCTACAGGCGATCTGGAAATGTAGAAGGGCATAAAGACAAAAGTCAAAATCCATGAATTCCAGCATTTGCCAATATTTTGGTTTCTTCCTTTTTTTCAAGTCATTTTTCTTATGCATATGCATTGAAACACATGTAAAGGCATAAATATAATTTGATTTTTCAGCTAATCCTTAATAAAAACATGCTGAGCAGGCCTATTAATTTGAAAATTCTTGTCAGCAATGTTACTATTTTCAGTTGTTTATCTCATAAAACATTAAGCATTCATTCCCAAAGATACTTCTCAAAGCAGAAATACCTTGAGGATGGAAAGCAACCATGAACACATATGAGTGTATTGATGCCTACATGCTAATGATTGATGAAGAAGAAAGAGCGAGCTTAAGTACAAAAGATTTGCAAAGTGACTGAAAATGGTGCTTGTTTTTATTTCCTTCAAGTTCAGTCTTATAGGAAAAATTAGCTCTGGTCCTTCAGAACCCTTGCCATTGTGATGAGGGAACAGAAGGCTGGCTGAGAACAAAGCAAAAGGCTGACACCCACTTTCCCCACCCCCACTCCTGGCTAGGATATATGTGACAGTCTTTAGGAATCTCCCACTTATCTTAATGTTAATACCTTGCTAGAGGGAAAAAAAAAACTTGACTATGACAAGGCCTCAAGGTCTCTGGTATCTTGTAAGTCCTCTTTAGCATATGAAAGTTTTTTTGAAGCCTCCCTTTTTCCTCACCCCCCCCTCCCCATCTTAGGTAACCTGCTACTGTTAACAACCTCAGGGCAGCAGCTCTTTCTGCCCAGGGTCCTGTCCCCTTGCTTTAATAAGCCACCGTTTTGCACCAAAGATGTCTCAAGAATTCTTTCTTGGTCATCGGCTCCAGACTCCACCCCACTGAACCTCACCTATATTCTAAAACTTCATCATTTGCTTTAATAGCCCGAAGGACTTTTGCATTGAAATTGTCAGAGTGATCATCAGAATATGACACAATTATAAAGTGTATATTATATCTTACAGAGAGTTAGGCTAGATACTCAAATATTTAGGAGGCAGAAAGAAAGACATGGATTCAATGCTCAAGGTAACAGAGCAAAACTGAATCTTAACCAAATTTCCCAACCAAGATGTTGTTTGTTTATTTTTCATTTTTCGGTATTATCTCTTTTATAGGAAGAACCAGAGTCTCACAATGGAAGACACATCGGTTTATGTGCTAAACAAATAACAGTAACTTAACATAAACTCACTTAGAAATGCACATTGTTTGAACTTAACATATTTCAGCAGAAAGAAAATGTAATTTTCTAACTATATAATAAACTTTCAATATTTTAGAGTCATAGACATTTTGAGTGGTATTGTTGGGTCCGTTATCAAAGGAATGAGACTGAGACAAAGTTACGCAAAGCCTTATTCTATGCCAAGCATTAGAAGTTAGGCTGACCGGCCAGGGAAATGAGGCTGAGACAAAGTGAAAGTTATGTAAAGCTTTATTCTATGCCAAGCATTAGAAGTCAGACTGACCGGCCAGGGCTGCCTCCGAAGAGAGTGACGCCCCTTGGTCTTACAGGCTAATTTTTATAGGGCACAATCACAGACATCTGCATTTGTTGACCATTTGTGGCTTTGGCTGATTGGATGTCTCCTACCTGTGTGTTTTAGTAATGGTTACCAATGGCCTCGTTTTAGGTATGTGTTTTAGTAATAGTTACCTGGAACTGGCCTTGTTTTAGGTGTGTGTTTTAATAACAGTTACCTTGTTTTAGGTGTTGTGTTTTAGTAAGTTACCTGGAACCGAGAGCAGTAACTTTTCTAGACAACAAAATGTCTACCTAGGCAACATGGAGTCACTATGGCTAAGTAGGCCCAGGCAGGCCCTAGGGGGTTAACATGTTTTAACGTGAAATCGACCCCAACAGTATTACATGAGCATGGCAAACAAACAGAAGTCCCTTATTTTTATTTAGCTTATATTACTAACACAGTTATTAACTAGTCAGACGTGTCCAAGGAAGTTTTTGTCTCCTGCGTATCAAAGCTAAAAAGAGGAATGCTTTTGTAAGACAGAACATTTCTCTTTCTCTCAAAAAATTGCCATGCACACATGCTTTTTCTTTTTCATTTCTCATTTGCTAGATAAATCCTATTGGACAGTTCCCAGTTCTTAGGCAAAATCAGAAATGTTTACTCCTCAAAAGGAGCAGAAAATACTGTTGGGTCCCCAGTGTTGGGACCCCAGTAATGGGTCCGTGGTTAAAGGAGTGAGACTGATACACAGCGAAGCTCAAGCAAAGCTTTATTTCGCGCCAAGCATCGAGAATCAAACTGACTGGCCCGGGCCACGCCTCTTACAGAGAGCGCCACCCCTCCCTGCCTCACAGACTAACCTTTATAGAGCAAAGGCCATGTGGTTGGCCTGGCCACACACAGGTGGCGAATGAGATTGTAACACACAGAGAAAGCTGCACAATCATGCTAGGTCACATATAAGTGACCAATTGAATTACAATTTTCCCTATAGTAGACATTTGAACTAGCCTATCACCTTGGTCAGAATTGGCACCCAAAAGGCGGGGCCCACACTCCTTGGTAGCTAGGGAGACAGTATGCTCCCTTTACTGATTGGATGTCTCCACCTGACCGGACTCATCCCTGAGTTTGGGCTGTTATCTCTACCTAACCTGACCCACCCTTGTATTGGGGTTTTGTTACCTGGGACTGGTTTCCCAGACTTGCTTTTAAATAAGTTCCCCTGGGGGGCGGGGGACGGCAGGGTCAATTTAAGTTTTACTGCATAAACAACAAAATGGTTGTTTATGGGGCCGCTCCGGCTAAACAGGCCCTTACAATACTATTCCAAAGTATGCCTCTTTGGCATAAGGATTATTTTGAACTTGTTATTATTATTTTTTTAACACAACAGATATGGGAGAATTTCTGAAAACTTCTGAAGATAGAGAATTTACCTTTTTGTAAGAATCATTTGTGTTTCTTTCTCTGTGCCAAGAGGGAAATATAATTAAATCTCTGGAGACCTAAATAAAGAAGAACGGACTTAAATCTGCATATCAGTCACACCCTTGTTTACTGTGCTTTGCCTGAGAACTTCCCACAACTGACATTCCTACCCTTAGTATCTCTCTTTTGTCATTAGCTGAAGATGGTAATTGAATTGTTAATTTTTCTTCAAGTTTTTATTTAAATTCCAGTTAGTGAACTTAACAGTGGAATATTAGTTTCAGGTATAGCATTTAGTAATTCAACCCTTAGGTACAATACTCATCACCTGTTTACCACATCCCCCACCCCCAACCCCCACCCACCTCCTGTATCCACACCCCTCAGTTTGTTCTTCATACTTAAGAGTCTGTTTCTTGGTTTGCCTCTCTTTTTTACTCCCTATGTTCATTTATTTTGTTTCTTAAATTCCACATATGAGTAAAAGCATATGGTATTTTTCTTTCTCTGACTTTCTTTGCTTAACATAATATTTTCTAGCTCCATGTTGTTTGCAAACGGCAGGATTTCATTCTTTTTCATTATTGAGTACTATTCTATGTATAAAATGGAATGCCACAACTCCTTTTCCAGTCATCAGTTGATGGACATTTGGGCTCTGTCCATAGTTTGGCTATTGTCGAAAATGCTGCCTATAAACATTGGGGTGCATGTATCACTTCGAACTAGTAGTTTTGTGCCCTTTGGGTAAATGCCTAGTAGTGCAGTTGCTGGGTTGTAGGGTAGTTTTGTTTTTAACTTTCTGAAGAACCTCCATACTGTTCAGAGTGGCTGCAACAGTTTGCATTCCCACTGACAATGTTGGAGGGTTCCCTTTTCTCCACATCCTCATCAACACCTGTTGTTTCCTGTGTTGTTAAGTTTAGCCATTCCGATAGGTATGAGGTGGTATCTCATTGTAGTTTTGATTTGTATTTCCTTGATGATGAGTAATGTTGAACATCTTTTTGTGCGTCTATTGGCCATGAAGATGGTATTTATGATGACGTTGGACTACTTTGAGTTTTCCTGGATATCTCGCATAAATACAGGAGGTATACATGTTATTAAGCTTCTGTTTCTTTTTCTTTGTCTTTAAAGGGAATGTCATAGCCAAGGTCCTAGAAGGGTAGAGAGAAAATTATTTTTCCTCTCCTATATTCCCTTCTATCCATTATTTATATGAAGTATCATTTAGCATGACTATGCCTTTCGTTCTTCCCTCCCAGATATAGCTTTCAACTGGAATTTAATTTAAACTAGAATAAGGTTACATTTTTAGTATCATGTAAAAAGACCAAATTGAAAAATTATGGTGTTTTTTTCCCCTGATTTATACTGAAGGGGTTCAGAACAAGTTTCCCCAAAATGTGCCACTTTGGTATTTGAACTAATTTGAGCTGAAGGTAACTGAGATCTTGTGGGCTCAAGAGAAAAATTTTCCCCCTCCCTTAACTACCTAGAAGAATCTAAATTGGAGTCTTTTCCAGAAAGAGAATTATTACCAGAGATAAACTTTATCTGAATGACCCATCTATAGGGCAAGGCAAACATCTAATTTCCAAACATTTACTTCTCTTCCTCTTGCTCTGTGATGTGCCCTTTTTTCCTTTGAAGCTCCAGGTACCCATTTCATTCTTTAGCTCAGAATGGCACATATACCTTATTTTACCTTTCTGCCTTTGAACCTCTCATGTATGTGAGGTACCCATACACAAAACTAAATTTTTTTCCTGTTAATCTGTTTTATGTTAATTTGACTGTTAGACCAGCCAAAGAACTGAGCAAGGATGAATAAAATTTTTTCCACCCCATTAATACGATTTTCAAA
Organism: Mustela lutreola; assembly: GCF_030435805.1. Lineage (NCBI taxonomy): Eukaryota > Metazoa > Chordata > Mammalia > Carnivora > Mustelidae > Mustela > Mustela lutreola. The sequence goes on from NC_081297.1 coordinate 122,546,499, forward strand.
GAAAATAACTGCAAATAAAATGAAACAGCCTGGTTAAAAAGAAAAAAGAAACAGAACAAAAAGAAAAAGAGAAATAGGGATGAGTATGGTGATTTGACTCTCCCTTATTTCCTGCTACCTGAGCCCATGGAGCCGTCCTATTTCATATCTTTCTGACACTTGGTTTTCCATTAGTTAGATTTTTCTATGTTACCTGGACTACCATCAGCTCTTCTAATGAATCTTTATTTTGAGCCTAAGTAACCTCTAGAGCTATTCTTCTGCTCACCATAAAGAACACTAATAGGGACAGGGATTACATCACTTTATCAATAAAATACTTCAGATAATGTATTAAACATTGTACCACAAAAATGTTATTTTCTAAAAACTAGATTGTTAACCTTAAAAAAAAAAAAAAAACCTGCCAGTTATTTTGCCAGCAAAGAGTGGTTTATTCAGGAATAAAAAGAATTGCAATCTGAGACAAAGAGGCTACAGCAAAACCATAGGTAAATCTGATAAACAGAGGAGAGGCTTTTTTTTTTTTTTTTTTTTTTTTTTTTTGAGGAGAAAAGAGGTGAGCTGGTAAGGCTGTTGTAAACTGAAAGTCTGTTGGAATAGGGGGTTTGAAGTAGGGTGGCTTTTCATTGGTTCATCTGTAGCCCATGGAAGTCAGGGAATCCTCTCTTCCTCCAGCTGGAATAGTAGAGTGGTATACACAGGCAAGGTCAAGTCTGTATAAAGTCAAGCCCATCTCTTCCTGTTTGGTCTGCATCAGACTAGGAGTGGCAGGGTATCAGAGTTCTCACTGCCCAAATCTCCTGATTCCATTTTAGGAACATTTCCAATTATTTTCAGAATATCATAGGTAAAACTTTATATTAAACCATATCCAGCACCTTAAGAATAAACTGCACTTCAACTTGAAGGAACAAATGCAATTTTCCTATGAGAAATGATGTATTCCATATACTTTATGCTACAGGCTTAATTATAACTGACTTTTGAATTCTGAAGGGATTTAGAACAAATTTACCCAAAATGTGTCATATAAGCATGTCCACTATTTTGAGCTGAAGGTAATCAAGACCCAGAGGATTTAAGAAAAATTATTACCTTTCCTTAAACCACCTAAAATCATTTAGGTCGGGAGCCTGGCTCAGAAAGAAGGCTATTACCACAGGATAACTTTTTTATCTGAATGACCTATCTGTAAGCAGGGCAAACATCTAATTATCAAACATCTGCTCTTGTTGTCCTATGAATCACCCTCCTCCCTTTTGAAGCACCAGCCTTTATCCTATTCCTTAGCTGAAGATGGCATACAAACATTAATTGTCCAACTTGTCCTTGGGTCTCTTATTATAGGGCCCTTGTATAGTGACAAATTGTTTTTCTCTATTTAATATGTCTTATGTTAATTTGATTTTTAGAGCAGCCGAAGAACCCAAACTGGTAAAATACTTTTTTTCTTCCCCCTTCCCAATAGCTTAAAATTAGAAGACATGTGCCTTTCCCCTCTACTATGTCTTTAAAAACAGACTAGAGTAAAGAGAACAGCATCCCTGTTAGTTCTGTCAAGATTAGAGGTTAGTGTTAACTCTACTTCTTCTTAAAACAAGACAAAAAATAATAATTTTTAAAAAAGCTATAGAGAAAGGACATGAAGTCTTTAAGGATTTCTAGGTTGAAAAGTGGTTATAATCCTGATTCCTTCTAGCCTTTTGGCTTTGACATTATCAGAGCAGCTGAAAATATGCTTTTCATTAAGGGGACAAATGATCAATTATCAGAACTTAAACTATTAAATTAAATATTAGCAGCCTTGGCACATTTTTTAGTGATGTGAATAGTAAAAAAAATAATTAAAGTCCTATTTTAGTTTAATGCTTTCTGGCAAAATCAACACAGCATAAGTGGATTGAGACTTAGAAAAATGAAATTTGATTTTAACCTAATACTAATTGGCGAGGGGTATTTTTTTTCCACCCCTTCTTCAACTTCTGTCCCTTGTCACTGCTGAGATCCTCCTCACTTCCCACCCCCATCCCCAATAATCACTCAGAAAAATGAGGAAACTATCTTGTAGCTCATGAAAGCATGTCTCTTTCTTGCTATCCTAGGGATTGGGGGAAAGCTATGTACAAAATCTGTAACATGAAATATGTATTTCCAAGCATAACTGATTAGAAAAAATTTCATGCAGATTTGTGAAGTTTGGGTTCATTCATAGTCCTTTTCTCTAAAAGTGAGTGTTTTAGGGTGCCTGGGTGACTCAGTCGGTTGAGCATCCAACTCTTGATTTCAGCTCAGGTCATGATCCCTAAGTCGTGACATCAAGTCGTGCATTGGGCTCCACATTCAGTTCAGAGTGCTTGAGGATTCTCTCCCTCTCCCTCTGCCCCTACCCACACTTGCATGCTCAATCTCTCTCTCTCTCCCTCCAATAAATAAATATTTTAAAAGTAAATAAAAGGGTGTTTTGATACCTGCTTGCCACTTTCGGGGAAATTTATTAATAAAATATGTGATTTTCTTTGTTTTGCTAAAATATTGAATTTTTCAATATTTCAGTCACTTAACAAATAAGTTTTTAGTTAATGATACAAATTATAATATACCATTTAATATATCACATATCACACAGGATAATTTTATGAGCATATGAAGTTATTTAGTTCATCACTTATACTTTAAATTAATAAAAAGGACTTTATACTTCTAAGAAAAAATTTAAAATGTAATAATAAAAATAGTTCATTACTTCCAACAATTTCCTTTTTTAAAACATTCCCACTGCTCCTTCGTACCAGTTTTAAAAAGTGGTGAGATTTTATAAAGTATACAGATGTAGTTTAAAAATGCAATGGAAACTTGAACTGATACTAAAATGTAGTAATTTACAAAATGTTCTCACATGCATTCTACTTTCCTCACTGCAATATTCTAGGCACTGAATTTCCAAAGATGATTGGACCCCTTCTCTTCCTCTGAAGAAATGAAGAGTTAGTGAGAACTATAGGAGCCCTGTGATTCCAATTATCTCAGTCCATTTTGCAATGCTGTCAGCAATTCTTTTACATCACTCTACCCCTGGGATTCTCCAAGGTTCGTTGCAACAGTTATGAATCTCCTCAAGCCCTTTCACTCACAGCAGATAAGGATGCCTCACATATTTCAGAGTTGGAGCCACGAAAAGGTCAGCTTCTCTCAATGCTCATGTGTGCATCAAGACTTTCTTCTCTTAACTCTAGAAGGAGTCTCCTTTCTTTCCATACCATACCATATTTTTTATATTATTTTTGATCTCTCTTTATTTTATGGCTTTTTACCTTCCACTTATATCATCTGAACTACTGTTTTGGTTATAGCTGCTTCATTCCCAGTGTGTTATTTGAGGTTTCTCTTGACCCTCACTCAGTCTCTAAGCAGGAGGGTTATTGGTGTGGGTGAGAACAAACTAGAGTTATCAGGCACACTCACTTAGACTGTGGTGCTAAGTAGGATGTCTTTTTAGGAATGCAGGATTGAACAATGTGCTCCTCATGCAGGTGCTGTCTTTGGGTAGTGGTATGGTGGCATTGCCGCTCTCCTCTTCCCCTGCTCTCTCTCATTCTTGTCTTCCCTCCCCACTTGCTTCTCCTCCTCCCCCTTTCCCACTTCCCCTCCTTCTCTACATCTCCTTCTTCTATCGCTTCTCTTTCTTATTGAAGTAGGGCTTTTCCAAGTCCCCTATTACGGTTGTTATACTTTGCTTTCAACTGCTGTGACAATGTACGTCTTGTGTCTTCTCCTGATTGAAATTATATACTTGCCTTTAAAAAGCTGCTAAGTAGGACTAGGATAGGCCCCTGGGAAAGAAAATATGTATCAGATCACCTAAAATTACTCAAGAAAATACCTTTGACTCAACTCTGTTGTCCTACTCACATTTTCTATCCATAGTTAGAGCCAAATCTGAGCTAATAGGTTTGATTACGGAACCTCCATGTTTAGCCTCTATGCTCTGCTTTATAGGTACCTGATTAAGAATGTTGGGATTTGGGTCATCATTACTCTCTCTCTCTCTCTTTTAAATTGAGTATCTAGTATAGTTTTTCCATTTTAAATGAAAATATATCTAGGGAATAAGATTAGGGGCAGCAAACTCATGCAGAGACCTCAAACTGGAAGAATACTTGTTCTTCCTGAGGGTAAGTACTCTATGCTTAGAGCCTGTGTATATCACTGAGAAGAGATCCCCAGTGATAGTCTGATATTAACATGGATAAAACTTGTTTCTGGCACTAAAGAAGGCTTGATTGACAACTCCATGTTCTAACAGGCTTTCACTAATCATAGAGAAAGCAATTTCCTTATGTAGAAAGAGAACAGTATTGGCATTTGCATAAAATCATGAGCAAGAATTGATTGGGAGCCAAATTCTTATGTAATAAACACATATATATTCTTTAAAAGTACTCTATGCTTACTTAAAAAGAAATCTGTAATAATAATCTAATAATACAATAAGTAAGACACATTAAATACTTAAAATGTGCCAGCCACAACAAACCTATGAGACAGGAATAATCATTTTTTGTCACTGTATATATAAATGAACTAAAGCACAAAGTAGTTAAGTGATATTTGAACACAAGATGCGGAACTCCAAAATCATACCTTTAACTATTATATACTGCCTTCTTCAGCAATAGAAAAAATAGATCCAGAATCCAGTCATAATGTCCTCTATTATTACCAATATTCTCCCCGCCATAAAATGAAGTCAATTCATGATTGATTAATCAATTACAGAAGTCTTTTTCACTTTACTCGAGTTCCCTCTCAAGCTATTATCTTTATATTTATGTATTATCTTTATATTTATGTATATTTTCTGTACTCTTTCTCAGCATCTGTTTACTACTTAGCCAATTAAAACTTGAATTTTGCTTCAACTATAATACCAAAATATTATGTCAAGGCTACAGTGTCCTTGATTTTTGTACTTTGGAAATCTTTTTCATTTTTTTTCATCTATTAGTATCACTGGAACATTTGGCTCTTTATCTATACCCATCTTCCCCCTCCTCCTTCTTAAAACTTTCTTTTTATTAATTCTCTCACTACTTTCCTTTTTTTCTGTAAGTTTCTTTCTCAGAATCCTTTGTTGGTGTCTCATCTTTAGGTTAGCTCTTACTGCTGTCCTCTTATCAATTAAAATAATCTTTTTTATTTTATTTTATTCTTTTTTTAAAGATTGTCATTTATTTACTTGACAGAGAGAGAGAGAGCACAAGTAGATAGAGCCACAGGCAGAGAGAGAGGGAAAAGCAGGCTTTCCACTAAGCAGGGGCCCCAATGTGGGGCTTGATCCCAGGACCCTGGGATCATGATCTGAGCTGAAGGCAGCTGCTTAACAGACTGAACCACCCGGTCACCCCTAAAATAATCTTTTTAAAATCATTCCAGGGGCGCCTGGGTGGCTCAGTGGGTTAAAGCCTCTGCCTTCGGCTCAGGTCATGATCCCAGGGTCCTGGGATCGAGCCCCGCATCAGGCTCTCTGCTAAGCAGGGAGCCTGCTTCTCTCTCTCTTTCTCTCTCTCTCTGCCTGCCTCTCTACCTACTTGTGATCTCTCTCTCTGTCAAATAAATAAATAAAATCTTAAAAAAAAATAAAATAAAATCATTCCATTTTCTTGCATGACCTGAACCAAGTTGATGGTTGCAAATACATATTTCCAGTTAGATGTTTCTCTTGGGCATCAGAATCATATTTATAACTATCATGGTGGCATCTAAACTTGAATATCCCACAAATGCCTTGAAAATGAGCACATTCAAACTACTCATTATCTTCTGCTGCCATACCCCACCTCTTCCCAGGTTTGTATGGGGCTTTCTTAGTTAGTGGTACTGTGAACTGCATAGATTCCAAAACCAGAGTCTAACTCCTCCTCTTCATCCTTCTCCACACCAGTCTCATCACATCCTGTTTAGAAGTACTTGTGAGGACAGTATTTTCTCATAATCAGATCCCTCTTTTACCACCATTTCTACCCCTCCCTCCGTGGATGATCTCACTTCAAAGTCAGCAAGTTTCTTTTTAACTGTTCTACGTTTCTCCTGTCAACTTCAGCCTCACCCCCATTTCTATCTTTTGACCTTGATGCTTCCAGAATAAGCATTTGCAAAAACTTAATTGAGCTGTCACTTTTTTTCTGCAAATGTCCTCATTGCCTGTAAGGTAAAATCTAAGATCTTTATCAAACATTAGTGCTCAGCTCACTTGGCTTGTTAAGATCTTTCAGAACTCAGAGCATTTGAGTTCAGAAATGCTAATACATCGGAAAATAAAACTCTTACTTCCCCACTTTGGTTTAAGTTGGAAGGAATAGACTGCAAAGCACTTCCATAGTCGACTACATTTGGATAACTTAAGGAAATCTGTAGACTACCCCACTACCTCTGAGGGAAGGAAAACTTCCATTTACCTTCTTAGCTTCTGTGGCTGGCCTAAGAATTAAACTGGCGTAAGACAGATTAGTTGGAAAGAAAACATACACATTTTAAAATTTATTTATTTATTTATTTACTCATTCATTCATCCAGTCATTGATTTTTATGTGTATACAAGTCTTCAGAGCGAAAATGAAACCTAAAAATCTCAAATGTTTGTGTACTTGTGTACCTTTTTACACAAGGAAGAGTAAGTCATGGGAAAGTGACAAGACAAAAGGGCTTGAGTGAGGGGCAGTAAATTGTGGTTCAGTGACTAGGAAATCGATGAGGGGGTAGAATTAATGAATGATAAGTGTTACTTTCGTAAGTTTGTTTGCACAGGTCCATTGGACTCCCAGTCTCTGGTGATAAGATTATTTTGCCCTTCCTGATACACGGAGGGCACCTTTCTCATGGGAAATTTTATGTCCTACTGTTAGATTGAAAACATTAGGTTCCTGCATCTGCTGTTTCTCAAGCATCTTCAAAATAATCAAAATGCCAAAGAGGTATATTTTGGCATGGTCTAAATCCCTTCACTTAGATCATTCAGGAAGTTTTATACTTATACTTGGTCTTTATTATTCCATATCAATTCTCAGATTCAGTTGGGGTTTTTGTAAGCCTTTGCGATTAAGCATGAAAATCCCTGTTGATGAACCACACATACATTTATCATTGCAGTAGCCCCAGAATGCTATTTCCTATGGCTGCTAGGGTGAGGCTGGCTGTCAATCATCTACTAAAGGCGTAAAATTATATGGTTGAATTCGTTAATCTAAACCATTCAGAGGCCTATCATTGATGACTGTTTATTCAGCTTAGAGCCTTTGTAGCAATCTTGACTAAAGTACATATCCTTCATGCAAAACCTCAGTAAAAAATGGTTTCCCGGGGTGCCTGGGTGGCTCAGTGGGTTAAACTTCTGCCTTCCGCTCAGGTCATGATCTCAGGGTCCTGGGATCGAGCCCTGCATCCGGCTCTCTGCTCAGTGGGGAGCCTGCTTCCCCTTTCCCTCTGCCTGCCTCTCTGCCTACTTGTGATCACTCTCTCCCTCTCCATCAAATAAATAAATAAAACCTTTTTTTTAAAAAAAAAAAAACTGGTTTCCCGGACCTTCTACTCTAACCTGAGTCTTAATCTCTACCTGTATTCTCTAACCAGAAATCAAACTTCTAATTGCATCTATCTACCAAAATTCACCCCTACTTATTTTTGTTATGAAACATTTCTCTTGGGCAGAGTTATTGGACTCCTATTTTTTTTTATTATTCTGTTATTATGTCTAGTAAGGCAATTATGACTTTGTATTTTGATAAGCTGCTTATGTGTCTGTCTCCCACCCTAGATGCCCTTTGGGTACCCGAAAGATTAACTCTGTGTCCTTTACATCTCTTTATCTTCAGGGCATAGGATAATCCCTGGGACACTGGAGATACTCAGTATTTATTTAGTAGGGGAAAAGAAGAAGAACTGAATTATTGAATACATGAATGAATCAAAATGAGCTGGTATGGTATGTTTACTATTATGGCACTTTAGAGCTAAGCACTGCTGTTTATAGATGGCTTTACAGTGTTTGAAAGCTCTCTCGAAGGCACTTGCTATTCATAACCTCACCATGAGGCAGACAGAGCTGATATCATTGGTCTCATTTTAGATATGAGGGCATTGGTTTTCAGAGCTAAAGAGACTAACTTGAGATGATATAAAATTAGACCAGAACCCAAATCTCCTGACTTCATGAATAGCAAAACATAGAGTGACCTTATGGTTGATTTTATCTATCATTTATGGAAATTAAGATGTCTACCATGAAATAAGGTGAACTATCCATCCTTAATTCACAGTAGAGAAAGAAGACATTCAAAATAATATGAAATATATCTTTGCAGATAAGACTTAAGTTTTTTTAAAAAAATATTTTATTTATTTATTTGACAGATTACAAATAGGCGGAGAGGCAAGCAGAGAGAGAGGGGGGAAGCAGGCTCCCCGCTGAGCAGAGAGCTCAATGTGGAGCTCCATTCCAGGACCCTGGGATCATGACCTGAGCTGAAGGCAGAGGCTTTAACCCACTGAGCCACCCAGGCACCCCCATTTTATACTTTTTGAATACTCTATATACCACATACCTTCAAAAGGTCTTTTTACGTTTTCATAGCTGCTTCATTCTACACAATTATCTGTTCTTTTAGAATACCTTCTAAAATGGATTAGGAATGCAGTAAATCTATGGAATATAACTACTAATCGTGTTCATATCTCAGAATATATGAAGTCTTATTTTGTTTGTTTCTGAGGATACTCCTTGAAGCCACACAATTAAACAATGTCCTGCTCCAGAGAAATTTTGGAAAACCTAAGCTAGGCTATATCTGTGCTAAAGTGAGCTGAGACTGCATAGAAGGCACTGTGCATACATTTCTGGATAAGAAGAGATCACAGTGGCTCTTGATTTTTTAAATACATGTAATCTCCTAATTTTAGTAGAACCAAATTTCTTAAATAAGCAAATTGGACTAAAAGTTGCATTCCAAAGATAATGCGGAGGATTTTAAAAGCATCTGCGATGAGTATCACCCAGTCTCCCAGAAGCCTCATAGTGCAGAGAGGAGCAATAAGAAGTAAACTGTTCCACCAGAAAGGTCAGGTGCAGGTTGTAAACTAAGAACTTACTTTCTGGTATTCTACAACTTCCCACTTAATTTATTGTTTAATCTGAGGTATGTTGTACTGCTCATTCAGAAGCAATCCAACAAAGCACCATGTGCATCCTCCCGGAAATGACTAGTTTTGCTGCTTACCCAGGATACCTGTTATCACGCCTGAACAAAGGAAACTTTACTATAAATAACCTATAAAAATACTTTTCCTGTCTACCTTTTTGAAATTTACCTGTCTCACATCTCCTTTTGAAGAACATGCTTTCTCTTGAGGCACTAATCAATGAACATATTTTGTCTGTGTCTTCAGGGCTAGCAATTCTTACCACTGGAAAGGATCAAAATAGGAAAATGGCCAAAAATGAACTTGAATTCATGTTTCTGCTAGAGTCAGCATTCTTATTTAAAATCAATTTCATCATTAATTATTCTTATTTCCCTATTTACAAACAAGAAGACTTTCCTGCTTAAATGGAGTTTTATGAGTATGAGTGATGCCATGTAATTGTGTAAGCACCACCCTGATTGACATAAAGATAAGTCCTCTCTCTCTCCAAAGTTCTCTCTCTCCTTTACTGTCTGTCCGCTCTTCTGGACTTGAGCCCACAAATATGTTTTCTGCTATTAGCCTCATCTTTTCTAGTATGTCACATAATTAACCAATACATGTTCTTTTGCATTTAACTTATTTTACTTATAATAATATTTTTGAGATGTGCATGATGTCAAATGTATTACCATTTCTCCTTTCTTGTTACCATTATATATATGAGCCAAAGATGGACCCTAAGTTTTTTGGACCCTAAGTTTGTTCGTTTCTTCATGGAAGCCTGAAATATATTACCTCAGTAGTCTGCTGGCACCAAACTCCTATTTTTACACATCCAATTTTTTTCCAATAACAGACAAACAGATTTTTAGGTATTTAGGATTTGCTTGCTTTACATCTCTTGAGAAATTACACCCAGTATCTGCTGGTCATTATTAAGATAGAGCCTTAGGGTTATAAAATCCAGAGCTGCTATTGCCATTGAAAGGTGACTGGTCACTGATTTAGAGACTCCCCACTATGGTGCTGAAACATATCAGCTAGACATGTACGTTTCCTCTCTAACCTCCCGCTATAGTCCCTTGTACTCCTGCCCTCCTGTATGGTAGCCCCTTTGCTGTAAACCTCAGAAACAGTCTCATCCTGTGAAGGACTTTCTTCTCTGGCAATCCTGTCTAAAAGCCACTCAGAAAAGCTTGCTGTGTCTTACAAGCTTGTGTGGTCATATTTCTTTCCCTTGATAAACCCCTATGCCCCTCTAACTCCTTACAATCACAAAGAAGTATTCCATAGTATAGATATCTGCATATTTTCTTTGTTTATCTGCTGAAGGACTGATTTTTTTTTTCTCCAGTCTTGGCTATTATTCACAATCCTGCTATTAATGTTTGCATACAAGTCTTTATTTGGGCATATTTTCCCCTTCCTATTGGGAAAAGAGTGAGAGTGTGCCTAAGTCATATGGAAAGTATATGTATAACTTTAAAAGACACTATCAAATTATTTTCCCAAGTGGCTGTATGCTTAATGTTTCACCAAGCATGTAAGTTTTACATGCTCTAGCATGCCCTTATTAACTGTTTTTGTTTTAACTTTAGCAATTCCTATGGGTGGGGAGGAGGATCTCATTGTGGTCTCAGTTTGCATGTCCCTGATGACCAGTGATGTTCGGTATCTTTTCATGAGCATATTGGCCATTCAGATATCTTCTTAGTAAAGTGCTTATTCAAATCATTTGACCTGTTTTAAATGAGATGTTTGTTTTGTTGTATGAGGTTCTTTTAAAATGTATTCTGGATACAAACCATCTGTCAAATATGTATTTTATTTATTTTTACATTTTTTTGTAATCACTGGCATATATTTTCACTTTCTTAACTGTATCTTCTGAAAAGTGTAAGTTTTAAGTTTTTAACCTTAATGAAGTCCATCTTATCAAATGTTTTCACTTACATTTTGTGCTTTTTAATGTCCTATGTAAGAAATTTGTGCCCTACTCAACAGCACAAATATTTTATACCATGTTTTCTTTTAAGAATTTAATAGTTTTGAGTTTTATGATAGGTCTATGCTCTACTTCAAGTTAATTTCTACATGTGATGTTAAGTCAGGGTCTGGGCTCATTTTTTATTTTTTATTTTTTTTACCACACAGAAATCTAAGTGTTCTAGACTCATTTTCTGAAAAGACAATTTTTTTCATAATATATTACATTGACACTTTTGTCAAAAATTAACTGACCACTTAAGTATGCTCTATCATTTGTGATTTATAAGTGCATTTTCTGACTTAAATTTAACAACCCGTCTTCCACACTGCTGTCATACTGATCCAAGTAAAATACAATGTTATCATGTGAAAGGTTCAAGAACATGCCACTCCAAAATATACTACTTTGGCATGTTGATTATTTTGTGCTGCAGGTACTTGAAAAACAGCAGATGCAGGAAAGGCTTTCTGACCTCCTCCTCTCTACCTAAAAGCAGGTCATAAAATTTCCCATGAGTAAGGTGCCTTGTACCAAGAAGGAAAGAACATGTTTATCACCAGAGACGGGGAGTTGACACTGGAATGGACCTGTACAAACAAACTTATTAAAATAAACCTTACAGTTCATGGGTTGCCCTTCACCCTAATGTATCTCCCAGTCACTGCCCCACAATTTACTTCCTTTATCCCAAACCCTTTAGACTTGTCACATCTCCATACTCTATCATCTGTTGTTCAAACAGATACACAACTTCGGGGGCCTAAAGGCTTCTTTGGGTCTTCATTTTCCCTTTGAAGAATCTCATGTGCAAGCAAAATTATTAAATAAAATTTGTGCGTTTTTCTCTCATCAATCTGTCTTACGCCAGTCACAGAAACTGAGAAGGCAGAGGGAAGAGCTTTTTTTTGCTCACATAGTGTTCTATTTAGAATTCTTCGATGAGTCCCCAGTCTCCACAGAATAAACTCAAGGCACATTCACATTGTCCATAAAACCTTTAATAATTTTGGCAGATAGAAGATGTCCTATCACATGGAGAAGTCTATGAAGTGCAAGAATGCAAGAAGTTAAAATATATATATGGCAATTTAAGAGATCTCCAACTACTTTTGTATTGCTGTAATATGGATCATTAAGTCTGATGTATACCTAACCAATTAAGAATTTTCTCTTCTTGTAAGCTTTTATTTATTTTTTTGAGAGAAAGAAAGAGAGAACAACACATGAGGGGGAGGGGCAGAGGGCGAGAGAGAAGCAGACTCCCTGCTGAGTGAGGAACCTGACATGGGCTCCATCCCAGGACCCTGAGATCATGACCTGAGCCAAAAGCAGACACTTAACTGAGTGAGCTATCCAGACACCCCATAAATTTCTCTGTCACTTATAATTCATCTTCTCTTTTCCCAGTGTCCTCTGTCTATTCATCTTTGTAGAGTTTTAGTGCTATGATACAGTTCAGTCTGACTCAAAATACTCTCTAACAGGCATCAACAGATTATTGGATAGTATACTGGAAACACCAATCTCAGGCCCCACTCCAAGCCCACGGGATCAGAATCTTTGAGGGCAAGGCCAGGAATTGGTGTTTTAACAAGTCTTCCTGTTTATTCATATGCAGGCTTATTGTTGTATAAGTCCTATCGTCTGTTCTTTAGCATCTATTCCTTAATTTCTAAGATTTCTAACTCATGGTCAGTCATTTTTATATCTCTTAATATAATTAGAGCACTGATTAAGAAAATGACCATTCAGAGGATATCAGGAATTCTTACAAATAGCTACTAATGACTGTTACTTTTCAGTACTAACTTTGCTAAACTAACAGGTATGGTTTTCATCAAGTACTGGTTGCTTGATTGTTAATTTATGGGAGTTGGAAAACCATACTGTGTGAATTCTTGGGATAATATAGAAGAGAAAATGGTAAGAGATGTGTTTTGAAAATGAATATCAAATTCTAAAACACCATTCTTTATTTTTAAAACTTTAACAATGATAATATAAATTTTCCCAAAAAAACATTAGTGTTGAGAATTAGATTAGATTAGATTTCTAATGTTAAATGAATCCTAGATGAGCTTTTCTAGATTCCAATGTATTGTTACTTTTTTTCTATTATTCTGTTGAGTTTTAGTAATTTAACTTACATAAAGTTTGTGATCCGTTAATGTATTATATGACTTAAAGACAGAATTATTTTAAAAATATATGCCAAGTGGGGCATCTGGGTGGCTCAGTGGGCTAAAGCCTCTGCCTTCAGCTGAGGTCATGATCCCAGGTTCCTGGGATCAAGCTCCACATTGAGCTCTCTGCTCAGCAGGGAGCCTGCTATATATATGTATATATATATATATATATATATATATATATTTTTTTTTTTTTTTTTTTTTTGGTGAGGTTTCTTGGTATGTATACCAAGAAACCTCACTCCCCTCTCTGTCCCTTCACCTCATTTCACCATTTTTATTAGTTTCTCATTTGTTCTTTCAGTTTTTAAGTTAATAAAAACGAGTATGTTTATACATATCACCTTCCTATCTTTTTTATATAGTGGCATAACATATACGTGGTTATGTACTCTTTTTACTTTCTTTTTCCAAAAATATCCTAAAAATTGTTCCCTATCTGTACTTGGAAGTTCCCTGATTGTTTTTTTAACTGTGACTTTCTCTTCAGGATAAAAGAGAAAAGTTTCTTTAACCAGATCCTTATTGTTGGATATTCACATTGTTTCTAATTGGTTCTGAAGAAAGCCACACCCCCTTATAGCAACTGTATCTGTATATTATAATACCCTATTTATTATTTAGGTTACATGAGGTAGGTTTTCTGGGTTAAAGGATTAAGCACATCAGTAATTTTGGTAGACACTGCCAGATATTTACCTCTTTCAGAGATGCCCCATCATTTGTGTGCTGACTTCACAATTATGGTAATTTTCAGAATTTTAGAATTTTTTTCCATTGGATATGTGACAAATGATATTTTAAAATAAGTGTGTTTTTCTTAATAAAAGTAAATTTTTATGTTTTTATGTATTTGTCCTGTGAACTATCTGTTCATATTCTTTGCCTCATTGTCTAATAGGTTGTCTCTTTTTCCCATAGATTTCTAGAAGTTTTTAAAATTGGAATGAGACTAGTCTAGGTCTTTGACTTGAACAACTCATTAGAGAAAGTTTAGAGAAGATGAAGATTTGAGGAGGAGGGAGGTAGAAATTAAGAGTTTAATTTTTGACATGTTAAATTTGAGATATCTGTGAGATATTTAAAATAGATGTAAATTAGGCAGTTGGATGTTCCAATTTGGAACTCATGGGAGAAATGAGGGTTACTGATATAAATTTGGTTGTCATTAGCATATGGAGGCAATAGAGTTGTGGGAATGGGTGAAGTCATCCAGGAAGAAAAAGTAAAAGAGAAAGGAAAAAAGAATAGGACTTTCCCCATGACAAACATTTAAATATTTAGAGTAGCCAGAGCCAAGCTACACTGATTTCCTCAGGGACTGAATTAGCCAGACTGGGCCTGGGCCAGCTGGATCCCTTGGGCCAGTTGCCTTTGAGAGGAGGAATCACATTTGGGACTCCTCCAAAGAAAGTTAGACCAAAATGGGTTCCAATGGCCCTTTTCACAGTCTGTGCAACTGAGGAGCATGGTGAAATCTTATGGAATTTGCTGATCCACCATAAAAGTTGAATACAGTTAAGAAGAAGCTTGACCATCCCAATATCCATTTTGGCAGCTAGCTACAGTTTTTACAAGTTATCAGCAGTTACTGGAACAGTTCATTTTCCAGTGCCTAAGAAACCAGATTCTTTTTTTTTCTTTTTTTTTTTTTTTCCAGAGAGGCTTTGTTTGTTTGTTTGTTTTCAATTTATTTATTTTCAGAAAAACAGTATTCATTATTTTTTCACCACACCCAGTGTTCCATGCAATCCGTGCCCTCTGTAATACCCACCACCTGGTACCCCAACCTCCCACACCCCCGCCACTTCAAACCCCTCAGATTGTTTTTCAGAGTCCATAGTCTCTCATGATTCACCTTCCCTTCCAATTTCCCCCAACTCCTTTCTCCTCTCTAACTCCCATGTCCTCCATGTTATTTGTTATGCTCCACAAATAAGTGAAACCATATGATAATTGACTCTCTCTGCTTGACTTATTTCACTCAGCATAATCTCTTCTTGCCCCGTCCATGTTGCTACAAAAGTTGGGTATTCATCCTTTCTGATGGAGGCATAATACTCCATAGTGTATATGGACCACATCTTCCTTATCCATTCGTCCGTTGAAGGTCATCTTTGTTCTTTCCACAGTTTGGCAACCATGGCCATTGCTTCTATAAACATTGGGGTACAGATGGCCCTTCTTTTCACTACATCTGTATCTTTGGGGTAAATACCCAGGAGTGCAATTGCAGGGTCATAGGGAAGTTCTATTTTTAATTTCTTGAGGAATCTCCACACTGTTCTCCAAAGAGGCTGCACCAACTTGCATTCCCAACAACAGTGTAAGAGGGTTCCCCTTTCTCCACATCCTCTCCAACACATGTTGTTTCCTGTTTTGTTAATTTTGGCCATTCTAACTGGTATAAGGTGATATCTCAATGTGGTTTTGATTTGAATCTCCCTGAGGGCTAATGATGATGAACAGTTTTTCATGTGTCTGAGAGCCATTTGTATGTCTTGATTGGAGAAGTGTCTGTTCATATCTTCTCCCATTTTTTGATATGTTTGCCTGTTTCGTGTGTGTTGAGTTTGAGGAGTTCATTATAGATTCTGGATATCAACCTTTTGTCTGTACTGTCATTTGCAAATATCTTCTCCCATTCCGTGGGTTGCCTCTTTATTTTTTTAATGGTGCTGGGAAAACTGGACAGCTATATGTAGAAGAATGAAACTCGACCATTCTCTTACACCGTACACAAAGATCAACTCAAAATGGATAAAAGACCTCAACATGAGACAGTAATCCATCAGAATCCTAGAAGAGAACATAGGCAGTAATCTCTTCGATATCAGCCACAGCAACTTCTTTCAAGATATGTCTCCAAAGGCAAAGGAAACAAAAGCGAAAATAAACTTTTGGGACTTCATCAAAATCAAAAGCTTCTGCACAGCAAAAGAAACCAGATTCTTAAACCAAACTGTGGCTACTCAGTATAGCCTACACTATACTTTTGCTCTCCTTCTCTCTCTCCCTCTTTCTAGTGTTTTCTATATCATTAAGGATCTCTAAGACACCAATGCAAATTTAGTAATGCATATATTTTCCTAATGGATTTTGAGTATCTGATACTCGGCATCTTCAATTATACATTTTCTAGGAAAGCAGTCTTTAAACAACATACTATTCATAGTAACCAGCCCAGATCCCTCTCCTCCCACCCCCTCCCTCCATCCCCCCTGCAACCTCTCTCACTCTCTCTCTCCCTGACAGTTAAAAAAAAAAATTATATATATATATATTTATGCAGGCAAGTAAATTCTTAACCAACTGACAATATCAAAAATAATAGCTATAAACTCTGATGAGATAATAAAAATCAAAATAAAAACTTGAAGGCTCTGGAGAGTGAAAAAAGTCAGGCAAATTCTAAAGGAAATTTGACACTTGAAAGAAGGAAACACAAGAAACACAAAGTGTGAGTTTTCTCTCTGTGTATGTGTGTGTGTTTTCTAAGTTTAGCCTAAAGGTAGGAAGTCGTGCTGCCTCAGATGTGGCTAAAACTCTGATAAGTCATTTTTTCTGACTTGAAGAAGAAAAGGATTTCAAAACAATCACATGTGTTGGAGAGTAAAGGAAAAAAAAAATCCAAAAGAGGAGGTGCCCCAAATTCTTTGTATAAATTCTTTCTAACACTTTGGCTAAATCTTTAGCCACCTAAGCATGAGGCAGTTGAAAAAAAAAAAAAAAATGCCTAGCTATGACCTGGTGAGAAGGAAGAACTGAGCTGTGGCCTAAGCTGCCACCCAAGAGTCAGTTTGTAGTTTGAATCAAATCAAATTAATTTCCTGCTTTAAAAAAAAAAAATTCAACAGCCTTGAAAATAATCCAACAGGATCCAGAGTCTCCACAATATAACATTTAAAATTAGTGTTCAGTGCAAAATCACTTGACATATGAGCAACCAAGAAAATGTAACCTATTCTCAAGATATAAAATAATCAATGGGGACAACTCCAAGTTGCTACAGATGTTGAAATTATCAGACAAGGATTTTAAAACATTTATTTTAACCATGCTGAACTAGATTTAAAAAATACATTTGTAATGAATGAAATGACAGAAAATCTCATCTGAAAAATAGAAAGTATAATGAAAGTATCAAATGGAAATTCTAGAATGAAAAATTACAGTATCAAATCAAATTTTTAATAAAAACACATTTCGATCTGCCACACAGGAAATAAACTAACATGCAAATGACAACAGCCACAAAGCCAAGTAATAATCTGAAGCTATATAACTACTTCAAGATTTGAACTTCATTCTGACACCAAAGCCTTTGCCTCCAAGCATTTCAAATAATATGATTCATTTAATAGAGCAGTGCAATGGAGTTAATATTACAAATATCCAGGAAATGAACTTGTATCAAGTTAAAGATATATGCCAAAGTTTTAACAGACATTTTCTTTGTTGAAATTGAATATGGTTTTCATTTCCCTCTTTTTAATTGTTTTTTTTTCTTTTCTTGAAAGAAACCAGAATATGTCACCCCAAAATATGCTCTCTAACATAAAAATCATTTTGAGTTAAAGACAATTCGGAAGCAGCAAATGTAGAAAAATCTCCCTCTTTCCTGCGGAAAGGGGGGGTGTACATCTTCCCAGGTCTTTCCTTTAACAGGAGACAAACTTATCATTCCCCGAGATGGCACCAGAGGAATCTGAAAACAAATCTCATTCCATTACTTCCCCCCATATATTTATGTTGCCATAGTTTGCTGTCCCTGGAAGCTTAACTTTGCTTTCCTCTGTCCTGCCAATCCTCTACAAATGTATTATTCTTTGTTGAAGATGTTATATAAACTGGAATTCTAAGCTACAATTTGAGTTACTTTTGGTTTAGGTTTCTCCCATGTGATGTGCACTGGACACATTAATAAATCATTTGTTTTTCTCTTGGTAATCTGTCTTTTTGTGTAAGAGTCCCAGTTGAAAACCCCAGAGGGGGCAGAAATAGAGTTTTGCTTCCCTTACACAGCATGTATTTATTACACACGTAAGGATAAGTTATTTTTATTTACTTGAACTAGCTGAGAAAAGAGAATTGGAAACAGTACTTACTCTATAAATTTACTTATTTTCCAAATTAAAAATATTATAGTTTTAAAGTTGATAAATTAGATTTAAGTACTCTATTGAACTAATTTGTGTCTCATCATTCTAAGTTCTGCTACTGGAATCTTTTAAAGTACTTTTTGTTAAGATAAAAGTCTCAGTATTAATTTGATTCAATAGAAGGAGCTTAGTGTTTTTATTTTTGTTTTCCATTATTGGCCATAACATTTGTCATTTAAATGCAAAAAAAAAAAAAAAAAATCCACACAAAATTACCTTAGTCAAAGTGCAGTTTTAATTAATTCAATCACATCAGCCACCTTTTGACCAAATCAACTTTTTCTACTGGTAGGTGCTATTAGAGAACTATAAGCAATTTTCCACAATAAGAAAATCATAAAGTGATTTTTTGGGGACAGGGCAAGAAGCATGCTTGGGACTCTGAGGGTGGGAAGAGCCTCTTCCAGTGATTACATAAGATCACAAGGATCAAAATGTGCTTTTCTATGCCTGGCTGCTGCTTTCTTTCTTAAAATCTAACTTTCTAAGGCTTAGGCATCTCATTATAATGCTTATATATGGTGCTCCAATTACTTCTCTCTCTCTCTTTTTTAAAAGATTTTATTTATTTATTTGACAAACAGAGATCACAAGTAGGCAGAGAGGCAGGCAGAGAGAGAGGAAGGGAAGCAGGCTCCCTGCTGAGCAGAGAGCCCAAATGAGGGGCTTGATACAGGACCCTGGGATCATGACCTGAGCCTAAGGCAGAGGCTTTAACCCATTGAGCCACCCAGGCGCCCCTTACTTCTCTTTTAATGTAACCCATTACCCGACTTCATTTACATATCTAGCCATATCCCTGTACATTATGTGCACCTCATCATCTTTTAGTCAAGCTTGACCTTAACATTTTCTGCATCTCATTTGACTTCCAATATGTAGCTCCTGTTACTAATTTCCTTCCACCTGTGCCATTTATTACAACATTTAAGGACATAACTACATATGAAATTTGCCTTCAATTTATAGGTTTGCCTTGTCAAATTTAAGAACAAAGAGCTTTCGTTATTTTTACCTGAGTATTTTTCTTCAGTGTGAGTGAGCTATTGTCACGTGATCTTTCACTAGGAAGTACACCAGTAAGTTTAGCTGAGTCATACTCTGATGCATTTAATAAAATGTATTGATTGCCCACTTAGTTAAGTGAATAGGAAAGGTCTAGGCTGATGTTGGTCCATAAAATGATTAAGATATTAAAATATGTGCCTTAATTGCAAGATGTCTTGAAAAGTGGACAACATATAAACACTTAAATGGATAATTACAGGGCAATAAAGGTAATGCACAAGGCTTTTCAGGACTATGCTACCCCGTAAACACCAGCGTATTAAGCTTATAACCCAGCTTCCCAAAATAGTACATGCATCCCTGATTTAGCTACAAAAGTAGAACACACTAGCCTGTAATTTAATTGAATGCAATGATTATGAGGTTTAATTTTTTTTAAGAACTATTTCTTCATGCTCCTTTATTCCAGTTATATGTCCTTAAATGTTAAAAATATATTAGTTATACCAACTGGTAGTCACTTTATTTCTCTTTAAAATTCAATTATTAACACTGTAGAGACATTTCCTAAGGCATCCTTTGAGAGATTATAGGTGCTTCTTTCTAGAAAATCATTCATGTAACTCAGATTAGGAATAATGATTGGACTCATATATAATCTCCAGAATGGAAGTTTCATTTGAATGTACTTGATTAATCTCTCATCCATCCCTATCTGGGTACATGTCATCGCTGCTGCCCAGCTCTAGAAAATGTGTACCAGTGTGTCCTAAAAGTCAGGAGAAATTCCCTCCTCAACAAGATATCTACATGATATCAGCTGTCCTGTTTAAAAACCCCAGAGCGTTCAAGGATATTCAGTGATTCTTGGGGCTCCATGAATGTTGTCAACCCCCCTCACGCTCCATCTCCCTACCCTGAGCTCCTCAAGAACAGTAACAGAAAAGTTAGTGAAATTTCTAAGCTTTTGTCTTCTCTCAGCCTTCCATCCTCTACAACCCTGCTTCCTGCTGCCTCAGGAATGGCCTTTCCCAATCCTTGGTTTTAAACCTTCAAAGCAGATTTTCCCAAACAGCAGGAAAGTCTGTTTACCACAGTGTGATCCAGGTGTCCACTTCCTAAATCGCTATACCAGCTTTTGCTGGTATTTAGTTCTGGTTCAGGTAAATGATCCCTGTGGTACTAAGTACTATTGACGATCAAAACAAACTTTGAGACATCACATATTACTTTGGGTGGTCCTTTACACACCAAATAATACATTTGCACCACTCTTAGCTTTATTCTTGATATCATACATTGTCTCAATGCCAACAACACCTGTATCTGTAGGTAAAACCGACATCCTATAGTGGCTTGATTTATAGGTATCAGGCTCACTTCATCCAACCTACCTTACTGCCAGGGTCTCACTCTCACCTGGGAACAGAGAATGAAATAATTAGGGTCGAACTGTCAAAGCCAGTGGGTGGTCAGTAGGCATTTTCAACTATGTGTTGACCTCTTTCTTTGATGATACAGAAACCTGAAGATCATTGTTTGAGCACATTTGGGTTTTGTTGAAGAAAAGAATATCATCCTAAAGATCCTTCTCTCTCTCACAGTTGCTCTTACATTCAATGTTGCTCGACTTCCTCCACTCTGCCTCTCTCTGTTGCTACCCTATGCAAGCACACTTCTCCCTTGATTTATAAATTTGACTTAATATACATATTACTTTCTTTGTGCATCTTCTACCCCAATTTCTGCAATATTGTGGAAGTGGCTTTTTAATGTATCTCCAGATTGCCAGTAATCTTTAGAAATAGGAAAGAAGGAGGCAGTAGGCTTTCAAAGATATTTTGCCTAAGGCTAGCATAATTTAAAGTATAAGATCATTTTTTGTTCTTTATTGTTTCTGACAAGTAAACTTTAGGAGGACAAAACAGTTTTTAACAAGTGGGAAAACTGCTTATATAGCATTAGGGGGAAGAAAAAAATCTGTTGAAATATTTTGTTTTTTCTTCGATATGTGTCACAGTCATTAAGCTTGATAGACTTGAGGCAAATAATATTTTTAAAGGGCACATTTTAATGCTTCCCAAACATAAACATGAATTTTTGTAAGGAGTACTTATTTTGTAAATAAAGGGCATTCGCATGTGAGATATAGTGTCACCAAAATATTCCAGTTCATTCGTTTCTAGATAGAAATGGTTAATTTTCTAAGCTTCAATGACAAGAAGCCATTAATCCTCACCATCCGAATACATTTGCCTATGAGATGTAAGATAAAATTTCACCATCATTCTCCTGAAAGAGTGCCTGGTATCTTCAAAGCAATAGCTCAAAACTAATTAGTCTCTTTTTTGACAAGACACATATGCATTTATTCTGGGGAGAAAAAATAAAAACTTCAAATGAGTTTTTTTTAATGAGTTATTTAGGATTCTTCTCGTATATTCTACATCTTAGCAAATTTTGTCACATACAAAAGTTAATTTCCAGCCATAGCTATAAGCAAGGACAGTGCCCATGTCACTTTTTACTACCTTTAACATTAAAACTGCTAATGTATTCTCAGTGTGGGACCATGTATCTTTCCATGTTGTCTAAACTGAACTTCAATATTTAGTAATTAAAATAAATCATTATGAATTTAAATTTTTTATGCATACCAGTGTCATAGGTTGATAATCAATGTAAAATAGTATCTGAGGTCATTTCTGAGTTCAGGAGAAGGCGCTGCATTAAATACACTGGGTTGTTCTATGTAGGAAGCATATGAATGAGTCTGAACAAAATTACATATTTTAGTGAAATTTGGTAGGTACAGTACAGTTGCTTAAATCAGTATTAAAAAAAAAAACCTTGTATATTTGAAACTAAGAGAAATTACTGGTGTTGGTAACACATTTAACAAAAACAGACCTCACATCTCTCTTTTAGTGCACAGGTGAACATTTAAAATGCAACATTTTTTACTGATACATTGAGTTATGATTAGACATATATTTGGACTAGAATAATTTAGCAACCCAGGTAATAGTTACATCACAGAAGTCACTGATTCTTTCCTTAAGAAAACATGTGGCATCCGTATGTATGCCACAGTATGTAGTGAACAGATAGCAGATACATGGATAGATGAGAGAGAGGGAGAGAGTCAGAGATAGAGACAAACAGGGACAGAGAAAAGGCAAAGAGAGATTCATTCAACTGCATTAAAGTCACTGGTGTCAGTCAGGTTGGGGTGACTAGATTTCAGTTAGCTATTCTCGCTTATAGATCTTGTAAACAAACAGAAAGGTCTAAATGTTTTTAATATTATTTCAAATGAGGACATGGGAATCTGGCTAATTCGGTACATTACTGAAGGTATTATAAAACCTCACCACCTTTCTAGAATGCAATTTAAAATGGTGGAATGGAGGACGCTTGGGTGACTCAGTGGGTTAAAGCCTCTGCCTTCGGCTCAGGTCATGATCTCAAGGTCCTGGGATTGAACTCTCTCCTCAGCGGGGAGCCTGCTTCCCCCTCTCTCTTTGCCTGCTTCTCTGCCTACTTGTGATTTCTTCCTTTGTCAATAAATTAATAAAATCTTTAAAAATAAATAAATAAAATAAAATGGTGGAATGGTAAAATTAGGATAAGGGCTACAGACAGATATCCCACCTTCATTTCTGAAAGTAGGTATGGTGGCCCTGACCCTGACTGACCTAAGCAATGGCAGAGGACAAACTGCCAAACACAGCAAAGCAAGAAGAGACTTGCGGAGTCTCACACAAGCAAAGCACACAGTCTGCTTTTCCCAATTCTTTTAAAATATACTTAGGAATTTAAATTTTTTAATTTCAGTTTTTCTATATATTAATTAATTATTTAATATTAATTAACTAATATTAATTAACATCTAGCACTGTATGTAAGGGTTCACAATGCACAGCTGAATAAATCCCACCCTCTACCATTCCTCCATAAAATCTAAAATGCTCTGGTGATGGTAGAGTAATCTGATTCTCTTCCTCTTGCTTCTCAATATTTAGTGTTTTTGCTACCTTATTTTGTTACTTTTTATCTTTATAATGATTTTAAATTTAAGGAAAAGTTACAAAAGTAGTACAAGGATCAGATTCACCAATTATTCATGTTTTGCCCCAATCATGTCCATCTATTAAATTATCTATATTTACATCTACATATATTTATCTATACAAATATAAATAAATGTATGAATATATGCACTGACCATAAAATTATATAGAAACATTTATATTATTTGCAATACATACTCTATATATTTATGTTTCCAATTATTAATAAAATTGATAAATTTTTAACTAGACTGACAAATTAAAAATGGAAAAGACACCAACCACCAACAACTGAAATGAAAGAGGGATATCACCACCGATCTTACAGATAATAAATGAAAAACAAAAATGTGAAGAACTTAAACACATAAATACAACAACTAATATGAAATAAGGCAATTCTTTGAAAGTCTCAAGGTATGAAAATTGACCCATGAAGAAAGAGATAAGCTGAATAGTTATAAAACAAATAAATTTAATTTGTGATTCAAAATCTTCTGAAAAACATCATTTGTAGCTCGATAGTTTCACTGAAAAGTTCCATGAAACACATAAGAGATAATGCCAATGCTATATAATCTCTTCCAAATAATAGAATAAGAGTGAATACAACTCATTTTATGAGGCCAGAAATATCCTGATATTATAATTCTAGCATGAAAAGCATGAAAAAAGACAACCATAGACAAATATTCCTTGTGAACGTAGATTCAAATAATCCTCAACATAATACTAACATCAAATCCAGGAACCTAAAAAAAGGAATAATACACCATAATCAAGCACCATTTATCTTGAAAATTCTAGATTGGTTCAATATGTGAAAAATTATTCAATGTAATTCACCCTGTTCATAGACTAAAGGAAAAAAAATATGATCTTATCAACTTATACAAGGAAGGCATTTAACAAAATTCAATATCCAGTTATAGAAACCAAAACCAAGAATTCAACACCCTAGAAATAAACCTGATGGAAGGCATCCAAATATACCATTTACAAAGACAGGGATGAAACTTGAGGGCGTTATGCCAAAGGAAATAATAAATAAATAAATAAATAAGACAAATTCTGTATGATTTCAGCTATATGTAAGTGGAATCTAAAAAAACTGAACTCATAGATGTAGGGAGTGAATGGGTGGTTGCTGGGGGCTAGGATTTAGGGGTCCTGGGGATGAGGAGATGTTGGTCAAAGGGACAAACTTCTAGTTATGGATGAATAAGTTCTGGAGATCCGATGTAGAGCCTGGAGTGATGGAACAATCACGTACGCGGATTGTGGTAGTATTTACATGAAGCTATGCATGTGTTAAAACTCATATAATTTCATGTCAAATGCAAAAAACAAAAACAAAAACAAGTCAATTTTAATGTATGTTAATTTTGAGAATATAATCACATTTAGAAATACTGTTACATATCTTTCATGGTTATGTACTCATTCTAATTCAATAATGTTTTTTGAATAAGTAAATGATTTATTCAAAAAATCTTTCCCCACTTGATTTAATTTAATTAATAAAAAAGCTTTCCCTACCTCATTTAATTTTCTAAATACCTTTAGTTAATAATATCAGTCATAATATTAGCCATCACCTTCTTAATTATAATCTCCTGTTTTCTTTTTTCATTCATAGCTATTTTGTTACAAAAATCATGCAAGCCAAGGCCAGCAAGGAGAATTATGGGATGTTATTCACAATTAGTTAGGCGACCATCTCTTTCCTTTCTGACTTTGAGGTAGATTGTCTTCTAGTGTGGAATATAGGAGTGGGGTGGGAAGCATGGGTAGAGGGGCACTGGGAGTAGTGGAGGGGGTTTTGGAAATCTGGTTAAGGGGAGAGAAGTTTGGTGGAGTACCGTGTATCTATGTGGTTTGCAGCATGATTTCATAGGTCAGTCAACAGAATTGAGATGAAACTTTTCTATATTATCAATTATAAAGAAAAATCCACTTTGACAAGCCTTCCTATAGGAATAAATCTCTATAGATAATATTGTAAAATCATTGTTCTGTGAAAAAGGTGATCAAAGAGTAAACAACCAAAAGATAAAGAGACAAAAAGTATCATAGGCAATAAATTAAGCATTTTTTATAGATTTTATGATCTTTTTTCTGTAAGATTTATAATCTATTGTAATTTCCTTCCTTCCTTATTCTAAGCAAATGTTTGTTTTCATATTTCATTTTGAATTCATAATTTTGTATTCTTTTTCTTTCTTTTAAAAATTTTTCTTCTTTCTTTCTCTGTGTTTCTCTTTTTTCTTTTTTTTTTTATTTTTAGAGAAAAAGAGCGCAAATGGGGTGGAGAGGGGCAGAGGAAGAGAGAAAGAATCTCAAGCAGACTTACTGCTGGACAAGGAGCCCAATATGGGGCTCAATCTTACAACCCTGAGATCACAAGTTGAGCTGAAATTAAATCAGAGGCATAACTGATTAAGCCACCCAAGAGCCCTTTGTATTCTTGTTCTTAAAGGCCCTCAAAGTTAAATTTCAAGACCTACAAAACCTGAATTAAGCCCTTAATAGCCTGGATCTTCCAAGCCTAGACTCTCATTAGTGATAGGAGAATATGCGGTATGTAGAAATTGCCTCTTTGTTTATTTGAGTTTGAGATGAGAAAGAAAAAAAAGAGAGAAAGAGAGAAGGAAAAATGGAAAGAAAGGGGAGGAAAAGTCCCTTGTTACTAAGTAACATTTCATATGAATAAAATAACATTTCATATGAATAAAATAAATAAGATTTACTTATTTATTTTAGAGAGAGCGCACAGGTGCGTGCTTATGCAGGTGTGGGGGGAGGGGCAGGGGAGGAGAAACTTCAGGCAGAGTCCCTGCTGAGAGGGAAGTTCCACATGGGGCTCAGTCCCATGACCCTTGAGATCATGACCTGAGCCAAAACCAAGAGTTGGGTACTTAGTGGACCAAGCCACCCAGCTGGCCCACTAAGTAACATTTTAAATATTAAATAAAATCATGCATCATTAATATTAAAATAACTGAAAATAAATACACAGGCCTAATGAGGTTCATAGCACACAGTTTAGTGTTCATTGAACAGTTGTTGGATGAGGCTTAGAAAGAAAGGGAGAAAGAAAAGAGCAAAAGGAAGGAAGGAAGGGAGGGAGGAAGGGAGGAGAACAGGCGGGCAGGAGACGAGAGAAGAAAAGATCAAATACGCTGAATTCAGTTAGGAAGACGTCAGGCTGAAAATACGGGAATTACCATGATGGCCAGGGTCAGATTGGAGTTCTGCTGGGAAAGGAGCACAAGTATATGAAGGCAAATAGGGAAATAAGCCCTCACTGACTTCAGTTTACAGTTCATGCCTTCTTATGTATTCATTATTAAAGACATATTAAAATAAAACAACAAGAAACTAACTATAGAGCACCCATTAATTTAGATGCAGTGTGTTGTGTATTTGTTTTTATTTCAAATCCACTTGTCTGTGGTTTAAATGAAGTTGTTTTGATCCAAGAGTACATTTGTTTACATTGTAGACCATCTCAGAATGATGTCATTGAAATTGTGCTGCAAAGTGCTTATCAACACGAACATAAAAAGGAGTGACTAGGACATAACGAACATTTAAACTTTAAATACCATGAATTTGTGAGGACTTAAGAGCATTCAGTCTGGGCACAGCAACTCTTTGCTGATCTGAATGGCTCTCTGAAGACCTTGGGATATTAGCTCTCACTGTGGCAAGGCTACTCTTTGTGGACAGTGAAAACCATGTAGCAGCCCCATGAAGGAGATTATCTTTCCTGCCATCTTTAGCACCTTCGTTCCATTAGCACCCTGCTCTAGCAACAGGCATTTCCGATTCATGGTGTCAGCTCTTGGTTGGCTGAGCCAACTCTTCTGCAAATCAGTTCATGGAACGTTACACCTCACCTAAATTTGAAGTTTATTGCTTTCATCTCCCCTTTTCCTAGAATAATAGTGTAACTGATCTATCACTGGTTTGGAGTATGTTATATCTTTCTTGGTTTATTAAGAGACATTATCTTGTATACTATTGGCTTGTGAAATATTACTTTTATGAATTATAATTCCAACAGTCAACCTGTGTTAAATAAAGTATTGGCAAAGTCAATCTCAGTCCCTGAGCATAACTTGCTACAGACAAAACATAGAATACCTATTTCTATTTCTAGAGCTACATATCTGTAGAGAAAGGTATATAATACCACAGTTTTAATATAAACTGCTACATTTCCAGAGTTACTATTATTCTATAACATCATAAAAGTTTGACTTTGTAAAAACAGACAATAGCAAAGAAAACCCAAGGATTATTACTGCCAAGTTATGAAGGACTATCTCATGTTTACAATATATTATTATCTGTTCTCACACTCTCTCAAGTATTATGTTAAAAATACAGTTAAGGTTCATGTATTTTATTTCAATAATTAGAAATATCTTGTGCATGAGAGAGAGAGAGAGACCCCATTTAATTAGATAATAATACAATAAAATTTCATAGTCAGTAATAAATTCTGGATAACCTAGAACAAAGCTTGTTTTCCTCTCTCAACAAATCAGCCTTTTGAGTCATTTTACTAGTTTAGCTGACATATTTTCAGTTGACTAAAATATTTTTCAAATGACTGTTCAGTTACTTTCCACAATCATTTTAGTAGCTCAGGACTTGACTTAAAAGAAGAACAGGGGCACCTGGGTGGCTCAGTGGTTTGAGCCTCTGCCTTCGGCTTGGGTCATGATCTCAAGGTCCTGAATTGGGCTGCATTTTAAGTATTTTTAGACCTTCACAAGAAATTGCCAAACTGCTCCTTGGCAGTTTATATATTAATTGGCCGTATCATTTTGGCTATGTCATTCTGGATTTCCTTCAGTAATGTATGAGTATCTAGTTGCTCCACATCCTTAAAAATACTTGCTATTGTCACATAGTTTGCTTGCTTGTTCATTTGTTTAAGGCTTTCTAGTGTGCTTGTAAGAGCATTTATTTGTGGTTTTATCTGTTTTTATTTTACGAATGACTAGTGATACTGAGGATCTCTTCTTGCCATTTATAATCCATATACCTTCTCTCAAGAATTCCCTGTTGATATATTTCTGCCCATTTTTGGTTGTATTTTTTGTATTCTTATGGTTAAATTTGAAAACTTCCTATATTTTCTTTTGCACAGCAAAGGAAGCAATCAACAAAGCAAAAAAGGCAGCCTCCTGAATGGTAACAGATATTTGCAAATGATATATCTGATAAAGGGTTAATATCCAAAATATATAAAGAACTTATACAACTAAACACCAAACAAACAAACAAACAAACAATCAATCAATCTGATTAAAAAGTGGGCAAAAGACCTAAATAGATTATATTTCAGATGAGGTCGGGCGCGTTCAGGGTGGTATGGCCGTAGATAGATTATTTTTCAAAGAAGACATACAAATGTCTAACAGACACATGCTCAACATCACTAATCATCAGGAAAATGCAAATCAAAACCACACTAGTCAGAATGGCTACTATTTTTTGAAAATTTTATTTATTTATTTGATAGCACAAGCAGAGGGAGAGGAAGAAAGAGACACCCCACTGAGCAGGGAGCCCAATGTGGGACTCAATCCCAAGACCCCAGAATCATGACTTGAGCCAAAAGCAGATGCTTAACTGACTGAACCACCCAGCTGTCCCTAGAATGGCTACTATTAAAAAGACAAGGGAGTTGGGGGAAATTGGAAGGGGAGGTGAACCATGAGAGACTATGGACTCTGAAAAACAATCTGAGGGGTTTGAAGTGGTGGGGGGGTGGGAGGTTGGGGTACCAGGTGGTGGGTATTATAGAGGGCACAGATTGCATGGAGCACTGGGTGTGGTGAAAAAATAATGAATACTGTTATGCTGAAAATAAATAAATTTAATTAAAAAAATAAAAACAAACAAACAAACAAAAATAAAATAAAATATCTGTTGGAACATGAAAAAAAAAAAAAAGACAAGAAATAACAAGTGGTAGTGAGGACTTGGAGAAAAGGTAATCCTTATGCCCTATTGGTGGGAATGTCAACTTGTGCAACCACTGTGGAAGACAATAGGAAAGCTTTCAAAAAAATTGAAAATAGAAATACCCTATGATCCAATAATTCCACTATTGGCACTATTGGATATTTGTCCAAAGAAAATGAAAACACTAATTTGAAAAGATATACACACCCTACACTTATGGATGCATTATTTACAATAGCCAAGCTACAGAAGCAACTCATGTGTTCATCAATAGATGAATAAATAAAGGAGATGTGGCATATTACTCAGCCATGAAAAAGAATTAAGTCTTGCCATTTGTGGCAATATGGATGGACCTAGAGGGTATCTTGCTAAATGAAATAAGAGAACGACAAATGCCATACGATTTCACTTATATATGGAATCTATAAAACAAACAGTAAACAAACAAAAATAAGCCATAATAAAAACCAAACAAACTCTCAAATTCAGAGAACACATTGGTGGTTGCCAGAGGGTAGGTAGTTAGGGAGGTAGGTGAAGGTTGCATATAGGAAGTACAAATGACCAGGTATCAAACAAATTAGTTACAGAGATAAAAAGCACAGCATAGGGATATATAGTCACTAGTGCTATAATAACATTGTATGGTGACAGATGGTAACTATACTCACTATTGGACAATGTACACAATTGTGGAATCACTATGTTATATACCTGAAACTAATATAACATTTTATGTCAATATCTCAATAATAAAGAAAAAAATTTAAAGTTCCTACATTTTTCAGATCCACTTTTTTTTTTTTTTTTGAGACAGACTTTTTTTGCAAATATTTTCTCATGGTCTGTGGCTTGCCTTTTTATTCTCTTACCAGTATTTTCCAAGAGCAGAAGATTGAATTTTGATGAAATCACTTTTATCTATTTTTTTTCCTTATGGTTTTGCTTTTTGTGCTCTAAGAAATCTTTGCCTAGCCCAAGGTCACAAATATTTTTTTCTTTTTTCTTCCAAAAGTTTTATAGTTTTATCTCCTAGATTTAAGCCTATGCTATATCTTGAGTTCCATTTTATGTGTTATGAAGTAAAAGTTAAGTTTTACTTATTTACATACAGATTTCCAAGAGGTTAAATTGACCATATAAATTGTGAATAACTTTCTATTATGACCATATAAATTCTGTACTCTATTTTCTGCTACATTGATCTATTCGACTATTTTTATGCCAATACCACAGTCTTGATTATTGTAGCCTTATATAAGTCCCAAAATCAGATGAATCCTCCAACTTCATTTATCTTTTTTTTAAATTGTATTAGCTGTTCTAACTCTTTTGCTTTTCATATATATTTTTTTCATTAGCTTGAACAGTTCTAAAACACTTCCTGGAATTTGACTGGACTTTTGTTGGTTTTAACAGAACTCTTCAAACAACACTTCAATCCAAAGAAATGCCTTTAGTGATGAAAATTCAAGGAACTACCTAATTAAAGAACATAAGGGACAATCCAATTAGAAAAGTATGGGAAGCATGTAAGAATTATGTAGGCTTTTCATTAACTGTAACTAATAATAGAGCCAGTTTTTGGGTAAAGGTTAAGGTAGAGTAAAAACCCGACTTACTTGTAATCAAAAAAGCTTTTGTTAGGAAATGCTAACTTTGAACAAGGTAGCATGGTTTATACGTTTATTCCCTCATAATTGTTGAAAAGACTACCTTGTCTATTATAGAGTTACTATTATTATGTTTATATAGCCTCCAGATATCATTATATATATTGGCAAATCCCTAAAATATTTTTAGAAAATGGAAGTTTTGCCAACTCTTCAAGCAAAATTTACCACTAAATAGAAATATCTTTAACATTTTGGTTAGCATAACGAGTTATTGAAACATTCTTGAATTTTTAACCTCTTTTTTTAGGAGTCATAATTCATGAAACAAAGAGGATGTACCCACAAATATGCTTTTTGCAAAAATAGCCATATATATTTTTAATAATGGGATAATTATAAAAATGGTAATGCTATTTGTTTTATATGCTTAAGAATATTTTGGGTAATTATAATTACATTGCTTCTTAGCTATATACTGTGCTAATGTCTCCAATGGGATTAAATACTCTTTTTATGTCTTTATTCAAATGTCCAAGTAATTATTCAAAGAACACCTTTTAATAATAGAATAAAATGGCAAGGTTAGACATGTAGTGTGCTAGTGACAGAGGGTGTATGTGTGTGTTCGAGTGTGTGTGTGATTATAACTAGCTGTATCAAGTATTAAAAATCCAAACCAGACATTTCAGAGTAATAATCCACTGTAAATTAAGTGATTATAAATTAAGTACTAGCAATTTTTGTGTTCAAAGTTTTCATCCATTTGTTTATTGATGGGTAAGAAGACTCTCAATGTAAAAAGTTTTAAATTCACATACTAGTATTATAAGTTCTTTCCCCTGAGAAAATAAATTGTGGAATAAAGCATAGAATGGTTTGACATTTGTCTATATTCCAAACATCTCTAAATCACATTTATATTTAGATGTTCACTGAACTCTGATATAAACTGATATCCTTTTAATCAAAAATCCTATCTAATTATCTTATATGATAGTTCTTTTCTGAATGTTAATATTTGATACTGGGTTTTGATTGGTTTAAGGATATGCAGTGGTCTCATCTCAAAAACTTTGGATATCCACTTAGGATATCAAACAGATCTATACAATACCCAATATTGTCTGGTTGCTTGAATGAGCGTATTCTAGTCTGTTGTCTAAATGATACTGTTTTCTCTTCTCCAATCAGGAATTACATTACCAATTTATCAAAGTATGATGAACTTATTTTAACATGAAAACAGCTGCTGTCTGAGGGTATTGTTGGACTTGGCAGAGTCATATTTTATTTTTTTAATATTTTTTAAAAAATTTATTTATTTATTTGAGAGACAGAGAAAGCACAAGCAAGGGAAGAGGCAGAGGGAGAGGGAGAAACAGTTTCCTCACTGAGCTGGGAGTTCCACATGGGGCTGGATCCCAGAACCTGGAGATCAGGACCTGAGCTGAAGGCAGACACTTAACCATCTGAGCCACCCAGGTGCTCTTAGAGAGAGTCACATTTTTAGAAATGCATGTTAATGGGGTGCCTGGGTGGCTCAGTTGGTTGAACAACCAACTCTTGGTTTTGGCTTGAGTCATGATCTCAGGGTTATGGAATTAAGCCCAGAGTGGGCTCCACACTCAGGGGGCAGGGTAGACCTCTGGGGATTCTCTCTCACCCCCTGCCCTTCTCCTGGCTCACGCTCTCTCTCTCTTTCAAATAAAAATATTAGAAAAAAAAGGAATATTATATTATTAACAGGGCATGAAATATAAAACTCCCAGATTTGTTGTTCATTTTTAAAAAGTCTAACTTTCATTTTATGATCTTTATTAAATAATGTTAAATTAATGTCACAGAACATTGATTACACCTGTGTTGACATTAGAAGTTTACAATACTCACTTTCCTGAATATGTAGACAGAGTGCACTATGGGTCATTTGAACTTATCATCTAAGAATGTCAGATGATAATGCCCTTAGGAGTTACTGAGGGATGAAAGGTTGTCTTCGCCTACACCTAATGATTCCAAGCTGTCTCCCAGGTAGAAATGATTTTGATTGCTGCTTTTTTCCTCTCCCACTTCTCAGGACAATTGTACTGATGAGCCTTAATCTTTTTTTTTTTTTTTTTCCATTGCTTCTAATGTTCTACCATTTGCAATTTTACTAAGGACAGGTTCACAGAAGGTAATAGAAACAAAACTTTTAGTAAACTTTACATACCGGTCAGTTTAGTTGCTAATGGCTCTAATCCTCATTCATGACATAAAATTCATGAGCTGTGTGTAACAAGAATGCTGTTTTAGATATTGAGTAAATATCTCTTACTGTTGTTGTTCACTTTCCGTTTTACATTCATGTTCTCAGTGTTTGAAGCTGTCAGGATTCTGTCCACCAAAAAAAAAAAAAAAAAAAAAAAAATCACCAGTTATTTTGTCTCAACAACCTGTGCATTCGTTCAAGGTAAAACTATGGGAAACTGCATGGCATCACAGGAATTTAAATGGTTCCTCTAAAACATTTCTCCTTTATGTCAATATCCATTTTGCTTAGTGTTACAGTGTGTTGATTTTTACCAATCACAGGAGCATACAAAGTACACTTTCAAGTCAAGATTTGAAAGACTCCACAGGATCAGACATCATACAAGGTGAGTGGATAAAAAGCCCAGCGCATCACTATGAAAATAACATTCGTTTCACATTTTCTAACCCTGCAGCATTTTATAGAAAGTTAAATGATCTAAAGAAATATGCTTTCCAGGCATATAAATAACTACATAGAGAACATTAAATGTTCCAAAAAGAAGAAAAGAAGCAGAAGCAGCAAAAGCAGCAGAAGCAGCAGGAGGAGGAGGAGGAGGAAGGAGGAGGAAGAGAGGGAGGAGGAGCAGCAGCATAAAATATTGTAATGACTTTCCTTTCCTACTAAGCTATATGAGGTTTAGAGATTCATAGTTCTATCCTCAGTGTCCAGAACAGTGATTGGCACATAGTAGGTGCTTAATAAATATATTTGAAATAAATGAATGACTGAATGGATGATGGACTAATAATAAGCAATTGCATTTGCAGTAACTTTGATATAACAAATGGGCTACATCCCTTAAAAGAGCTTCCTAGTCACATGAAGATGAATCAAGGTCAACTTCTTAAATTGTCCTTTAAATATTTATAGAATCCTTCTGTTTTATTAGGCATGTTCCCCTGGGCAACTCAGGTGCCTCATTTCCCTACTCTGCTTATCTGGGAAATTGTAACAATAGGAATATCTACCTTATTCTGAGGAAAAATGTTAATTCATGTAAAACGCCTCAAACAGTGTTTAGCTAAAATAAGTCCTTAACAAATATAAATCATCACCTATTACTTCCCTAAATATGTATGTTAAACCCATTAAATCTAAACAATTTATGAGTGAGTTCCAAATAAGGTTCTTACAGCCACGAACATTAAAACAAAACAACACAAAACAATTTCCACTCTTTATTTGTGTTTATTTACTGGCTCAGTGATGTCATGCCTAAAATAATCATCATTGGTGAGGACTTGAAATTTAAACTGTAAGATTACAATTTGTAATGACTTTGAAAATCATCAAGATTTGCTCAAGACCAGACAATGATGATTTGCCTCATCAATAACATGCTTTTGAGAGTTTGGGCACCCCATCAATGTGCACAATTTGTATCCCACACCATAACATGTGCCCAAGGGGGAGACTGAGATAGAAATACAGTGACTTCTCTGTTCACCAAGCCGTGGGCCTTGTAGTGGCTCTCCCTGGAGGGGAGTTTTATAGCTAATTCACACAATGGCACCATATTGACTAGCCACAGCCTTGTGAACTCACTCCATTTAACTGAAAAATAAAATGTTCTGCATTATGTTATTCTTTACTTGATTCCTTTGGAATTTCAGACATTCATCCTAAATCAGCAAGTATCTATTTCCAAAATGATTTTATAACCTGATAGAGCTCTTTAATTTTAGTAAGCATTATTTATATATATATATATTTACTATTTATTGGGGTTTGTTTTAATTGTACCTTTGTTTAGGCTTTGTGCCATTGGATTTGTCTGCAAATCAGTGTATGTATCTGCTGTTATATAAAAAATTAATAATGTAGCACCAGGTAACCAATTTGTATAATTTGTACTATAAAATTATTTTTCATGAGAAACATGACTAGCTTATTTAAAAACACCCTTTTTTCAATAAAATCACATTTATTTAATGAAAGTCATGGTAAAAGACAAATTTAGTCAATATTCAAATTCAAAAAGGAAAATATCTAATGTGCGAAGGCAAGTTTCCAGGGAGTTGATTAGAATACTAATAAAGGCTTACCAGTTAGTGAAAGAGAAGAAAAGCTGTCAAGTGATTTACTTATCTTAAAACCAGTTTACTTAAAAAGAAATAATATGGCAATTTATCAAGTGATTTATGATGTTGTGGGGATATATAATTACATTCTCTAAAAAAAAAAACTCTGTAACTGTAACAGAACATTTTTGTTTACCCATGCTTTATGAAATAAGGAGGGAAGTATACTCCAATACAAATTTCTCATACTTCCTTAGAACTGTTTTTGCATGATGTTTTTGAAATCCCCATTTAGTGCTGATCAGATTCAGACTTAACAGTAAACTATTATCTGAGAAGAACCATTTAGTATGGAGATATATAAGCATTCTGGAAGAACACGAGGCTGAAACATCTTTATTTCATTACAGCTCTTCCCACTTAATCGCCAAGTGACTTAGGAAATTTATCTCAATTAAAGTAAAAGGTTGCATTTACAAGGTGACTACCATGTTCTAGACATGGTACTGGGTTCTTCATAAATTTTGTCTTATCACATATGGATAATTATTCTGCAATATGGAACAGTTTCTGTCTGGGATATTCTATTCTTGTGGCAGAAAGCAAACCCAAAGGAAGGCCAAGCTCAACTAGTTCAGTTAGATTAAAGCTTTTGTTCATTCATGGCTTGTCATATCTATTCAAAAACCATTGACCAAGGTAAGTCACACAGACAAGGTTGATACCATCGGGGTAGAAAAGGAAGAATATATTTTCATAAAAATAAAATCTATGACAGAACTTTATTGTAGAGAGAGTAGAAACTGTTCTTATTTAAAGATACGCACTTAAAATATATCATGTAAGGGTAAGTATGGCTTAGTAGTTGAGAATACGAGATGTGAGTCCAACAGATTCTAACCCGATTCCTGGCTCTGCTCAGTGGGGAGCCTTCTTCCCTCTCTCTCTCTCTCTGCCTACCTCTCTGCCTACTTGTGATCTCTGTCAAATAAATAAATAAAATCTAAAAAACAAAACAAATAAAATATTAAAAAAAAAATCAGGATTCATCAACTCCTTACACCAAAGCTTATATTTTGTCTTCTCAATCTTGCAGAATATTGAAACAGAAAAATAAATCTGAAAAAGAAACAGTTTTGTCTCATGATCTTTTTTATTATCTAGCAAATTGAGAAATTTATTCTTTGAGAATATACTCAAATATATCCTTTACTTCTAATTTTGTATACACTGAGACATTTTTCTTTACAGATTATACTTCTAATGTGAAGTAAAACTTCAGAGAGGGTATTTTCAAGGAATTCTAGAGAATCTCAAAGTAAATGCCAACGATATTTGTTTAAGCTTTACAAATGTTAGAAAATTGAAGGATAAAATAAACCTTAGGCAGAGAATAAATACACTAAAGCATTTCAAATCAGAGGATTCATCTTCAAAGGACAAAATCCTATTAACATAATCTTGTTAAAATGAAGTATCACCTAATTTTGCTTACCATGCATTCAGATTATATTTTACTCCCTGGAGCTATGCAAAATATGTCAATGTCTTAATATACTAAATAATCCAAAAACTCTTTTGAAGGTAAGTATGCCTTTTCCTAAAATTAAATTGTTGGACAGACTAAATTCTTATAAAACACTTTTTTTTGGAGAGATAATTAATTTTAAAAGAAGCACTTGTCAATTAACAATTTTTTATTGAGGACCTCCTTCTGTTCAGTACTTTATAGATAGATGAGATGCCCAGATTGGGGTAGGAAGCCTCGAGGTAGCCACCAATGATTCCTGCCTCCTGGTGTTCATGTGTCTGGATAATCCCTTTCTCTTGAATATAGGTTGAGCCTTGTGGGATTCTCCTCACAAACAGAATAGTGTGAAATCCATGGGGCAGTAGTTCTGATTAAATGACAAAGAGATCCTGGCTTCCATCTTGGGCACCATCTCTTACTTTCTCCCAGAGACCTCACTCTGGGGGAAGTCAGCTACCATGTTGTAAGCTGCCCCATTGCAAGCAGTTGGCAAGGAACTCATGCTTATGGTCAGTCTAGGACCTGAGGTCTGCCAACAGCCTTGTGAGTAAGTTTGGATGCAAATTTCTCCCAGAACTAGCCTCGAGATGACCAATGATCACAGCCCCAGCCTGAGAGAGCTTGAACCATAAGAAAACCTGAGCTGAGCCAGAGGTACCCAGCAAAGGCAAACTCAGGTTTCTGACAGACATGTACTGTGAGATAATAAATGTTTATTATTAAACCACTGAATTTTGAGGTAATTTTTTAGTCCAACAATGGAAAGATCAAACACAAGGCATGATGCATCCCATAAGTACTAATAACAAATTAAGATTTTAATTAAACGTTACTCAGAAGTTCAAAAAACAGATCATATAAAATGGGCAGGAAGAGATAGGGCTACAGTCAAATCTTAATAACTACATTCTTTAATAGATTTTATACTTGCTCCTGAAATTGGAAAACAAAACAAAACAAAACAAAACCCTTCCATGTCTTATTTTAAACTATTATCTTTTTGCATATTATTGTATTATTAATGATAATCACTTCCTATTAACCACTGGGCTATGCTGGCATACAAGTAGGATTCATGTTAAAGCTAGTTTGGGGGGCGCCTGGGTGGCTCAGTGGGTTAAGCTACTGCCTTGGGCTCGGGTCATGATCTCGGGGTCCTGGGATTGAGTCCCACATCGGGCTCTCTGCTCGACGGAGAGCCTCCTTCCTCCTCTCTCTCTTTCTGCCTGCCTCTCTGCCTACTTGTGATCTTTCTCTGTCAAATAAATAAAATTCTTTAAAAAAAAAGAAAAAAGAAAAGAAAAGAAAAGCTAGTTTGGAAAGGGTACCCGGGTGGCTCAGTCAGTTAAGCCTCTGCCCTTAGCTCAAGTCATGATCTCAGGGTCCTGGGATAGAGTCCTACATCGGGCTCCTTGCTCAGTGGGGAGGCTGCTTCTCCCTCTGCCTGCTGCTCTCTCTGCTTGTACTCTCAGTCCATCTCCCTTTCTCTCTCCCTGACAAATTAGAAAACAAAACAAAACTATTTTGGAAGAACAGCACGTCTTCGGTGACTTCACAGTATCTGGCCTTGCATGGAAGATAAAATTGAGATATATAGATTTAAGAGATTCTACTTTTTAGTAAACACCTGCTTTTATTGCTCTAGATTTATTCTTCCTTGTCATAAAATTTGAATGGAATTTTGTTGGGAAACTAGCTCTAGAAGTAAGCCCTAGTTGACCAATTAACCAATCAGTATGTCCTTTCTCCCTGGCTGTGATGATTAGTTCACCCAGACTGGGACAATGTGAATCATGCCCAAGATCCTCTTCATTGAGGGAAAGGAGAATCAATTTCTTCTCTCTCTCTCTCTCTCTCTTTCTCTCTATCTCCCTAATTTCTTTGTAGTATTGCATCCAAATTCTGTAGGCTAGAGCTATCCACAGTGACCTTTTACTACATTAAGACTTAAATAATACTAACAGGGAAGACAACAGAGATGGTAGGAGAAGGAGAGTCCCTGGTGTTTTTCCCATTTCGGAAGCCAACTCAGATCCTAGAATTCTCAACCAAGCCAGCCAGCAGATTCCCACTCTGCTTAAGCAATGTAAGAGCTAGTAGGAAAAGAAGATGTGCCCACAAGTATCTCTGGTATCTTGAATTATGTAATAAGTAATACATATTTTCTTTCTTCTTTATTTCTCATGCTTTCAGTTTGGGCTATAATCCTTACCTGTTGGTAACCTCTACTGCAAATCTGGCCGCTCAATAAATGCTCCTTGCTACCTCTCTGACTTCATGTCCTACCACTCTGACTTTCGCTGGCTCCATTCCAGTTCTTCCTGGAACATCATAGCATAGCCTTAAAGTCTAAGCATTCTATCTTCCTCTAGTCTATAATTACCACTCTACCGTATAGATCTGTAGGGCTCACTGTCTCATGTATTTCGGGTCTTTTCTCAAATGTTACATTTGAATGAGGCATTACTGAACCCACTCATATACACTATCACATTCCTTGGCTTCTATTCCATTGCATATACCACTATTCGACTATATTATGTGGTCTGGATTCCTTCTCCATTTGATGTTATTATATGTCGCTCTTTTCCCACCAGAAGATAAGCTCCTCGAGAGCAGGGATTTGGAGGAGCCTGGCACAGGAGCAGCCATATGTACACCATACATGGGGGTAATGGTAGAATATAAAAGAGAAGCAAGAAACATAATACACAAAGTGAGGAGAAACTCTGCAAAAGTCAGCCTAAATGTCATGGAATGGATCTCAAGGCACCAGTAAACCAGGCAGAATGTAACAACAACAACAACACTGGTCTGTCACCAGAGCTCAGCTTTCTAGAATACCTTCCATCGGCCACCATTTTTATGGGTCTCTTTTCACAGATTTATTAAATCAGAAGTAAAAATCACCAAGCCTTATTTTCTCATAAGTCTTAGAGAAGAGGATGGTCTCATTCCTTTTGGCTTGATGTTTTTCTTTCTCTAGAAACACACATTCGTATAAGCCTGAGACATTTATTTCAACCAAATTTCATTTTTTAAAATTCTTGTATTTTTAATATCAAGGAAAAAAATGTGCATTAATGCAGAGAAAAATTTTAAACAAGGTCGTATATTTAAACCTAGGAATAAGAGTCATAATTTTTTAACAAACCCACAGGGCTTCTATTTTTTTATTTCAATTATTTTGGTAAACCAGTCTTAAAATTGATTTAACTCACACTTCTAGTTTCTGGCTCCATATATAAGGAGCTTAGAAGTTGTCACTTCTAACAACAAGGAAAAAACTGAACAGACTGAAAAATCAACCTTCTTGGATCTATAGGAGAGGGAAGGAGGACAGAGAGCAAATGGTACAGTTACCAGATGAAGGTTTCTCCTGCTATCTGAAAGTAGAGCGTTCCTATGACCTCTGTGAGCTGAAACCATGTACAGCGAAGGAAGCAATTACCTTTAATGTATATGGGGAAAATTTTCGAGCATTCCTGGATCCAGAAAATAATCTCTCTTAGGCTGTTCTGATATTTAAGCATACATCTTGCTAATGGATGGACAAAATAAATCAAGATAATGCACAGATGCTCAGAGACAGTTTAAACCTGTCGTGGCTTGATGCCCAGATACTGAATATGGTTCCCAGGGAAGAATCTGCCACACTCATTGCCCAGGGTTTGTGCTGCCTCTCTGTAGCGGCTCACTGAAAACCAAATAGTGAATACTACTTTCATTTATCACTTTTTTAAGAAAAAATAAAAGATAATATCCTCTTCAGAATTCTTTCAGTTAGTGAAAACAAGCACTAACATAGGTCTTTCATAAAAGCCAAGAGGCATAACACAACGTCTAGAATGTTGATTCAACGTCTAGAAAATACAAACCTGTATTTCTTCTCTCCACTCAGTTTCTTTTTTTCCCATTTTTTTTTCTTTCAAAGATTTTATTTATTTATTTGACAAAGAGAGAGAGAGAATACAAGCAGGGGAAACAGCAGGCAGAGGGAAAGGGAGCAACAGACTCCCTGAAGAGCAGGGAGCCCGATGTAGGGCTCGATCCCAGGTCCCTGAGATCATGACCTGAGCTGAAGGCAGAGGCTTAACGAACTGAACCACCCAGGCACCCCTTTCCCATTATCTTGATTAGTCTGGTACATTTGTTATAATTGATGAACAAATATTGATATATTATTATTAACTAAAGTTCATAATTTATATTAGGGTTCACTCTTTGGGCAGTATATGCTAGGAATTTTGACAAATGCATAATGATATGTATCCACAATTACAGCATCATATGGGAAATTTCCACTGCCATAAAATTCCCCTATGTTCTACCTATAGTCTTATTTAAGAAAAAAATAACTGTATGTCCTTTTACTGATTTTCTCATGCAGTTTTTAAATATTTTTTTAAAGATGTTATTTATTTATTTGACAACCAGAGAGGGAACACAGCAGGGAGAAGCAGGCTTCCTGCCCAGCAGGGAGCCCGATGTGGGATTCCATCCCAAGACCCTGGGATCATGACCTGAGCTGAAGGCAGATGCTAAATGACAGCCACCCAGGTGTTCCTAAATATTTATTTTTACCAATGCCCTTCTCCCTGCTGCCTTTAGAAAGTCCAAGTGGCTGTGATATGCATAGAAAAGTGTATGTGTGTGAGCTGGTGGGATGGAGGAGAGACTGTATGTTTGCTCCCTGTTAACTGGACAATTAAAAAGCCAAACAACAAATAAGCAAAATTTAGTAATTGTTCATAAAGATGGTAGGAAATAGTAATTATCAATGAGAATATTATAGAGGTTAACGAAGTCAGGTAGGAACTAGGAAACTCTGGAAAATACGACACAAGTTTAACCCAGAGAATTGCAAAGGAATAGAGCAGTGACTCAGATTTTTAGGTTATTTGTTTAAAACAGCAGTTCTCAACCTTTGTTGTGTGTCCAAATCACCTTGGGGTACATATTAAATTTAGATTCTGTGTCCAGTTCGCAAAGAATCTAAATATTGCTGGCATGACGGTGTCCAGATATTTGCAATTTTTAAGTTCTTTGAGTGATTCTTATTGAAGCAGTCCACAGACGACCAGGGAAATAACCTTGAACGTGGGGTTGGGCTTGAGCTCTCAGCCAGCCCCGCACAGTTACCCTTAGTATATAAACATAGTATCTGAGCTCCCTGCCCATACAGACTGGTAGTCACCACCTCACCCAGTGACCTGGCATACCCAGGTTCTGGGTAAGTGAAATCGGAATCCTTTCACCGATGGCTTCTCTAACGTCCCAGAAAGTAAACTTCCTTTTGAAGGCTGTTCCAGTATGCAGCTGCCATTTGATTCAAGAAGTTTCCATGCTTGCCTGAACTCTCTCGTGTTTTCTGTCATTTGTAAATGAGCGCCTACTCTTAAAGCTGATGACTCTGGGGATGAGTAACGGCTGACCTCCATTCTCCAGATGGAAACATCGATGGGGCCGATTCCGGTTACTTTTTCCTTTCACATCAACTCTCTCCTACCACTTTAACCTTTCTTCCATCGAGCCTCTTCTCTATCTCTTGACTCATTGCTATGATTCACCAGATTCTTTTCATCGCCTCAGCAGTATTGAAAATGAACACAATAATCGGGCCGTTACTAATGTGGAACATAGTGTCATGCCTCCAGGACTCCCCATAAAGGCAGATTTCAGATTACCATTAACAAAATGCTTCCACACGCATTAGTCCACATGCAAGGTGGATTTTAGTGCTCTGATTTTAGAGATGAAAAAAAATCTAGCTTAGACTTGCTGAAGAAGTCAATTCCGATATATGCAACAAATACGTAACCCAACAAAAATGTTTCATAAGGAATCCCTGCTTTCATTACTACTCCCCTATGTTTTATTTTAATATAGAATGGCCAAGAGGTCAATGAAACAGCAGCTCTTACTGGCTGAGTCCCAGGAATAGGAGCCATGAGTTCCATAGCTATCCATGAATCGTTCTAGAATGCAATCCAACAAGTTTATTCTTACCACAGTCGTCCAGATGAAGTCCCGTTCAAGACTTAACTAGATCTTAAACTATAATACATACAGGAATCATCTCCAATTCCTGGCTCAGCCATAGCTTTATATTCCTGCTGGTCATCTCTTTGAATGCATTGGCTCACAGTAGAGAAATTTAAAATTGTCTGTTATGAATGTTGTTCCACAATGATTCACCTTTTTTTTTCCCCCTTCTGTGAGTCATTCCTTTTGTTTTTCAAGTCAAGTTTACTGAGATGGATTTTACATACATTGAACATTTACCAAAATCACCATATTTGGTGTGCCTTCCTATTAGTTTTGGCCACTGTGTATAATCATCTAACCACCACATCAAGATATAGAATATTTTCATCACCATAAAAAAAAACCCTCTCATGGCCCTTGATTGTCAATCCTCTGCTTCTACCACAGTCCCCTGGAAACTACTGATCTGATTTTAGCCATACATTTTACTTTCCCTAGCTGTTACATAAATAAAGAATGACACCGTTAGCATCTGATTCCTTTCACTTATCATAATGCTTCCACTCCATTTAATCATATTATGATTTCCATATCACTGGTTTCCTCATACTTAATCTATCTTATTTTCTGATGAATATCCCTGGACTGTTATTTTCCTCGGTAACTTGAAACATTTAACTTATTTTTTTAAGATTTTTTC
Source organism: Mustela lutreola (assembly GCF_030435805.1). NCBI lineage: Eukaryota > Metazoa > Chordata > Mammalia > Carnivora > Mustelidae > Mustela > Mustela lutreola. The sequence goes on from NC_081297.1 coordinate 122,590,238, forward strand.
TTTATTTATTTGACAGACAGAGATCACAAGTAGGCAGAGAGGCAGACAGAGAGAGAGGAGGAAACAGGCTCCCTGCTGAGCAGAGAGCCCTATGTGGGGCTCTATTCCAGGACCCTGAGATTATGACCTGAGCCGAAGGCAATGGCTTAACCCACTGAGCCACCCAGGTGCCCCTGAAACATTTAACATTTTCGTGAAGGTAATGAGTGGATCATCTTAGATGGAGTTTAAAAATGTGTATAATTTGTATAAAACGTTATGCCTTTTTCTTCAAATACAGAATAAAATACAGAATAAATACAGAAAGTTGCTCAAGGTGGCTCCGTGGCTCAATGGCTAGTGCGTTGGACTTCTAGAGGCTGAGGACATTCAAAGAAAGTTGCTCAAATATTAGCACCGGGAGTCGATCAACCCTGAGTGTTCTTCATCACGGCATGTGCCCCTCTTTACCAGCATGTCATGGACAGGCTGTTGGGACAATCCTTTTCTGACAGTGACTCATCAGTCAAGATTAATTCAACAAGGACAGTGAGATTCTGGCAACGGTTTTGCTGATGGAGAAAAGCAAGCAAGATTTGGGGGACTATTTTACACATGCTGGGAAAAGGTAGCTGCATCGGAAAAGTCACTACTGTCCTGAAGTTACTCACCCCCCTCACCCCACCCACCATCCCAGGATCAAGTGGGAGTTCTTATTTTTAATGAATGTGAGGGTGATTCTGATCATCATCCAGGTCTGACAACCATAGACCCTCTGTCAAACCCCGTTCCTCTCTCCATCTTGCTAGTCTGGTAATATATTCACTTATTTATTTTATTTTTATTCAAAGAAAAATAAAATTATATAGACAAACATATGTTAATGCAACATTATGTGAAAACACGCTCGTAGTTCTTTGGATTCTAAATACAGACAATCCGGCATGAATATTCATGGTACAGTTAACTGGGTTGCACGTTCTTATTTGCACTGCAAATTGATGGGGATAAATGAGACAGTCTTGCATACAAATTCTTGTGACTATTTGCTCTCAACATCTTACTGCTCCTCAGTCCTATTTAACTTCCTTTACATTGCCTTTTGCATATGAGTGAAAATCAGCCACAATATTGTAAACACATACTAGAAATTTAATGAATTATTCCATACCATTAATGAGAAAGAGGAAAACAGATCACAAACTAAAATAAATGAATATCTTCTGCCCATTTTTTGATGTTATTATCTGCTTTTTGAGTGTTGAGTTTGAGGAGTTCTTTATAGATCTTAGATATCAGCCCTTTGTCTGTAGTGTCATTTGCAAATATCTTCTCCCATTCCATGGGTTGCCTCTTTGTTTTGTTGACTGTTTCCTTTGCTGTGCAGAAGCTTTTGATCTTAATGAATCCCAAAAGCTCATTTTTGCTTTTGTTTCCTTTGCCTTTGGAGACATGTCTTGAAAGAAGTTGCTGTGACCGATGTCAAAGAGGTTACTGCCCATGTTCTCCTCAGACTCTTCTCCAAAGAAGACATACAAATGGCTAACAAGCACATAAAAGAATGTTCATCATCATTAGCCATCAGGGAGATTCAAATCAAAGCCACATTGAGAAACGACCTTATACCAGTTAGAAGGGCCAAAATTAAATAAGACAGTAAACAACAAGTGTTGGAGAGGATGTGGAGAAAGGGGAACCCTCTTACATTTTTGATGGGAATGCAAGTTGGTGCAGCCACTTAGTAAAACAGAGTGGAGATTCCTTAAGAAATTAAAAATAGAGCTACTTTATGACCCTGCAATTGCACTACTGGGTATTTGCTCCAAAGATACAGATGTAGTAAAAAGAAGGACCATATATACCCCAATGTTCATGGCAGCAATGGCTACTATCGCTAAACTGTGGAAAGAGTCAAGTGCTCTTCAACAGATGAATGGATAAAGAAGATATGCTCCATATATATAAAGGAATATTATGCTTCCATCAGAAAGTATGAACACCCAACTTTGGTATCAACATGGATAGGAATGGAAGAGATTATGCTGAGTGAAATAAGTCAAGCAGAGAGAATCAATTGTCATATGGTTTCACTTCCTTGTGGAGGATAAGGAATAGCATGGAGGACATTAGGAGAAGGAAAGGAAAAGTGAATTGGGGGAAATTGGAGGGGAAGATAAACCATGAGAGACAGTGGACTCTGAGAACAATCTGAGGGTTTTGGAGGGGAAAGGGCGGGTGGTTAGGTGAGCCTAATGGTGGGTATTAAGGAGGGCACATATTGCATGGAGCACTGGGTGTGGTGCATAAACAATGAATCTTAAAGCACTGAAAATAGAAAATTTGAAAATTGAAAAATAAATTAACAAACAAACAAACAAATAAATAAATAAATGAGTATTAAAAATGCATCAGTGAACATCAATGTATCAAGGAGAAAGGGGGTCCTCTTATGACTGTGAAATGTACAAAAGCAATGTTATTTTCCTGAAGCTGAAGCTAACATGACTTAATTATGATGCATAATAAAGGTGAAGACCCAGGTGACCAAAGACTAACCAGATGAATATTTTCTCCTCTAACCAGACAAAAAGTAATTAGCTAACTATTTAGTCTTGATCTTTCATATTTAATACCGAGGTAGTTGAAATCTAAATGTACTTTTCATGATCTCTTTCATAATCCAAGGTCTTCACCCTTAAATTTATCTTTACGAATCAGAGAAAAAAATCTGATTCAAAGAAATCATCATTAAAGAACCTTGAGCTAATAAAGACAAATAAATAAATAACCTTCTCTAAAATGACTTTCTTCCCATAGTTTATGATATTGACTTCATTAAGAATACTCTAAATTATTATTATAAGAGAAATTTTCAAACTGATTACATTTCCACTTGCTATTTCATACTTACATTTTGTGACTTTAATTGTATCTCTTTTATGCCTTTTTTTCAGCCAAGTCAAGTCCTTCCTCAGTTGGGATACTATGCATCATAGCAGTGGGAAGGTAGTCCAAATTAACAAGCAACAATTTACTAAAACCAACTATGGCAAGTGTGAAATGAGCAAATCTTTTTCAATGTCTTCATGAATCATGTAATTAACACTTTCTTAGAGTAACATGAATGAAAGGTAGGTCATACAGAATTTGAAAGTCAGACCGGCATAAATTTCAATATCAAAACCCACATAATTATTGAATTTACACATACCACATTTTCCTTTCAAAACAATCACTAAGTATTTTTCTACATGGAAGTAAGGAGGATTTTGAATTGAAATTCTGTAAAAATAAATTAGACCTTTACATAAATTTATTGGACTTAACTTATAATAATGGCTTGACTCAAGTTTAAGACTACAAGAATCTATCTTTATAGCTACAAGTTTTGAACTGCTGATTTAATTAGAGGTATTTATTTGATTTTTACCAAAAAAGTAAATTTATTCTAATGTTTTTTTCTAATGTTCTAATGTTTTCAGAGCTTTGATTTTTCTAATGTTCACCAGCCTAAGGACGACTGGTATTTTCACCTAGGGAGAACAGTTTGGATTTTCTGTTTTTCTCTATCTAAGTTAGTTTTTAAATGGAAAAATCTTAAAATGTAAATACAAAACCAACACAACAGCAACAAAGACTTTCTCTGGGTGATATGGTTATTTAGACAAGGGTTTGACTCAACTATAGAATCTTCAGGACGGGGGAGTCTGGGTTGCTCAGTGGGTTAAGTCTCTGCCTTCGGCTCAGATCATGGCCTCAGGGTCCTGGAATCAAAGCCCTACATCGGGGTCTCTGCTTAGCAGGGAGTCTGCTTCCCCCTCTCTCTGCCTGTCTCTCTGACTACTTGTAGTCTCTCTCTCTGTCAAATAAATAAATAAAATCTTAAAAAAAAAAAAAAAGAATCCTCAGGATGATGGGTGATCTCTAGAATGTTTCCTCAGACGTTTCGTAATCTAAGAATGTATTCAGACCTAACTGTCCTATGTAACTTCAATGCCACTGACATAAATTCTTTAACCATTAGAAACTTTAAAAAATGAAATCAGCTACAAAAACAAAGCAAAAACTCATTTTAAGTGCAAGAACGTTTTTTCTCCCTTTGTTAAGAATGTAACCAGAGCTCCCAGACCTCCAGTTGAATAAATTATCGGACAAACTTCAGCAATTCTAAAGGCTAGTGTCAGTAGTGACACAGTGAATGATCTTCATCACTGGCTCTTGGATCGAAGCCTACAAGGTCCTATATAAAACTTCCTTTTGAACTTCCCAACATTCTGGAACATTCTTATCTCTACTGAGTACTCCCTATCTACCCTCTTGCCTTTTCAAATTCCTCAGGTTAAGATATCATGTAGGATTTCCCTTCACTACATATTTCCCATTTCAAGCTTATTTATTCTTCTTTCTACTTTTCTTTAAAATTGAAATGCTAGCTTTTGAAATAATTTCCTCTTTGGGGACATTACTATAACTGGCCCATGCAGTTTTGCATCACCTTCTCTCACCGATTCTAAAATTCTTTTTCTTTCTTTTTTTTCCACAGGGAGGTGGGGAGTCATTTAGAAGTGTCTGAATTTGGGTGCCTGGGTGGCTCAAATAGTTAAACATCTGCCTTCGGCTCAGATCATGATCCCAGGGCCCTGGGAATGAGTCCTGCACTGGGCTCACTGCTCAGTGAGAAGCCTGCTTCTCTCTCTGCCTCTCTCTGTTTCTGTCTTTCATGAATAAATAAATAAAATCTTTAAAAAAAAAAAAAGGTGTCTGAATTTACATCTTATACTTCCAATATATATAAGTGATATGGTAATGTTTTTCTTTGTCCCCCTGAATGATACTACTGTATCATTTAGAAAGTGTTTCTTTCAGTGATGTTGTATAATAAAGAAAACATAGGTTCCTGCCTCCCAAAGCATGTTTCCTTAAACACTATCTGTTGCAGCTTGTAGTGTATGAGTGAGTCCAGATGAGGCATCCGTGAATGTTCTCTTTTATGTAAATAGTTGTGTGTTTGTGTTTTAATGATAGAAAAAATAAAATATGAACTTGAAACCTATGACATGAGAGGTATTATTGTTCATAATTAAACTAAGTTTGCTTTTTTGGTGTTTTTGGTTTTTTAAAGTGGGTTGCTTTAGAACAGATTCAAAGAAAAACCCAAAGTAAATAGTGCTTCAGATACTACAGGTGGGACAGGACAATCATGTGTCTCATAGGGGCAAGGGATGTGACTTATTCCTCTCTGTATCTCATGGTTTCATGATCAGGACGTATTTATTGCATTTATTTGAATACTGATTATTTTATCTCATTTCAGGTGGATTATGTGATTTAAAAATTTTATCCCAAAGGGAGAAATGTCCAATCAATGAAAATAGTTCTTTAGGATCAGATGTATTTTAAGACAAGAACTATGATTCTAAATGATTTATATTAGTAAATAAATTAGATTTATGACATTTAAGTGGAGAGTATTAACTGTTTCCATCACCACCAGTTTTCCCCTACATACCAGAATTCACATAATACTTCCCCCGGAGAATGCTACTCACCCATATTAAAAGAGCTGAGGCTTAGACTAAAGCAGAAGTTTCTGAATTATTATGTTTCATCAAAAGCTTTTTGACTATATTGTGCAGAATAGAATGTAGGCTTAATACTTGGGCTGTTAGAGTTATGGGTTTGCATTTTCCTCTTTACCACACTGTTTGTCCTTCTTCACTCTGTATATAGGATTGAATGCCAAGGGGTTAAGCTCTAAGAGGCTTATGTTGTGTGTTGAAATCTTTTTCCATGTCTTTGGAAACTTGGCAAGGGACTATTTATATTATATTATATTATATTATATTATATTATATTATTTCAAATTCTGGAAATTACTCCCTGTGCATCTGTAGGTTTTGAGAATATAAGGACTCAAATCAGAGCTGGATACCTATGAGTATAATGAAAAGTTAATGTAAAGTAGTAAAATAAGCACTCACCTGGAAGTAAAGGTCTAATCTCATTGATACCACCAATATCTTACTCTAAGTTGTTCATCCTTTCTTTGTACCTCAGATTTTTCTTTGTTGCAAAAATAGGTCTTTGATCTATTTTTCTATGATTTCCAAGGCTCCGTCCATCTTGAAGTTTCCTTGATTCTGTCATAGTTAGCTTATTAAACTATGGATGGGATAAGGAGAGAATATAAGATAAAGGAGGTTTAGCTGTCATTATCCATTAGCATGAATGTCTATGAGGAAAAACAAACAAAACAAAGAAAACCATCATCAGCGTATCCTCACAACTGCTAATTCCTTTACAACCTTCTCCCACCTCCTTCCAAAATGATCCATTTCTCTGTATAAAGAGACCCAGATTATGAACGAAAAGAAACAGACCGATGGCCTCCATAGGTTATCTTTGAGTGACCTCAGAGGTCATACGGGATTCAACAGAATATTTACAACAAAGGGGAAGTTAACTGTTGAGAATACAGGTTGTAGGGTACATGCCTACATGCCCCTGTTTATATGAGTTTACATATTGTTGTTACAAAGGTATTACAATTTACAGAATCTGAAAAGCATATTCCTGTTAGATGAATCCCTTAAAGTAAACTTTCAGGTGAAACTCATGAACCAATCTAGACTATAGCCTACTGCCTCCACCCCATCCCCAGTGAAAAATACAAGACAGCTGCTAAATTTAACATGCCTTTACTGGAACGCCAGTACCTCCTGCACAATAGCAGGCAACGTGCTGTCAATCCACAGGATGTACTCAGTTTCTGAATTGTTGCACAGCAGCCCTGCTGATCCTTAATCCTTGTGAATACAGCATTGACACGTGGCCAAGACCTTCAGTGGATTCGTTTTTAAAAGGAAAAAAAAGCACAAGAGGAAAGGAAAAGCTCAAAGCAACATGTTAAGACACCTCCTGTGAGGCAAAAATTTTGAAATGAGGAAAAAAATGACTCAATAAATAAATTGAAAGACAGGCAGGCCCCAACATACAGATGGTCTGTGTTCTGAAAGTTTGTTTGCAGACCAGTTGTTAAGGGCACGTTTCTGCACAGAAACAATGTTTTATTTGTCAGCTGTGTTCCCTGAGTAAACCATGTAGTCCTATTGAACCAAGACTGTTCCTGATGTGTGTAATATACAAATGATATTGAATCATCGCTTATCCCAATATGTCAGCTGAAAAGGTCATCAGAAATGCATCATGCTTGCTGTCAGGATGAGGCATTTATTCCATCATTCATTAAGCAGCTAATATGCTGCAGGAGGGTATAATGTGACTCATAAGACAGGACTTAACCCTGCCTTCATGGAACTTATCAAAATCATGACTGGTATTGCTGGCATCCTAGCAACATGGTTAGCAGATGTTAACTGCAAGGATAGCAAGTGTATCCTCCAATATACAGTGTTCACAGGTCTGACTCAATCTTGGGACCCATTCGTATGGGTCGGGTGGATAGGATGGGAAAGGGGGGGGATCAATTCAGTAAGTGACATAAAATATTAGATTCGGGTATGAGCAACATGGATCTGTGGTGATCAGCATGTATATAGGTTAGAGTATCATCAGTAGGGAAAATGTTTACCTCTATGGTAGACTTCTTTCTCCAAATTATAAATATAATCTTCCAGAACTAAAGTATCAATAACTTCTCAAGACTAGAAGGGTTATCTTGGATCTTCTGAATTTGGGTGAAACATAATCATCTACTAGGATAAGGCTGATTCTTTAAAATGAAACTTGCTCTCTTCACTGACTTTCTTCAGCATCTGGGTCCAGTCTCACCAGTGATCATTCAGCAGACAACACCACCACTGGAATCCATTTGCTTTTTATCAGCAGTTTTCAACATCTTACAGCAGAAAGGATTTGTTTCCAAGTCACCTGAGTTCCTATTGACAGGCTCTGAGCCCAGTAAATACTCAAGCCATCTGTACTTCCCCTACTTTCTCTGCATATTTCTCAAGGTTTCCACCGATGACTAAGACCATTGTCATTTCCCCCTCTTAGCCGTCACCATCAAAGTGACCTTGTGAGGTATTCTAGTAACTCTTTAATAACAGAAAAATATTCTGCAAATACCAAAACAATGCTATAAGTACATATCCGCTGATGCAAAGAGCTGTTGGCTCAAATGTCTCACAGAACCTTGGGAATGTGGTTGCATGGAAAGTCTGGACTCCTGGTTCTTAACCTTTCAGGTGACTTGGAATAGGTCTTGGTTCCCTAGGGTCACCACTCACTCATCATGAAGGACACAGGAAGTAGGCTGCACTCTTTCTCTTTTTTTTCTGGCTTGCCTTTTGTTTGTTTGCTTGTTTTGTTTTGTTGTTTTAATTAATTAATTAATTAATTAATTTTTTATTTTCTGGCTTTTTGCTGGGGCCAAGAATAATCATGGAGCTTTCTTCTTACTCTGTAACCCCAGAATTGGCCATTTTTAAAAAATCCAGGGGGGGTTTCTGTCAAAATAAAAGATAAATAAAAGGGAGGTTAAAGGCCCCTCCCTGTGCTTTTTTTTTTCTCATTTTTTCCTACTTAAACCATATAGAAGAAAAGATGAAGGCATATATGGGAAATAGAAATAACACTTAGGGCTTACAAAGAACAAATTAAAATGTGCCTTTTTTATTTCAGAAGAAATCCAGATTTAAGGAAATGATTATGCTACAAAAACATTTGTTTTTGCTTATTTGCCATACTGTGTTCTCCATCCACAAAACAGAAGTTAATATATTGGTAATAAAAGCCAATTCATATGATACTTTAGTGCTTGAAAGTGATTTTGCACCAATTTTTATTCTTGCAGAACCCTCCAGAAGTGTTCAAGGTGGGTACAGGCAGCTTCGCTTAACAGATGAGAAACCCAGAAGCTTACTGATGGAATGAAGACCAAACCCAGGCCTCTGAACAATAAATTAGCATAACTGTTATAACCCATGCACAATTTTATGTCATTTGGCAATTTTATAATTTTCCTCTGTTTCCATTATAATATTGACTCCTCATCGATAGCCACTGGTTAGTAAAAATATTTCAGTTATCTTTAATGAAGGGCTCAACACTCACTTAAGTAAAGATATAGAAAGATATGAATTATGATTCATCTGAACCAACACAGAAATCCTGTAATCCAATTTTCCAGATTTTCTTGCAGCAGAAGTGGCCGTGAAATCCAGTCCTGGCTAGAGCTGAAAGGAAATTCGGGAAACAGTTTTGCTGGGTTTTCTCCACATACTTTGTTAGAAATCTAGCCCTAACTTGTTTCAGCAGGAAGGAAGCAATCAGTTGTAGTTAAGATGACATAGGTATTAAGTAAGAAGAGAATGGAATAGTACTTGTAGATTTGGCAACTTGCAGAGTTGGGATCTTAATAAGAGCAATGTTAGTGATGTGGTAGACCAGTAATTAGTCTTTTGAACTTTTGTCCAGGGTGTAAATTGTGGAAGTATTTTTTTTTTTTTTTTTGTAGAGACATTTACTAATGTCTGTCAAATATAAAATGCATATATCCTTTAAAGCCAGCAATTCTACTTCTAGGACTTTATTTTATACAACATTAAAATCATGAAAATTGAAAATGACTTAAATTGGTTAGAAGTGGAAGTGTTTATCTCTGCTATGAAACTAGGCGGTCAAAAAAACACTAGTAAATTTAAAGGTATTGACATGGATAGTTGTCCAAAGCATACTGTTAAGAAAACAAATACAAAGGAAATGATAACAGTAGTAAAACAAGAAGTAAAATATGTGTAGTATATATATAATCCAAAGACATATTAGAAAATATATATGTATTGAAGAGAAACTGGAAGAAGGCCTTAGAGGATACTTCAACACTGTATCTTTCTATACTGTCTGCATCTTTTACAATGGAAAAACAGCTGTATATTACTTGTGTTATTAAAAAGGAAAGAAAACAAGATGAAATAAAGAATGAATGGTAATGGAGAAAGTGAATATAGCCTTGGCGATATTACTTCTGAAAAAATGTATCAATAGAGGTGATAAAAAATTGGCTAATAAGTGAAGGATATAGAAGTTCAGGTTTATTATTTTTTAAGGTGAAGGGCACTCAATATGTCTTTATGTTAATTGGGAATGATTTTAATATACACATTCCACATAAATATAAATACCACATTTCTTTAAATCTAAAATACAGGTTTTTATCATAGTTTGATAATTTGGATCACTATCCATTGTAAGTCCATTATATATGTTCATTATAAAATGGATTAAAACATCTTATAATCCATTAATTAAAATATAAAGGATTTGCATTAACATCTATAAGTTACCTTGAGACAATTATGACCAAAATCTTCTTTAGCCTAAAATTTTCCACTTGTGGTCTTTGACTTTCACTGGCAGCTTGAATCCAGACTGGTAACCTTCTTGAGGACTAGCTTGTGTTCAGTTCTTAAGTTAGTGTTTTGTTTTATTGTTTGTCTCCTTCTTGCCATTCTGTGTCAAGGTGGAGATAGGTTCATGCCATTACTGTCCTTTTCTACCTAGTGGGCTTTTTTTCTCACTTGTCCATACTTCGAAGATAAAGGCCTTTGATGTCTCAGTATTTGGAGGTTTTCTAATTAGATTTCCTGTCATGGGATATATATTTTTTTCTTTTAAAAAAACACACAGGCAGTTATTTTTTTTTTTTTTAAAAAGAAGAAAACAGCAAGTGTTGGCAAGGATATAGAGAGATTTGAATATCATATATTGGTAGATTTGTAAAATGATGCAGCTAAGGTGGAAAGTGGCATGATGTTTCCTGAAAAAAATTAAACATAAAATTACTATATGGTTTAGTAATTCCACTTCTGGGTATGTTCCCAAAAGAATTGAAAGCAGAGACTTGAAAAGATATTTGCATATCCATATTCTAGCAGAATTACTTATAGTAATCAGAGGGGGAATCAACCCAAGAATCCTTCAAAAATGAATGGATAAACAAAATGTGGTCCATACTTGTGATGAAATATTATTCAGTCTTTGAAAAGGAAGGACATTTTGACACGTGCTGCAATGTGGATGAACCTAGAAGACATTACATTAAATGGAACAAGCCAGTCACAACAGGACAAATATTGCATGATTTCACTTAAAGGACATACTTAGCTTGTCAAATCCATAAAGACTGAAGGGAGAATGGTGGTTGCCAGGGCCAACGGGGAAGAATGTTACTATTTCAGTCTGGAAAGATGAAAGGAGTTCTAAAGATGGGAGCCAGGGGTCATTGCAAAACAGTGTGAATATACATAATAGCCTCTGAATTGTACATTTCATAATGGTTAAAATGGTAAATTTTATGTTTTGTGTATTTTACCACAACTAGAGAAAAAAGGTGTACCTAAAACAATGGTGCAGCCTACAATTAATGGTATTTTCAATTTAATGAGATGTTAATGATTCCAGAGGGAAAAGGGAGTAAAATCTTTGAGAAACTGACAGGGGCTGGGATTCAGCTCAGAAGTGTAGAGTCCAGCCTGTGATAAAAAAGAATAAAGGGTCCATCATTGTCAGGACAGGTCCCAGGAACAGGTACCTCCCCAGATTCACATGAATGAAAATAGGGGAGTTTCCTTTCTGGATGGCATCTTCCTTCTAAATGAGGTTTGAAGTGAAGTGATTAGGTGAGAGAGAAGTGTGGGGAGGGAGGTGTGGGAGATGAAACAGTTATCTTGCAGAGTGGGAAGTGAGCCCTGAGGACAAACAGAGTGGGCTTGTCATCAGTCTTGATTGTCCACTTGAGAAAATGAAGTGAAAGTGAAATCAGTCTGAATAGCTGTATTATTTATTCCAGCAGTGTTCACTTGTTTGGGTATAGTAAGGATACACATGGCTGGATTACTCCAATGTCAGGCGTGTACATGTGTTGAACAATGGTGAGAGGGAGGTAGGGAAAGGAAGCAGGGATCATTTGCAAACATACACACATGCTTAGTACATACACAGATGCGCATAAATGCATTACTTAATTCATTAATAACTTTGGGCTACTTTATTGGTGAAATGGAATAATAATAGACCATATCTTATAAGATTGTGGTGAGTTAAATGTCAAGTATATAAAAGTGAATAGCGTGCCTGGCCCTCAGAAAGCACTCAGTAAAATTAACTGTCACTGCCATCCTATCACCTTGGGTTGCCAGCACTTTGCTCGATAGTGCAGAAAGCGAAGACAGGTAGGCACTGACAAGTAGTAACAAAGTAGTGGGTCCATGGATTAAAGCTAAAACTCGAATGAATTGAGGTCCTGGCAAGAGATTGGTAGACAAAGGAATTAGGGGACCGAGTGGGTGATGTGACCCAACAGTACTTGCTTCACAGGAGCAAGGTGTTTGCAGAAGGAAGAGGTTGTTATGTTTGGAAACTGTCAGGGTGAGGCAAGGAGGATGTCCACTTCCCTTACGGGTCGGGTCCTTACTGGAACATGGTATGAGCAAGAAAAGAAAATCAGCCTTGATTCCATTTGAAGCGAAGCAGTTTCCTCAGGGGACAGCTCAGTTTCAATAAAAACACAGATGTGAAGGGAACAATCAGGAAAGAGACTAAGCATTTAAAGAAGCTCACTGATTACAGATTTCTTTCGAGTCCAAAAGGATAGAGTGGAATGGGTTTGAGAGAAGGGCTTTTCCTTGTCTTTATGAGAGATTGAGCTCGAATCTAGAGAGGTACCTTGGAGCGGAGGTAAGAGGCAGGATGCCTTGCTTAGACTACTAGAAATGGAAATGTGACAGAGGCACTTAGTTTGATTGCTCAACAGGGTTAAACACTCAGACCTGATTGAAATACTCAGGAGCCTGGGGGCTGCTCATGGGGTCAGAGTAACGATCAATTCAATCATGCACTACTTTGTGCTATGTGTGTTTTAGGTATTGCATTCTTTTTAATTCTGCTTGAACTTAGGTCTTATCTTCTCCTTGAAATAGATTTGTACTTCCAGAGGGGGGGGGGAGAATGCTTTTCTTTTAAGGTTATCATAGTTCATGAACTAAAAATGCAGTATCTTATAAAGAGTAGATGCTCAATATGTTTTTAGAAATTTATTTTTAATTAGTTGAGCCATAGAGAAGACCACATTATAAATTTTAAAATGATACTTAGTTGTGTATACACAAATAATAGTTTTAGGACAGGAGGCTAACTGTCTCTGTTTTTTTGTCTTCATGTGCTAATATTTTTTGTTCAGGAAAAAATACGGGACAGAAGAAAATTTCTACATCAAATTAGGAGATTTTAGTTGAAATGAAATGTGAAGTACATTGTAGTATCTGCTATAGATAGTTGTCTTTCTTTTTCTTGTTTCTTTTTGATATATTACGCAGTCCAGAGAAATTGCAGAGTTTGAACAAAACTGAGATTACTGGTTCCTTTGAAGATTCTTTTCTTCCCCAGCAAATGGTTTCTATCAGGCTTTTAGCAACTAAGGTACTGCAAACAATTTTGTATAAATGTCTTTGCTACTAGGTTCTCCACAAATCAAACACATTCTTGGAGCTGAACAAAAATAAGAAGGAAGGATAGTGTGGCAAGTTGGAAAAACCATCTGTTTAATCACAGGAATTGAACTTGATACCCAGATCAGAGTTAATTTATTTATGCTAATGACTCTTCTCCTAATGTCCCAAGTGACATTTTGTCCCAGTGGTAGCCCCTGGATTATTTCTAATTCAAACCCTTTGGAACTCTATCCCCTTAATGTTTTCTATGCAAAGAAAATAAATATTCAATGAGCATAGCACAGTAAGTGGACAAAAGGAGTAAAATTCCTAATACAAATATTCCTAGAGTGATTTAATTATTTTACATCAGAGTATCCTGTTTCCTCAGACATATTATTGAATAAGATAAATATTAATAAGGAATTTTACAAACAGATTTGATCATCTTATAAACCCTATCTGGAAATCTGGTGTATCATTGACATTTGTCTTCTATTTTTCTCTTTTCTTTGATATTAAAATAGCATATATCAAGTCTTATAATTGACATTTCATTTTTCCCTTTCTTAGAAGAACCTGAATGTAATAATACCCAGCAATCATAATTATGCTTTCACTTTTAAGAACATCCTGCTTTTGATTGGCTCAGGTCATGATCCCAAAGTCTGCTGACACATTTTGTGTGAGACTACAGGGAAGAGAACTTTGGGATATGGAAAAAGAAATGCTTGTTACTTTCTTTCAATAAAGCAGGTGCATGGAGACTAAGTCACTTAACCCCAGCCCTGTGAGACCTGTATTGTTCTCATTCTATAGCAGAGAAAACCATATTATCTATGCGGTAACTTTTCCAAAGCCACACAGCTGGTGGGTAGCAGTGCTAGATCAGCAGGTTAGTCTTTATGACCCCTGATGTCCTTGCTTGTCAGTAGGCTGAGTCCCTCGTTGGAATCTACCAATGGACGAACCCCGTGGAACATGGAGCATTGTGGTAAACAGAGAACCCAGCGAACCCAAGTGTAAAGCTTAGCCTGAGTATTGGGTAATGAGCCTATTGATGCTTCCCTGTGTGTGTTGCAATATGTTTCTTCTTCAGGCCTGTCTACAAGAATGTTATTCTAAGTCAGGAGATCAAGTAATACACAGGACCAGTCAGAGTATCTGCTCCATATCAATGTGCATGCGCCCTAGACTTTCTCTTTGGCAGTATTTACTTGAAAATGACCTCTGCCAGAAACATAACAAGCCTGTTCAATGATTAAAAAAAAAAAAAATCCACATTTAACATGGTTCTTCCGTTCATGTCAAAGAAAGTCACAGCAGTGGCCTGATCCCATACAAACACTATCTCCTCAGCGCTTTCAAGTAAAGCAAATTTCTTACTCATGTAAATTGTCCCAGTTGTCTACATATTTATTTTTCCTATCAGGTCTGTAAAACGTGATCTATAATTTAAGAAAAATGAGCTAGACTCAATTCCTACCCTTCATGGAATTCAACATATGTCTTATTACATATCGTTGCATTACACAGTCGCCCGAACCTCAGGGACAGAACAACCACTATCATCATTTTAGTGTATCTTACTCTTTGGGGGCAGGAATTCAATTAGGCCTGGCTGCATTGGCCACAAGACAGTGATTGGGAAACATATCCAGTTAATGTGAGGTCTGGTCTGCAGGGTGCATAACAGTTTCACTAAAGAAATTGTAATACTCACAAAGGCTAAAGGGACTAGTTTAAAGATGGATAGATAGAGATATTCAAAATATCAGATCCTGGACTTCTACCAGGATGTGAAAGAATTAGTGTGGGGTAGAGATGGAAATTAACATTAGACAGTTCAAGTCAAGTGTAAACCCCATAGGCTTTACTTTCTATGCCCCCAACAACTCTCTGCATGGAGATCTCACTGATTTTTGAAGCTTTTTCCCTGGCTGATTGAAAATATAGTAGACTGTCTATATGGGGCACTTAGAAGAGGCTTGGCAAAATCTCAGGCATAGAAAGATGTCCATCTGTTGTATGTTCCCCAAGGTAGTTTTCAGTGGAAGACCCACATCTAGAAGGAGGACAGAAAGTGCCCAACAGCCCGTGCAACTTATTCTGGTAATGATACATCTATAGGCTTTGGATTAGCACCTCTGAGTTTGCAGGCCCAGCCACTCAGAGTACCAAGTGGTACTGATGATACTCTGCTCCTCTCCACCTGGCCCTGTGCTCTGGCATTCTGTAACCTTGCTTCACCCTTGCTTCTCACTCCAATCCCTAACTTCCTAGCCCAGCGGACCACCTTCCAGGAAGTAAGGAGTGAGGTGGTTACATTTTCCTTCTCATTTCCTTCCAATGGTATTGTTATGATACATAATTCATGTTCTTTCCTCAGACCATCTCTTGATTCTCAAAAGCCTGCTTTAGAAATCAAAGAGTATTGACTCTTTCTTTATTTTTTCATTCCTTCTCTGCTAAGCAATGCAGGTATTTCTGATTGGATAAGAGAAAGGTTTTAGATAAGAAAATAAGGAGAAGAAAAACATTACTGTTTGAAGGTACTATCTGGTCCTATGTATACTAACTCTGACACAGTCTGTTAAGTGTAGGCTTTGAATGTTATTTTGTAACCACTGACTGACATCTGCTGAGCAATATTCTGTTAAACTTCCTTAAATTGCTATATTTTAATTTAACAAAACCACACTTGTTTTACTTTTATCACAAAATACCAGGGTACTTTTTTTTTTGGTATAAATTATCGAAGTTTGTTTGGAATGGTAAATGCTAATAAAAAGCAGTTCAGTTGCCTATCATTTAAAAGAATGTATCAATTTCTCTTATTCTTTTTCTTCTCTACCTTGTTCTTCTGTTTTCCTCCAGAAAAATAATGTCTAAAGACATTAAGTGGAACAGAGCATGGTTGATGTCAAAGCTAGTGATGGAAGGGGTATCCTGGGGAGACTCTCAGTGGCCTACAATGGGATATCACAGCACAGGTGACTTCCGAAGGCTTCCACTGATGAGGGTTGCTAGATGTTGAGTGTGAGAGTCTGAGTTTGGTGAGGACAGTATCCATGTGGACTGGAACATCATGGTCTGAGTAGGAATTTGACTATGTCCTCATGGGGCTGTGTGTCAGTGCACAGTGACAGAGCCCAAGCAGAGTTAGGAGGTCATTTGTGCAAAAGAGGAGGTGGAAGTGAAAATAGAAGTTATATGCAGCTGGAATGACTTAGTTAATTAATTAATTAAATAAGTAATTAAGGACAATGCTAGTTATGTTATTCACTGTTAGACTGTTAGTCTCTGTTAGAGAAGGAAATAACAAATTCAATAGAATGAAAACTAGAATAAACCCTGAACTTTTAGGGTAGAATTTCTTTTATATTAGTCAGCTTAGGCTTCCTTAACAAAAGTACCACTGTGGATGGTCTAAACAATAGAAATTTATTTTCACACAATTCCAGAGGCTAGAGGTTCATGATTAAGATGTAAGCAGACTTGTTTCCTTCTGAGGTCCCCTTCCTAGGCTTGCAGATGTCTGCCTTTTCTTTTCTTTTTTTTTTTTTTTTTAAAGATTTTATTTATTTATTTGTCATAGAGAGAGAAGTAAGAGCGAGCACAGGCAGACAGAGTGGCAGGCAAAGGCAGAGGGAGAAGCAGGCTCCCTGCCAAGCAAGGAGCCTGATGTGGGACTCGATCCCAGGACGCTGGGATCATGACCTGAGCCGAAGGCAGCTGCTTAACCAACTGAGCCACCCAGGCGTCCCTGATGGCTGCCTTTCATTGTGTCTTCACATCATGGGGATCCCTCAGTTTGTGGGATATCTATGTCTTAATTTCCTCTTCTTTGAAGGACCCCAGTAAATGGAGTTAGGGCCATCCATATGACCTCATTTTACCTTAATTGCCTCTTTAAAAGCCTTATCTCCAAATATAGTCCCATTTCAAAGTATTGGGAAATAGAACTTCAACATATAAATTTGAAAAACATATACTTCAAACCATACCAGGTATCAAGTATCAAAGTGAAGTCATGATTCTTTCTATATATGTACACATATAATCTATCCCATGATTCTTTGTATATAGGTATATATATATATAAAATCTTTGTATGTCCACTGAAAGGAAAGGGCCTGGGATCAGTGACACTCCAGTAGCCATGAGCACATCTAGCACTCAGATCTTGGCTACTAAATACCATTCTCCCCTTAAAAGAACTACCAGGATTTTGAGAAATGATTGATTTAAGATCTGGGACAGGGAAAGTACAAGACAAGTATGGAACATCTTATCATGGCAGAAACACATGAAATGCTCAAATAGTGGTGGGGACATGTAAAAATGGGGGATGGACTTACATTTCTGGTATGACAGAGTACTCTATTGAATCACTGGTCTCAAAGATTATTATAAAACTGCAGAAAAATAGCAAATAAACAAACCAACTGTAACAAAAAAATCAAAGGACACCTAGATGGTTTAGTCAGTTAAATGTCTGCCTTGGCTCAGGTCATGATCTCAGGGTTGTGGGATCTCATCCCATGTTGGGGTCTCTGTTCAGTGGATAGTCTGCTTCTCTCTCTCTCTTTCTCCCTGGGTGTGTGTGTTATCTCTCACTTTTGTGTTCTCTCTCAAGTAAATAAATAAAATCTTTAAAAAATAAATAAAACAAAAAATCAATATAAAAAGTCCTGACAGAAGATTCTGGGGAGAGTCAAAACTTGGAAGAAAAGTGAATTTCTTGTTCTAGTGGCTTTTAGCTTGAGATTAGTCACTAATCTCAAGGTTCCTCAAAAAATTTGGCTTCATGAAATGAGTGCCAAACAAGGCAGCTAAAATTCCAGTCAAAACCATAGTCTTTCTGGATTGAAGGACAGAGTTTGGACAAACTGACCTGTTAGAAAATAAGGGGTAAAGGGATAAGACTTGAAAATTAGATAGGTAGAAAGAGAGAGCCCAGAATTATGTACACAAACTGCAAAAACCTCCAGTTGACTTTTAACAAATATAAGGACAAAATCCAACTTAAGATAAAAGGACTAAAATTTGAGTCCCAAAATAGTTTATAGTTTGAATCATACGAAGTCAATAGCTTACTAAAACAAACAAGCAAAAGTAAGTACTCTTTGCAAAAATATAACAGAATCCACATATCCAGGGCGCCTGGGTGGCTCAGTGGGTTGGGCCGCTGCCTTCAGCTCAGGTCATGATCTCAGGGTCCTGGGATCGAGTCCCGCATCGGGCTCTCTGCTCAGCAGGGAGCCTGCTTCCTCCTCTCTCTGCCTGCCTCTCTGCTTACTTGTAATTTCTCTCTGTCAAATAAATAAATAAAATCTTTAAAAAAAAAAAGAATCCACATATCCAGACTGCAATCTAAAAGTAGCCAACAACTGGGGTGGCTGGGTGGTACAGTTGGTTAAGCAACCGGTCTTAGTTTCAGCTCATGTGGTGATCTCAGGGTTGTGAGATGGTCCCCATGTCTGGCTTCATGCTTGCTGCTCTGGTTTCCCTTCCCCTATGTTCATTTGCTTTGTTTCTTAATTTCCACATATGCATGAACTCTAGGAAACAAGTTGAAGGTTGCTGGAGGGAATGTGGGTAGGGGGAAGGCATAATTGGGTGATGGACATTAAAGAGAGCACTTGATGTAATGAGCATTGAGTGTTATACGCAACTGATGAACCACTAAATTCTACCCCTGAAACTAATAATACACTGTATGTAAACTAACTTGAATTTAAATACTCCCCCCCCAAAAAAAAGTCAGCAGAGGACCTAAGTAGATATTTTCCCAAAGACAGACCGATGGTCCAACATTTACACGAAATGATATTCTATCTCACTCATCATCAGGGAAATGAAAATCAAAACCACAATGAGATATCACCTTACATGTGCCTGAATGGCTAAAATAAAAAAGAAAAGAATTAATTGTTGGTAAAGATGTGGAGAAAAAGGAACCCTCATGCACTGTTAACAAGAATGTAAATTGGTACACTACTGTGGAAAATAAGATGGAGGTTTCTCAAAAAATTTTAAAAAGATAAATTTTTCAAAGTAACCATTGAAAATTGTAACATTATATACAGAGGGGCAACAATTTGAATAACTGATGATTCCTTATCAGAAACTTTAGAACTATAGAGACCAAGAATCAGTGATGCATGATTAAAGTGCTGAAGAAAAAAAAAAAGAAAAAAACTTGCCACCCAGAAATCTATATCCAGCAAAATATCCCTTAGAATTATATTAATATACTTGAGACATCATAATATATATGCAGGCTGCATAGTTTAAATAATAGCAAATTATTTTATCACAGTTCTAGGAACTGGAAATAACATTATAGCCTTTATTATAATAGGACATAAGATCAGAAGAGCCTACTAGGAATTATACACTAATTAATTGGATAACTTAGAAGAAATGGAGAAATTCCAACATACAACTTATCAAGACTGAATGATGAAGAGATAGGAAAACTGAACAGATCAATAACGAGTAAGGAGAATGAATTACTAATGAAAATTTTGCTCGAAACCAGAGCCTTGGACTGGATAGTTTCACTGTCCAGTGAACATTTAAATAATAGTTAATGTCAATCCTTCTCAAACTCTTTCAAAAAAATCAAAGAAGAATGAGCACCTCGAAACTCATGCTAGCAGGTCAGAATAACCCTGATGCCAAAGCCAGATAAGGACACTATCAGTAAAGAAAATTATAAGCCAATATCCATAGTAAACAAAGATGTAAAAATTTTCAATAAAATACTAGCAAACCAAATCAAGAGAATATTGAAAAGTTCATACCACATGATCATGTGAGATTTATCCCTGAGATTCAAGGATGATTCAACATTTTCAAATAATAAACTTGATACACCATATTAATTGAATGAAAAATCATATGATCACCTCTGTAGAAGCAGAAAATGCATTTGACAAAATTCAACATCATTTCATGATAAAAAGATTTCAACAAATTAGTATGTACCTAAAATATTAAATACCATGTATAAAATCAACAGTTAATATCATACTCAATAGTGACAAGCTGAAAGGTTTTTCTGCAAATCAGGAAGGGACAAAGATGCTGCTTCTATCCATCATAGTACTGGAAGTCCTAGCCAGAGGAATTAGGCAAGAAAAACAAATCGAAGACATACAAATTGGAAAGGAAAAGAAAAATTGTTTGCCCATGACAAAAATATTAGACCTGAAACTGTAAATCTCTTAGAAGAAAATATAGGAAATAAACTTCTCGACATTGATATTGACAAAGATTTTCTTTTTGAACATATTCAAAACCATATTCAACACCAAATGCACAGGCAATGAAGATGAAAATTTCAAGTGAGACTATATAAAACCAAGAAGCTTCCACACAGCCAAAGAAATTAAAATTGAAATGCAATGTATGGAGTAAGAGAAAATATTTTCAAACCATATATCTAATAATATCAAAATATGTAAGGAACTAAATTCAATAACAGCAAAGCAAATAACCTGATTAAACAATGGGCAATTTACCGATAGCCAGTAGGTATATGAAAAGGTACTCAACCTCATTAATCTATTAACCTATTCATTTTATGTCTATTAGAATGATTATTGGCCAAATGAAAAGATAACAAGTGTTGGTGAGGATGTGGAGAAAAGAGAATACTGTTAGAAAAAATGTAAATCAGTACAGCCACTATGGAAAACAGAGTGGAGTTTCCTCAATAAACTAAAAATGCAACAATCAACTGATCCACTAATGACACTTCTGAGTGTATATGCAAAGGAAATGAAGTCAGTATTTCAAAAGTATCTCTACACTCCTGTGTTCATTGAAGTTTTATTCACAATAGCCACGATGTGGAAAAGAGCAATGAATGACTAGAGAAAGAAAATGCAACACTAAATGAACAAGCTAGACACAGAAAGACAGATATTACACAATATTATTTCTATGGGAAATATAAAAAGTTGTACTTCAATGAACAGAGAATAAGAGTAGTTGCTAAGGGCTGTGGGGGCAGGGGAGAGATGCTGACAAAGGGCACTAACTCTGTTATAGAAGGAGTAAGTTCTAAAAAATAAAAAAAGAAAGAAAGTTCTAGAAAGTGAATGTAAAGCATGCTGACTATAGTTAATAATAATGTATCGTGTACTTAACATTTGCTAAGTCAGTAGATCAGTAGATCTTAGGTGTTCTTACCACAAAAAGATTATTAACTATGTGAAGTAATAGATACGTTAATTAGCTTGGTTGTGGTAATCATTACATGAAGTATACTTTTATCAAAACACTACATTGTACACCTTTAATGTGCACAATTTTTATTTGTGTACTATATCTCAATAAAGTTGGGAAGAAGATAATTAAACTGTAAATTCTCCCCAGATTTTTAGTTCTCAGACACAGATAACCCTCCTGGTAGACTGGGGAGCTGGGAAGGAGATTATGATAGAATCTGTGAGTCAGCAGTGGTTTTCTTAGTGACATCGCACTATCTATGCCCTCAAATCAGTCTCTACCATCCATTCCCACTCCCAACACAAAAATAGTTTTAGAGCCAAAACAAAAGCAGGATGCGCAAGCTCTTTGTCTAAGGAGGACCATTTATTTTAAAACTAGCTGAAATAATTAAACTTTCATCAATGAAATTTTTTTTAAAGAATTTTGTTTATTTATTTGACAGAGAGAGACACAGTGAGAGAGGGAACACAAGCAGAGGGAGTGGGACAGGGAGAAGCAGGCTTCCCGCTGAGCAAGGAGCCCAATGTGGGACTCGATCCAAGAACCCTGGGATCATGACCTGAGCCGAAGGCAGATACCTAACTGACTGAGCCACCCAGGCTCCCCAGTGTAATTTTTTTATTCAAAAATTTGGCGTGGCTTATTTTTGTTAAGGGGCCACAATATACCAGGCACTGTTCTAGGTCTAAGAAACTGACAGAACCTTTGCTCCATGGAGATTAGAAACTAATAAGGAGAGATAGATAAACAAATTAATAATAATGATAATTTTAAGAGCTTACATGTTATATATTATGAAGTGTAAATGAGATAACACCAAGTAATGTCTGATTAAAACAAAATTCTGAAGGGTTATGTGAGACTAGGTGACCACCCACAGCTAACACTGCCTATAATATTTACAGTCCCAGGTCCTGCTCTCAGCGCGTTATATGTACGTGTGTCCTATAATGTGACTTATGTGATGTAGCAAGTCAAGGCACGTGTTTGCAGAAAAGGCCCCAGATTCAGTGAGAAGCAAGGGCATGGAGCCAAAGGCAAGAAGGGACTTAGTATGACTTAGGAACGGGAGGCGAGGGTGGCAGGTGGTGGATCATGCGGGAACTCGGGAGGTAGAGCGAGGAACCGGGACCGCCTTCTTAGTGCACTGGAAACAACTACAGAGCTTTAGGCAAAGGAGCGATATGATTACATTAACCTTTTTAAGAGAATCAAGCTGAGCACTTGGACCAATGGAGTAAAGGGAAATGGGAGTGCAGTGGGAGTACTGAATCTGGAGAGGACTGCTTTGGTCCAGTTGACGATGGCTGCTTGGAATAGGAGGGTTGTGGTAGAATTTGGGGCTGACTATGACCCGTTCCTCCTCTGAACTGCCTTAACCTGTTGTTGATACACAGGCTGTGTACTGTTATAATCCTGTCCTCCAGTTTTAGACTCTTTTAGTAGCAGGGACTAACGCTTACTCATCTCTATTTTTTTTCTCCTGGTTTCTGGGCATATTCTCTATGGCAGACGGTCAACAATTACTTTATTCAATCAAAATAAACACGCTTATAATATTCTTCCAGTGAACCTGGACTTTTACATGAAAATATGCATAGTGTGTTTGGATAACAAAAACTCAGAACAAACTACTTGTTATGTTTGAAGCTTTAGATTGTATAAGTTTTTGTTTTTTTTTTTTAATTTGGCTTCACTTTTCTTTCCTCTTATAATACTGCCAAGTGTGAAGTTTAAATCTACTTTTGAGTTAAACCAGTACAAATAAAGCTTTGAGCAATTTTTAAGAGGAGGAAGAATATGTTTTTTGCTGTCTCATAACTCAAAAATAACTGAGCCAATTTAATTTACTCGTTCTAAAGTGGGGGTGTTGGGGGAGGAGAGGTAGAGATAGAATGTGGAACAAATAAAAAAATAACATCTCTCATAAGACTAAGCCTGTAAAGTTTCAAATCCAAGTAAATGTCTTGCAATGTTGCAAACAAGCAAAGATGGAAGCTGAAAAGAAAACTCCTTTTACCTTGAAAGGAAACATTCTGCGGTTTGACATCAAAGGTCTTAAACCAAGATAAATCATTCGGATTTTTGAAAGGAAGAACATTTCAAGAAAACTGCTTGAGGAAGACTTATGAATATATCTAATACATCCTTGGTGAGAAAAGATTGTGAGAACAGATTGTGAAAAGAGAAATATGAGAACAGCAGAGGTTGAATTTAATGATCTATATTTGTCCTCCTTTTTTTCTTCTCTTCTGATGATACCTTCTCATCGTATTTCCTATCCCCCTTCCAAGAAACCTACCATACACGGTGGGGTTGTTTTGTCGTCTGTGATAAACATCCCTCCATCAGTACACATACACACACACCCAGGAAACAAATCGCATGAACTTCATAATATTTAGAAACACTCAACCTTTTTCAGTTTCTGGAGAAGAAGGGAATTGATGACAGGAGAATACAGAGGAAATACTAAGGAGATAGTAAGCGTTCTGAAGAGGGCTCTGGAGAAAACACTCTCCATCAGGATGTGAGCAAACACTTGGCCACACTGGAGGATCAGGAAGTGTGTGCTTACTGGAGATTTGTGTGAAGGAATCAGGCCAGCAGCGGCGGAAACAAACCCCAGAAAGGTTTGTGAAGCTTTGTTATCAAAGTGGTCTCTGCGTCTCCCATCAAAGTCACCTTATTGTCCTGTAGGATAACATACTGTGTCCACTTTGAGAATCAGCTCCAAATTAAGCAAATGCCTCCTTGTAAACTTAGTTACACCAGAATGTGTCTCTTTCATATTCTTCAGATATTGCTTCAACTGGGGGAGATTTCTTTGTTACAGGTTTTCTTGGAACTGAGTTCCCATCCATCTGAGGCGATACCTCAGCTTTTTACATTCACTACTGGGACTCTTTGATTAATGCCAGCTTCATTCACCCAGCTAGTGGACAGACATTTTATAAATAGCTGTTGAAGGAAGTGAGTTTGTGACTTGAATTTCTTAGCTGATAACATATGCCATATATACATATGCATAGGTAGATAGATTTATACCTGTGGTGTGTGTTTATTTTACTTATTTATTCATTCATTTTCCAGGAGTTTTAGTTAATTCTTTTCCTACCACCCAACTACTGAAATTAGAATAAAATAAGCTGAGAAATTTTGACAGGATATATTAATGTTTATATTTGTTATATCCAGAGTTGGACTTACACATATACAGGATAGGGAGGTAGGGAGCTTGTCTTTTCAAATGCCTGCGTAATGCACTATATACCGAGCCACAGAACAGTCCTTAACAAACATGAAGAGTTGAAATCTTATCAAAGACATCTTCCAAATACAGTGAACCAAAGAAATTAATAACAGCAAGAAGATAGGGAAGCCTCTAAATTTTTTGAAAGTAAGCAACACGTTTCTAATCAATCCATGGATCACAAAGGAGATCTCAACAGAGATGGAAAAACACATGAATCTCAAAATGGATTATGAACAGCGCATTTTCAGTGGGTGTAATAGTTAACCTGTAGTGTTATCTGTACCACAGAAGGCTACTAAATAATGAAAAATAGCAAGTACTATCAACTACCCAGATCTCCAGGGAATTCCGCTAAATGGAAAAAAAAAATTAATCCCAAAAGGTTACATGCTGCAGGATTTTATTTACATACCATTTTTGACATGAGAAAATTATAGAAATGAAAAACAGTCTAGTTATTGGCAGGGATCAAGAGAGGTGCGTAAGTGGGAGGAAAATGAGTGTGGATATACAAGTAACACAAGGCATCCCGACGAGAATATTCTGCATCTTTGCTGTATCTATATCCCGGTTATGAGAACAGTTCCCCCTAGCCATAGGGGATGGCTGGAACCACAGGTAGAACTGAACTCTGTATGTACTATGTTTTTTCCTATAACTACCTACCTATGATATGATAAAGTTTAATTTATGAGTTAGGCATAGTAAGTAAGGAGCAACAAGAACTAATAATGAAATCAAAAGATGATGATACACTGTAATACGAATTAGGTAAATATGCTCTTTCTCAAAATATCTTAGTGTACTGTACAAACTCTTCCTCTTGTGATGATGTGAAATGGTAAAGGGCCCAGGGGACAAGATGAAGTGAGAGGTGAATGACACAGGCATTGTGACGCGGCATTAGACTACTACGGACCTTCTAAGGCTATGTCAGAAGGAGGGCCATCCGCTGCCAGACTGAGGTTGCCATGGATAGCTGACACCATGGGAAGTGCAACTGTGGGCAAGGGGGGACTTCTGTACTATATTTTATAAGATTTTACCTTTGGAGAAAACTGAGCTTAGAGTATATGAGATCTCTGTGTATTATTTCTTGCAACTAACTACATCTGAATCCACAATGATCTCAAAGTATAAAAAAGTTTAATAAAGTAACTATGATAGGTATAATTATTATTTTCATTTTTAAATTTAAGGCAATGGAGGCAGACCGAGTTTAAGTAATTTGTTCATTGTGAGAGGAGTCTTAAGTGACAGAGCTGGGATTTGAAGCACCCAGAGTTTTGAGATCAGAATTCTCACTCTTTGAGAGTGAGAAAAAGTAAGGTTCTTACTTTTTCCTGGCTGCACGTGTGGCCCCCAAATACGTTGCCTGATTGCCCAAATCACATTTCACAAAATAATCTTGCAACCTTCCAAGATAACCAGCATTGAACAACACACAGCAAGCACTCTGATTTTACATAACACGTGAAAGGCCAATATTCAAACTCTCGTGCATAATAATTAGGACCATAACAAATATATATGACCTAATTATATGTTCAACATTTAATTCTTTTTATGTGCTAATTTTTTAATAAAGATTTTATTTATTTATTTGATAGACAGAGATCACAAGTAGGCAGAGAGGCAGGCAGAGAGAGAGAGGAGGAAGCAGGCTTCCTGCTGAGCAGAGAGCCTGATGTGGGGCTCAATCCCAGGACCCTGGGACCATGACCTGAGCTGAAAGCAGAGCCTGTAACCCACAGAGCCACACAGACGCCCCTTTATATGCTAAATTTAAGTGGGTATTCTAATTCAGATTGTATACAATGGCTTATGAAGGCTATTTGCTTTTTTATCAGAGTGACTCAGAAAGAGCTCATGGTTTCCCAAGAACTAAAAATCAACTTGGAAATCAACTTAGTTTGTACAGGTCTCAATTCTGCTAAAGAAACCTTCTCGATTAAAAACCACCATCGTAGAAAATCTATCTTAATTTGTAGACCATTAACAGGATTGATTTTTTTAGTTGTATTGCAACAACAACCCTACATTAAAAATACCACAACCAACATGATAGGAGACTGTGGCCTCTCTTTGAACAAGACTTAAAGATATTGTAAATCTTATCATTTTAACCTGATACCAAATGGTCATAATTATTTGACATTATTACCTTAGCTTCTCAAGTTTTATTTACTTATTTTTTTCATTTCATTCCCATAGCCTTAAGAAGAGAGAATACACTGAACTCTACACAGTGAATGATGCAACCAAGGCAGAGTGGGGGGGAACCTGATAATTTTATTTGGGAGGAAGAAAGAATTCTTATACATTGCCATAAAACAGAGTAACAAAGCAATAACTGGGTAGAATCTAAGTGAAAAGTTAGTGTATAAAGCTGGTCCAGAAGTCACTGAATGAAGCAGATAAAAAATGAGAAGTTGCAATAGTGAGAAACTGTGTCTTTCTGGTTTTAGAAACCAGTAGAGGGCAGAGGTTAGGAACACAACAGTCTTCTGTATCATTGCTCTTGAGTTTTAATCCCAATATGATTATTTTCAGTAACTACATTATGTCATCTTATTCTGCTTTACTTTCCCAGAGAATTAAATGGAGAAAATGCTAGCAACCACATGTGGTTATGGTAAAAATGAACTAAGATACTTTACATAAAACCCCTATTGGAGTTTCTGGCTCAATGCAAGTTCTCACACAGTAGTAGAGGCAGCGAATGTTGGAAGTCATCACTGAACAAGAAGAGTTCTATTAATGGAAAACAGAGATGGCTGTCAGTAGGAAGTCTAATTGTGACAGCAGCTTTGTATTCAATCTGTCCCAACTCTAGACAAAGACATACAGACACCTCAAATTTAAAGTTAAAGAATGGCCACTTTCCCCTGTTTTAGCAAGATATTAAATGAGTAAAACATGCGTCGAGGGCTTCCAAGAGCTCCTGACACATAGTAGCTCTTCAGTAAGTGTTAGCTCCTGTTAACATCCTATTATTACATCGTGAAGAAAAATTGGAACATGTTTTGTGGGACCCAAGAACACATTATACATCGTAAGTTCACTACAAATTAGCAATATTTGGAGGCTTAGGTTATAAACCGTGTGCTAAGCATAATAAACACCTCTACACAAGTGGGCGCTCCTGAGTAAAATGTAAGTTTTCTTTAGTAATCAGGGTGGAGAAAGGCCGCAAGAGAGACCCGTCTGTCTCGCAGCTGGAAACAGACCTGCCGTGCCATTCCTGGGGGCTGGTGCGCCAGCACGTGATGGGTAAACGATCTGCTCTCCCTCTGAGAGGGGATATTTCTAGGCGACTTGGAAATGGGCATTCTTTCAGAACACTGGGAGGACAAACAGTCTATAGCATTAGTCTCAAGTTCGCCATTATTGCAAGAAGTCTAATTAATTTTACCCAGTTAGATGCCATACCCTGGGTGGGTACAGAGATTCAGAAATTAATAACTTATTGTCTTCCCCCTTTAGAAGCTCATGGGACCATAGGAGAAACTAGCAGATACACGAATAACCTTCTGCAATGTGCCAGTCACCCTGAAACAAGCATTAAGGGTGATAGGATCATATATAATTAATTCTTGCAGAAATCAAAGAAGAAAACTGCAAGGAAAAAATATACAGCTGTTGATATTTCTTTACTTACTTCATTTATTCACCTTAACCGTGTTCACAATTCAAGCTACTATTACTTTACTTGACCCAGGTGTGTGTTTTGTTTGTTTGTTTGTTTTTTGACCCAGGTGTTTAGGTAAAAATTAAACCAAGTGGAATTTGATGCAACCCAGACAGTAATCTGGGTCTCTTATGTCAGAGTCATGTCTGACATATTAGTTATGCTCAAGAAAAAGGAATAATATTTCCCAATAATAAAATACTGAGTTTAATTGCAAAGTTTACATTAGAGAATTATTTATCATTCATCTCATCTCTACGTAGTATTATTAATAACTACTAGTCCACAAAAGCAGAAATGCCATGCTTATATTTTTCAAAGTGAGCTGTATTAGAATTAGAACAGTATAGTAATACATGTTTGAGGACACTGCTAATCACTTTAAGCAGATATTTTGTTGGAGATCTGTTTATATTTGTCTGTATAAAGTTTAAATCATTTTCGTGCCAAGAGAACTTCACCGTATTTCAATTACAGGGATATGCCATGAAAATTACCACATCCCTTACATGGAAAAGAATGTGATGCCTTTCTCTAAGCACTGTGACATCAAGCAGGTTTTTCTAGTTTTCCTGTTCAGCTTCACACATCAAATGTCATTATAACAACTATGCTGTAAAATAATTTAAATAGCTCTATGGGAAAATTATGGGTCTTTGGATGGAATAGTCTTCCAATGTAATCATTTTATTTCTGGTCGAAAAGATTCTAATTTAGACCTGACTCAGTGCTTGGGGGGGAAAAAAATGAACATGATGTTTTATGGAATTCCAAAACAATAAATAAAATGACAACGCAAAGAAGTCAAGATATAATTTTAAATAATAAACCCATCCTCACTATGGAAAGATGAAGATGCAAAGTAAATTCAAATGCTTGTTCACTGCTCCCCCAGCTCCCACCCCATTTTCCAAATTAAGGTGAGTTCCAATGGCCCTCTAGTGGTGATGCCTTAGGGTTAGCGATTTTAACACTCCAAGGGTAAAAAAGCTATCTCCTTTCAGAACTACTGAAGTGAAACATGTTCCTGTAAATGCCAAATTCTAGGAATATATTTTTAAATCTCCGTGTGGGATGTAAGTAGAAAATTTTTCCTCAGCCAATGTGGGGTTTCTTCTTGTACCCCTCAATAAAAGATATGTCAAGTGAAGATGACAAATCGGGATACCACATGGTACATCATAATAACGCAGTACTTTTGCCACATTAAATTTTGCAAAAGGTTGCAGATGAGTCATAGTACAAAGTTCTGCAAGAGCCACCACGTATCTCTTTATTGCACCTTAATTTTTTTCAGCAAGCCTCCTCTTACTGGAGCCCTGACATTTTCTTCCAAAGGACTGCCAATTGTCTTAATATTCCCACGACGTGCAGAAATGACTCTGAGGTTTCAGACTGGAAGGCAAGAGCCATCACCTCCCGCCCTGCCTTCTTCCTAGGGAAGCTTCCTGGTTTTTTTCTGGAGAGAAACGTTCCTAAAAAAAGCCCTCTCAACATTAAATGTCTTATGAAGAATACATTGTATTCCAACCTGTGGGACACTATTTGATTCTTGGCCATAACCAGAAGTGGTCCTCAAGGGGAATGATGCCACAGTGCCCTTGCCATAAGGAGCCTCTTGAAGAGCTCATTTTTTTTTTTTAAGTTAATGCCCAAATGTCCCAAAATGAATCATTGGCATTTAGAAGCTTTGCCCCCATTTCTCTTAAAGGCCAAAGCAAACCAAACCAACAACTTTGCTATGGTAGAAATAATCTGTGATCTTGGAATAACCGAAAGCAGTATTTAGTCAATTCAGCTTCCAACTTAGAAGATGACCCCAGAGCTCAGGAAGGAGTGTTGTCAAGGTCGGAAGGAAGTTCGAAAACACGTGTCCTTCTTCACGCCACAATGCCCTGCTGCCCCAACCATAGCAGTTCTGTGTACACTGTTGGTTCACAACGTATACATTAGTATTATTGAAAGGAATGAAGAGGGTAGGCGAGAGGAAGGAGTCTCTTTCTCCTGTTTACATGAAAACAGCTTCGCAGCACAATAGTCTTTAAAGCGAACAAAGAAAATACAAATCACTTTTCAGTAATTTATTTTGAGGTGCTAAGATTTTTACTTTTTTTCCTTTCCTTTTTTTAAGGAGAATATCCAGACTGACCATCAGGGTTAAAATACCATGAGATTCTAAAAGCCAAATATAAAATCAGAGGATTCTTTTGCAACCAAAATTTCCTTATTGTGTGCCCTTACAAGAGGGTTTTTTTGTTTGTTTGTCATCTTTTTTGTTTCTATTATGTCACCATACAATACATCTTTAGTTTTTGATGTAGTCTTCCAAGATTCATTGTTTGCATATAACACCCAGTGCTCCATGCAACCCGTGCCCTCCTTAATACCCATCACCAGGCTAAGCCATCCCCCAACTCCCTCACTTCCAAGAGATTTGATAATTATTCTGTTTCATTATAAATTCAAAGAAGTATCATTTGATATCTGCAGATAGAGACAAATTATGTTTACTTTAAATTAATGATAACATCTTTTAATTTCATCTTTTAGAATTTATTTTCCACTATTTTAATACTTATTTTAATGTAAAGAGTATTGACTTTCTGGGGCACCTGGGTGGCTCAGTGGGTTAAGCCTCTGCCTTCGGCTCAGGTTGTGATCCCGGGTCCTGGGATCGAGCCCCGAATTGGGCTCTCTGCTCAGCAGGGAGCCTGCTTCCCTCTCTCTCTCTCTGCCTGCCTCTTTGCCTACTTGTGATCTATCTCTCTGTCAAATAAATAAATAAAATATTTAAAAAAAAAAAAGAGTATTGACTTTCTAATTTTTTCTTATGTAATAAGAATTCTTTTCTTTTGTAATATTTAGTGCTTTTTTAGTTGAACTATTTCTTAAAGAAATATGATACATGTGCACATATGCAACAGATAGGTTCATAAATGTATATGTACATTTTATGCATGCAATATATTTGTGTGTATGCATACATATGCATATGCACACACTCATACACACATGTGAATCGAACACACCTGAGACACATGTGGTTTCTTTTCCCAGTATAAAGTTTATTTTATATTTTGGAGATGTGATGAAATTCAAAGATAGAAGACTGAAGGAAAAAATGCACTATATCCCAAAGGTAAGCCAAAGATTTTTCTTGCTATCCAATGTACTATAATTGTTCAATGAGAAATTATTGTAGAGCTTAAAAATATTTAGCAAAATCACCAATGACATGGATACAATTTGGACTACAATTAACCATGCTCATACTGATGATGCATCCAAGTGCCTTGGATAGAAGAAAACCATGCATCTTTCAGGCTGTGAAGTTTGAAGTTAGATATATGATCTAACTTGTTTGGTCCTTTGAGTTCTGAGTCTTCAGGGATGCCTTATAGTTTGATGGTCAGCCCCATGAAAGATAAAACTGACACCCAGGCAGCTGAATCCTTTCGCTGCCATTTAGTTTTTCTGTGCCCTTAATTCAGATTCTCCAAATCTCTGGGAGTTTTCGTAATTGTAAAATATTACCTAACTCCAGTGTTATTCAAAGGATAACAAAACATGCCAAGTGTTTTTGCACAGTAGTGTTTATTATGGTAAAAAGCTTGGTAGATGGCAATGCATTATTATTACACAAGAAGAATGAGTGTGGCGATGAGATAATTTGGTGCAAGGCTGGGAGGCAGGTGGTGGAGGGTCATAAGGCAAGAGGACAGGTTGATTATTGTCTGTATATTTAGGGGGATTGAATTCACCACATATTTTCCCCACTCCCCATTTCACTTTGCATTTTTGGTCACAGCCTCAGCAATTTTTGGGTTGCTCATGATCTAAGGTTTATTCTCAAAAGACTATTGTGAAAGATACAGGTAAAGTGATTGATTGAACACTCGAAAATTACTTGCAGCCTTATGCCCTCAAATAAGAAAACTATGGAATTCAACTTGGAATGTGATGTACTATATCATTAGTAAGTTTAAGTGGGAAGTGTATATATGAGCAATGAATTATAATTACCACTTTTTAGGATGAAGGAAACTTCGGGCTTTAGGACAATATTCCCCAAATCGATAAAAAAGATGAAATACTGTTATCTCTCCCTGTTACTGCATCCCTTTATCAATATCACACTGCGTTTTGGTGCAAAGAATCAAATCGACTTCTGAATAGGTCTAAATTCCTCTCCTTCTTAGATCAGAGGCACTGCAAAATGAGCACTGTTGAGAGCTGATTTCATTAAACATAGGGAACCAACTAAACAGAAACTTAAAATCCTGCGACCTTGGGACGGCCCACAATTCTCCTTCCCTGGGTCTTTATTATCATGGCTGTCATCTGAAATTCAGAAATTAAGATGGAACACTCCAGTCTAAACTGAGTAATAATATATGCAATTAGAATTATAAAATGATTTCCAACATGATACTATTTTACCCTTGAAGTGTTACAGATGTATAGAAGGAAAACCTTGACTTTAGAACTATTAAATTTGGGACAAAGAAAGAAATTCTATGGTATGATTCCACAGTGTAAAGGTCAAAGACAGATGAAGTAGATCCTCACAGCCCTGCTTTTTATTGAAATCAGGACGCAAAGATTAACCTGACAATGATTTTCTAGAAATAAAGTTATATTCAAATACATTATCTTTAGTAATACTGTTGATTGATGGCTTACTCAAGTGTTCAGAGACTCGCTGTGTCACATGATGGAACTTTGCAAGTGACTTATTTTTAAGAGTTTAGCAATCTTTTTTTTTTTTTTAAATTGAATTTCAGTGAAAATGTTCTTTTCTAAGCTATTTATTACCTTTTTATTTTTATTTTAAAAAATTTTTAAAGATTTTATTTATTTATTTATCAGAGAAAGCACAAGCAGGGGAAATGGCAGGCAGAAGGAGAAGTAGGCTTCCTACTGAGCAGGGAGCCCAATGTGGGACTTGATCCCAGGACCCTGGAATCATGACTTGAGCCAAAAGCAGAGGCTTAACTGACTGAACCACCCAGGCATCCCTATTACCTCTTTTTTAAATCATAATTTACATTCTTCTAATCCGTTAATAAATAATGATTTTTCTTTTTGCACAGATACCATGAAAGACTATGTCTGAACAAGACAAGCACAGACCATACCATCTATACACATAAATTTTGCTACATTTGTATTCTGCCCATGAGCAAACAAAAATAGCTCAGAAGAAACTATCAGGGAGGTAGAAGAAGACACAGATAAAATAGTATAAAAGGAAACCCACGGAAGGCACAGATAGAGTAATTATGTGGCAGGCACTATTCTAAACATTTAATCATCACAGCAGCCTTGTGAAATAGGCACAATGGTTATCAGCATTTTACAAACCAGAGAGACTAAGGTACAGGGAGACCAACTATCGTGTCCCAAGTCTCACAATGAAATCAGTGGTGTAGTTGGGATTTGAGATGGAGTTTGTATATACCAACCAGACAAGGGATAAAGGGGCTTGAGAAAAGGGAGTCAATTCCTGTAGATTATATAAAAGAAAGACGCTCACTGGTTTTAGCAATAAGGAAGTCATTAATAACTTTTGTCAGAACCCTTTCAATGGGAAGATGAAGACAGAAAAGCAGGCTTTGGTGTTATCCACTGAGATCTTCCATGGCAACTTTTCTGACTTCAGATTCCCCCAGTGTTTTTATCCAGGTAGGGGGTTTCCAGAATGAGACTCTGAGACCATATTTAACATGCAAGATATATACCAAGGGTCCATGTTTGAGGAAAAGAGAAGGAGCCCTATAGGGAGAAGAAAGGAAGTCAAACTTCCAGGCAGACCTGAAACCGTTTTAGCCAATCCAACAGGGTGATCTGGCGGGATTACTGATCATTAATATTGTTTTATGGGGCACCTGGGTGGCTCAGTTGGTTAAACATCTGCCTTCGGCTCAGGTCATGATCCTGGAGTCCTGGGTCTAGTCCTACATCAGGGTACCTGCTCAGCAGGGAGTCTGCCTCTCCCTCTCCCTCTGCCCCTCCTTCCACTCCTGCTTTCTCTCTCTCTTTCACTCAAATAAATAAATAAAATCTTAAAAAGAATAAATAAAGTTGCTTTGCATTCAGTTCCAATGGCTCAGCTTTATAACCACTCTTGGCCCAGGCATCAGCTGTGGCGGCTCCAGGCTTGGCGTGACCACCGATGGGGGTGGGGTGGGAGGCTCACAAATGAAACAGAACTGGAAAGGAGCTGGCAGCTGCAAGCCTTTCGCTAACCAAGGCATCTGCAGAAGTCCTTTGAAGGGGAGTGTCCTCCCAATAAAATTTTAAGCTTCTATTTCCTTATATTCAATCTTGTAGTTAGATGATGAAAAATGGCTTTTCTCTTCTGGGTACATAGACTAGGCAAATTTGCATCATATTTTAAGTATTTTTTGATATATTTTTTTAATAGATCGGTACCATCTTGAGGTCAAGGACCTCATTCTTTCATCTTGTTTTTTTTTTTTTTTTTTTCAAATCTAACAGAGCAATATGACTCATAATAAAATGTGTTGACAATTGAATAGGTGGGGCATTTGAGATAAGTCTTTAAGGATGACTAAGAGTTTGCCAGTCAGAACCGAGAACCAAAGGCTAAACAGCTTGTGTGCTAATTAAACTTGCAGTAATTCTGTTTTCCTTTGTGTTTTTTAAATATATAAATGAATAGTTTACATTTATCCACTGCACTGTAAAAGCTTTCTCGGTGCCCCAAGCAGAAGTCTTTCAAAAAACAATTGGGGGAATAAGTAAAATGCACTTATTTATTTTTAGATAATTTACTTAAATGCAAATGTTTCAGTATGTAAACCATTTTCAGGGAATTTTTTTTTAAGCTTAAATTGGATTCGTAAATTTTGTTAAGTTTAAATTCAACATAAGATAGGAGGAAAAAGTCAACCATTTCAAAGATGCTTTTTTTAAAAAAATCAAGTCATTTTCTATTTGTATTATATGTTATTCATTCTTCTAATTTTCTGTTTTACTCTACACTACATATGGTTTCAGTTCCTCTCTTATAAATGGTTAGTAATTTATAGATTTTTATTAGAATTGAATTAAATAGTATTTA
Organism: Mustela lutreola; assembly: GCF_030435805.1. Lineage (NCBI taxonomy): Eukaryota > Metazoa > Chordata > Mammalia > Carnivora > Mustelidae > Mustela > Mustela lutreola. The sequence goes on from NC_081297.1 coordinate 122,625,949, forward strand.
AACTACTTTAGTACCTTGGGTATAATAGATCCTGAAAGATGCCTTATTTTTCGTACCTCAATTATCTCTTTATTTAGGGAAAGGCTGCCTCTCATCTCCTTTTTTCCAGCACCTAGCACCGTGTTTGATCCAGCATATGTGCGAGATAACAGTTTTCTGAATCAACAAAAAAATGAATGAAAACAGGATCAAAATCATGGTAAGAACTAGAAATCAAAGACAAAAACCAGTTCACAAGTAGAGGTAAAGCATTTAAGACTTTATTACACTGCTCTTTCTTCAAACACTAACTCACAAATGATGTTTCTCTATCATTCAAACAGATTTTCCTTTATAAATTTGGAATTATGCTTTAGGAAGGAAATTGGAGATTATCTACTTCTCCTTTTCAGGTGACAGTATCAAGGTTGCACAATGAATTTGTGGTGGTCTGAGGACTGGAAAGTCACTCTCTGAGCATATTCGGTAGACTTCCTGCATCCAAGCCTCCCACTGGATGCCTGAAACTGTGGAGAGCACCGAACCCTAGATACATTGTGTTTTGTCCTAGACATGCATCCTTATGATAAAGTTTTATTTATCAACTAGGTACAGAGATTAACAATAATAATGCATAATACACAAATACTAAAATGGAACAGTTATAACAATATACTGGAATAACAGTTACGTGGATGTGGTCTTTCTCTAAAAATATGTAATTGTACTGCACTCACCTTTCTTGTGAGGATGAGATGATGAAACACTTGTGTGAGGAGATTAGGTGGAGGTGAATGATGTAACTGCTGTCAACCTAGCATTAGGCTAGTATTGACCTTCTGATCTTCTAAGGCAGGGGATCATCTGCTTCAGGACCTCACTGACCCAGGTAATTCAACAGCAGAAAGTGAAACCATGGTTAAGGTTTGGGGGTGGGGGGCAAGGACAGCTGTAATTCATAATCATCGTTTCTCGGTCAAAGATATTGATTGACAGCCTACTAATGTTTCTGTCATCTACTCTTCTAGATCTGTAAAAGACAAAAATATAAAGTAGATTTCTTTGCATGGGTAAATTATCTACATGTTTTTAATCCAGCAGGTATTTATTTGTTGTTAAAGTTATTTGTATATATTATAAATTCTCAAAATCATTAAAACTACGGCATGATAGCGTCCTTGACATAATACAATATAGTCAGATCCTAAAGCTGTTCATTTCATAGTTTATTCAACTGCTTACCAAAAATACTCTTTCCTCTTCTCATCTGAAGCATGCCCAGCCTTCACTGTCAAGGTAAACTTTTGCTTGATACAAAGTGCCTAGGGTGCTGAAATTTGGGATTCCGGCCCTGGCTTCATGCCTAACTAAGTGACACTGTAAGTTTGGACTCTCTTTGTACCTTAACAAGGATTTACATAGATAATTTCTAAGTTCCTCCCCTGCTTTAACAGTTGTAAGGTACTACAGAGCACTTTGCACTTCGCCTTACTTTACCCTTTCCTTTCTGATTTCCAGTGGTGCTTCCTAGCTGTTACCCTATAATATGGAGCTTGGAAAATAATGTATATAGCTTTATGTGACTTTCACTTTACCACTGGTATGTCCTAGTTCCTAAAAAATTGCAAATTCTTCAGGAAAAGACAATGCTAAATTTCTTTAGTCTCTCTCTCTCTCACTTACTGATTAGTAATATTAAGAACACACTTGATGGGGCGCCTGGGTGGCTCAGTGGGTTAAGCCGCTGCCTTCGGCTCAGGTCATGATCTCAGGGTCCTGGGATCGAGTCCCACATCGGGCTCTCAGCTCAGCAGGGAGCCTGCTTCCCTCTCCCTCTCTGCCTGCCTTTCTAACTACTTATGATCTCTGTCAAATAAATAAATAAATAAAACCTTAAAAAAAAAAAAAAAAAGAACACACTTGATACTTGTTGGTTCATTTAATAAAGCCAATGTTCAAAAAAATCAAGCTTGGGAAGCAACTGCATAACTATCAATGTTAATGTGTAAAAGGGAGCTATTGCTCTACCAAGGAACTGATACTTGAGAGGTATAGAGAATTGTCAAAACTTTCCATTTACCAGAAGGACTGCCTACATATGTCAATAACGCTTCTCTGCCCCTTCTCTCTTTAAGATCTGCATTTGCCCACGCCCACTCTCAAGGAAATGAATAAATGGAGTTTGGACTACCAATGCCAACCTCTGCCAGAAGAAGAACAAAGAAAGCAGTTGCAGAAAATGGCAATTTGATGACGAAGGCTGTGTGAGGATTCTCTCCTCTTTATGTCACTTCTTCTCCTTTCCCTACCAATTAATTCGGAACACATCTCCTCATTCTGAATTTATCTTTCTCTTCCCTCCCTTCTCCCACTCTCACATAAGGCTCGAGAAACGATTTTTAATGTGTAGAATGAGTGGCGCTTTAGAGTTTATGGTCTCATTTGATCTTCCTAAGAACCACGTGAAGTACAGAATTTAGCATCTGAATGTTGCAGAGTGAAGAAACTACGGGGTAAGAATCCAGACTTCCTGAAACAAATCTCTGTAAGATGGTCTATAACACCAGAAGCCAGACAACAGCCATGTATCCTCCTTCCCTACTTGTGTCCCAACTTTCTTTCTTTTTAAACATCTTTTGGTCCTTAAATCACCTTCTCGTTGCACTGCGGTGGTTTACATGTAAGGTAATAAATGGAACATTAAACACTCTGAAGATAAAAACTGAGACATAGAAATTATGTTCTCCATCTTAGCTAATAAAATGAACATACCTAATATATACTATAATGTGAACAGTACTTACTAAAGGATAATTGTGAATTTCATTGTTACAAGCATTTCCAAGATTGCTAAAATTCAGAGAGAAGGAGCTTATTTTTGAAATGCTGGGCCAAGTGTTCTCTCTTGCCTCCATTTTGGTAGGTTTTCACTGGGATTACTCCAGAACTGGTACAGGAGGATGGTGAACTCTCATCTCTTCCATATTCCTGACTTATGCTTCTCATAGTATCAGATTTTCTTTTTAAACATTCTGCAATTAGTCAAGTGTAGCCAATTTAATTTTAAAGAGTATATGCCAAATATGTCCCATGACTTGTGATGTTCTCCTCATACCCGGTTGAACTGTGATCTGTGAGCAGATTAACTTTGCCCTTTCTTCTTCTTGTAAAAGCCTGCAGGTAGGTACTGATCCATTCTAATTAATATCTAATGATGATAAACTAAGGACAAAACTCCAGCTAACAGCTTCCATCTGTAGTTATGCATAAAATATCTGCTTCTGGCAAGTGACACTATATGCAAATTTTAAAATTTCAATCCTGCAGGAATTACATAATGAATTCATATACACCAAAAATAGAGATTCCCCCACTTTTCATCACCTTCCCTTTCGTTAATGCTCAGAAACCCTATAAATACAGTTAGAAATACATTTTAATCTTTATATATTTTTCTTAATAAGCTAGTCCTGAATTCTCTTGTCATGGTTGCCAGTACAAAGAATACATTATAGTTTGGTCCCTACATTTAAAAAAATATGTATGGAGGGCATGTATTGCATGGAGCACTGGGTGTGGTGCATAAGCAATGGATCTTGGAACACTAAAAAAAAATTAAATTAAATTAAAGAAAAAGAAGAAGTCTTAAAAGTTGTCACCACAAAAATATGTACATTCATACATACATACATAGAAGTAATTATGTGAGGTGATGGGTGGGTTAACTAACCTTATTGTGGTAATCATTTTGTAATAATACATGTATTAAGTCATCAATGTACACCTTAAACTTGAACAATGTTTTATGTCAGTTATATCTCAATAAAGCCGGGGGAAAACTGCCAAAAAAAAAAAAGTAAAATTTGCTCAATTTAGCTAGCATTAATTAAAGAAATTGACGTTACTTTTGGTATCATTGTACTATTTTTAAGGCTAGTGCTTATATTTAATTATTACTATGTTCCCCTAGTACCTTATATTTAGATTACACTTGTTGTCTTGAGGTCTCTGTATTTGCTGCTAGCAAAGCTGTCCACTCATATGATTCATTGTACTCAGGCTTAAAAATGGATGTAAGTAATATATTCCATGTGCCCCTATACAGATTTTTTAACTTCTGTTATTTCAGAAAGGAAATTGTCTAATACGCACCCCCACCCCTTTATCTTTCCCTCTCCTTCCCTCTTCAGGAAGTGTCTAGTTGGTTTTAAGTTGTTCCAGCTTTAGTGAATATATATTTCTGTATTGGCCTACTGTTAGTTTTCAAGAGAGTATCATCCTTAGAGAGCGCTGTCCTTAAAAATAGTCAAATTAATGGGGCGCTTGGGTGGCTCCATGGGTTAAAGCCTCTGCCGTCAGCTCAGGTCATGATCTCAGGGTCCTGGGATCAGGCCCCTCCTGGTGCTCTCTGCTCAGCAGGGAGCCTGCTTCCCTTCCTCTGTCTGCCTGCCTCTCTGCCTTCTTGTGATCTCTATCTGTCAAATAAATAAGTAAAACTTAAAAAAAATAAAAATAGTCTAATTAATAAATGAATTAATATTAAATGGACAAGCCTTAGTGGTATCCAAGGGCCCAAAATAATGTTAGCAACCTGAAGGCTCAACAATAAAACCTTTTAGAGCCAACATGTTCTTTAAGAATGTATTACTGTGCACTGTGTATCTGCCTTCAAGAAACTGGGCCTTTGTGGTTTAACAATGAAGCTCTGTTGTCTGTTAGTAAGTATGCTGTCTTACTTGACTGGGAACTGGGTAAACTCTAGAAATTAAAGAAAGAAAAGGTGGTGAAAAGTGAAGAGAACTCTCTCTCTCTCTTTTTTTTAGGCATATAAGAACACATTATATAACTTCTACAGCACTCCATTCTTTTTTAAGTCAAGTGGGAGATAGGAAGGTAAGCTTCCACTCTTTTGATAGTTTTTTTTTCTTTTTTTAAATCATTTTGTGGAAAAGTATATGTGTTTCTCACATTTCAGTAACTCTTAAAAAGTGTACTTTAACTTGTAAACCACTCAGGTTAATTCTTCTCTCACTTGAGGGATTCAATTACAAAACATTGCCTCTAGTGAGAAAAGTAATTCTAAAGCCTATTTGCATAGGTACTGTGCTGTGTCTGTGTTAACCTTTATTTTATTCTTTTTAGATACTTGTTGAGTTTAGCTGGGTTCTCTGAATCTCCAAAGTATTAGAATAATGGCAATTTTATGATCAGTAAATGTTCTGGGAGTAGAGAATGTGAGCTTTGAGAAGCATGGGAAGGCTGGGGAGTTTATCCTTTGGGATAAGGCACATAATGAGGAATCATACTGGGCAATTTTTTAGTTTATGGGAGCTCTGAGAGCAACAGTTCTCACTCCCAGATAGATGTTTGGGAATAGCAATTCAGTGACTGTGGAGAAGGTAACTTTGGATATGACTAATCAAGAATAAATGAATTTAGTATTATAGAAATTAAGTAAAAAGATACTGGACAAAATAATATACCAGAGAAATGGTTCAGGCAATTAGAGCTACTAACCTTCAGAAAATAGAAATCAGCCGATCATTTTAATTCAGGTAGAAGTGTTACTTTACTGATGAACACAATTACATGTACAATGTCTTATTAAGCTTTGTAGCGGACGCCTTTGAAGATAGTGCCCAGTCACAGCCACCATTTCTTTACCTTGGTTCCTTCACAAGGATCAGCCTTGGCAGCCATGTTGCCCAGTACACCCCTTTTGCTTATAGCCTCGGGGGATTCAATCAGACACCACTTGATTCCTGACTGAGAATGCGCACAAGGAAAAGACTTGTTTTGGATGACTGAACCACTAAAGCACAAGTACAGGAAGCATAGAATAACCACCTTTTATGCAACATATGAACAAGAGAGGCCAGAGAGAAAAAATAAAGAATGTACACAAGGAAGAATAGAGATGTAAGAACAAAAGTCAACATGGCATTGAAGTCCCTCATGTCAGAACTTGCCTGCTTCCTCCCTTGGGTTCCCATGGGACAGCCCTAATCTAAATCACCTCAGCCTTTTGTTTCCCTTAAGCTAGTTTACATAGGTCACGGCTAGCTAAATCCTAAGGATTGACTCAAGTATTTCTTCTGTGAGGCAGTGAAATGCTCACTTTTATATTTCCTAATGAATTACATTTACTTCTATTAATAAGGAGAGTCTGCAGAGGTGGATAATATCACCTAATTATGTTCAAAATGAGAAATCTATTACTTGTTATTAACAAAAAGAGATGAAATGCAGAAAATAATTATTATTGTGATTGTTGCTATGGCTATTTACCCCCCTTTTATTACTGATTGGTTTCAAAGTTAAAGTTAATGTAGACTACATTTAATTTTAATGCTTAGTATTAAATATTTAAAATACAAAAAAATGCAAAATTATGATCCTTTTAAGAAGACAATTTTTAATCTTATGAAGGAAGAAGGAAGTGTATATAATTAGATTCAGAAATTATTTATTCAATGTGGCTAAAAGCTTGATATGTACAAGAAGCATCTGAGAAGCTTGTTCAGAAAATGTGCGTGGGGGGGTACACATTAACAATTCTGATACTGCTACATATGTTTATTTGAGTTGAACAATTAAATAAATGGATAGTGGATAGTAGGAGCCAGGTTTCTCCCTATTGGAGTGGAAATTTACAGGTAAGCAAGGTGAAGAGACTAGAATGATTCATGTAGTGATGGAATAGAATGAAAAAGAATAGTAAGAACTCATAATTGGCTTAATAGTTTTAAATACGTATGGCTGCATACAAAATTATTCATAAATATGTGCATACACACAGGTTCATATAAACATATATTTTCTTGTTCTGTCAGTAGAGTGTACCTAAAAGAAGTGATGCCCCAGAAGCAATGAGCAATGAGCACACCTGATGCTATTCTCCAATAAAAGGAAACATGGATCCTCAGAGAACTGGCTGCTTCTTCACCTGGGGCACAAAAGGTGAGCCCAGAGCTTCTCATAGTGCCAGAAAGTAAGAAAGTGCTGAAAAAGAACAAACAATAAAACCTAGATTGATGAAAATATCAAAGGTTTAGAAGACAACTGAAAGAACTCTCAGGGACCACACTGAGACACTTTGAAAAAACATAATAGAGGAGTATTAGATTATAACCCAAAGTATAAAATGAATACCCATGAATTTATACTGATATAAACAAATGACTGAATAAAGTATTAAAACAGGAGAAAACAGACAAATCTTCCATGCCTAAGAATTCCAAATAACTTATGTAGATACTCTGGCCCAATGGAGATATGTGTTTAAATTGGTGTGAGCATAGTAACTTCTTTCCAATAAGTACAGTATGGAAAAAGGGGAAAAAGTAATTTTGTGGTGAAGAAACCTGATAAAACTACCTCAGCCAGGTGATCAAGGTCAACATCAACAGTCATAAGTCATATTGACAGTATATATCCTTAATACGTGATGTAAATTGAAATCACTCTCTTTCATTGCCATTTCCTAAACCCGTAACCTCAGTCTACTTATGAGAACAACATCAGATAAATTTCAAGTGTGCAATTGTCAGTGCACTGTATATAGTACTTTATATTGTATATAGTTTATAGTACTTTACCAGTGTTCCTCAAAATTGTAAAAGTCACTGAAAGAGAAAATCTGAGGAACATTCATAGCCAAGAAGAAGATGAGGAGATGTAACAATTATGTTTAGTGCAGGATTCTGGAACAGATAAGACTTGAGGGAAAAATTAAAGGTATCTAATAAAGTATGCACTTTAAAGCTAATATAATGTATCAGCATTGTTTTGTCTGTTATAACAAACATATTATATTAATATAAGAGGTTAACAATAGGGGAAAATATATGAGCGGTATAAAGGGATTTTTTCTATATGATCTTCTCAATTTTTCTGTTAAAAAGCAAGGTTGATATTGAGGGAGAAAAAGAAAAGTAGATTATCAGGTCTGCCCAAAAGATCTTTATGAAGAGGACTGAAGTGCAGTATTGATTCTAATTCCTCTCTAATTCTAACCACATTTGGGGGGAATATTGCCCTAGTGTGTGAATTTTTTTAGGATAGAAATTGTTTTGTTCACTGTTCACTGAAATATATTTGCTAACGACAGATTACTTGTCTGACCTACCCTCCATTCTAATTCTACTTTCCTGGTTGTCTTCACTTCCTGGATTTTTTTAAAGTGGGAGATCATCAGGGTCTTCACACCTTTTTTCTTTCGCTTGTGGTGGATGCTGTCACTTGCTTCCCAAATCCAGCATGATAGCACCCATTCTCCGAGCTGTGAGGGATGCATGGAGAGCCCTGATGTGTCCTGGTCAACACAGGACTACGAAGGCCTGAAACCTTCCTAACTTTTGGACAATTCTGAAATTCTGTTCTGGTTTTTACATCCCCATGATGTGACCTGAGACCTTTTATATTTCATCAGAGTCCAACTTCTCACATTGTTCATTCTGGACTCTTTTTCTTTAATACTTTTTTGATCTTAAGAGTTCTCTCTAATAAACTGCCTGTTAATTCTCACTACAGAGCCTGTTTCCTAGGAAACACAAAGTGCAACATCACTGCATACTTCCTCCAGGAGTGAGTTCATCCACATCGGTGGTTTCCTTTTCCCTTTGTATTGTTATCATTAATTTCTATCACTATCCCAAATCTCTTCCAAATGCCAGACTATATATCTCACAGACGTCTCACAATATTCTCTTGGATGCCTCACAGTCAGCTAAAAATAAATATGCCAAAAATGGATATCACAACTTCCACTCTGAAAATTTGTCCTCCTTCAGCTCTGCTTAGTGTAGCTGGATATATTCTAAAACAATACCTATCGTCTAGATCTTAGTGTCATGTACAAGGCTGTTAATATGGTCACAACACTGAGTAGTAGACTAGCGACCAGTTGTAGGTCTAATGTAAGGCATTTTCTTAAGCACTTTACACATATGACGTCATTTATTTCTCTCAACAACTCCATGAAGAAAGTTTCATTATAGTATTTTTTACATTTTTTAATGGAAAACAGCCATACAAAGAAGTTTATAAATTGTCAAAGGCCTAATGTCAAAACGGGGATTTGTACATCAATAATAAGTGTCTTAAAATCCATATGCTAATTATTTTCTTATCCTGCCTCACTGACACAAGTGTTGGTTTGAACTTTGAATATATTTGGTTGAGACTGATGGGTAAAAGGAACGCTGGTCATAAATGTTGTGATAGGTAAGAACCACAAAAGGCAGAAACATATTATTTAACTATACTATGATTTTTATATCCTCTTGCACTTGCTGAATGGAATGTCAGCTCCTCGTGACCAGACGAGAAGATTCCCGATCCTAAGCTACAAAGTTCACCTATACAAGCTTATACTATGTTCCCTTCTGCTAGCAAGTTTGGATTAGTACTACCCAAATGCAAAACCTATCTACCTATGTATAATTGAGCTATATATCCTTATGTGTGTACAAGAGTCAAAACCCTTATCCATCCATCCATCAGAAGAGCAAGCTAGAAGCCAAAACTTGAGTGTCATCATTGAAATATCCATCTCTCATTCCTTCAATCAATTTTGAATTCAAATTATATCTAAAAGTATAAGTATATCTAAAAGTATATCTAAAAGTCACTCATTTCTCAGCATTCAAAGTATGAATGTTATCACTACCCGATAATTTCACTCAGGACTCCCCTCACCTCTACCCTTCATGCTAGCTCCTGGATCCTGCAAAGACTCATTACTTAGTCTCCCTCTGTCTACTTTTGCCCTTCCAATCAATCTTCTTTCAGTACCGTAGAGTAGCATTTTTAAAATACAAATATGATCACATCTATTTCCTGCTTGAAACTTTTCAGTGACCAAAATGTTAAGAGAAAGACCAAAATGTATCTTGTGCCTTACAAAGATGCATATGCTGATTCTTCTTGCCTATCTTTTCCTAGTCAGCACTGTTATTATTCCTCTGTCCAACTTCTTTCAGACCAATTAGCATGTAACATGTTCCTTCCCACCTCAGGACTATGTCCATGTGGCTTATTCTCTACGGAAACTCCCAACCCTATATAGAAGTTGACTCATATTTCAGATTTCCATTCAATCAACACTTTCTTTTTTTTTTTTTTTTTTTTTAAAGATTTTATTTATTTATTCGACAGAGAGAGATCACAAGTAGGCAGAGAGGCAGGCAGAGAGAGAGGAGGAAGCAGGCTCCCTGCTGAGCAGAGAGCCCGATGCGGGACTCGATCCCAGGACCCTGAGATCATGACCTGAGCCGAAGGCAGCGGCTTAACCCACTGAGCCACCCAGGCACCCTCAATCAACACTTTCTTGAGAGGACTTGTAAAACTCCCAGAAGTAGATCAGTGTTCCCTATTGTAAACTCTCATAACACTATGCCTTCTCCTTTATAGTTAGGTTGCCCAGTGGTTGACCATTACATTAATTTTAAATTATGGCCAACTACATACAAGAACAACTCAAGAAAACATCCTTAAATATGTTTTGGACATTTTGATGTATTATATTCACAAACAACTAAATGCTTTTAAAACTTTTATGGGATTTAATGACCTCCAGTGGTTGAAACATTTTATTTCAAATACTGCACTTGGCTGGGGGCAAAGGCAAAAACTGGGCATCTCGACCAGTTTATAGAGATACCTCTGGATCAAAACTTTCTTCCCATAAAACCAGCCTTATTAAAAGTAAACCGTAAAGCATGTGAGACAAATAGTTCAGGCTTTAAAAATCTAAGGGAAAAAAACCCAACTCATTTGTTGCCAAGATTCCATTTTTCACAGAATTGTAGGACCTTTGGTTTGTAAAGCATTTCATTTGAAATCAATAAACCCCCTCTAACCATGAGAATGGAGAGAGTGGTTGTAAAACTGAGGGAAGGGCACAAGGAATTCAATGCATTTGGGTAAGAAAGAGTCACCTGGTCTAATATCCTAGATGAAGAGCGTGATTTAGAAGTCCAAGGATCAAAAAGTTAGTGGGACAGGAGTTAAAAAAAAAAAAAATGGTGAGACTGGCCTTTAAAATGCTTATGTTAGGGGGAACCTGGTTGGCTCAGTCAGTAGAGCATGTGATTCTTGGCCTCAGGGTCATGGTTCAAACCTCATGCTGACTTAAAAATAAATTTAAAAAAAAGTAAAATGCTTGATGCTTGAGTCAGGACCTTCATTCTAAAATTGGTTATCCCATATCTCCTGCTGGGTGACACACAAGAACCAGGTCACGATGCTCATGTATGGGAGTAGGTTATATTTAAAGTTTCAGTCAGCTCCTCTCCACCTGCCATTTTCCATGTTGCATTTGCATGGAATATCTTGAGCAAAATGTGAAGACTTTTAAATGTGATTACATGGTATTCTTCTCTACTTTCTAAATAATTTGTCCCCTTTTAAGGATAGAACATTTCTGAAGTCCAGGAAAGAAAAAAAATGTTATTTTTTTCATTGAACACCAAGACTATGCCAGGACAACACTATCACATTTAATCCTTGCGGTACCCCTGATAAGGGTGAAAAAAAATCTCCACTTCATAGGATGGGAACCAGAGAGTACAGAAGAATCAACATCCTTTCTACAGCATAAAATTCCAAAGTGGAACCCATGTCTCTTCCCAATGCCCATTTTTCCCCCTATTTACTAAGTTAGTCATCTGTTGTCTTTCAGGTCTCTCTATCAAAATGTAAGCTTATTTTTCTTCATTTCACACAATACACAATCTAACTCATGCTTTGATAGCAGTTGGTCATCCACAGAGAAGACATATTCATTTTAAATAGTTCCCTATCTCTTTGTGGGGTTAAAGAATTTCATTTACCAAAGGAATTTCAGACTTCAGATGAGCTGTGGGGCAATTGGAGAGCCGTATTAGGATCAGTTGGTTGGCTTTGGAGGTAAAGCTCATTTAACCTTTTTTTAGGGTGACTGCAGCCTGAAAGGAGATTCTGCTTCCCATCAGGGCAAGCCACTCCCTCAGTGGAGAATGACCTGAGAGGAGGAGAGGCAGCCCAGCTCTCCCTGCCTTGTTTCAGGCCACTCCTGGCTATTGGTTAGCCAAAGGTTCTTCACTGGATTCTCCTAAGGGGCTTTTAGAGTAATGTTTTCACAGAGGCAGAACATACAGGAATCTCTCAGAAAAAGAATAATAATTTTCAGAATTAGGGTCCAGATATCTATTTTTTTATCAAACCCTAGTGGTCCCCCCCAAAATCACACTTTGAGAAACGCTAATATAGAGACAGTCCTTTCTGACTATGTGCCTGCTAAATGTCCATCCTGCAGATTTTCTTTCATCTCTACCTCTTTTTGCTAAACTTCCTTCGACTTTCCTGTCCCCTATTCTGTCAACCCAATGACATTGTTTTAGTTAGTAATGTACTATATATTATTTGTTATTTATTATTTGCTGATGGTTTTCCTTTCTATAGATTATAACTTTTTAAAAAATCTCTGATACAGCTCTTAGACAACAATGTAGTAAATACAAGAGTAGATTTTCTTTAATAAAAGAAATATTACTCTATTGGCAAAGCATATCCTGGTACTATTAATACTGAAAGATGTTCTAAAGTTTGTATCAGCTGTCATATTAGTATGGCAAATCAATATTTTCGATCTGCAAGAAAGAGAAAGCAAGTGTGTTGGTGAAGAGAACAGAAAAAAAAAATATTTTTTGGCCGGGCTTGAAGTTTATCAAGATGATGGATTGAAATGACCCAAAATGTTGACAGAATGCTTTTGCTGAGCTTTTGCTGAGATGACCAGATACCATAGTCACTGGAGTCATTATAGCTGATTGAAGTTAGGCCATTTGTTTAATAAAGATGGAATAGGGAGGCAAGTTGTTATATTTGTCTTATCTTATATGGATGAGTTTTGGCAGAATGGTTGGATAAGACTTAAATTACAATTTCTCTCTTTTGTTAGCCAGGTTCCCAAATAACATTACCATATATGGCATTTTAAGGACTACCTCTGAACAAAGTTTCTCAAAGCCTTTGGCTATAAACTTTCTGAGGAACATTATCTAATCTCATTGTTTCATGAATCATAATTATAAAATGATTCTTAAATCTCTACCTCAAGTCATTCTTTTCTGGGTTATAGTCCTGAATCCCAAACACAAATTCAATATGCCCCACAAAAATGTGAATCACTTCTCACCATAGTTCCCTCTGTGGGCTTAATTTTCCTTTTGAAATTGTTATGAGTATTTTCTGAGTAACCAACTCTTAAATCTGAGAGGATGCCTTACGTTTTCCAATATTAACCACTCCAAACCAATTTTTCACTGAAGTCCTTAAATTTTTGCCTCAAAATATTTTTTCTAGTTTCCAGAGTCATGACCCTGGACCAAGTCTTAACTCCTTGTGAGCTTCCTTACATATATCTTCCTTTCTTACCTATTCAGCAAATTCTGCACCCTGCCACCAGCTTAATTTTTCCAAATTGCAGCTCTCATCTTGTACCTCAAGTTTTCAATAGATTTCCAAAGTCTATAAAATTATTAACCTTGTGTCCAGTTACTAGAAGCCACTTCTTACTTTTCCAGCTCTATTCTAAAGCTCCCCTGTATACACTTTTAAATTTCTATAAATGGGTGTATTTGGCTGAATGGCAACCCTTTAAAAGATATGTCTACTCGGAATCTGTGAAAGTCACCTTATTTGGAAAAATGGTCTTTGCAGATGTAAATAAGGATCTCAGGATGAGGTCATCCTGCATTAGAGTAGCCCTACATCCAGTAACAAGTGTCCCCTATAAGAAAAGAGACAGGGAGAAAACATGGAAGAAAGCCTTGCGAAGATGGAGGCAGAGGTTGGAATTATCCAAACCAGGAAACATCAGGAGCCACCAGAACCTGGAAGAAGGAAGAAAGGATTTTCCCCTAAAGCTTTTGCATGGAGTGTTACCCTACTGACACCTTGATATCAGACTTATGGCCTCCAGGACTATAAAAAAGTAAGTGTCTCTCATTGTAGGTCACCCAGTTTGTCTAATGAGTCACAGCAGCCTTAGGAAACTACCACAGTAGGTCAACAGAGTATTCCTAATGATACCTACTCTGTTCAGGGTGCTCACCGTACCTCATTCCTCTCCTCCTGTTAAATGCTGGTTAACATTTTTAAGCACATACAGCAAAGGGAAAATGTTCTAAGCTTTTCCATATACAAAATTCTTCAAACTTTCATCAGCTCTCTAAAATAGGTATCGTTATGTCTGCAAATAAGTAGGCACATATTCCAGATGAGCTGATTTGAACAGAAAAAGTCTTACTCTAGAATCCATGCTCCCAATGCTTTCAAACACATCAAGGCCAAAGCTCAAAGCATACTTCTTTTGTGAAATTTTTCCTGATCACCTACCTGCAAAAGATCTTTATGATTTCCTATAGTTATTTTAGTAAGTACCACTCATAAAATAAAACATAGACTGCTTTACATATATTTTATTTATCCACTCAACTCTATAATCACTCAGATTATAAAATGCCTAAAAGAAGTGACTATGTCATATAAATATATATCTCTAATTTTCTTCTAAAGAGAGACTGAGTTCCTCTAGGCTCAAAATTAATGTCGTTGAGTATAGGTGGCAGAAGACAAATCAAATGATCATGTGTAACACAAATGGTGGAACCATTTGTCTGAGGTTGCTTTAAAAAAAAAAAAGAGCCTGACCTTCGTATTTCTGACTCACCAATGCATTATTCTTTCACCACTGGGTCTCCTCTTACTTTATCTAACAAACTTAGCATATGGTAATATGCTTAAAACATTTTGTTTCAGTAACCTTTATTAACAATAATTTCTAAATAGAAGACATATAAAATAATTAAATTTGATAAAACTGGGAAATTTTTCAAATCTTTAAAAAATAACTTAACAGGTTGGGGCACCTGGGTGGCTCAGTGGATTAAAGCCTCTGCCTTTGCCTCTGGTCATGATCCCAGACTCCTGGGATCTAGCATCGCATCAGGCTTTCTGCTCAGCAGGGAGCCTGCTTCCCCTCTCTCTCTGCCTGCCTCTCTGCCTACTTGTGATCTCTCTCTGTGTGTCAAATAAATAAGTAAAATCTTAACAAAAAATAATAATAATTTAACAGGTAAAGTGAATATTAATATAATTGGCTATTTGGCTTTATTTTCTAATGTACATATAGAAAATAATTCCCAATGCTTTGGGAAAACAAATCAGGACGCTAAATTCAGTGACTTATTTATTCTCTGCAGGTATAGAAAGAATGACTCACTTCCTTCTTCCCTTTCAAGACTCAGTCATCTTTCTTGAATAATTTGTGTGAAAACAGAATGATCTCAAGAGACATGAGAAACCCCATCTAAGGCATTACTTCATGAACTCTAGAGAAGGGATTTCCTAACTCTGATTTTATAATCCATAAAATTTTGGAAGATGATAATTTATATGTTTCAGTTCTAAGAGTTAATTAATGTTTCATTTATGAAAAATATTTAAAATAGGTGATTCTTATTTTTTTTCTTTGTAGAAATCAATATGAAGGAAGTGTTTCAATAAGTAAAAATTTTAAAACATTGATAACAAAATAGTCTTAAGCATCAAACCTGAGTATGCATAAAAAACATAAAGTTAATTTTTTTCTCCAAGATTTTAGTTTCCCTTCACTGAAAAAGAAATTTTTTTTCATTGAAGTGAGGGCATAGCAAGGAAGAATGAATAGAAGACATCAAGAATATGATTAAGGTCAGAGCACAATACATGCTCGTATCAGTTAGGAATGCCTTAGCTCAAAGTAAGAGAACATGCAAATAATAATAGTTAGAATGAAGATTTATTTACACATAATATGAAATCTAGACATTGATCACTAACGGTGATTGTTCCGCAGCTCAGTAACATCCGGAATCTCCATGATTCACTTGGCTTTTTCTCATGTGCCTCACCTCATAGATATCACTGCAACTGAGCAAAAGCCATTTGCTCAGAAAAACAAAAAGCTTCTAGGAAGTCCCATTCAGTTTTTGTTTTTGTTTTTGTTTTTTTATATGCTATTGGTCAGAGCTGTGTCAAATGACCACCTCTGCGGAGGCCATAGAGGGTAGCAATTGGATCAACCAGACATTCAAAATAGTATCTGCTACAAAACCGTGGTGGAAAGTGACAGTGATAGGTTTTATGGAGGATTTTATAATCGTAGCCTGAGGATACATTTTTCTTGAAAGACGGAGCTAAGGTTAAATATGACTGCATCCTTGCTGAAAGAATTTGAAACCAGTCGAAGCTTCGTCAGTGCAATGACACCTATAACTGCATTCTGTATCATTTACTTTTGCCATTTTGAAATCATTCTTTCTGGGAATCATCCACATGACTGAATCCTTTTCAACATTTAGGTCTGAATTCAGGTGTTACCTCCTTACAGAACTTCTCTGACCATATTAACTAAGTAACATCCTTCCCATTCATCATTTTTACATTATTTGTTTATATATTTGTTATCTTTCTCTATGAGTGGAATAGAAGCTCTGTGGGAATGCGCTTTGTCTTGTTCACAAATACACCCCCTGTACCTTAGAACATCTAGCCTATGGTTGAGTATTCAGAAATGTTGATAGAAAGCCCAAATACATATATGTATATATCTCTGCATGCCATCTAGGTCTATATTTAGATTTATCAGTCATCTATATTTAAGAGTTTTGCTAAAAAGTTAAAACAAGCTATAGAAGTTATGTCCTACTGTAATAAACACTCCTAAAACCAGCATACTGTACCTGATGGTAAAGCCAGTATGCCTATCCAGACAGAGTGACATTAACATGAAGTTTTATTGGATATTCCTGTCCCTGGAGCCTGACAATCAGAAGTGGAACATCTGAGCTTAACTTTATAGAAATAACGATTTTAAAAGTGATTATTATTTAGTTCCTTCATAATAATGCATACAACTTCTTACAAATTTAATCATTTCATACAACTTCTTTCAAACATACATTTTTCTGTTTTCTTCTTGATAAGCTTACCAATTATAGCAATCAAAATATATTTCCCATGAATTACTTTTTAAAAAGTTTTAATTAGAATACATATAGAAATGGCCAATATATAAAATAAACCATTTTAATGAGTGTGATTTAATTAGAGTAGCTGCCACTTAAAGATGTCTAACTTCTCTGTTCAGCTTGGTGAGAGCAAAGCACCTTGAAACAAATCTTTGGTTTTGAGAATTTCTTGAATGATTTCTCTAATTATGAGGATATAAAGCAATCAGGCAGCCATTTTTCCTGAAAAAAAAAATTAAAGGAAGTGTAATGGATACTTCATAAGGTATATACATATTCATAGAAAAATATGAAAGGGGATCCAAACACTTTGGGCCAAAATATGATTAAACTATCCTTGATGGATTGAGGTAACCCTGACCTACAGGAAATGAGGCTTAAGTGCAGATGCCCAGACTTATGAGGCAGTCTTAATCACCTAGGCCTGGATTGTCTTGGGTGGAGTGGAATAGTCCTGGAGATATATCTTGGCAGGTGGCTCTGTTGCACTCCTCACAATAGGAAATGGGAATGATAAAGGGCTCTCTGAGGCAATGATAAAGGATAATCTAGTTCTTGGCCAGATGCCTAGAGTGATGTTATTGAAACAGAGTGGGCGACAGCAGTGACCATGCTATGGTGACTCAGTGGAAGCTGAGTTGAACTTACACCAAAATGCACACTTGATGACTAATGTTACCATGGACCTGGAGTGGCCAGGACAAAATCTTTAATATGAACAGCAGTATGTCAGTCCAGAGCAAGAGCAAAAGTCAATGCATCAGCAAAGGGAGGGTCTCTGGGTCATTCATCTGGCAACTTGGCTTATGTTTCCTCTAAGTAGGATTGTGATATCTGCTAGCTTCAAGATGATGTATCTGACATCTGGGGCTAATGCTGAGGTGGGATAAGTTAAGATTAAAGTATGCAAGTCTAAACACTGGGCCTGTAATTATCTCAGCAAAGTTCCCTAAATGGTATATATATATAAAAAATATATGACCCATACTGCATGCTATTAAAATGTTAAATGAGGGCTGCTTTAATTTTTGGTGCAAATGATCTTTAATTCAATCAATAAAAACAGCTAGTTGATACAAAATGCCCTTTCAGCAATCACTTACTGAAAGTTCCATAGTTGAGTGACTATGCTGGGTTCTCAGGACAAGGTGAAGAGCTGAAGAGGTGTTCTTTATTTTACTACTGTACTCATTTTGCTCTGGGCATAAAGGTTTCTGCTATTCCTCAAATTCATGAGGGTACTTGTCTCCTAGGTAGATGGCTCACTGCTTCAACTCATTCAAGTCTTTGCTCCTGTGTCATCTTGCAAAAGAGCTGAACCTCCTCCTTAAACCACTTCTACGAACTACCCCTTTTTATTTTATTTTATTTTTTTGAACTACCCCTTTTAAAAATTGCTACACTCCCCCCCCCCCGTATACCCTGGTCCACCCTGCTATTGTGTTATTTTTTCCTCAAACTATGTATTCCATGATGTACTATTTAATTAATATATTTATAGAATGTATATTCTTATCCTCACCAACAAAAATGTAGTTTCTATTAGAGCAGAGATTTTTGTATGTTTTATTTACTGATATATGACTGACGTCTGGCCATAAAGTTCAATAAAAATTGGTGAATGAATAAATGGCTAACTGAACGAATGAAGGTAAGATTGGAGAAAAATAACTGTAGTATGAAACTTGAATTAACGAGATCCAGGAAGAAAATAAGTAATGAGTTATAAGGTTATTGCAGTGATTGTAACGCAGCAGTGAGAGAAAGCGTGAAAGGGAAGGAAACTTCAGAACTGGACTACGTAACAAGAAGTGTTAAAGCTAAGTAGAATTTTACATGTGTAGAAGCTAGGATTGGAGAAATAGTTGAGCAAAAGCAAAGATGAACAGGTAGCTGGACAGTTGGAATCTTAACGTATCTGAAGAGTCAGGTGTACGGAACCCTGTTGTAGGAAGGGCTAGAAGACATACATGGACCAGCCAGATTGCTCTTGGTTGTGGGGAATGAAATCATGAACGAAATAATATTCTTAAGAATAATGGCATAAGCAATTACACAGTTACATACCCCTAGAAGGGATGGATGGCTTTAATAGAGCTTAGTCAGCAATTCACTGAGATCACTAAGGACCCAACTTCTTTTTACTTATTCACATCCTTCAGTCTTTACATAGGTTCCTTCCTCGGGCTGATTCAAAGTTAGCTGAGGCAAGTCTCAGCCTCATGTTTTCAACCACATCCAGAGGAAGAAAAGAATCTTGTCTCTTCCTATGGGTCGATCATAGGAATGATGAAACTTCCTCAGAAGACACATAATATATTTCCCCTCACATGTCATTGACCAAATTTGAACCACTTGCTGAATAGCTTATTTCCTTATCAAATACTCAGGGAACCCATCTAACGTTATCAACCACTGTTCTAGGTGTTTTTAAATACTATAGCATTCAACTAAATGAAGTCCTTCTCTTCACAGAGTTTATATTCCAGTTGGGGAAACCAAAAGTACACAAATTACCAAAACATATAACATCAGATTATGGCAACTTCTATGAACAAAAACACAGTAGAGTCAGAGAGAAGGAAGAACGGGTACATTTTAAAGGAGGAATTTCAGGTTGGGTGGGCAAAGAGGGAATCTCTGAGGACACGACTTTTAGGCAGACACCTGACTGAACTGAGGGAGGGAACCATGTGAATATCTGAGAAAATCTGTTTCTGTACAGAGAGAACAACAAATCC
The DNA here is from genome assembly GCF_030435805.1 of Mustela lutreola. Lineage (NCBI taxonomy): Eukaryota > Metazoa > Chordata > Mammalia > Carnivora > Mustelidae > Mustela > Mustela lutreola. Next base: position 122,645,726 of record NC_081297.1, read on the forward strand.
AAAGCTCTGAGCCAGGAATGAGCTTGGCATGTTCAAGAAACTCTGTGGAAGGCAAAGTGGCTAGAAGAATAAGAAAAAAAGTATGTAAGGAACTGAATTAGAAAGTTAGCTAGTAAAGCAGGTCATGAAATGTCTTACAAGCTCTGGTAAGGATGCTGGGTTTTGTTCTAAGGGAGGCACAGAATGGTTTTGAAGAGAAGAGTGGTGGGATCTGATATACATTTGAAAAAAGATCACTCTGCTTGCAGATAATCAATTATAGGGGCAAATGCAGAAGTAGAGATAAGAGGCTAGGGCAGAATTACAGATAAAAGAACTGTGGCTTAGAGAAGGAAGATAGTGGTGAAGATCAGAAGGGATTGGATTCAGAATACATTGTGAAGGCAGTGAAAGCACTGGCCCCTGGTTAGCCCAGGGGACCAGCCCTGATTGCTTAACCTGATCTGGGAGAAATGCATATTGAGGAGTAGAGCACAATGCTCAGTACAGAGCATGCTGGCATCATATTACGAAGGAACTTTAGCTATGCGCATGTCAACAATGTTGGTTGAGTAGCTAGAACATATGTAACAGGTTGGTTTGTCTGGGAGGTAGACACTGAGAGTTTGGGTACATGATGATTATTAGGGCATCCCATGGGCTCCGTACACAGGGAAGCTGGAGCTTCAGCAGTGCCTTCCGCAGGATTTTCCAGCGCTCTAAGAGGCTCACTCCTACTTTTTAACCTAAAGTGTATCACCCAGCTCTGATTTAATGATACGTGGAAACTTGTGCTAGTTACTTATCAAACAATTTACTAGCTTTTGGCTGAGGCTCTGAGGCCACCATGTGCCTAAAGATACATTATTATTATTTTTTTTTAATTTACAGTCTTGGAGAGGGGAAATTTCAGAGGGTTCTCCTTGGCCTTTCCCACTATGATAGTTCCTACCCCAAAGGCCCAGGACTTGCTGTGAGAATCATCCTAATTACCAAGTACATCTATCCCAATTACACATTCGGAGAGTGAGAAAATAACCACTTATGTGTCTATGGACTCAGTGGACCCACCGTGGGCTGGATCTTGGCCAGAACTCCATTTATGCCCTGACCATATATGCCCACACTCAACTAGGGGGACCATGATTGCCATGTTCAATAGTCCTCCAAGTGTATGCACATTGCCCTTTCCCCAGTACACAGTTTACTGGAGTAAATAGCCATATTTATTGGAGTAAATAGCCATAGTTACCTTTGGGGCCAGATGGGAAAATCTTTACTGTGTTCATTTATCAAGGTACTGCAAGATGTTTCCTCCTGAGAACCACCTCTTCTTCAATCAATAGGGTTGGTTCTGAAAATTGTTTTAGATACAGAAATTGGGCAAGTGTGAAAAATAGAATGAACCCACCAGGTTCCACTCCTGGAACTTGTGAACATGTTATATTCAATGGAAAAGAAACATTACCAATGTAATTGAGTTATGGAGCTGGCCTTTGAAATCACGAGGTTATCTTGGATTATCTGGGCAGTCTCAGTGTAATCACACAAGCAGAGAACATTCTCAGACAGAGTCACAGAGATGGGCATGAAGAAGGAAGGAAAGATGCAGACAAAGGGGAGTGTAAGAGATTCCAAATGGAATAAGGATTCAGTGAACTCCTCCTATCACTGAGGTGCAGGACCTCACGTGAAGGAACAAGAGAATGGCCTTTAGGAGCTAAGAGTGAAATCCAGCTGACAGCCAGCAAACCAATGACAACCTCATCCCCATAACCATGAAGGACTGGATTTGGCCAAAAATCTGAATGAATCTGGAAACAGATTCCTCCCTGGAGCCTCTAGAAAGGGAAATCCTGTCAACCTCTTGATTTGAGTCTTTTGAGACTCTAAGCAAAAGACCTAGTGGAGCTTCACTGTACCCAGAGTTCAGACCTACAGAACTATGAAATAAAGAATTTGTGTTGTTTTAAACTCCTAAGTTTGTGCTAATTCTTTATATCAGCAATAAAAACACAATACTGCAAGAGGTTATTACTGCCACTGGAACAGCAACCCTTCACCTCCTGATTATGCATGAATTGAGTAGTAGTACCAGCTGTTTCTCTCTTAGGAACTTCATATTCTATTGACCTTTTCCACAACTCTCTATAGGTCAGGCCCTGTCTCTGATGCTCTCATCTTGTCACTCATTATAATAATTGTATCTCCTGGGGCTTCCGGTGCTACCACCTGGTTTCTTTGTTTGGCATTTTATCATTCCCATTTCTGAAAGTGAGCCTGGCTGTGTATCTGGTTTTCTTACAGTCAGGAGAGAATGACCACTAAACTTCTGTGTCATTCTGATTCCTTTGTTACTAGATTATTGTATATGAGCATGGTAAAATGTCTATCCTCTGGGCATTGGTAATCATCTGTAGTGTCTTGAAGCCGTGCATTGTATTTCCATCCTTCCATACCTGTAATGGTCCCTCAGAACAACATACTGCTTAAAATATAACCTATGAGAAATCATACTACTTACCAAGCATGCTTAGATATAGCTTTAATAAAAACATGAACTGGCGACAGGCTTCTGAGGGAGAAGATGGTATATGTCCTTGAAGCCAAGCAGCTAGGGATACCCAGCTGGCTCAGGGTAGAACACCACCTGCTTTATTTTTCCATTTTCTCCCCTTGCCAGGAGAGCATCAGCAGTTAGTCAGACAATCCTTTCATTGGGACTTGCTCACTATGGGTCATGTATTAAGTGACCAGACATATTTTGCCTTTCTTCTTACGTATCTACAAGACTCATGGTCAATGTGTAATCTACTCCAGTTTCTTTTTTGGTTGTTGGGGCGACAGTCTTTTCTACTGTCAATCCCTGCTCCCTTTCTCTTATAGCTGACTTGTTTGTGCCTCATTCTTCCTCTCCTTGTGCCTTCCTCTCATTGTGCCCACTTCCCTTTTAAATCCTTCTTATACCATCTGCTATGGCAAGTCTAGCACTCAACTTCACTTAGTATAACACTTTGGTCATGTGTCCAGGAGCCACCATAATAAGAAATTTGCACCATCTCTCTGGGGTTTTCTTCATAGTATAAATACAATATCTTGGGCATTGTTCCCAAATCATAAACTCTCTCTTACCAGTTTTCATCTTCTAGCTCCTGTGATCAAACAGCCCCCAAACCCACTTCCCACACATACTCTCTAGCTTCTAGGTCTTGAAGCTTCTTTAAGAAGCTTTTCTTGGGCTCAAGAAAAGGTCCCATTCTGGGCTATTCTGTTACTTAACACTAGTAACAGACTTAGTAGCTAAAGGGAAGGTGGGGGTACAGCGAGAAGAAAAGGAAAATGTCTATTGTAGAAGAAACTCTACATTGTCTTCAAGAAAGTGGGGAGATCTAGCTTTTGTTAGGGAGTGGTGGGTCACTTATATTGGCTCCAAGATACTAGGTGAATGTAGGGATTCAATATTTCATCAGAGCATCAAGGCAGATGTCCCTCTCCCAGTGTTATGGTACCATTATTTCCTAATAAGGGCCCTGAACTTCATGGCAGACTTGCCCTGTCTCAGAGTTGAAACTTTCTTTTAGCTCAGTTATTCTAATGATTAAGTCTCTAGTCTGGCTTTCAGTGTTCTCTGTCTTTCTTCTACAGGAAATGAGAGCTTTTATGTATGCCACCAAGATGGCCCTCTGACTTTCATATTAGCTTTCAGTTGATGATTAATCACTCTCAGCTTGTTATCATTTTCTAGAGAGTCAATTTAACTTAGAAAGAGTCACTCAGTTTCACAGACCTTATAATTAACTGTTTTCTCAAACTATTGACAAAATGCACCAGCTAATACACTTATTCCCTTCTACCACTATACTAGTATACCACTCTAATTCACACCAGTGGAAGTTTTAAAAGATGTTAGACTATCACTTTGGGCCAGAGGCTATCTGTGCCCAACAAATACCAGTGTTAGGGTGCAAAACTCCTAGGTATCTTCTGCTTCCTTGGATCACTCTTGATCCCAGTTACAGGTTGAGTGCCTCAGTAAGTAGAGTCTGAGATGAAAGGTTTCATGTAGATCATTAAGCAGTGCCTTGATATCAACACCTGAGAAAGGGAGGGCAAGGAAGAAGGATAAGGTTGAAAGAAGACTCAAGGAGCATTGTGCATCCAGCAACAAGCCTAGGCAATTCTACAGGAACCTCTAAAGCCAGACTGGCCTTTCGAGTTGTCCCAAATTGAAGAAAATAGCCAGACTTCTATGTCCTTTATTAAATATTCATTGAATGAGGAACCCTGAAAGGGGCATGACTTTGGCCAAGGTGGCTTTCTGCAGCGGAGTTAATCCCCAAAAGGGCTGACAGCTAAACACTCTCTTTTCTCTCTGTCTCCAGCACAAGTCCTGCAGTGAAGCATATAATACGCTGGACACAAAGCTCTGCTGGTGACACAAAGATAAGAAATTTCAAAATTTAAAAAAAAAAAAAAAGAAATTTCAAAATTTCTGTTTTGGGGAGGAAGATACACATCATTTTGCCACATGTGTATAAAGTAATAAAGAAAGAAGTAATAAAGTAATAATAAGTAATTTTGCCACATGTGTATAAAATAATAAAGAAATAAGTAATAAAGAAAACATAGTGTGGAGTCATCCTCAGCTAGGTATTGAGGAATGAAAAGAAATTATCCAATGAGAAAAAGAAGAATATTCCAGATAAAGGATCACCATGAAAAGCTTCTTTGTTAGGTGACCCTCCGGCAGTTTAGGTTGGGAACAGTTACGCATATTGGGCTCAGCTTCACCACTCAGCAAGTGCTGGCAGTCACCAAAGGGTTAACTTAGGTCGGTAGTGTAAGGTGGGGTTTGCATTTTTAAAAGAGTGGGTGGACACCATCTAGAGGGTAGACCAATCTAGACTGTTAAATGGCCTTGGATGTGTGTGATAGTCTTGCTTAATAATGGAAAGCCCCCACAAGTTTCTGAAAACAGAACTGACTCAATCAGCTTTGTATTTTGGTAAAAAAAACAGCACATCACGGTGGTAAGTGGATCATGTGGCAAGAAAGTGAATGCAAAAAATCGGTTAAAGAGCTATTAAAATAGGACAGGTAACATTCTTTTTAGAATAATCTGTTACTAAAGAAGGAAATCCCATACTATAAATTTGCAGATGGTCCAAAGATCATTTGCTTCTCTAAATTCAAATTAATTTATTTCAAATTACTGGTCCCTTCTCAATTGACCCTTGACTAGAAGCTCTGCTCATCATGTAAACTATTCTGTATCTCAATATGAGCTTCCTCATTTTTTTTTAACCCTGGCACACTCTAGCAATTAGAGACCTATTTTTCATCTTATACCACTGATACTATAAGGCATCCAAATAAAAGGGGCCAAATACACAACATATGGCTCTATCTCAGTGTTCAACGAAAGGAATCCTAAAAGGCAGATACGATGGATACAATACGATCAGGGCCAAGAAGAATCTAATTGTGTGGTGACTTGCAATGATATTTTACTTTAAGATCTCTATTCATTGAGGAAGATTGACTTTTGTAGGCCAGTCTCCTAGGATAAAGGATATAGAGAAGCTATGACATACATCTGGGTACAGACTATGGTTTCTCCTTATTGGAGGTCAAAGTATTTTGAAGGGCACAGGGGAATGTCCAGGGGATGAATCCATCCTGAACTTTGCTAGTATATTCAAAGTTAAAAGAAGTATGTATACAGTGTTAATCTTGAACCTTTAGGAACAAGTAAGTTAATCTCTTTTCCTCTGGAAATAAGTTAGGTGAAACAAGAGCCCAAAACACTTGGACCAGTTCAGGATAGACCTGAGAAGACATCAGAATGCTGATGGACTTCTCAGCGGAAGCCAGCCTTAAAGAGAAGACTGCTAGATCTTAATTATTCCAATCACTAAAAACACATTATAATTATGTGATACAATAGAAGTATAAATTGTCACTACAATGGCAGATCTATTATAAAATATAAAGGCATCAGATAGACATGTTGTATACCTTACATTTGCACAATGTTTTATGCCAAATATATTTCAATTAAAACAATTTCAAAATTAGAAAGGAGAGAAAGAGAGAGAAAGACTAGTCTAGGAGCCAGAAACAAGAGAAAAAGGAGCTAAGAGATTCCCAGTAGGGGAATCACCAGTTAAGGGGATCATCTTAGAATAAATCAACCAAATTCTCTATCTCCCTGATTAAAAAAAAAAAAAGTGTCTTTCAGACTTCTACAGAAAGACCATTTGGCAAACCCATCCATCATCAGAGTAATACTGTTGGAAGCAGTAAGAAAGGATACTTCAAAATTTTAGCTCTAATTATTGAGGGAAGGGCTTTGGCAGGATAAGATTGAGAAAACTATGAGGAACAAGAGGAACCTGGCATAGAATAACCCAAAAAGGATCAAATGACTATTTAAAATATATCAAAAAGATGCTGAGTCCTTAAAATCAAATTTGGTTGAGAGTACATGTCTTATTATGTAAAGATACACATACCTGGTAAGTGGAAACCCATGAGAAGCTCCCATCACTTAAGTCTACTGTTTTCTCCTCCCTCCCCAGGTTGCATTTGCTTCTCAACACCACATCAGCTGCCCCCCATCTTACACTTCCTGGGAACGTCTGTTGGCCCATCATGGCTTCCCTAGGCCTTTTCTTTGTATCATAAATTTCACCTTAAACTCTGATGAGTAACTGGAAAACAATTCATGTATTTCTTATTCCAAATTTAAGTTTACAGAAGCAGGAATCAGACAAGCCTGGTCATCTCTTCAAGTCAGGCCACGGAGATCACCATTGCCTGGTCAGCCTGGAGTTAAGGGACTGTGGTCCCTGGAGTCAAGGGACCACACCACCTGGTGTGGTGACAGAGTTTCTTTTAGAGGAGACTGTGGTTAGAGAGGGTGCTCCAGCCAAATCTAAGTAGCACCAGGTTGAAGTTTTCATTTGGTGCACTCAGAATCCTTTGATAGCATACCCAGGCCATCCATAGCTTCCTTTGTTCACACTGGTTGCAGGTAAAAAAGTCCATTGGCTAGATTTCAGGAACAAAGTGTTTCTTCAAATAAAATGGAAGTTTATACTGCATCTGATTCCTACTCTTGAATACCCTCTTCCTCACCTATTTTAAAACTCAAGACATCTGATTAAAGTCACCAGACAGCCCCAGGACTCTCCACAGGATACCGAACAATGGTCTTTAGGAAGACTAAGCTTTCACTGCCCTCTAGTGGAGTGGAGGAGGCAGTTTTGTTGTTAATAGTTGTTAATAATAGTTGTGGTTCAAGTTTGAACAGATAAACTGGGTCCACTTTATTGTCCAAAAAGAGGCAAAAGAACAGAAGAGAGATTTTGTATGAAGGGATAAAAAAAGGAGTTTGTATAAGATGCCAAAACTGTCTGGGAAGAAAGGAAGAGCTTTCAGGAAAGCCTGAATGCTGGGAGCCCAAGCTTAGAGAACACAGATGAGTATAGCTGAGGCCCAGAAGTTTCCAAGGAATGAAGAAGCATCGTCTGAATGACAGGAGCTGTGTGGGAGTGAAGTCCTCATGAGAATACTGCCTACATGGTATTCACTTGATAGGAACGCCATAAACAGCACTCACCCACTGTTAGCATTGTGAGACTTCAAAGCGCCTGCACCCAAGTGTGTGTCTGGTATACTGCCAAACCCATCCCACCTCCAAGTTTTCCCATGGGATTGCTTCCTTACAGCATTCCTTCAGCTCTGCAATCATTACCCAGAAAACAATTCAGTGCTCAAAAGCTGGTTTCATAAACAGTACATCAACAGGGGTTTCTAGACCCCAAGTTCACAACTGAAAGGAACTTTGGCACATGTTTTTGAATGAGACAATAAAAACACTGTGACATCTAGATAAGACATTGGAAAATGAAGTCCTATGTTCTACTTCAAAGTTTTCTTGGAGAGACTCAGCTGAGTATTATTTGCAATCCAAATAACTGGATGTAGGTAGACCTTGTCATATAGACCTAATGTAAGTATGAGGCTGATGTTTGTTCTTTACAGCAGAAAACTATACATTGTTGAACTACTTATCTGCAAATTGTCAGGCTACTAAGCTACTTACATGAGTAAGTATGGATTCACTCTAAAAAGTAGAGATTAAATGCATAATGATGCATAACTTCAACGATTATAACAAAACTATCCCTACCTGAATCAACAAAGCTTGCAGGTCTACCATGGGGCTTTGTGGTATATTGAGTCTAGGCTGAGTACCCTGTATCAATAGAAAGGTATACGCTAGTTTTTATGAGTGATGATCCAACTGGTTGGTACAAAAACATGGCATCTCATATCATCTACTAAATGATTTCCAGCCTACAAGTCAATCAAATATTTAAGAATAATACAGTAGAGACATATTGTCAGAAAACAATGAATAGCACCTTCACAGGGCATTCTTGAAAACTGCCCAGAGTAGTCACCAAAAATGTCCCTTAATAACTTATTCTGCTATCTTAGTGTTCATATTTTACATGGGTAGTGCAAGGACAAACTCTAGGAGCTCCACCCAATAAGAAATCAAACTGTGAAAAGAATACCCTTAAATTTACAAATCAGCCACTGAAGTAGACCATAGCAGTTCTTAAAGGGATAAGCACCTTATACCACAAGCAAGATGCAGGGAACATAGTACTGATATCACGGATGTCAAATCAGAGTGTCGTTGGCAAGCCAAAATATCTAAGCCAAGAAATAGTTCCTCAGTTACGTTGAAGAGCTGATGATCCTTTCTGTGTTTGGGAAGAGAATCGTATGGGATTGATTGTTAACTCTCTAGTGTATTTCTGTTTGATACTAATTAGTAAAGAATGCCATCCTTTATCACTAAGGCCAGGTAAGGAGGCCCTGCAAAAGGGAGAGAAAAAGTCTCTCTGTAGTGTTTTTTAAGGTCAATATATATGGGTATCACCTGGAGAGTCTGTTAAAAGTTACTGGGGTCCCACCTCCCCAGAGTTTCTGATTCAGTTAGTTGGTCTGGGGGTCAGGCCCCAGAATTTGCATTTCTAAGTGCCCAGGTAAGGGTAATGATGCTAATCTGAGAAACCATATTTTGTAAACCACTGACCTTGCCATCATGTTGGACTTACTGTTTTTGAAAACTTGGGAAACAAGTATGTGGAGATGACATACATCAAATTAGAAATTGGAAAGGAATGCTGATGACTGATCTTTTTGCTATCCATTTCTAATCTTACAGGAAAGAAAAGGACCTATAATGATGTTTTTCTTGTGTTCTAAGTTCTTTACATAATTATCTCATTTCATAAGCACAGAATTCTTAAGCAAACAGAATTCAGTAAACTGTATAATATATAAATAATAAAATGTGTAAGACCTAAGCATCCTGTGATAAAAATCTGTCTTTTTATCATTTTCCACTCAAGGAAACATTAATCTGATGTCTAAGGAAATTGGGGAAAATATAACTCTTCACTGAGTTTTTATCCTGGAAACATCAGAAGGTGAAAAACACTTATAAGGCATACCAAAACTCTTTCCTTCCCCTCTTTCTCAATATATTTAGAGGCATGTACAGTATACTAACCTTATTCTTTAAGGTCATGAAAGATTTGGGGCTGTAAGAACTCCTGGGGCCAGATCAAAGAGCTGTTGTCAACTGAATTAACTGAGAACTCAAGGAACCTGTTTGGGTCTCTCTTTGGCTCTCAAAATTTGGGTTTGAGAGACACTCCCCAGAAACAAACAAATAAAACAAAACAGAAACAAGAGAATGGAATAAGGTCATTTCTCAGAGTTCTCAATTCTCATTAGCCCACTCTAGGATCTACCTTGATCTACCTTGATACCAAGACTGCTATTTTAAAAATTAATACCTATCTTGAAGTGGCATTAGTGGGACAGATCACTGCCTGGTAAAGGCTTGTCATGTGACTGAAACCTAGCCATTCATATTCACATTTTCTTGGCCTCGGAGATCAAGCTAGCCTGACTACTGGAACTTTCTATCTGGAAATAAGGGAAAGTTGGTATCTTCCCATCAGAATCATAGAGGGCCATCTTGCTGAAACAAGAGAGACATCACACTCATCAAGCGAAAAAGAGACAAACAAAGCTGGGAGATTGACAGAGAAGAGGATCCTGACATGAGATAGAAGAAAGCACCCTTAGAAGAAAAAGGTGGCCCACACCGCCTGTATTTGAATTTGAAATTTCCCACACATCTCAGTAAGATACTTTATTTCCTTGAACCCCTGTTGTCTCTAAAATAGGGATCTCCCAGAGTTGTTGTGAAGACTAAATAAGTTGATATATTAAAAATATATATATATATTCATATATATAGTCATTCATATATGTATATATATATATATAGAGAGAGAGAGAGACATTGACTGAACACGTAGTAAGTGTTGTGTACATGTTGGATATTTTTTACTTTCTTTGATTCTCTGTTCTACCCAGTTAAGAAGTAAGTACATCAAAATACCTTATGTTTGCTGCTATCATAATTGATGTGTACAGTACATGCCCACATTTCTCAAACTGAAGTTTTAGTGCAACAATTACTAGGTGTATTAAATGCCAAATACCTTAAAAAAAGTATAATATTGATAGAACGGTAAGACACTATATATATTTACAGAATTATGCTTCATTTTCTTAAAAATAGTGGCTACTGATCCTATTTATTTTCTCATGTATTACATATTGATGTTATGAATTGAGAAATATAAATTAATGAGATAAAATATTGTTCAATCACATACTATATCCTAACAATAATTAATTTCTCTTTTATAAAATCAGAAGTTTAACCAACTTATCTCTTATGTAGATTTTCAGTTATAAAAATTTCTAGAATTGCAAGTCTTTAAAAACATACTTTTAAAATTAAAGACCTTTAAGTTTTATTAGCCCACCTCTTTTATATTAAAGATAGAGGTTGAAATGACTTAGTGTGATTTCTTCAAGATTGTCTACAAATGACAAATACTTACTTGACCTAAAAGTTGCCAGGAAAGAGGAAGGAGAAAGTTAAAATGGAAACACAGTCAAGTAAACAAAGAAACAACAAACAGACTTTAATTTAATTTTTTTTTAGAAAGGCAAAGACTAGAGGAAATTGAAGGCAGAAAGTCAGGAACCCATATGAGACTGCTAGAAACAGCACTGAAGAAAGTAGAAAGGTGTGGTTTATAATCCAGGTGGATGTTACCTTTATTTTTCTTAATAAAATCTTGTGGGTTTTACAAATAAAAGATTAGTTGACTGTTTTTTTGCAGCTTTAGTTGCTAGAGACACAGGGACATCCTATAATTTTGATTTTTTTTTTTTTTTTGGCTATCCGTGACCTTCCAATAAGCCTCTTTAGTTATGCAGAGGAATTTTGATAGTCTAATTTAAGTGAATATCAAGTATTAGAAGTCAAACACAAAGAGGAACTCACGAGTTCTCTCAGGATAAGGGCTATTCCATGAATCTAAATTGAGACCATCTTTCATCCTACATCAGTAAAATGACTATATCATAATACCATGTCTTCTTCTTGGTCACATGACCCTTAAAATACTCTATGCATGGATAACTGAAATCATAATGAGTCCACACGGGTATAAGACACAGCTCTTAAACAGAGAAAATTAAAATATTTCAGGAAATCCTCTATGAACTCTTCAAGATCAAATGCCTTGTCTGAAAAACCAACCAACCAAACCAAACAGTTTTATTTGGAAGAATTTTCTCTTGTGAATCTGAAGAACATTTTTAAAAAGATACAAATACATGTTGATGCAAAGATATGGGTGGAAAGGAATAAAAGAATCCATGCCAAAATGCTACTGACTTGATTTTCTTCACTTCTTCAATCTTATTACCATTCCTATTGGCTCCCACCACAGGATTATTTCTATCTTATTGTGGACCTAGTTCACCCTCTGTGTCCTGGGAGTGGTTTAGATCTAGACTCCTGACCTCAGAAGACATTATTTGGCATCAAGATCATTCTAGCTTCAGAGCCCTATGTCTCGGGCTATGCTTAGTAACACATTCACTTTCTTTGGAGCTGAGTTCTGCAGCCTCGTTTTTCTATTCCCAAGATTTTATTTCAGATCCCTTTTCTAAGGCTTTCAGATTCTTGCCAGGTCCCTCAAGGTGGATCTATTTGACCTTACTGAATCTCCTTCCTTGTACTGATGACCTAGAATACTTCTATTCCCTTACTCTTAGACCGGAAAATTTTCGAGCTCTTTGAGAAGAGCATGGACTGCACTGGTTGTAACTTTTTTGTCCAACTCTTGCATGTATTAGAATCTTCTGGTGTGGATTGTTTTTCAGCCCCAGCTTCCTCCAGTTTCATACAGTGTTAGCGTCTCAGGGCTTAGTGTTGATTGCTTATGAAAATAGACTCATCTCTATAAAATAAATCTAAATGCCTGTTATGTGGATTGAAGGAATCATGGGATTGAGGACTTCCCGTAAACCTTCAGCAGACATAGACTAGGAAGTATGGAAAATGCACTGGGGAATTAATTACACATGAATAATCAGAACACCAGACAGTGGCAAAGGCCAGCCAAAAATGGAAAGCAAGACTCTGTAATTGTTTAGTTCCCCATGGTTCTGTATTTTTCCCAAGGATTACTCTGTGGGCTTGTTAGGGGAACTTAGGCAGTGGCTCCTAGGAAGGAATCCTGATTGGGAATTGACAAGTTTCAGGAAGATGAGGGCCTTGATTGTGTTAGTACTGAAGTAATTGAGCCAAAAGCTTAGTAAGAGAGGAAAAAGGTTACTGCTGTTGAAACCACTGTTATTATAGAATTCTAAATGCTTTAATTATATTTTTGCTTATTAGGCCGCAGAGCAGGTGAGTGGGAGTATTAAACTGAAAGTAACCTATGGAAGTAACGTATGGCTGAAAAGAGAAGGTTTCGAGTTAGAGATCTCAGAGGAGATATGGCACCTTCTAATGGTTACTTCTAGCATGATGAGCCAGGAGACAATAATTCTGCATGGGGTAAGTCGTCTTAAGGAAATCGGGTGCTTGGGCAGATAAGAGTAATGCCATGAACAAGCTGAAGGAGAAACACAGAAGTGAAGGGACAGTGCCAAGAGTGATTCTAAAAAAGAGTGATACAGAAAAATGAGATGGATTTTTTCTGATAAGTATATACTGTTTAACATGATACTTTAAAATGTCCTTAAAAGTAGCAGTCTGAAGTAAAGAGAGAGTTGACTGTGCCATACCTTCCAGTTTGGCATTAGGAAAAAAATAAAGGCATGGCAGACTCAAAAGTATTTATCTTCTGCAAGACAGGTAAAGGGGATAAAGGGTTCCAAACCATTTGAGGAGAAAGATTTATTTCCTTACTTATCAATTTATTTATTTATTTACTTACCCATCATGCACTGGGGAGAAAAGGAATAAGGTGGAGATGAGTCCATGCGGAATGGGTTCGTTAAGTAGCAAAAGTACGATTGGAGTCGCTTATCTACATAACGGAAGTGACAAAGGAATTGAGGTGGACAAACAGTATGAAACAAAAGCAACTGTTGTGATGGAGTTGACTGGAAACACTTTTCGACAGGGCAGAGGATGGGTGGGTCTGAAGGAAAGACGAAGCAGAATTTCCATTAAGGTCAGAAGTTGTGAATTCTTCTAATGCAGAAATAATGCATCTACCAACATTTCTTCAAGACTCGGCAATATTTTAATTACCTTGCTTTTTGGAAAGTTTATTTCCTCAAGCCATCAAATTATTTAATTTTGCCTAGTTCTGTAACAAGAACAAAACTATCTTGGAAAAATTCTTAGAAAGTACAAAATATAAATTGTCCTCAGTAACTCAACAATTTTTAATGCATATTTGCATTATAATTTGCCAAGAGCATAAAACTCTTGCTTGGTGGAAAAGCCTGGAGAGTTGTGTTGACTCTGCTATGGGATGGTAGATGCTGGATCTCACAGAAATTTTTAAAAGGACAAAAGTAAGGAGTGCCTGGGTGGCTCAGACAGTCAAGCCTTTTGGCTCAGGTCATGATCTCAGGGTCCTAGGATAGGGAACCCATATCTGGCTCCCTGCTAAGTGGGGAGCCCCTCTCCCTCTGCCCCTCCCCGACCATGTTCTCTCTCTCTCTTTCTCTCTCTTCCTCAAATAAGTAAGTAAAATCTTAAAAATAAATAAATAAAAGGATAACAGTGAAATGTAATTTTAAAGGCTTGAAGCTCTCAAAGTTTCCTTGCCTGTGCTGTGTCTTCATAAATAAACCCTTTTATCGGTTTAGAGAATTCAGTTGAAAAACAGCCAACTGGCTTTAAGATCACACCCACTGAGTAATAACTGAAAGTTCAATTTGTGCTTCTGAAAGTGCATATTGAGTCGTGCCCCAAAAGGAATCAAACTAAACGCTGTTATTATTTTTATAAATTCATATCCATGTAGTTGTCATTGAAATTCAAATATACCTTATGGACACTGTTTATCATCTGGTGGTGTATAAAATAAGGAAGGGCAGACTGAAAGGCCATTCTTTGTCATCTTTGTCACAATAGACATATATTAAAGCAGACCCTTGTCTGCAGCAAATATTTGTTGAAGCTGCTATTCCTCATGACCTACTTCATGTCTGCGCTGATCTAGGGGGAACAAAATGCAAAAAATGCTAGTTACGATTCACTAGATTTCATATACACTCAAGGCAGGTTTCCATTAAATTTACTTTGATATTAACAAAGATAGGGCTTCAAATTTATAAGCGTCCTCATATTTTCACTCAAAGCAAACCAACGAACCTACCTAGAATTAGTCCATGTTTGGTTGCTTAATTTTAAGTAATACCTTCAAAGGAATCAGTCCTGGCAGGCTCCCAGGAGCACAAAGAGTTAGCTGAAATTATCAATCCAACATCACTCTTGGCTGGCTGCTGGGGCAACATGGGACTGAACATTTTCTTGGAATATTGGAAATCAGAGAAGCGTCTGATCTGGAATTGTAGGCTGAAGAAAATTTTGCTAGGAGTCTTTGGGAGGCTTGTTGGCAGACATAACAATGCCAGAAAAGTTTCACGGATCTGAACGCACAGTGGTGGGTCTGAAAAATGCCAAGAGCCCCAGACTGAGCTTGGAGCCAAAGGTGGTAGGAATGAGGCTTCAGGGGGCTTTAGTGTGGGGATAAGGAAGGAGGGCCCTCTGGAGGTGTTTAAGCAGAGGAACAAAACATTATAACTAACATGGTCATGATCGCTTCAGCAGAAGAAAGGAACATGAGGAAAGGCCGGAAAATTGGGGAGAATCCTAGTCTAACAATCTAGATCAGAAATAAATAATAGGCATCTGGATTTAGGCAAAGCAAAGAAAGAGACTTTGAAATCTAAGAGTCCTTTCCACAATACTGCAGAGTCATTTTCTTCCTTGACTTCTTTTTTTTTTTTTTTTTTTTTTTTTTGGTGTGGGGAGGTATTTTTTCATAGTTTTCTCTCCCTGATTTTATTTAAATTTTTGTTTTGTTTCATTTTAATTTCTATGACACAGAGAGAGAGAGAGCAACAGGGGAAACAGCAGGCCGAGGGAGAGGGAGAAGCAGGCTCTCTCCCTGAGCAGGGAGCCTGATGTAGGGCTCCATCCCAGGACCCTGGGATCACGAATGAGCTGAAGCAGACACTTCATGGCTGAGCTGTCCAGGTGCCCCTCCTTCCTGATTTTTAAATAAAAGAGTTTTTCCCCTTTTTTCACCCAAAAACAAACCAACCCGCAGAATGACAGTGAGACTTCAGTGAAACAGCATATGTAAACACATGTTTATATGCTATATATTTTTATGTATACATCTCTGTATTTATAACCTATATTTTTTATTGTTTTCCTTTTATCGTGAAAGGATTTTCACTTTATAGGATTTAGGATTTTTTTTTAAGCCGATGCCTTTCAAATAATCCTATTGCCATTACTCTCATGACCCATACCAGTGTGTCTACTACCCCCTTGTGTATTTGCACTGAGTTATCTGTTGATCCTTTTAAACTCAACTTTATAAAATTCAATTCAGTGGGTTGCTTCTCCTGATTTCCTATGACCGTGAATGACTCATGCGTTTGGCCAGTACAACTCAGTCTGTAGGACTCCGCTTCCTATGTACGCAAGCTCTGCAAAACTTGCCATGTCGGCCCCCTTTCCACTTCTCCCGCCGCCACCTTCCCGTGGGCCTCAAAATCTCTCTCAGGAACTGCATCCAGAATCATTGAACTGTTCCTGTGTCTCCTCCAGCTCAATGCCAGAAGATAAAACTTCCTCAAGTGGAGTGCTCCTCCTATAATTCCTCGGCTCAAACCCTCGACTGCCTTTGAGTGCAGCCTTGCTTTTCTAGTCACAATGCCTGCTTCCTACCTTCACAGAGTCTGTACTCCAAAGTCAGCTGAATGTTTTCTTCCTTGAATGCCTCTCCTGACTTTGGACATGTTCTTTCCAAGGTTACCTCAAAGCTTTTCTTAGATATTCTTTTCCCCACTACCAGGTATGCTGTCGATCACCATCAAAACTCTGTTAACACTTTAATCCCTTCTCTTTATGTCTCTTCAGTACACATTTTTTAAAGATTTTCTTTATTTGTCAGGGAGAGAGAGAGAGAGAGAGAGCACAATCAGGGGAAGCTGCAGGCGGAGGGAGAAGCAGGCTCCCCGCTGAGCAAGGAGTAGGATGTGGGACTCGATCCCAGGACTCATGATCCTAGGATCATGACTTGAGCTGAAGGCAGGCGCTTAACCGATTGAGCCACCCAGATGTCCCTTTAATATACATTATAGCTGGGGCGCCTGGGTGGCTCAGTGGGTTAAAGCCTCTGCCTTCAGCTCAGGTCATGGTCTCAGGGTCCTGGGATCGAGCCCCTCATTGAGCTCTCTGCTCAGTGGGGAGCCTGCTTCCCCTCCTCTCTCTGCCTGCTTCTCTGCCTACTTGTGATGTCTGTCTGTCAAATAAATAGATAAAATCTTTAAAAAATATATAAATTACAGCTGTTTACTATATATAATTGTTGTACCCTCAAAAATTCGCTGGATTGTAAACTTCCTGTGGACAGAGGCTGTGTTGTCCATAACTGATCCTAGTACAGAGCCATGGGTGAAGAAGTTGGTGGCTAAGCATCAGATTAATTTCACTGTGTAGAGCATGCCCTCATAGCATTTACTCTTCCTAGCCTGGGGGCAGCCACTCCAGGATGTGGTGAATGTGCAACATTTTCTCACGCTTTTGTTCATCAGCAGCACCGCCATGATGTGCGTCATCAATAAAGACTCACTGAATGTCTACCAGTGCAGTCAGTGCCCACTCTGGGAGAATTACATGTGGTAGGCACGTGTTCACATGCAGACTACCCCTTGGGTCCATTTTATTTATTTATTTCATTTTCTTTTCAAGTTGGTATTTTAATTCTAGTTAGTTAACATATACGGTAAAATTGGTTTCAGGTGTAGAGTTTAGTGATTCATCACTTACATACAATACCTAGTGATCATCACAACAAATGCCCTCCTCTATACCCATCCCCCCCCCCCATCCACCTCCCTCCAGCACCCCTCAGTTTGTTTTCCATCTCTAAGAGTCTCTTATGGTTTGTTTCTACCTTTCTCTTTTCTTTTTCCTTCATCTGTTTTGTATCTTAAATTCCACGTATGAGTGAAATCATATGGTATTTGTCTTCCTCTGATTATTTCTCTTAGCCTCCTACACTTTAGCTTCATTCATGTCCTTGCTAATGGCAGGATTTCATTCTTTTTGATGGCTGAGTAATAGTTCATTGTGTTACTATACCACATCTTCTTTATCCACTCATCAGTTGATGGACTTTGGGGCTCTTTCCGTAGTTTGGCTAATGTTGATAAAGCTGCTGTAAATATCAGGACCATAAGAGACTCTTAATTTCAGGAACCAACTGAGGGTTGCTGAGAGTCAGTGGGGAGGGATAAGGTGGCTGGGTGATGGATGTTGGGGAGAGTATGTGCTATGGTAGTGCTGTGAATTGTGAAAGACTGATGATTCACAGACCTGTACCCCTGAAATAAATAATACATTATGTGTTAATTTTAAAAATAAATAAATAAAGAGCAAAACAAACACTTTGGGATATTTAAAAAAAGAAAAAAATGAGGGCCCGTTTTTAAACAGCAAAATCACCAAAACACAAAATACAAAAGTACGTGGCACTAAGTAGGCCTCAAAAAAGATACTTGCTTAGAGCATGAGAGCCGAGATAAGAAAGCAAAGGAGTCATCTGGTTTGACCTCAGCTAGGAATGCGCAGGTTGGTCGAATTAACTTTTTTACTATGCTGCACGTGTTTGTGAATATGCACAAAAGCACTTGAATATTTATTTTGGGCTTACAGGTAAGTTTTAGCATGTAGGCAAATTCATAAACATGCCCTCTGCAAATAATGAGGACCAATGTTTAGGGTGATTAACCACTAGACAGACAAAGATTGTATAATGTTTTATTTGTTCCTTAGGTTGAAATGATGTTTATTAAATTTCTCACCATTCCTCAGCTTGTATTTTGTACTGGTGATGAGAAGCTATTTATAATCCCCACATACATTTACTATTTTAAATCTCTAAACTTCACCTTGGATGCTGGGCTCCTATCTTCTTCGTTACTTAATACCCATTTAATCATTACAGTTTCAGTCAGTGTTACTTCCACCAGGAAGCCACCGCATGACCTCCCTCTGAATGCATGCATTTCCCCATTTCGCACCTGGAATCTTCTGTCATCTCTATACTGAGAACTTCTTAATAAGGCCCATGTTTAACCATTTTATGGCCATAATATCTATCTAGCACAATCCCTGTCACATAATAGGTGCCAAATATTGAGTTGAATTGACGTAAACAAGGAAGAGGAAGAACCAATTTTTGGAAAAAAAAAAAAGAATTTAACTTCAATGTGTAGAAAAAACAACTTTAAGAAACTAGGATTGCATTCAAAAGGTTAAGTGAAAGATAATAAGTGAGAAAAAAACAAATTCAATTGCTTGAAGAAAGACTTTGTGTACTCAAGTACAGAGGGGAAAATAGCTTAAAACTCATCATACAACAACGAATCGGATGATTCAGCAGCCTAAAGCAATTATTTAAAAAGCTAACATTATGCTGGGGTATATTAATAGGAGTATGACAAGCTTATCAAGAGTAGTAATCTTTCTCCCATATTTGGCAATAATCAAGCCTTTCCTGAAGTATTTATGAGAGTTGTAGGGAAATTGGAGCTCATTCAAAGAAGATCTACAAAAATGAAAATAAGACAATTAGAAAAGATGAAAGGGACTCTGGGCCTCCAAAGAGGTCAGAGAACAGCAAGGAGGAACATGAATTAGAACTTGTCACGAAGCCCAGCCCAGTATTTGGCTGGGCTCAGGGAATAATTCATAGACTAATTAAAATACTGTATTTGAGACTCAAAAGACTGATATCAGGGGTCCTGTATTTGTGTAGTGGCCAAAACCAGATGCAATAGATTACAATTTTAAAACAGATTAAAAGTTATTTGAAGGAGAATCTGATGGTACCAAGGGATTGAACACTTGGAACATACGTGAGCGAGAGAGCTTGAAATTGTCCTTCATACACGTCTGTTAGAATCATTTAGATGACAGACGGCTTTGACTGGCTTAACTAAGTCCAGTCTGGAAACAGAGGCCAGACTAATTGCCCTTTTCACCACTCTAACAGAATTATAATATGTACTGGTAAATTCCATTATTTTTCTGATCGAGAAACTGTGACTACAGTTTTGTTTAATCTTTTTAACCTGTGTCCACATGACTATTTTCATATTTCTCACCTTCACTTTCATATAAATTTCCCTCGGGATGACGAAGAAAAGTGTCTTCGTTTATGTCTTTCTTATTCTCACCTGGTGATAGATTTGAATCAAGCTGTAAAAAGAAACAACTCTTAACATAAGAAGTTGACTCCATTTCCTGTAGAAATAGTAACAGTAATAATTATTTTTAAAGCATCTATTGAGAATTCAAAGGTTCCACGTACCAGGATGGGAGCCTTATATACTTTCTCTCACCTAATCCTGACAAAAAAAGTTTCTGAGAAAGGTACTATTATCATCTCTTTTATCGATGAGGAGCATTAATTGTTAGATAAATAATTCTAAGTCACAGGAACTAAGAGGCAGAGTGGGGATTTCAATGCAGATCTTTCTGACTCCAGAATATAGAATACCGACTCTTAACCATTATCTTAGTTCCTTCCTTCCTTCCTTCATTCACCTATTTAATGAAATGTGTTTACTGAAGCACCGAATTGTACAGTGTGATTTTTGTTGGTGTGGGTCATAGATCGTGTTCTCAAGGAAACAAAGTCCGAGATGGAGATTTGCTTGCAGGAGGGTATTGGGGGTGTGCTCTCAGGAAAACCTTCTGAAAAAAGTGAAAGCAGCAGCATGGGCAGAGAGAGAGAGGAAGAATTGTAAATACGCAGTTCTGCAGAAGGCCTCAGCCTGTCTCCTGAGAACTCCTGAGCTACCCGTTCCTTCCTCACTGCCCCGGACCGTGGCCAGGGATCTGGTTCTTCACACGCTCGTTCACTAGTCCCTGGGTGGAGGCTTCCCCAGGAAGGTGTTGACTTTGGTGAGGCAGCTCTCCTTCATCCAAGAGCCATTACAAGAAAGGAACTCAACTTCAGGACATTGAGGGATAGGATACAACAGGGAAAACACTGAAGAGTACCTACCTGCACGGGGTTTATCAGTGGAGGAATGGGAGAAGCTGTCAAAGTAGTTCCCTCCCCAACCCTCACCACCCCGCCTTCCCCGTGGCAGATGGTGGTATGTTGCAAGGAGAAAATAACGGCAGGGAGAGGAAGCTCCGGGGTGGGGGCTGGGCATGAGGCAGCTGAGGTAACTCTTCATTAAGAAGGTGACATTTGAGCAAATGTTTGGAGAAGATGAGGAGACACAAGTGGCCAGCTTGGGATAGCGAATTTTTTGTGGGAGAGAATAGTCCCATGTCAAAGCCCAAGAAGGAGCACTGACTGCAGTGTTTGAGGAACAGAGTGAGGTAAGGGGAAGCGCGTCTTCGGGTGTGGCTGGTTCATGGCAGGTAAGAACAGAGTAAGACATCACAGCCGGAAGAAGTAATGGGAGATAGGATCCCAGATAATGTATAGGGGTTTATGACTCATTAAGGACTTTAGCATTTATTCTGAATGAGTTAGGAAGTTATTTGAGGGTTCTGAACAGAGGTGTGAATGATCTGACAAATTTTAAAAGGCTCCCTCTTATGTGTTAGGAACAGATTGTAGGGAGACAAAGGCAAAAATAGAATAAGAGGGAAGCTTCTGCAGTGGTCTAGGCAAGCACAGGCGGGCGGTAGTTCATGCCAGGGTAGTAATGGGGGGGGTGGTGAGAAGAGGTTTCGTTCTTGATACTCGTGGAAGATGGAACCAAGGCAAATTGCTCCTCAAGGCTCCATGACTTACTCTTTGGCCTTAAGCAAATTACTTAAATTCTTACATCCTTCCTATCCTGTCCTTAAAATATGGAATAACATGTCTGCTCTATGCAAGAGACTGTGATGTTTAAATGAAAAAAAATATATATATATATATATATATATATATATATATATATGATGTGCTTGGCCTCGTGCCTGACACAAAATGAATGACCAATAAACACTTTCTCCCCTCGCTTGCTTCCCTTTATCAATATTCTTTTACTTTCATTATCTCCAATTTATATACCCTAAAGGTAACAAGGCAAACATTATCAACTTTGATTGACAAATGAAGATGTCCACTGCCATTAATTTAAATGATTTATATGAAACTGCACCAAAAATTAATGAAAACATCTCTGGGCTTAATTCCTATAACAGTGTACCTTCAAGCATAGAGGAAGGCTTCTGACATGTTGGCGTCAACATTTCTTAAGATGCCTCATAAATCTCAGAAGAAGCAAAACTCACCCTACTTTTTTGGTGGATTGAAAAAGTGTGTTCTTCAACTTCTAAATTTTAAAGGTTTCTTTTAAAGAAACATATGCCATCCCAGCTATCTTTATCTAATAAAGCAGCCACTGACAGAAGGGAAAAAAAAATGGAATATAACATTTCAGAGGTTCTTCAGATACGCTGAATACTATGAATACAGTTAAATCAGGTTTACGTGCAAGTGTCGGAATTATGGGAAGGCGAAACATCGTGTGTAAATTTCAGACTTTCAAAGGCAATACTGTTTATAATATAGAGATTATTAACTAGTCAGAAAAATCACAGGTTATGAAACAAAGAAAAAATGAACAAAATGCTGGCTGTTTCTGCTATTCATGTATTTAAAAATCACATGTTTAATTGTAAGATTTTTTTATAACATTTCATGGTAACAAGATTTATAATGTTGTTTCTCTCCCTCATAATCTCTATGTGAATAATTACACAAAGAAGTCAGTACATGTTTCCCTGTGCTTTACTTTCTCACGGTCAGAAGTAGAAATATTTTAGCAGTTGATAGATACTGTTGAAGAATTCTCTTAAAAGTCACAATGGTCACAATCAGTTAAAAAAAAAAAAGAATCAATACAAAAAAAAAACCATGAGACTTGCTAACAACTAATGCTGTACTTTCAAGTTGAATCAATAACTTAAATAAGACTATCTTTCCTATAATTGACTGAGAAAACTGATATTTGATATGACTCCTTATATGATTTATGTTTAAAAGCCAATTTGGTTTCAGACACAGATCTTTCTAATCTCGCTTTGCTTGCAAGAGAGCAACAATAACAGAGCTGTCAGGACCCAAAAGGAAGAGCAGGGGCTTCCCAAGCTGCCTTCCCCCTCCAGATGGTCTCTCCTCTTCCACGGGAGGTTCAAATAAAAACCTGCCGAAAGGACAATCATGCGAGCCTCCGCTGAGACTTGCAGAGTCATCTGGGAAGCTTGTTAAATATGTGCGTTCTTTTTTTTTTTTTTATAAACATATATTTTTATCCCCAGGGGTACAGGTCTGTGAATCGCCAGGTTTACACACTTCACAGCACTCACCAAAGCACATACCCTCCCCAATGTCCATAATCCCATCTCCCTTCTCCCAACCCCCTCCCCCCAAATATGTGTGTTCTTATACCACTTGCAAAATCTCCCAAATTGGAATCTCTAGGAGGGGACCCAGAAATCTTACCCAGAAATCTCAGATCTCTGGATATTTTCACACACTAAAGTTTGGGAACTGTACATTCTAACTTCAGAAATAACATGAACAACAACGTATGGAGCCTCCCCGATCCTCGGTTTCCTTCTTTGTTTTGTAAATTGGAGATAATTATATTCACCTCGTAAGATCATTGTAAAGATTCAATTAGATAAAACCCAGATGATACATAGGAAGCTTGCAATACTTAGTGCTATTTTTAATCGTTGCTAGTGACCCTGAGTTCCTGGTTTTCTGGGCTGATTCAGTGGAAAAACAAAGGATTTGGGGACATTTTTAAGAAAGCAGGTCAAGGAATAGATCATGAAATTTAGACATATTACTGATTAAAATGAAGCCAGAAAGGATTTGGCAAAGTGAAAGAAAAATGAGTGTTGGAGGGTCTGAGCGTCTCCGTGAAATGAAAGAAAAATGTATAGTGAACCTCCATGGAGAGCTGGCAGGATGGAGAGGAGAGAAAAAAGCGTGTTTTCTTTCCTCACATTTCTAGAATGGAAATTGTGCGTGTGTGTATCTGGGTGTCCGTGTGTATGTGTATAAAACAGTTGGAAATGTGATAACACTATGAAAAGCACATGACATCAGCTTCAAAAGTTGTGAAACGTGAAACATGAGACCGTTTGAGATGGGACAATTTAAAACCCTCCAGCCCAAAAATCAAAGCCTCATTTCTACTCCATCCAAAGAATCTGTTCCTCTTCCCTAAAAAGTTGTGCTTCTCTCTCTGAGAGCAAGGGGTTAGAGAACAAAATAAGAGAAGAAAGTTGCCAAAGAATGGGGAGTTAGAATTTACAATTTCATTGGTCTTACGGCTCCCGATGGTGGCAAGACCGAGATAAGACGGCAAAATCGACAAGGTACATGTGAAGGCCAGCGGCGTTGAGGCCAAGGGCCTGTAAAATGGCTATTGTGGTGTGGGTTTCCAACAGAACTAGGGGATGGCAGGGTTTCTAGGTGAGTGGAAGACTGGGCTCTGGAGGCAATAAAGTGATCACTGAAGCTGAATCGAGCTCAGGTTCCTGGTAGACAGAGAGTAGGAGAAGGGTAGAAGTTCTTTGGTTGTGGTCATGAGAGGCACCCTGCTCACGCTAGGCTAAAGAGTCAAGGTTTATAAGTGGGCAGCACTGTAGAGCAGGAATTATGCCCCCCACCCTGACTCTGGTCCCCAGGAACATGAGAGAATAAGCTGTGTATGCTCAGGCAGCTTCGAGGGAAGGCAAGTGCCTTGGAGGAGCCCCAGATTTCAGAAACACAGAAGGCTCCCTCTGCAAAAAGGTTGAGATGCTGGGAAAGCTGTTTACCCTGATGGGGCAGGCAGGCTTCCAGAATGTGCTCTCAGTGCCCTCAAACAGAGCCTTGCGTTCAGGAGGGGACTCTGCTATCAGGGCTCATACTCTGTGGACATTGCTTTGAAATTCTTACCAGTCTTTGAAATTTGCTTTCTCAACGGAAGCTGATGGGATGATGGAGAATGTGTGCGAACTTAGAACCTCAGCTCACCTACTGGCCTGCCTCCCCACTGTCTCCCTGCCTCCCTGGACAAGGCCTCAGCCACCTGACCCCCCCACCCTGCTACCCCACTGCTCAGGGATGGCTGCTGCCCCCATTACTAGGTAAGGGGCTTGGGATGACTAGGGGGTCCGGAATGCAAGGCCCACATTGAAAGTGATAGGGCAGGGCCCGGTCTTTTGGGAGGGTCGGTTCTGGTACCTCACCCAGGAGAGCATGATATCCAATAATTTTTTTTAAAAATCACCATGACGGGTTTGAAAGGAGACCACAGAAGAAAGGAAAAAGCTTTTTCCTTTGCTTTCTCTCACAAGGGGCCCTATGTTTATATTTTGCCCTGGACCCTACACTTTATGTAGCTGGCCCTGACTGGAGGTTTCCAGAGCTAACAAAGGAAGACCACAGACGAAGGGCAATGAGAGAGGACTACAAAGAGGGGACATCGGGGGGACTCTAGGCGAGGGCAGGAAGAGCAGGGAGGATGGATGAATTGACAGCCGGGGATGATGGGCTTTGCATTTGGAGCGGTGGCCAAGGAGAAGATTGTGAGAGAGATGGAAATTACCCTGTCAAAGATCCAGATGGAATGCTGACAGTAGTTCGAGTGAGAGTGCACTGAACTCGAGCGCTTACCTTTATTGCTTATGGCCTCTGCTCAGGACGCCAATCAGAACGTTAGGAGGGTTTCACAAGTTGGTTCAATAAATCCTTTCCCAGCGGCTACCGACACAAACCACTTCAAATTTGAAAGAGCTCCTCTTGCTGAATACAGCGGTACACCGTGGGGACAGGTGGAGGCCAAGGGAAAGCAGGAGGGGCAGGATTTGAGTCTCACTGCACAGAGGTGGATGTAGCCCAAACCTATTGAGTTTACAAAGGAAAAATGAAACGTTTGGAGACCTGGCTTTTTCAGTTGCCAATTTTTACCCCGATCATAGACCCTAATTTCTTCCAGCTTTACCTGTAAAATGGGGATGGTGATCATTTTTGCTTTCAAACTCCCTGAGTTTGTTAAAAGTGTCAAAATATATTTTTTTAAAATATTAAATTCCCTTGCAAGCAGCTATATGAATATTAATTGGTACTTTAAGTCTATTTTTTTTTTTAAGGTGGATTATTGTTTCCTCCATATTACTCTGTGACAGCATTTAGGAGAGAGACACCAGAGTCCTGCTTCATTGTTGTCAGCCCCACATCTCTGGAAGGTTCAAGTCTTAGGGTGGAGCTCTGAAGATTTTAAGTACAAACAAAGCTAAAGTAAAAGGGGAGGTTCCAAACCAGTGGAAAGCAAAGTCCATAGAAACACATGTTATGTGTGGATGGATGAAAGTCTTAGAAGGTATATATTAGATTAAAAAGGTGGGAAGAAAAAGAAAAGAAAGAATTTAGGATACTTTTGAATTTCTGAATTTAGGATACTTTTTACTCTATACCATTTATCTACGTCAAGGAAGTCTCTTTTTCTGAATTATTGTCTCTTTTTCTTTTCCATATATTATGGAAGGGTCTAAAATGTAAGTGGGCATAGCCCCACTTACCCACTTTTCCTTATTTATCAGTGAAATAGCCACAAAAGAGCAATTGTGGGCAGTGTAGAAAAAACCCATTAACAATCTAAAGAGATCCATGAACCATCACATTCAATAATAATGTCAGGGTTTTAGAAAAGGACTTAAAGATGGTCCAGAAATTAACACTTCAGTAAAATGTTCCAGTCACCTCTTAATAAATCAACATCTTAGCTTAATTCAAACAAATGTTTGTGAAACCTCTTTTCTCAAACACTTATTTAAAATTTTAAAGTAGATAATGTCCATATCTTCAATTTTGTTAGATTTTGGAGACAGAATTTAAAATCATAATGTGTCCCAAACTGCATTTTTTTTTCCCCTCCTGGGAAGATTAAAATAGTAAGGGGTAAACATTGGGCGCTGACACTAGTTCATCTCTCAGGTGGTGGTTCTGGCATCGCTTCTTTGGAAAGATCGCCACCTAGGGGAAATTATGAGTCAAATCAACATCTGCAATGCACCACACAAGCCGCATAATACTTAATGACATATATAAGAGGAAAAACATGTATTTCAGTGAATGAGATGCGCCGCCTAAGAAACACAGATAAAGTGTTCCTAGTATGTATGTTTTTGCATGATTTATTTAATTTTGTTCCTAAGTACCATTAAAGCTGCATATACCTCTTTTTTTATGCATTAGGGCTTGACTTCTAATTTTTTTCCTCCATATCTGGAAATACTTTTAGAAAATAGAGATCCTGATATTTGACCTTTGTGGAAAATTTGTCGATTTAAAATAATCAGCCATTTCATTAGTACCCCAAAAATGTTTGAAAGCCCCACATACTAAGGAATTCCCTCTCACTTAAGTCTTAGAAATTAACAAAAAACAAGGTTCCTTAAAGCCCTTTGTTTCTGAGCATTTTTGACTAGGTTCTCAATCACAGCAAGTAGGGTAGGAGATAGTGTAGTTGATTTGGATAGAAATGGGCTAATTTTCTTTGCTTCAGTTTCTCGATGGTTTTCAATCACAGAAATTTCCAAAAGCATATTTAACATGAAATACGATCCAAGCAGTAATCTTACTGTGCTATGTAACAAATATGCAAACTTGAAAGAAAGCAACAGATTTTTTTTTTAAGATTTTATTTATTTATTTGACAGACAGAGATCACAAGTAGGCAGAGAGGCAGGCAGAGAGAGAGAGAGAGAGAGAGGAGTAAGCAGGCTCCCTGCTGAGCAGAGAGCCCGACGAGGGGCTCGATCCCAGGCCCCCATTCCAGGCCCCTGGGATTATGACCTGAGCCGAAGGCAGAGGTTTTAACCCACTGAGCCACCCAGGCGCCCCGAAAGCAACAGATCTTTAAGTTAGGTTTAAATGGATAATTTAGCAGCTATGAGAAATATATATCCTGTGGTTTTTTTTGTTTTTTTTTTTTTTTTTTTTTTAAGGAAAAGCTGCCAACCTCAAAAGTTAACTCTTAAAAAAGTCCCTAAAAATGATTTTACATTAAATAATGTTCCAAAGATAACTTTTGGTTGATTGGATTCTTCCAGGTTATCAATTTTCAATGTGTCTAGACTTACGGCATAGGTAAGAGTCTAAATAGATAAAAGACAACTCGTGGGTTATTTGAAGAAGTTTTATTGTCCTGTGTTTACCCTCATTAGATCTATTTTCATACTGTTTGGTGACTGCCTATTAAATCATCAGTCTTCCTCAAGAAATGGTAAGCCCCTTGCAGGCAGAGACTATTTTTTACCTGCCGTCATTTCTAGAGTGACATTTGTTTAGTGTCTGTTCTGATTAATACCCATAGTACCTACAGGTGGTTAAATATTTTGGATACAACCCTTAGCTTTACCTATAGCTCTAGAGTAGTCCCTAATATTTTAGAAAGTGCACAAAACACAATGGGTGAATGAATGAATGAATGGCTTCCCAAAATGGACCTACCCTTTGTTTTAAGTATACGTTAAGTGAATGTATCACTCTCTCCTACATGCAAATACTCCTTGATTAAGTCCACCTACTGTAAAGGTATGATTAATATTTGTAAGGCAAAGGCAGACATAAATTATTCTTATCCTTTTTTAGATGATCACTAGCCTCTATAGCCTGCTATAAAGCATTTTTATAGGTAATCAATCAGTAATGGCACACCAAAAAGAAAGTGTCATATGAAATTATAAATGTGTATATATGTATTTATATATATAAGTATATATATTTGTATATGTGCATATAAATATAGTCTTCGGAGTAAGTAGCATATTTGGAATTGGAATAGAAAAAAATTCTTGGGGAGCTCGGGTGGCTCAGTCAGGTAAGCATCTGACTCTTGGTCGCAGCTCAAGGCTTGACTCTTGGTCGCAGCTCAAGGCTTGATCTCAAGAGTTATGGGTTCAAACCTCACACTGAGCTCCACGCTGGGCGTGGAGCCTACTTAAAAAAAAAAAAAATTCTTAGGTGCATTAATAGGAATAATAAGTTAATCTACCTGGATAAGTAAACTGGACATCTGTTCATTACCTAATGAAATTATTTAAATGACCTGACAGCCCGCGTGTAAGATATGTAATATATGTTCAATTTAGTGATTCTGATTCTCTTCTGCTGGCAAAGTAGCTGTGTTCTAAACTTTAGTGTCCTATAGTTTTCATATAAAAATGGCTAAGAATAATGAACCTAAATGATGAAAAAGCTGCATTCTAAAATACACTTGACCTCAAGGATTTCAGTAAAATCCTTGTGAATCTGCCTGGTGTATGTAATCTAGACCAATCAGCTTTCTCCCTCCAGCCCCCATCAGCAATGCACCACCACGTATAATCCCCCTCAAATCTTACCTCTCTTCTGTTTGCACAGGCCGTCTCTTTTCTTCTAAGTCAACAGCTTTGCTAAGCGGGACAAACTAATCCATGCTAATATATTCATTCCATATTATTCATTGTCAACTCTCTCCTGATAAGTGCAGAATGTAAAAGTTGATTTATAAAGAAAAAAAAATCGTCTCAAACTGAAGGAGTGGTGAGGTTTAAGGAAGGGTGTTTAAGTTAGAGAAAACATAAATATGACATTGACTGATAGAAACTATTTTGGAAAAAGAATTCTGAAGCACAGTCAAATTGAAATTCCTTGTCTGTTGCCTTACTTAGGGCCGGGTCTGATGGTAATGAGTA
Source organism: Mustela lutreola (assembly GCF_030435805.1). Classification (NCBI taxonomy): domain Eukaryota; kingdom Metazoa; phylum Chordata; class Mammalia; order Carnivora; family Mustelidae; genus Mustela; species Mustela lutreola. The sequence goes on from NC_081297.1 coordinate 122,675,130, forward strand.
GCAGAGGAGCTGTGACACTTCACATAGTATTATTCCTAGCTAAGTCCTTATTTTCTGTGACGTTTCACCCACATTTCCCATTTAAATTCCCGCCTCCTCTAATTCCTGATACTCTCCTTATGGTGAACATTTCTCAGCTTTTACACTTGGACTCTTCATTATATGCAAAGCTTTCAACTGACCTCCCGATATTGGCTACGGCTTTTATTTTTTATACTGTATTTTATATTTCCCCCCTACCAGTGACAGCCCTGCATTCTTACCCCGCCAACCGCTGACAACTTTCCATTCCCACCCACTTCCATTAGTGACAGCTGATTCCTCATTTAGAGAATTAAGAATTCTGCCGTCAGAATGTGCTTTCCACTTTCACCTTAGAAGAAAGGAAAAAGGGGCCAGGAAACTGTTCTAATGATGTGAATATTCCAGCACGGTTTGGCACTCTGCTGCTTGTCTCTCTTTAAAAACGTCTCATCCCATAAATAATTTATCACAGAACCTCTGGACATCAATTACAGAGACTCAGCATTTTTTCAGGGCAGGATTACAATATTGCAGTGTGGCTGCCGGAGTTTGACTTTGGATGTTTATTCCAAGGGATGTCCTTGAATCATCGGAACTGAAATTGAAATTTCATCATACTCAACCCCCTCCCCCTTCCTCATTTCATGGAGCAGAGCAGTGACACAAGAAAAACAGTGCGGGGGCTTCCAACTTCAGTCGTCTGTTAGCTTTGCACCCTGGACTACGATGGTTCCCCGCTCAGGAGCCCGTCAGCTTCAGCTTCCTCGCTGTGCTAAACTAATTGGGTCTGTGGTCTGACACCAGATAAGGACTAGGCCAGCGCTACTTTAAACGTGGCATAGAATTAGTATTTTTTTATAAAGATTTTGTTTATTTATTTGATAGACCAAGATCATAATTGGGCAGAGAGGCAGCAGAGAGAGGAAAGGAAGCAGGCTTCCTGCTGAGAAGAGAGCCCGATGCAGGGCTCCATCCCAGGACCCTTGGATCATGACCTAAGTGGAAGGCAGAGGCTTTAACCCACTGAGCCATTCAGGCACCCCTAGTGTTTATTTTTTTTTAATATTTATTTGAGAGAAACAGACCGAGATAGCAAGGAAACATGAAGGGGGAAGAAAGGGAGAAGCAGGCTTCCCGTCAAGCAGGAAGCCTGATGTGGGGCTTGATCTCAGGACCCCAGGATCCTGACCTGAGCAGATGTATAACTGTTTTGAGCCACCCAGGCTGCCCTAAATGAAGTGTTGAAATTTCCAAACCAGGTACTTGAAACTGCAGAATTATGAGACGCTTCAAATGTAGTTGCAGGTGCACTTTAAGAGAATTGTTGCTGTGAATATTATCAAGGTGGTTCCCATTCATGATTCTGTGGCCTGACAAGCTAGAGCCATGAGCTTCCTTGTTACATTAAAGGACTTTGTGTTCAGTTCCTATACGGATCTGTCTGTCCATAAGTACCTGCCCATCGGATGACGCAGAGTTCTGGGTACAAGAGATGATCTCCAGGCTTCCTGCTGAAAATGGTTTTATTACACACATCATGAATAAGTCGCTATGCTTCCCTGTGGAGAACTACCTAATCACCAGAGACCATTTCATAGATTCATTTTATTTTTTTCATAGTATTAAAAACATGCCTGGAGGGCTTCCTATATGCAAGAGTCTGCACTGAAAATAGAAAATCAGTTCTTTGCCCTGGTGGGGAGGGGGATTCCCTAGGCAGAAGAGAACTATAGAAAACCAACTATAACTTTAAGATGGTAATAGAATTATCAATGAAGAGAGTATGAAGGAAGTAGAAAGCAGGAGTACCTGCCCTTCGTGGAGGTGCTCTGGGCATTACAGAATGAATGCATTACTAAGGAAGCTGCGATTGTGGAAACGACTTCTCAGGCTAAGGTAGAGCCAATCCTTAACACTGAGCTATGCTCCCAGTACAAGTGGTGAAGCAGCTGAAAAGAGCTGGAAACGGGACAATAATAAAAATATTAATTGTACTCTGGATGCTGGAAAAAAAAGCAGGTTTGTCTCTTTCCCTCATACTCTAATTATTGTCTGTGATCATTAATAAAGTAAGTGATGCTCAAGTCCCAGGAGGTAACTATCACAAGTCTTTCACTTATAACTAGGCCAAAATAACACTGTATGTCAGCTAATAGAACTTAAAACTTTAAACTTCTTATATATACAAATATAAAACTAGGCCAATGGACACATACGCTGATTTTTATTTCTCGGGATTAAGGAATTAAGATTGTTTACTTCAGCAATTTGGATTTATAATTTAAGCATAAAGATAAATTCCAGGGGCACCTGCGTGGCTCAGTTGGTTAAGCAACTGCCTTCAGCTCAGGTCATGATCCCAGGATCCTGGGATAGAGCCTTGTGTCAGGCTCCTGGCTCAGCAGGGAGTCGGCTTCCCCCTCTTCCTCTGCCTGCTACTCCACCTGCTTGTGCTCTCTCTCTGTCAAATAAATAAAATAAAATAAAATAAAATAACCTAAAATAAAAAAGAAAAAAATAAAGTTCAATTCCAAATTTGTCTTTTCTGCTATTGATATTAAAATAAAAACAAATTACTGTATAAAATAGTGTTATAAATGCCAAAAGGAGGGCGCCTGGATGGCTCAGTCAGTTAAGTGTCTGCCTTCAGCTCAGGCTATGATCCCAGGGTCCTGGGATCAAGCCCCACATCGGGCTCCCTGCTCACTGGGGAGCCTGCCTCTCCCTCTCTCTCTGCCTGCCACTTGCCTGCTTGTGCTCTCTCTCTCTCTGTCAAATAAATAATCTTTAAAAAAGTGTCAAAAGGAATTCAAAATAGATTGTAATAATACATTTAGATAAAATTTTTTTATCACTATCAGATAATAATCCATGGAAATCCAAAAGTCTTCTGGGTCTGTTTTCCTTCTTTTACAAATTTCAGGAGTCAAAAAGACCCATTTTACTATCATTAAACACCGAGATGCTTGGTGACATATTCAATTAAGTTATACAAATATCTTTATATGGTGCTTCATGCCAACATCTCTTCTCTATGTATTTATACGTGTCCCCCCAAAATGCATCTGTAAACACAACAGAAACACCCTGATCATTAGTTCACATCTAAAAGTATTTCCCTTGCCGCTAGGTGGCGGCAACATATTAATAGTAGGAAGAACATATGTTCTGAAAGAGGGCAAAACTGAGAGTAAAGAAAAGAAAGTTTAACTTTGTTTTTGTATTTAAATATTTGTCCTGCTATATACTTTGAGGTGATGAGTTTACTGCAGGGAATAGTGTGGAATTCACCAAAGAAAAGAAAGCATGCTTTATTTTTATTTTTTAAAAAAGATTTATTTTTAGTTATTTTAGAGAGAAAGAGAGCACAAGCAAGGGGAGGGGCAGTGGGAGAAGGGATTTTTTTTTTAAGATTTTATTTATTTGACAGACAGAGATCACAAGTAGGCAGAGAGGCAGGCAGAGAGAGAGGAGGAAGCAGGCTCCCTGCTGAGCAGAGAGCCCCATGTGGGGCTCGATCCCAGGACCCTGGGATCATGACCTGAGCCGAAGGCAGAGGCTTTAACCCACTGAGCCACCCAGGCACCCCGGGAGAGGGAATTTCAAGCAGACTCCCCAGGGAGAGTGGAGTCCGATGTGGGGCTTGATTTCATGACCCTGAGATCATGATCTGAGCCCAAATGAAGAGTTGGTCACCTAAACTGCTGAGCCACCCAGGGGGCCCTGATATATATATATTTTTTAATTTTAAGGAATAAATAAAAGATGAGCATTGACTTTGGAAAGTCCATGGGGGTGAGAGAATGTAGATCCACTCAGTCCTGACCTCAGCTTGCCGTTTTTTATTATCTCTCAGGGAATGTTCCAATCGAAAGAAAGTTAAAATAGCAAAAAAATACAATTATATTTAGTAGCATTATAATTTCACTTTTGGTAGTGTTTTTAATGGTAAGTATTCTATAAAGTCTAATAGTGGTTTTGGTGAGAACTGGTAAATTAACCCCAGTAAAAAGCCTTGAATTACTAGAACTAAAAGTAACATGCTAAAAAATCTAAATCTATTCATAGGAGAGAATCCCCAAATATTTCATGATAACAGAAGTATCAAGCATTATAAAAAGTTCAAATGCCACAGGAAAACAACAGAAGATGCTAATACTAATAGCTAAAGACAGAACCTTCAATAATGTCGTAGCACGACGAATGATACCCAGGGATCTTACAGCCCTACAAAATTACCCACCATTCTTGTGAATATTTTCCTAACATAAAAACTTGATTGTAATTTAATTATAGGTGAGAAGCAGCACAACATCTAAAACTATAAATTATCCCAATCAGGTGTTTTGTTTCTCATCAAATATGTGTATACTGACACATATATAAAATTATTAACAGTTTCTAAGATTGTCATCATATGACTTACATAAACTATTAAAGTACCACTACGAATTATAATTGAGACAGAGTATCGGTATCGGTATCTCTTCCTTAGGTAGGTACCATTATTATCAACCCTGCACTGAAGAGACTCTAATTCTTTCTCCTATCCTTCGAATTCAGGTCAAGCTTATAAAAGGAAATTTTTTCCCACACAGACCGTCTTAAATAAGACAAGGGGAAGAGATGTTCCAGTAATACAATGGGCCCATAACTTTAAACTCAGAACGGAGGACTTGGTCCTGAAACAACTACTTCTTTGAATTTCAGGTCCTTCGTCTGTATTAGGAAAATTAAGCATTAGTCCCCAGTGTGGCTATATGCTTAAATGTGATAATGCATGTTAAGAATCTTGCATATGCTTACATGGTTTTTGAAGTATTAAGATTTCTGTTCTGAATAGTTGATGTATTCCACGCAGGTATTTAATATTTATTGGAATCTTCAGTGTCTTTAGGCTTAGCGTAAGATAGAACCTTCTTCTTTAAGCATTACATCAAAACCCATGTTGAAAAGACGCATTGGCTGTATGAAAAAGAATGAGCCTGACTTGAGTGGATAATTCTTGGGACTAGCTATTAAAGTATTAATGTCAGCCATAAGAAAGAAAGAGACATCACTGAGCTGGCATGAGGGGGCGATGATAAAGAACAGAAGTTCTAGCTGCGGAGATTTAACTGATTTTCATAGCCCCGCCCAATGGTAAGTGCAGCTCAAAGAAATGTATCTGATTAGTTATCCACGGGGGAAATGAGACAGTTAATGTGTGACTTTGGTATTTATCTTGTGAGGGTTTACATTTATAGTTGCTCCGATTACTTAACAAGTGACTTCTAGACAACCCATAATATGTCAGTGGTCTCTGAACCTGAACGTTTATTCTGATAACCAGTAGTATCGCGGTCCTGAGTGTTTGAGTATTGACCCACGTCGTCTTCAAAATCTCATTTAATCTCATGAGGGGGAAGAAAACAAGAAGCCAGAATTTCAGGAACATGCCTAAGGCCACACAAGTAGGAAATGATAGACGTTTCGGAGCTCCAGACTGTGATCTTGATCATTGGCTTCCCACAAGGGCTCTGTGATGGCACAAACCCCTCCACTGCAGAACTTCTAGGTCCCTCATGAGCATGCATAGCACTTAAAGGTCTTGCTATGGAGTAGATTTCAACTCAGTAGGTGTGGGTGGAGGCTGGTTGGTGGAGGTTAGCTCTAACAAGATCTCAGGTGATTCCAATACCCTATGGTCCGTGGACTACACTTTCAATATCCAGGCACCAGACCACTACATCTGCACACTGCTTTAGCAGGAGCCCAAACCGAATGTCTCGGGCAAGCTGGTTCATGCTTAGTTTACTGCTCACAACTAGAATATCTAGATATCTTAGTCCAACAGAATTGCCATGAGATGACGTTTCCTGAGCCTCATTAATGAACCTGAGCTGATCTAATGTTCAGAAATGGACATGATTTTGATTATAGGGTGAGCTTTAGCATATAATAATTAACAGTGATAGACAGTCTATACTTCACTTATTTATTTATTTATTTTTAAGATTTTATTTGTCAGAGAGAGAAGGAGAGAGCACAAGCAGAGGGAGCAGAAAGCAGTAGGAGAAGTAGACTCCCCGCTGAAAAAGGAGACTGATGTGGGACTCCATCCCAGAACACTGGGATCATGACCTGAGCCAAAGGCAATTACTTAACCCACCAAGCCCCCAGTCTCTATACTGCACTTCTTAAATATTGGGTTATTTGGTCTTCAAGGTAGGTCTGAGTGGTAATGGAGTATGACAAGTATTTTTGAGGAAAGAGACCCATGACAAGTGATGATTGCCGTGAGTCGCTTTTAGAGCTATGACCACACAAAGATGCCCAAATTCTTCTCTTCTGTCAGCTGATCTTGATGTTTGGCTATGTTCCATTAACTGATTAAAAGTAAATAGATGCAAAAATAAATAAAAAGCAAATAGACACAAAATGATAGTACTGAAACAGGTAAGATGTGGCCACATCCTTATTTTGCTTTAAATACACAGATAACCAAGGCCGAAGGAATTTGGAAGCATTAAGGGTAATTTTCTATGGTTATTAAATTAATAAAAACCTATCTCATACAAACAACAAAGCTGCATATATAATTTTATTATGCTGCTAAAATCAAAACTTATTTACTTATTTATTCTTATTTACTCCCAGGCCCTGAGTCTTATTTACTCCCAGGTAAATTTTACTTATTTAATCCCAGGCCCTGAGACCACCTGTGAGATAGCTGTACCATTTTCCTCCGAGACCCTCCGGGTTTGGTGTGGCAGAGCAGGAAACTGGTTATTTCACCTCTTGTGTCTATTTTAATGAAACTAAATATGTGGGAATTCCTTTTTTTCATATGCAGATGTTAAAAGTTTTATGAAACCATACTCAGAATTCAGAGTTGATCTCTAAATGTCAAATGGTAAACTATCCTTAGAAGACTAATATTTTCACAGAAAAAAAAAAAAATCCTTTTGAGTTACTGTGGAGACTAAAGATAAATCAAGAAATGCTGTCAGTCACTAGGAAAGGAAAATGACCAAAGTCTCTATATTTAAAAACACTTGAGGATAGACAGCAAAACTTCTTATCAAGCCTGGGCTTTCCAAACATATTTGTGATTTATAATGTTAATTTTCTCCTCATTGACAAAGAATACCTTCGTTCTTGACAGAAATGGCTGCACGGCCCCTCTTTATCACATTGTGTTCACTCAAGCTTGAACTGACTTTAATAATAGGCTTATGGGGCGCCTGAGTGGCTCAGTGGGTTAAGCCTCTGCCTTCAGCTTAGGTCATGATCTCAGGGTCCTGGGATCGAGCCCTGCATCGGGCTTTCTGCTTGGGAGTCTGCTTCTCCTTCCCCTCCCCATCCATGCTCTCTTTCACTATCTCTGTCTCTCTTAAATAACTAAAATCTTTTTTAAAAATTAAAAAAAAAAATAATGAGCTTACTTTGAAAAACCGTGTTTTCTTCAAGTGTACACTTATAGCTCAAACTAAAGACTGGGTTTATTCTGAGTTCATACCGATACCCCTGAATGATCCACTTGTACTGAACGTTCTGTGCAGAGATTCTCCATGGGAATGCTCCAAGCGTGCTAAGCAACAATCCCTAGGACTCTGTCATTAGACGGTCGTGGGTGGGGAGGTGTCTGAAAGTGTTACTGATGGGTGTACCGGGATGACTAGCCTCCCCCCAACCCCAACATTATTTATTTCATATGGAAGGGACCATCACAATATCTGGCTAATAAAACAAAGAGTTCAGACAGAATTATCAGGGACTAATTTTCTTCATTAAGTTTTGCCGGTGTCTTTCAGAAAATAGAGGTAGCACAGAAATGAACAGATAAAAGAACTTTGGCCTACCTGCGTCACTTTCATCGGCTGTTCCTCTGGGACACTGGTAGTTCCCTCCTCAGTTCCTTAAAGACACCAAGCTCTTCCCAGCTCTCCGCCTTCAGATTCGTGCACGTTCCCTCTGCCCACAGTTAATATCCCCAGTTTTACTCTTGGGTTTCTTTGTGATTTATGCTTTCATAGTGATGCATTTCCTTGGCATTGCTTGCACTGACTAATTTGTCTACCTCATTTAACGTGTCTTTTCTACTAAACTATAAGCAACGTGAGAGTAGGAATTTTGTTTTTTCACCCCTGTATCCTTATCACAATTCACATTGCTTGGCCCCTAGTAGTGCAGTAACTATTTGTTGAAGAATGGGGTTTGGGAAGTAGAGGAAATTGCTGAGGCACTGCTCATGTTTATATCCTTTACAAGGGCTAGTGAAGAATGCCTTGTGCCTGTGGAGGCAATTAATGTGTTAAATTTTTTGAAGGCAGAAGTAGAATCTTTCGTAATAAAAGAATTGTGTGATGTGATTACGAAGAAATTAAATCCTAAATGAAAGCCTAAATCCTTAATGAGAACACACTTATGATGAATATTTGAATGTCTTGGATGAAGTATTTATGAGCTATGATTTGCTGGGATTTGTGGACCAGTCCCAGGAGCGGGCCTCTTGGCTCTCCCCTACATACATACACTAGAATAGTGAGAGTACTATGGAAACCTAACTGAAATTGCCTCTCGTAGAAAGTCATGATCTTTTAGAGTATTATTAAATATTTGGTTATCCTCTGCTGTAGTTTGGAGTGTACAGCACCATTTTAAAATTCTTACAATGTGTTAGTTGTTGCTTCTGTCCATCCTGTTGACCACGGAAGTATTGCTGAAGAGATTTCTGGTGTTTAAATAATAAGAAGTGAAAAACAGAGTACTTTGACACTTTAATTTTTATTTTTATTTTTAATTTTCCAAGAGCTTAAGCTTATTCCCCTCAATGCTGCAGTACCCTGGGCTATATGAGTAAAAAGCAACATCCAGGTAAGATACCACCATATGGTCTCCACCAAATAAATACTAAAATGTGGCTCAAACTATACTTAGAAGTACAGTTGGTCAAAAAAGGTAATTTCTGAGAAATCAGGTTCAAATTCTTCATCTAGGGATATTCTGGAAATATGCTATGGATGGAACTTTTTATTAAGTTATGAGAATTAAAGGCCCAGGAGGAAATGTAGTATTACTTCCTAAAAATGTCCGAATAAAAGCTATTACTTCGAATAATGTGTTCATAGATAATTGTTTAGACATTAGAAACAAGCTCACACAGGCTTGCACTTACACATCTTTGTTTTACTCTCCTTTATGAAGGAAGACAAACTGGGAAAGAAATAAGATATTCCACCCCCAAAGGCCAGTAATCCTTAAAAAAAAAAAAAATCCATTGTGCAAAAACTATTTTTATGGTTCCTGTGAACTTATGACAAGGAATATATCCAGGAACAAGGCTTTGAAATCTAAGCTATGTTCCATTGTTTGCAGTTACCTTGGATTTTAACTAGATGTACAAGTTGACTTCTGACCATGGGGAATCCTCTCCATGCATGGATTTATGGATTGTTGAGGCCATGGCAGATAACCAGTTCCACAGAAGCAACTTCATGTTCTTCTGAGGAAGATCCATAGCACTGTGGAACAAGGAATATAAGTGAGCGATGCCACAAGAGACTGCAAATGGGGTTATCAAAATACAACCCGCAAAAATGAACTCTGAAGGTGGAGAATCTACAAGGAAAAAAATACTTAGTGGTTTCACTGTTATGTGAAGAGCACTGAAATTCAGTAGCCATGGCATGTGCTTCTTCAGCATGTAAACAGCCAACCTATCTGTGGATTCCAAGCTCATTAAGTAGACAGTTGAATAAATTTGTAAAAAAAAAATCAGCATTGCCAGAATTAAAAAAAAAAAAAAAAAAAAAAAGTCAGGTGTCTAGAGGGGGAAAACACCAAATGAAACTATTCAAACTGCAGTAATAAAATATTTGGCCTTTAATCATGTCCAATTAAATTGCATTTGAAAGCTCCCCCTCCCCCACCCGTAGTCATAAAGAAACACACCAATTTTTCAACATTTTATAATGGCCAAAGAAGGGGTTTACATAGGTATGTTTATTAGTGGAACTCACTTTTTAATTAGTTTTTAATAGGTTGCTAGTCCATTTTAGCCTTAAATCAGTTCCATCCCATTCTCAGTCCCTTTCCTGAGGTCTAACAGTTAATGTCGTCGACCATGAGGAGCGCTTCCTGGGGCACTTTGGGAATCATCTGCTTGGGGCTTAAATAGGGACAGTTGATAAAGTTCTCTCTCTCTTCCTCAGCCCCCACTAGGAACGATAAAGGCATTTCTAGAGGTAAAGGATTCTCTTCCTCTCTCGGCTCCTCTTCCTCCATCCCCTCCTCTTCCTCTTCTATATCGTCCTCTTCCTCTTCCTCCTCCTCGTCCTCCTCCCCCTCCTCCGCGCAGTCAGCGTCTTCGACCTCCTCTTCATCTCTGGCCTCTGCCTCCTCCTCCTCCTCCTCCTCGCTCTCCTCTTCTTCCTCCTCCTCCTCCTCCTCCTCGCTCTCTTCCTCCTCCTCCTCGCTCTCCTCCTCCCTCCCGTCACACTCCTCCTCGTCACACTCCTCCTCGTCGCACTCCTCCTCCTCCCTCCTCTCGTCGTCGTCGTCCTCCTCCTCCCCAGACTGTGCGGCGGGAAACTCGTGCTCCTCGTCGGGGTCGGGACTGAAGCCCAGAGAGGGATTCTGCGCGAAGGGGTACAAGGTCTCCCGCGGCTGCGTCTCTTCCTCGCCGCCGCTGGGGGGCGCGTCGTTCCCGGAGGAGCCCCCGGGCGAGGCCGCGCCGCGCGCCTGCGCCTGCTGCGCCCGCAGCGCCTCCTGCTGGCGCTCCAGCTTCTCCTGCTGCCGCATGTCCTCGTAGATCTGGTTCATGATGAACTGGGTGGTGTTGCGCGGCGCCCGCATGCCCGGGGCCCGCCACCCGTACAGGTTGACCGGCCTCAGCAGGGTGCTCAGATCCACGGGCGGGCTCCTCGGGAAGGAGCGGCGAGGGTGGCGGCGCAGGCCGCGGCCCCTGCGGCCCCAGCGCTTCTTCCTGCCGGGGGGCCTCGCCCAGCCGGGGTTCCAGGGCCCGCGACAGCAGGAGCAGCAGCAGAGGCAGAGCGGGTGCACACCAAACACCCGGATCACTTGCACTTGGCCGGGAGGCTTCCAGAATCCGGCCGGAGGTGGGCGCCAGGGCTCTCCCCAGCGCCCCCAGTTGGAGTACACGGCCCAGTAGGGCCGTCGGGGTGGTTGGAACCAAGGGCCCGGACCGTGCTGTTGCTTCGGCTGTTTCCTGGGGGGCTCATACTCCGACTTGGGACCATAGCGGTGGCGCCGCTGGTTTATGGGAGCGCCTCTGCGCCTTCGGTGGCAGGTAGACCAGGTACCCAAGGGGACGGAGGACGCCCAGCCGCCGCCCAGGTTGAGAGGGTCCTCCCTGTTGTCCAGGGTCTGGGTCATCGTCCAAGGAGCTCCCCCGGAGGGCTAAACAGAAGCGTCCTAGAAGCTGTCGTCGGTTGGCCTGATCTGAAGGTCTGCAGAGCCTCGTCCGTCTGGGCAGCACCACGTGCCTGCTATTGGGAGGGCAACTTTCTCTCCAAGAGGACCCCCTTCTCCCTCTTCTCTGCTTGCTGGATCGCTCTTCCTTCGTAATCTCTTGTCTTTCGCACCCAAGTTGTCTCGCCCAGGTGGGTTGGGCGGGACTGGGGCAGGGTAAGGATGGTGGGGGAGGAAGGTGTTGGTGGGCGACGCACGGTGAGACCCGCTCCCGGGTCCCACACACACCCGCCTCGCCGGAGGCGCGGGCTGGGAACCGGGGAGGCAGGGGCTGCGCGTTACCTTGCTGCTCCCTCCCAACCCAGGCGCTACACCGTCGCTGTCCTGGCGGGACTGAGCCGGCGTGGGTGGCTCCGGCCTTTAAATACCGGCCGGAGGCCCCCGCGTGCCCACCGCGTCCTCGGTTGCCCAGGGCGATAGCCAATTGGGGTCGAGGTCGTTCTCGCTGTGCGAGGAGGGGGTTCCGGGTGGAACGAGGTGCCCCGTGAATGTTCGCAGGGGGCTTGTGACGCAGGTTTTGAAAGCGGGAAAGAGGACCCTAGGGGGGTTGTGCTTCCCAACTCAGACAACATTTGGGGCAGTTAATTTGAAACTTTTGTACCACCCGGAGGTGCGGGGATAAAGATGGACCTTGAGCTGAACTCCTTGGAAGGGGGAAATCTCCCTCGGAAATCTCCCCTCGGAAAACTCATATGTCTTACACCTTTGGAAGTCAAGAGGATAGAGGGCAAGTGCCTAGAGTTAGAAAACGGGACCCCACTCCTTACCTTAGGGCCTGTGCACACTCTTCTGACTTCTAGGGGGTTCTAGTGCATCACACGTGAAACACGACCACCACCATTTATTGCGTGTGCTTGCAGCAAGCATGAGCTCACCACATGTAGTCCTCACACCCGTAGGCTCTGTGTAGTGGGTATTGTTACGGCGCCTCACAGATCAGGAAATTGAGAGGTTAAGTTACTCAAGCTTGTGGGCATGAGGAGCTTTGGGGCTAGTATTTAAATCTAAGCCGGGTTGGCCCCCAAACCAAAGTCTTAACCACATGGCTGCACTCTACTGCCCATCCACCTTAAGTAGGACTCTTTCGAGGAGTACACGAAATCCTTCGGGGAAATGCTTTGCTAATTGTCATACAGCATGTGGTTGTCCACTAATGAAATCAATAGTACCAGGATATATATAGTGGGTTTACTCTTGAGAATAGAAATATGCCAGAATAGAATATACGTCTTATAGTAATAGAATAGAATAGAAATATACGTCTTTTGGTAAGTCCCTTTGTCTACCAGACAACACATACATTGGGAGTCTTTGTAACATTATGGTTGGGAATATGGGCTTTGATTTAAATTAGCACGAACCTACTCTGAGGGATACAGTAACGGTGGATATAGGTCATGGTCCTTAGGCATTCATCCAAATCCATAGAATGTACAATATCAAGACTGAACCCTATTGTGATCTATAGACTTTGGGTGAAGATCATGTGTCAGTGCAGGTTCCTCAGCTGAAAGGCACCTACCCTTCTGATGAGGGATGTTGGGCATGGGGGAAGCTCTGCATGAGGGGGGAGAGGGAGTATATAGGAAATCTCTTTATATGGGAAAGTATATGGGAAACCTACTACATTTTTAATATGAACTTAAAATGGCTTAAAAAATGAAATCTATTCAAGAAAATGTGCTTCAACTTCGATTCAGCAATGACGAACCTCTGTGAACCTCAGGCTCCTAACCCATATGGAGTGTAGAGTTATAATGCCTTTTCCACGGAGCTGTGTTAAAGGTTAAGGTATTTCCTTAACGCAGCCAATGCAAGTACCCCAGGAGCGTGCAGTCGCTGTTAGCTATCATCATTGTCATACTTAAATAGGACTTTAAAAGAAGTTGATACAGTGTATGTAAAGATAACCAACCCTGTGCATGAATGCCCAAATCGGCACCCCTGCCCTTGTGCCCTTTTCTTGTCCCATTTATTAGAAACATCAAGGACTAGCTACCACGATCGATCCTAGAGAAAACCACCTCAGAGTGTATTTTTTTATTGCTTTCCTGTGGTGAGTGGAATGATGGAAAATGGAACATTGCCCAGTGGGCATCCGAGTCCGTGCAAGCCTCCAGTAAATGATGGAGAAGTAAATGTGGGAAAACCCCGGAAGCCTGCAAAGGTCATTTAGGCCTTCCTGGTTGAAAATGGAGAACAGGGTGGGGGATCTTGGATCAGGACTCCAACCGCTGCCGTGGGACCTGTAGACTCCACAGGCTTCATCCAATTTGGTTTGCTCTGTGGTTTGCTGGAGAATGGCCTGCTTGACTTCAAGTACAGAATGCTGACACTTCTAACCCCCAGTGTCCCTTTCTGGATATAGAACCATGCATCAGGCTATTACTCTGCCCTTACTCTGCTTAATTCAAATTGGAATGCTGATATTCCAGATTTATTTTTCTGGGGACCTATGTGGTTATACCTATTGGGTTTTAATTGGGAACTTTAGAAATTGACCATGTTGCTGTAGTGGATTTCTCATCAATTTCTTCTTTGTTTAAAAGAGATAAACTGGGGCGCCTGGGTGGCTCAGTGGATTAAGCCGCTGCCTTCGGCTCAGGTCATGATCTCAGTGTCCTGGGATCGAGCCCCACATCGGGCTCTCTGCTCAGCAGGGAGCCTGTTTCCCACTCTGTCTCTGCCTGCCTCTCTGCCTGCTTGTCATCTCTCTCTGTCAAATAAAATAAATAAAATCTATTTTTTTTAAAGATTTTTATTTTATTTTGCTTATTTGTCATAGAGAGAGAAGTGAGAGCAAGCACAGGCAGACAGAGTGGCAGGCAGAGGCAGAGGGAGAAGCAGGCTCCGTGCCAAGCAAGGAGCCCGATGTGGGACTCGATCCCAGGATGCTGGGATCATGACCTGAGCTGAAGGCAGCCGCTCAACCAACTGAGCCACCCAGGCAGCCCAGTAAAATAAATAAAATCTTTAAAAAAAAAAAAAAAGAGAGATTAACTCACAGAAAATAAAAGCATTGTTCCTGTATAGTTTCTTCCATGGTGACATGCATTTCATATTAATTCTTCTTATTAAAGAACATTAGCATGGTATTGTTCTTGCTCCTTCCTTACTCTTCTTAAGAGAAACAGAAAATTATGGTTTATGATTTGTAGTTTTTTTCAGTAGACTGGCATTGTAATTCAAATTGTTCATGTACTGGCAAATCACCCAAGAAAATTACCACCAGAGCATGTTAAACGTAACTTTAAGAAATGCAATTAAGGAATTTTAAAAGACCTCTTTTAATTAGCCCATATTCCTTAAATACTATAAAATAAAGTGTTTTAATATGTAGTATTAGTTTTCTACTGCTGTGTAACAAATTCTCACAAACTTACTTAAAATAACACACATTTGTTATCTTGAATTTTCAGGTGTTGGGGATCCAGGAATAGCTTAGTTGGGAGTTTAGTTGGGTCCTCTGCTCAGGATCTCACCAGACTACAGTCAAGGCACCTGGCTGGCTTGGGTTCTCATGTGGGGTGCTCCATTTGGGAAAATGTATGGCAGAATTTATTTCCATGTGGCTGTGTAAGTGAGGGCCCTCCCTTTTAGCTGTCTGTCCGCTAGAGGATGCCTTCAGGTTGGAGGCCACCCACAGGTCCTGGAGGTTGACAGCCATTCCTAGAGATTATTCTCACTTCCTTGCCATGGGCTTTCTCAGTAGGGCTGCTCATTCCTTCACGTCAGCAAAGCAGATCTCCCTAGTGCTTCCTAGCACAACGAAAACACACACACACACAACACACACACACACACACACACACACACACACATATGCATGTGTATCATAGTATGAGCTTGATATTGACATTAATGACATCTGCCATCTTTGTCATATTCTGTTGGTTAGAAGCAAGACCCAAGGTCTTACCAGCATTCAAGGGGAGAAGGTTACACAAAGACATGAAAAGCAAGAAATGTAAGGTTCACTAGGGGATTACCTTAGAGGATTCACCACACAGACCAAGTAAATTGAGTAAAATACGTCCTTCATATCAACTAGTATGACTTTATTTGGGAGACTTGAATAGCATGCAGCATTCTGAAATTCCATTAAATGCTGTATGAAAGCATAAGTTACGCTATGCTTTATGTTATGCAGGATGTTACACTGTTACGTTGAAAACACACTGCTATCTTGGTGTTATTTTTTTGTGCATTTGTGTGAATTGAAAAGGATGAATGCTAACACTTGATGGCAGTAGTAACTCATTCAAAATCCAGTCAGTGAAAGCCCCCCCACCCCGCCCCCCATATACAAAACAAACTATAAGAAGATAGGTACTTCATTTTTATATTTATCAAAAATGGCATATTTAAATTATTCCAGATTGCCAATATTTACTATCCTTTATTCTGGTGCAGTGTAATTGGGTATATTTATTAGATTTTAGCATTTTTCAATTGGCTTTTGGAAAGCAAGCCTCTGCTAATTAAACTTATAAATTAAAATTTTTTAGAGAGAATTTGGATATGCCTGAGAAATTTGGTCCGATAAGTAAAACTCAACAAATATTTTTTTATATCCATCTTTGTCACCTCTTAAGTTCTACGGGCTATGAGAGAAAATAAATGAAATACATTTTATACACTCTCAAAAACTTGCCTTTTGCAACCCTGAAGAGATCCAAGCAGTCATTTCAAACCAAAAAAGTAAGCGCCATCTGTTGGTCATAAAAGCTAACTACAAGGTATTAAGTCTTCCAGCCTTTCAAAAAGTGAGATGAACTGATAAGAACAGATACTACACTTGATCTTAGCCAAAAGGCCGAGAATGAACTCATTAACGTAGTGGACTGATATGTGCTTTTCAGAATCAGTAGTGCTATACGTGCTGATATGGAAAATTGTCAAGAAATATTTTTAAGTGAAAGAAGCAAAATTTAGAATAGTGATTACCTCTGGTATTTAAAAATCCATGTTTACATGTTAGATGCGTACATAATGGTGATGTGTGTGTGTAGACCTGCACATGTATTTTTGTATAAAAAAGGGAAATTGTTCAGGGCACTTGGGTGGCTCAGTCAGATGAGTGATAAACACTTGGATTTTTAACTCAGATCATGATCTCAGGGTCATGATCTCAAGGGGCATTGAGCCCCGCGTTGAGCCCTGCTGAGCCCCATGGGTTGGGCTCCTTACTCAGTACAGAGTCTGCTCCAGATTCTTTCCCCTTTTTTCTCCCTTACACAGTACCCTCCCCTTACACTTCCCTTCAACAGAAAGCTTCCCATTCCCTCTCTCTCTCTCTCTCTCAAATAAATAAATCTTAAAAAGTTTTTGTTTTTCATGAAACAAGTACAGGTTTTTGTTTCTCATGAAAACTTTTACAAAAGCACGCAAGAAACCATCGCCTAGTTATTTCTTGGGAGTAGAACTTGAGGTTTGCAGAAGGAAAGAAAATCACCTTTCATTGTATATTCCTCTGTCATTTTTTGTTTTTTAACCATGTCCCTGTGTTATGATCATACATTTCAGAAAGAACAACTTTCCTTCGCTTCTTCTCTAGTGTGGTGATCATATCATCATCTCTTTTCCATTATCTAAATTTTATTTTGTTCACAGGCACAGAAATATACCAATAGGATGATTTGATTGTTATCCAGTTGTGTTAGAGTGATAAGACAAGCCTAGGGTCCTCTACAGCACCATCATCTTATGAGATATAGCAATAAACTGCCATTTAAGCAAGGGTCTAAAATGAGTTCTCAGATCTTTAAGGTGAAAAAATGATTTTTTTGAAGTTCATAATTAAATATTTTTTCAAAAACTGAAGATATGTGATATTGTCGATTATGATTATTTGCATGTTGTGATTATAATGGGTATTTTCCCACAAGGCCATTGTAAATTTTGAATTATTTTATTGTCTCCTTCATTCTCATGAATAAATTTGGAAACAGAAACACGCTTTAGTTAAAAAAGCAAAGGAATAGAAAAGTTTAAAAAACATCTAAATCTTGGCAATGCACCTAAAGTGTTCATTTTGGTTTTTTTTTCTTTATTATAGACTTAACTCGAAATTATATGGGAAATAAATCCTTAAAACTTGCAAGTTATATGGGATATACAAGAGTATCTATGAAATCAAAACTAATGTTGTCATTTAGTTTTGCTCTTACTGTACATCATTTGGTTTTATTCCTGACTCACCTGGTGTTTGCTTAACATGCTAAATGTCATGATACCTTAAAACTTTCAGTCATACACCATGTTTTAGAACACAATTTGAAAGTATCATGCTGAGTTTCTGTTTTTGAATAGAGCAGTAAGAATTGTTCCATTATAGTGAGTGTCATAATGCTAACCATGATCTGAAATTAGACAAGACTTCCAATAGGCAGACGAGGTAGGCACAGGTAGGCTTGAGGAGTTTTGCTGAGATTGATAGGGTTTCCATCCAATCGAATATCCTCCAGCGCCTTACGAATATAAGTTAAATTTTTAACATTGCAGAAGGTGTCTTCATGCATCTCCAAGATGTTGTTATTCTAAAAGAGATGGCAATAAATGATAACACAAAATATGACATATGCTTATTATTGATTAATAACACAGTGCATTTGGCTTCACCCCATTTTAATTCTTTTGTTCCTTCTCTTATCCAAAAATGCATGTTATGCGATCATTATGCCTTGAGCACTTTCTAGGCTGTGGGGATTAAATCACTGACGATTAAATCACTTGCACTTGAGTAGTAGGAATGTTAAGTTAGGAAGTGAGAAAACAGAGGTAAAGAAAAAGCTATTTCTAAAACTGATGGGTCTTGTGAAGGAAGAATGCTAACTGAGGAAAGTTATCTTAAAGAGATAGCAGTGGAGCAGAGAATGGACTAACACACTGGCATGGAAAGAGCCAAGATAAGAGCATTGCAGGGAGAGAGAAGACCACGGTTCAATTTGAGTAATTACCTTGGAATGTTCAAGAATGGGAAGAGAGTCAACATGGCTGAAGCAGAGTGAGGGAGAAAGTGAGCAACTTTCAAGAAGATAAGCAGGGCCCAGAAAGACCTATTTAAAAATAACTTTGTTGGGTATATTTCACACACCATAAAATTCCTTCATTTTAAGTATACAGTTCAATGGTTTTTAAGATAGTCAGAGAGTTAGTTGTACAGCCATCATCATAATTTAATTATTTTTTAAATTTTTAATTAATATTTTAGCCATAATTTAATTTAAGAACATGTTAAACCCTCTACATATTAGCGGTTATCCCCTCTGCCCATTTTCCCCTATCTTTAGCCCACGGTGACTTCAAATCTATTTTCTGTTTTTATGGATTTTCCTATTTTAGATATTTTCTATAAATGGAATCATAGTTCATCTTCTGTGACTGGGTCTTTTCACTTAGAACTGCATTTTCAAGGTTTATATATTTTGTATCATGTATCAGTACTTTGTATTTTATTGCCTGATAATATTCCATTGTGTGGATATGCCACATTTTTATCCATTCATCTGTCAATAGAAATTTGGATTTTTTTTCTGCTTTTGGCGTTTATGAATAATGCTTCTATGAACATTTGCAAACAAGTTTTGTGTTCACACGTTTTCAGTTCTCCTGGGAGTTGAACTGTGGGTTTATACTAACTCTATGTTTAACACTTCAAGGAAGTGTCAAACTTTTCCAAAGTAGCCGCACCATTTTAGATTCTTACGACAATGTATGTGTTTCAATTTTCTCTGAATCCTAACCAACATTTGTAATTATCCGTCTTTTTTATTTTAGCCGACCAAGCGGGTGTAAGGTGGTATCTCATTGTGGTTTAGTTCATGGCTAGTGTATTTAATACAACTGACATTTGGTATCAATTTTATAACCTGCCACATTGCTGAACTCATTTATTAGTTCAAATGATTTAGTGGATTTCTTGTGACTTTCTATATAAAAAAATCTGTAGTTCAATTTGGGGCCCATTTAAACCTTCCAAACCATTAATATGGACACTATCTTTCCTTTATTTAGATCCCTTTCTCCCCAGATTAAATTATATACATTTAAGGAGTACAGAATAATGTTTTGATATATGTATACATTGTGAAATGATTACCACAATCAAGCTAATTAACCCTTCCATCACCTCCCATGGTTTCCTTTTGCATGTGTTTCTGGTAAGAACACTTAAGATCAAAATTGAAAATAAAAGGAACACTTAAGATCTACTCCCAACAAATTTCAAGACCACAATAGGTATTCTTAACTATAGTCACCGTGCTGTATTACATCTCCAGAACTTATTCACCTTAAATAACTAAAACTTTATATTCTTTGACTAACGTGTTCCCATATCCCCCAGTCCCCACGTCCTGGCAACTGCCATTCTACTCTCTGCTTCTTTGAGTTTGACTTTTTTAGATTCCACATATAAGTGAGATCTTACAATATGTGTCCATCTGTGTCTGGCTTATTTCACTTAGCATAATGTTCTCACCCATCTTGTTGCAAATAGCAGAACTTCTTCTTCTTTTAAGATTGTTTTTCTTTTTTAAAGAATGAAAAATATCCCATTGTATACATATACCACAATTTCTTTATCCAGTCACCCATTGATAGACCCATGGTTTGCTTCCATATCTTGGCAACTGTGAATAATGCTGCAGTGAACATGAGAGTGCAGATGTCTCTTTGAGATACTGACTTTGATAAGTGTTAATTCATTTCACTTGGGTTTATATTCAGAAGTAGGATGGCTGGATCATCTGGTGGTTCTGTTGACCTTTTTGAAGACACTCCATACCATTTCCTTTAATGACTATACCCCTTACATTCCCACCAATGCTACAAAGGGTTCCACAACCTAGTCAACCTTGTTATCTTTGGTCTTTTTGATAATAGCTATGTAGTGAGATGACATCTCATTTTGGTTTTGATTTGCATTTCCCTTATGCTTAGTGACACTGAACATCTTTTCATATACTGGTTGGCTACTTCTATGCTTTCTTTTAAGAAATGTCTACATAGGTCCTTTGCCAATATTTTAATTGATTTTTTCGTTGAGTTATTTGAGTTCTGTATATATTTCTGCTATTAACCCCTTACCAAATGTATGGTTTGTATATCTCCCACTTATAGGTTATCTCTTCTCTCTGTTGATTGTTTCCTTTGCTGTGCAGGAAGCTTGCAACAATATTGTAACATTCAGTCTACAAGTCTTGTACGTTTTTTGTTAAAATTATTCCTAGGTGATTTATTATTTTGTGATTAATATGAATAGAATTGTTTTCTTAATTTCATTTTCAGATTTTTCATTTGTAGTGTATACATACACAATATTTGTATATTAATTTTATTACCTACGACATTGCCTAAATCATTTATTAGATTTCTTTTTTTGACTCATTGCTTATTAGGGAAAGTGTTGTTTAATATCTTCATATTTGTGACTTTTCCAAATTTTCTTTGTGGCTAATTTCTATTTTAGTTCCATTGTAATCAGAAAAGTACTTTGCCTGATTTCAGTTCTTTTCAATTTGTTGTGGCTAGTTTTGTGGCCTAGTATATGACCTTTCCTGGGAAATGTTCACTTGAGAACCATATATGTTTTGCTATTATTGGGAGGAATGTTCTATAGATGACTGTTAAGTCTAGTTGATTTTTTTGTGTGTTTTTAAGGTGTTCTTGAACTATTTCCTAGTTGATCTTATGACTGGTTGTTCTATCCATTATTGAAAGTGGAGTATTGGAAGCCCCAACTTACTGTTAAATGGTTTATCTCTCCTTTCAATTCTGACAGTTTATGCTTCACACATTTTGAGGCATACTGTTTATAATCATTAATATAATAATGCAATAATGGTTAATGAGTGTATAATTATATATTGTTAGGTAAATATATGTTTATAATCATTGACTCTTTCTGATGGCTTAACCGTCTTCTCATTACAAAGTGTCTATAAGGAATAAAAGGTTTTTAGTGCCTATGTGCTGTACTACTCCTTCTGATGCACCATTAATAATAACTATGCCTTACATGTAAGTCCTTATCATGTTCCCATCACTGTACCATTCACTTTGTCAACTAAAACTGTGGTACAAGGAGGCTCAGATATTTTGTCTAATCTTTAGAGAGGATGAGAAGTAGAATTTAAGTCTAGGGAATCTGCTTTTGCCAGAGCATTCATTCCTAATTACTGTACTATATATTGACAAACTTTTTGAAATGAATCAAAATTGGGGATTTTTATATAAACATTAAAAATAAATATGGAGGACAACATAAGTTAAAAACAGCTAATACTGGATATTGATGAAGTGATCATGAGAAGAGAGATGCTTAAAGGTACACTTAATGCCGTTTTAAGCCTTAAAATAGGGAATATGAAGCCAATTACTTCTAGTTAAATATTGTATTATATACACAAGCCCATTGTGTTTGAATACAACATCAGAGACACATTTACTTTGTAGGGTCAATATTATCACAGACAACAGTAATAAAATTTAATTTCAGAATTACAAAAACACATTGGAAACACATTTTCTTAACCCAGAGAGATGGAAGTCTGTCATCTCTCAGCAGATAGGAATGCCCTAGGATTGAGTTTAATTCAATACATGAAACTTAAAATTAAAAGCTAAAGTTGACACATTTTTCTCTCCTGAAAGCTAGAAAATAAATTAGATTTCTCTTTCTCCCATTTTCTCTTCCACTTCCAAATCTTACACATTTATTCAAGAAATGAAACTTTCAGTGTTGTTGGTATTTTTTTTTTCCGAAAGTAATTTTGGGTGCCAGAAAGATGCATTATGATTTGACAAAGACTGAACATCTTTAAAGACTGAAGTCATTATCAAAAAATCAGTATAGACAGAGGCATGAATGTACAAAGACCTTGCGCTCCAATTGAGAGAGAGAGAGGAGAAAAAGGAGAAAAATGGTGACAGTGTGTCAACAGACCATTATAAAGACTTCCTGTGTCCTGACTTTTTCATCTTTATTTTTGTTTTACATGGAGCTGTTGGGCATTCGTTACTGGTGGAAACCTACCTGGAGGTGAAGGGCCCGTAGGTTTTCTGGGAGTGGCAGAGGGATGTGGTCCAAATTGTTATCAGTGAGGTAGAGGTGATGGAGATCAGACATATCCTGTAAACATTCCAAATGTAAGGACTTAGTGGAAATTAGCGGTACTGCAGTTGTGTTTTCCATTCCCTGTTCATGCAACTATTTGTAAAATAACATATGCCTGTCAAGGTCTTGTTTTGCAAAGACGAAGCAGATCAGTTCCCCAGGTGACTAGACATAAGTCAAATGAGTTTTGGAAAAATTAACTGTAAGTGAATATTTCTGGATGAAAATATAAAGAGCTTCTCAAGATCTTCAAAGAACCTTGCTTTGCTTTCTCTGTTTAAGCAAGGCAGTGTCTTCCCATGGGAGACATTTTGCTGAGGGGTTTTGAGGATCTGGGTGAGGCAGAGGAAGAATGGCCTTTGTGTTACAGGGACAGATAAAAGAGAGTTTCTCTCCAACAAAATCCTGTTCTCTCTAGTACAAGTACTAGGAAAAGGACAGCCTAGCAAGAAAAAACAAACAAACAAACAAAATTTAGACAATAATAGGTCTACTCTAGACAAACACCACAGAACAAACCATGACTCACCACCACCCATGCCACAAAAGCTGAATGGGGAGACTGAACTTTGACCCTTGGCCGGCTACAGTGAGGTGTCCTAGCTCCCTTGCCAACCAGAATTACAGGAGAGCTGGTGGAGAACCAGGACTTCGGTCCTTGCTCTGCAATAATGGGTCCACATCGCCCCCTGCACTCTCCCCGTGTCCCTTCAAACAGGATTTTAAATTTGTTTATTGGAGTTTAGAA
The DNA here is from genome assembly GCF_030435805.1 of Mustela lutreola. NCBI lineage: Eukaryota > Metazoa > Chordata > Mammalia > Carnivora > Mustelidae > Mustela > Mustela lutreola. The sequence goes on from NC_081297.1 coordinate 122,698,496, forward strand.
GAGCAGCTTGAATACAGTAAGAGTGGATAAGAGAGCTGGCTGGTGAGTGTTCTCAGGCCCTGTGCTGTTACTACTCTAAGCAAGACCCTCTGGCCCCAAACTTGCTTTCTTCACTTAGAAAACAAAATTTCTAAAATTAACCAAATCCATCCTTTTTGCAAGGTCATGTAATGGACTTTTACCTCAAGGCATCACCCACACCCTGCACAGGTAGTCATCCTTTAAGCCACACAAAATATTGGTCTTGAGTGGAGTTCTTAGAAAGTACAAATGGTCTGGCTGACACTGTTTCCAGGGGCTCCAGAGTTCATGCAAGCTCTGCTCTCCGTTCCTCTTGTTCCACCAGCCTCAGAACTTAGCAAAACACAGTATTTCCCAAAAGCTTGGTAAATAGTATGGTGTAGTTTATTGTAGGAGGTAAAAATCTCATCAAATTGAATCTGCTTACGGCAATAAAAATGCTAGTCATTGGATGGCAAATGGGCTAGAAGGATGAGAAACTTCCATATCCAGACTTAAAACTCACTTTAAATGCTTCTTGCTTTATTCCTTTCCTTCCCAGCCTATTGCTGCTGATATCGATAAATGTCAAAGTGTTTGGCAGTTCGGGGAGCTGCCTTATTTTATTGTCACGCAGGACAAGCTCCCGGAGGCGAGGTAGCTTTCTGAATGCATCCTCATCAATTTCAGATATTAGATTTGATGTCAAATCGATCCTTCTTAAATCATCTAGAAGGAAAAATGAGGGAGGTGGTTAAACACTCTTAAATATGTTTGGTTCACGTAAAAGTACGACGATAAATTTTCCCACATGACAGCAAATAGAAATATGAAGTGAACTAGCAATAGACAACTAATGAAATAATTGTTTCTAACTACTTTATATGAAAATGTAATTCTTTCCTCCCAGTACTCTACATATTTATGTACTTGTAAGAAAGCGTAATTTTAACAACGGTATTGACATATATTTATCTGGTCTTTTCCCTGAAGTCTTCATAAGCTTTGTCTAGATTTTACTATTTAAAAGGTTTCCCTCAGTAATGACAGATTGCTATATTTTCTCATCGTTATAGATACATTAGCATTAAAAAACAAAGGCGTTCAAAAGAGATTTTCAAACGATTGAAACAGTTTATAAAGACAAGTTCCAAAATTCTTCAAAGTTGGCAACAATTATAAAGTCAGAATGTAGGCTTGTAGGCATCGATCATAAAGCAGTTGTGCCTTAATGGAAGTTATTCAAACAACCCAAATCCTAGTAATTATATGGCCACAACATTTTACTCAATGTCATGACATGATAATGAGATCTAGTCTATAAAATATACATATTTATGATTCTATTTCTTGAAAATTTTATTTGAAAATATATAGTTTCTTAATGACCTTTCACTCTTCCTCATTTTCCCCCCCACATAATTAAAGCAAACCTTCAAATATTTAAATAAGGAAAAGATAGTTGATTTAAGAGCCATATTTTCATATTCAAGTTTCATTTTGTAGTGCAATAACTTTAGGGAAGTCTGTAAAGAAGACAAGGAAATTAGTGCTGTCGTCCATACTTAGGCTTGCAAAATCATTTTTGTTGATCTTTTTAATTCTGTTGAAGCGGGAATAAAAATAAGCAGTGTTCCTGGGCAGCGGAGGGATAGCATCAAGTTCACGGTCATCACAGTATACAGTGGTACTTATACACGTACACAGAAGGCAGGTTGGAAAGTCTAAAAGGTAGAGGCAAATAATTACATGTAAGCAACAAAAACAGCTGCTAAGAGATAATGTGGTTAGATGTTTGTTAAATAAGTTTACAGTCTCATACAGACCATCCTGGTATATTTCATATTTTCTTATATAGTTTTCTATAAATGGAGATTAAATCAAATGTACCAATTAAAGCAGCCATAATAACTAGTACATTCTTTGTACGGTTTTAAATTTTATTTTAAATGACCCAGTGGCTATAGTGTGGTTGTTGCTTTTATACTCATTAGAAATTCTCTTTTCAAATATAAATATTAAGACTGGTTTTTGTAAAGTTAAAACATCGCACATAATATTTTTATTAGGTCTTTGGTTCAATATTTAAACACCCCACTGAAACAATCTGCTTCAAGAAAAAGGGTAATAATCCTTTATATGAATTCACTCAATATGTAAGTATTGAATCCTTTCTAGGGAGACGCAATTCTATTTTATGACCTTCTATGAAAGATAAATGTGAGTCACACAATAAAATGATAAATCTGCAAAATGTCATGAAATAATGAGCATAAAATAGGGGAATTTGACTCAGTCTGACAGTCATGGTTCTCTGAGGCGGTGATAACTGAGTTGGGATCTGCAGGAACAGCAGCTGACCATGTACCTCGCATTGGGAGTGGAGAGTGAACAGGTAGTGGAAACAGCATGGGCCAAGGCCCTTCCCTTTGGAAGGACTAAAAGATGGTCCATGCAGCTATAGCACAGAGAACATTGAAATGTATGGGACACACCATCCAGAGGCCTTATCGGCTGTTATTACAGAGGTCGCATCTTATCCTCAGGATGGGCAGGGTATTTTGTGATCAGATTTGCGTATTAGGAAATCACTCTATTGAAGGTGTGGTAGAGGACCGAGGGAGGGCCAGTGGACAGAGTGGATAGAGTGGAGATGAGTTGTTACCTGGATCAAAGATGACGGCTGCTTGGCTGCGGTCATGATGACATAGCGAAAAGGCAAGAGATCAAAGATATTTGTAAGGCTGGGTTATATCTTAACATCTCGGTCGGTCTCTACCGCGCTCACATGCACGCACATACACTCCCCTTCACTCTCTGTTTAGCGGTCCTGCAGAGGACAGTGAGCTTCCAAGGAAGATAGAAAAGCAATGACCAGAAGGAAAGGAAGAAAAGAGAATGGGAAGATGTATTGGAGGCCAGATGGAGAGGGAGAAGGAAAAGGGAATAGAAAACCTTCTAACGGCTGCTGAGATGTCCGGTAAGTTAAGGACTGTCAGGTAAATTAAGAGATTGGAATGACTCATCTCTTGGATTAGTCATTGGGGTGGCTATAGGCCACTTCTGTAAGAGCTGCGGAGTGAGGGGGCTGGAAGCCAGATTAACTGCCAGTTGAAGAGGGGAGGAGGGGTTGCAGAGATAGTTACGGCAAACGTAGACAATGCTGTTGAGATGTTTGTGAAGGAAGAGAGGGGGATGGTGATAGGCATAAGCAGATATATTGGCAGTATGTAAATTGAGTGAACAGGATCCACTTGTGGTTTGTGATCAAGAACCAGTAATGTGCTTATGAAGGTCTTTTTGCTGTCATTAAGTAGGAAAGTTAATTACAATAATAGCTTCAGGAATGAAAACTATTTTAAGACTGGAAATCTGAGAAAAACAATTTAAGGGGAAGCTATAAAGTATTTAACACTTGCCGATTTTTCAAATGATTATAAATTAATAGTTGCCACTTATAAAATTTTAAAAAGTAAGGCATTTGAGTCTTCTATGTATTCATGGCTTTGCTTTAGCAATAATTTCTTAGGATAATTCATACTATATATGTATATGCTATATACATATATATGTGTATATATTCACACCAGTTATAATTTAATTCTCTTTTCTTCCACTCATAACCCAAGTCTACTTTATATGGCTTCAGAATATTGTTTTTAGAAATCTATATTAGTCATAAAAAATGATATTTTGATTACTAATGATTTAATATTTCTTTCCAAGCTATTTAACTTTGTTGAGTATATAAGACTTAAATTTAAGGGCACCTGGTTGGCTTAGTAGGTTAAGCATCTGCCTTTGGCTCAGGTCCTGATCTCAGGGTCCTGGGATTGAGAGCCCCACATCTGGCTCCCTGCTCAGTGAGGAATCTGCTTATCCCTCTCCCCCTACTCATGCTCTCTTGCTCTCTCTTGGTGCTCACTCTCTCTCTCTCAAGTGAATAAAGAAAATCTTTATTAAAAAGATTTAAATTTGGGACACCTGGGTGGCTCAGTGGGCTAAAGCCTCTGCCTTCCCCTCGGGTGATGATCTCAGGGTCCTGGGATTGAGCCCCGCATTGGGCTCTCTGTTCAGAGGGAGCCTGCTTCCTCCTCTCTCTCTGTCTGCCTATCTCTCTGCCTACTTATGATCTCGATCTGTCAAATAAATAAATAAAATCTTTTAAAAAAAAGATTTAAATTTAATTTTAAAGTTTAGAATTTCTGGTGATGCTTAGCCTGTGGAAATTAAAATGTTAATTAAAGTTTTAACTTCATTACTCACCCTCGCTCTACTTCGGAGATAACTCCCCACCCCCCCCAAGTCATAGATGTTTTATATAGTTTCAAAGCTGACATTCTTGAGCCATAATTTTGACAAAAGTTTTTGAAAAGATTAGGCATTATGTTTTTCTGTTGTGCTTGGCTTGGCTGACAGACCTGAGTATATGGGTAATGATGCCAGATAGTCAACTTTTGAAGGATCTGAAATTGCTTAAAAGTAAATCATGTTCTAGATATATTTACTTTCCCTACTGGAAATTTTCTTCTGGGTACTCCTTCTATTGTGTGTGCATCTCCTAGGGTTTATTTGGAGAGTGTTCTACTACTTCCTAGAATAGTAATTATGTGGAAAGAATATGATGTATTCTTCAGAGATACTGGCTTAGAGTTTAGTGGTCTCTCTTCACATTTCAACACCACTGTGTACCACCTCAATGATCTTCGACAACTTTTACACTATGTTAGGGTTTTAGTTTTCTATTGTAAAGTGGAAACAACAATACCTAATACATAGTATCATTCCGACTCTTCAAAGAGTTCATATACATAAAACACTTTAGTGGTTGGCATATCCACAGCCTTTTACAAAAGCCAACTTTTACATTACTTATTGGTGAACAGTTAAAGACTGGTAGATGCAGAGAGTAGATGGGGGTTACCAGGGGCTGGGTGGGGAGTGACAAGGTGTTGTTGGTCAACAACTGTAAAGTTTCAGTTATGCAAAACGATTAGGTTCTGGAGATCTGCTGTCCAACATAATGTCTGGAGTTAACAAAACTGTATTGTACACTGAAACATTTGTTGAGAGTAGAAAAATAAACTCTTCTCTCAATAACAGAGTTAGGAGAATAACTAACATTTATTATGTTCACGATGGGTCAGGCACAAGATTCATTCATTTAATTCTTACAACAATTCTATGAAGTAAGATCTATTATTTATCATCCCATATTTTAAATAAGTAAACCAAGACAAACAGTATTGAATGGCTTGATTCAGACTGCATATCCAAGAAGTCCCAAAGCTGGCATTTGAATGACTTCCCTCTCTTGTTCTCTCAGTATGCTCTGTACAGAGTTTTATTGTATGACTTGGAACACATTATTGCTTCTACATTTGTTTGCAAGTCTGTGTCCCTGTACTACACAAAAATATCCATGATAACAGTAGTCGTTTTAAGAGAAGTGTTATGTCTCCAGAACTTAGAGGTACAGAGACGCTCCAACTCTATACTCATATACTTTTGCAATGGGAATTCTACTCATTTTTCTACACCCCCTCGTTCTGCCGTTCTCCATGTGGGAAAGCCTTCTGGTGTGAGTCCGTCTGAGTGCCCCCTTGGATGACATGGACACATTCTAACAAGAAATATAGACAGATCATAGAATTGTATTTAGCAACAGGAACGCTTCCTCATTAACTAGAAGGCTCTGGTTTAGATCACCTTCAGGCGGTACAAGATACAGTCCAGTGTTACGGAATGCTTTCCTCTCGGCTTCTCCCAAGGACTGAATGAGAAGAAGCCCATGTTCCAATAAGTACACAGACAAGAATCAGAACAGGCTCGCATGAGGGGCGTCTGGGTGGCTCAGTGGGTTAAAGCCTCTGCCTTCAGCCTTTAGGGTCCTGGGATCAAGCCCCACATCGGGTTTTCTCCTCAGCAAGGAGTCTGCTTCCTCCTCTTTCTCTGCCTACCTCTCTGCCTACTTGTGATCTCTGTCTGTCAAATAAATAAATAAAATCTTAAAAAAAAAAAATCCAGGGTGTGCAATAACAGCTATGAGATCTCTTGACAAGTTCCTACCATTTTTTGGAGCTCGTTTCCTCAATAAGGAAGACCTATGACCTTTACACGGAGGTTGTAGTAGTCAAATGAGAGAATGTGAGGCAAGCATCTGACCCACAGATCCCCTGCGCCCAGTCAGTGTAAAATATTATTACTATTGCCGTCATCACCATCAGCCACCACCACCTTATCCCCCTAAACTGCTGTGGCCTGTTCTGTCAGACCTGGATTCTCATCTTGCTCTAACATGTAGTGGATTCTTTGTTCTAGAAAGGCATTCTACCACAACGATTTAGAGTAATGATGCTAAATCAATAGTTTTGTCCCAAATCTTTGGTTATTTGATAATTTCCATCATGCCAAAGCTGAATTCTTAAATGTTTAATATTTGAATATAAAATATATGTGTATCTCCTGCTTCAAACCCAGCCTATGGCAAAACTTTCCCTGTGGGTCATGTCGGTTGCCTGTGGCATTGGAGTTGGCAGCTTTGAGGTGTGACCAAGTGGACTTAATTCAGATCACCCATGATGGACCTGACCTTCATTGGTGTGTGGGCCCAGGACCCCAGTGAATTCAGGCTCCTGTGGAGAGGAGCCATCGATCAGTCTGGGGGTAGACTCCTCTTCTTCCTCCTCTTCAGCCTCATCCGGCAGTGGGGGTGGGGTGAGGAGCTCTCTGTTCCCAGAAGGCATCACTGTGGCTGTTTCAAACTGAAAAAGAAACAGAATTTCATCAGGCAACCTTCTTAATCACCCACACTATGGGGCACGACACAAATTTTACACATATCCATTTTTGCCACAAGAGGTCGCTGGTGTTCTGAAATTCGACTCTGCAGGGCTGTCTCGCCTGGCTGAGCACATGTGGCTCTAGTTACTGTTGGTTTTAATTAATTTTGCTTTTCAAATCTTAGTAATAATTTCCAATGCCCATGGTTTTTTGGCTTTTGGTTTTTGGTGGGGTTTTTTTGGTCATCCTGCTCTTTCAAACGTTTTCACATGTTTATTCATTTTTTAAAAGCCTCATTTATTGTTTTCTAAATACATAGCATTGCAAGAATGCATTATTGCTGGGGAAGATTCAAATTAATCCAGAAGTGTGCAGAATAAAATCCCAAACTCCCCTTCACCCTGAAGTCCAGATTCCATTCCCTTTGAAGATAATAACCATTAAGAAATTAAGGTGTATGCTCCAGTCGTTTTAATCCTTGTTTTCCTAGATTCAAATATTCTGGGCTTGTTTGTTTGTCTGTTTGTTTTACAGTTTACACTTCTCCAATTGTTTTACTGTAAAGTATAATTTCTACCAAAATAAAAATATATATGGATTTATGAAAACTATAGATTTGATTATGATGTGAGTAACAGGTATTACCGACAATACCTGAGCTTGTTACATTGACCTTTTCGAGAGCTTTGACAATAGAGGGAACTTACTAAAATGGAAAAAAAAAAGATGCTCAAATATTTTTCTTAGATAATACTTGGTTTTCTCTTCTTGCATATTTTGGGTGATGAGTAACTGCTCTTAGCAGCACCGCTTGCATTTAGAATAACTCCTTACTCTCAAATCTCTTCTCATGCCTCAATGTCTGTTCCTCTGTATTACTTAGTAAATGTCTACCTCCCTGACAACTTTGTCACTTTAAGCAGGAAATATGTTCAAGATAGTTGGCAATAGGCAGCGCCCACTGTTGGGCACATACTTACTTCATAGAAGCCCCAGAAATCCCAGATTCTCCTTTTTCAGCTCTGATAGGGTTGCTTGATTCTTTCCACCCTTCTTTATTTGCATGTATTAAACAAGCAAAAACAAACACACACACACACACACACACACACACAAATTACCTTCTAACTTTAATGTCAAAATGACAGGCACGGTATTTCTTTTATGTGTAAAATAAATACAGAACTAGGGCAGATATTTTCTGAGTATTCTAGATAGATATTTTAGATAATCACAATATTTTAAGGAAACGTTTATTATTTAGTGTTTTTTTCATAAATTTGAATACATTGCTTCACAAATGAAAATCATCCCTTTAAAGGAACACTAAACTATTTTGTCAGTTCACACTTTTGAATTGTGTCTCTTTCTGTGTTTTTGTAGGGTCTCCCCACTTCTGCCTTTCCTACACTGTATTGAAATGACGCCATCAGTTTTCTGCCTATTCAAGCCCACTAGTTGGTACACTCTAAGTTACATGTTTTATCTTTGTAACTCAAACCTATAGCATGATAGGTGATCAACAAGTACTTCTTAAATATAATTTTAAAATTGCTTGTGCAGAATATATCTATTTCACAGCTCTACATTTAATTTTAGAGATTTTATTGATAAGAATCACGAATGTGTTCATGTTCACTTTAAATGTACTTAAAGCATGAATCAAACAAAAACAACTCATACTGTCTTTGGTGCATTAGGAAGCCATACACAAAGATTTTGTAAAACTTGGCCAGGAATCTCCATTTGAGAAGATTGGGCATACTTCCTTAAACAAGGAGACATACGGTTTCCATCTGCAGGATCAGAATGAAGCAGATTTAGAAGGAATAGACCTGCAGAGACCAAAAGGAGGCTCCAGGAAGAGCGGAAATTGAGACAGATGTTTCATGGAAGGGAGGGAGCCTAACGGGAGAAACACATTCCAGACACGTTGCCTTGAATCTTTAGCTTTGCAGGAAAAATGTTTGCACATACTTTCTACAGATAATTGTTTTTCCACTCATCTGACGTGAAGCTGTAAGCTCTCACTTGTCATCCAGTATAATGAGGCAAAAACAGCTTTTGTGTCTATCGGAACCTGTTTTGTTCATGCTTCCTTGCTAATAAAATGTGAATGTTGAACAATTTTGAAGACCTAGGGAAAGGAGCGCTTTTGCAGCTCAGCAAAATCCCAGAACTATACACTCAAAATGCTGTTCCTGGGAAGCTTTTGCGTTGCAGACACGTTTATTCTCACTACTGAATAGACATGGTTTAGGCTTCTGTCATTTTTTTTCTTCTTCTTTTAACAATTTCCATACTGTGATACAAAGTTGTGAGGCAATGCATGCAGAGAAAGGAAGCCAGGGAAGCATGAGCACCTGGCTGTCCATGTGGCTGACTTTTATGCTTACGCTACTGAAACCTAAATTTGGGAATAAACACAAATGGCCAGACAACATCCCTGCCCCTTTTCCTCAAGCTACCACAGGCAACCCTCAAATGCAAATATAATCGAGGCTCCGACATAAATATTCTTCCTTTCTGTACTTTCCTCCATTATTTTTCCTCGTTTTACTCTGAACTGTTCCCTACTAAACTGTTTTAACCTCTTAATTATATTTACCTGAATTTTACGAACACAGTAAATACAGAGGATCACTCCTGCCTACGGCCCTGGACTTAGCCATCCCTGTGCTTGCATAGTCTTCCCGGTGTGGGACCAGCAGTGCACTATCTCTGCGTGGACTGGTTTGTAGTAAGTTGTCAATTTCTACCCCCTTTTCACTGGGCTTTAGAGCTAGAGATAGTTTATGTCATGGTGGACTGTATGTAGGCATACTTTCCATGCTTATGAAAGAGGATGTCTGTACCAGAGATGACAGTTGCTTAGCCAACCGACAGTGACCTGGGTAGAGGGAAGTTTCAGCAGATGTCAGGTTAGAGCGTAACAGTGCCAGGAAGGGTCCCCAGGGCTGCGTCGGCCTCTGCACCCACACAGCCTTGACTCCATGTAAGTAATCCAGCACCCCGACACAATCTCAGGGAAAAGGGAGTTGACATGGCCCTCAGGTGTGTTAGATTAAGTCTCTGCTCCCTGGAGACGTCAGGACTCTAAGTAGAAAAATGACTCAGTTTCCTTCCTCGTAGCAGATGATGTGTCCCGAGATTTACCAGCAATATTTATATCCTTAAGAATACCGCAAAGGATTTGAGACTTTTGTTCTCCAATCATCAGAGGAGTCATCCACAGAAAAGCCTTTCTACAAAAGCCTTTCTACTCAGCACCATTTTAAGTGGTAACATTTGGTTATAAATAATTTTAATCAAATCCATTTGTCTCTTAGCAAAAAGCACATCTAAATGACCTGTAGGACTATATTGCTCCCATGGGGTCTTCTTAATATGTTTGTCTTAATTTCAGAGTAAAACTATGAAAAAAAACAGTGCGTTTGGAAACAACAGTCATACTTCTTCCTGACTGCCTTCCCTTGCCAGGGAACCCTGTCAGTCCTGAGTTCTTATTGAACATGTTCCTTATACCTGTTGAGGATGGTCACAAGCCATTCGCTGTGGCGAAGAATGTGTTCCGACTAATAAAACATACTGTGTGTGTTTTTTCCTAATATTTTGATACCTTTTGATCTCAGCACTTAATCGGCAGCTGAATTTCCAATGAGGAACTTTATGAAAATGTCACATAGGCATGATAGAAAGAAAGTTACAAAAGAGTTCAGGATACTCCGATTTGATAACTACCTTCGTGAATGAATGCAAAGATCACTGAATGAAAGAGTGAAATTGTAAATGTTGTAAATGAAATTGTTAAATGATGTAAATGGAAGGTTTGCCAGTCTTTATAATGATCTAATCGACCAGAAAGAATGTGCCAAGCATTACACTTCAATTAGGATCATTATGTCCACTTTACCTGTCAGTATTATTTTCAAACATCTATCAATACTTTTTTTTTTTCTCTCTCTCTGTGTCCACCACCGTTACCATAATGTAAGTCACTATCCTGGGAATACAACAATAGTTGACTTAGAGGAAGTTGTCGCCTCCTCCGCTATATATTCACTCTGTAATGAGAATAAGCTCTTAAAAAGACAAAGCTGACCATGCCAAACTCTGCTTAAAATCCTTAAATGAGGGGCACCTGGGTGGCTCAGTGGGTTAAAGCCTCTGCCTTTGGCTCAGGTCATGATCCCGGGGTCCTGGGATCGAGCCCCGCGTCGGGCTCTCTGCTCAACAGGGAGTCTGCTTCCTTTCCTCCCTCTCTGCCTGCCTCTCTGCCTACCTGTGATCTCTGTCTGTCAAAAGAAATAAAATCTTAAAAAAAAAAAAATCCTTAAATGAATGTTTACTCTTAATAGTCACAAGAATAGTGCCATGCAGGAACACAGAAACTTACTGGTTAAGTGGAAGGATGCTGAGGAGGTGAGCTTGACTCTAGCTTACCTCTGAGACTTTGGGTGAGTTACTTTATCTTATGAGCCTCAGTTACTCTATCTATAGAATTCTGGTACGCATAGTAGATAGTATAGCTGTGTTAGGACGAAAATGTTTATATAGTAAGTACCATGGAAATTTACTATTATTTGCTCTTTTTATTTTTGCTATTTTTTAATTTTATGTTTGCTATGATTACTAAAATACATTCAAAACTCTTTGACTTACAAGGTCTTGCATGGCTTGACCTGACTAGTGTCCCCTTTTTTCCATTCCATGTCAGTTTGCTCTTCTGCTGTACTGGCCATCTTGAATTTGTTATGCTCCTTGTTCTATAAGACATTTCCATGTACAAGTTGTTCTGCTTAGAATTCATCCCATACCTCATCTTTTTTCCCCAATCTTGTTTTACTTTTTAACAGCTTTATTGACAATACAGTAAATCCATGAAGAAAAAGAAAGTGAAACATGTATACATTGAGATCCTTGTTGACTCCTTGATATTCACTTAGGGATGAAGATATAATTGTTCCTATTAGCATATAAAAAATAAAGCAGATTTTAGTATAAATACTAATAGGGTCTGGGATAGAGTCACAGCGAGGTCTCCGTCCCAAGAAACTGAAGTGAATTTAGCTTGTTCTCGTGATATAAAACTGACCTTAAAAATGCACACACACACACACCCATTCCTCCCAAGCTTTTGGGAGCAGCTTCCTGACTCTTGACTTACTTGTGATAATAGTACGGCTAAAGAAATAAAAAAGTAAAATGAAGAGGGTGGCAGCCTAAAAAAAAAAGTTCAGGATAGAATGGTTTATTTTTATGATCAGCATTGTTTGGAGATAGAAATATGAAATTTGTTGAATATACACAAAAGTCACTAAAGAAATCATCTCTGGTATCAAAAGAAGTTTTACTGGATCTCCTCAGGGCCTAGATGAAAATAACTAGCATGGATTGACTATTCACTATGTGAGCATCTGTTATGTTCTTTCCAGTGATTTGCATGTAATTATCAGAATCACTCTTTGTAGAAAGTGCAATAATTGTGCGCATTTAATAGATTTGTAAACTGAGACCAGGGATGGGAAGATCAAGTAAATTGTCAGAGGTTACATGATTTCTAAATACTAAGTCCAGGATTTGAATCTAATTAGGGCTGCCACAAGACTGCTTAGTTTACTGAATTGTGATTCTGTATCCAGTCAAATCAATTTCTGCTGAATTATCTAGCTTCTTAGGTACTTGCACTCTGAAATAGAGGGGTTCCGATCATGGAATTGAGCCTTATCATCACGGGGAAATGCCTTCACATTATAAATTCGTAAATGGACTTTTTTGTACAGATTTTAAGCCTCATATAATTTTTGCTTGGCATCATTCATCAGCCTGCAGTCCGATTTGATCATCACTGATTATGTTAGCCAGTCGCTGATCCTGAAGGCTGAAGACCATACCAAGGCCATGTTGTCCTGTGGGAGCACTTGACAGTCATTCAGTCTTCGACAGGTATGAAAAATAACATATAACATCGATGTAGGTGGATTATAACATTCGAGTAGCATTTATTATAATTCTCACTTTTGGGAAATAAATATTATGTCAGAATGAAACTTTAGTCTGGTTAAACATGATGGCTAAGACAACTCCCAAGTATTCACCACAGTTTCATTTTCCTCCTGGGCATTCAGCTCAAGTACATTTTCCACTTTCTTTGACGCCGGCTTAGGTCATGTGGCCAGTTTTAGCCAACGGAATGGGAAAGGAAGTAACACAGCACATCTGGTCCAAATAAGTGAGGAGAAAGGATACTTTCTCAGTCTGTCAACAGAAGATACCAGTGTGACCTTGAAGTCCCAAGGTGAAGATGGTGAAGTTCTAGCATGAAAGAAGTTTAAATCCCTGAATAACTACCTGAACTCTATTGGACAGTCACGTCAGCAAGATACGAATTTTTATTGTGTAAAGCCATGGGGATTTTGAAATTGTTTGTTACAGCCGCTAATGTAACTTGCTCTAATATACATCTTTTCAATTTTTGTTTTCTTATCCATTCCTTAGTCACACTGATGGAACAACTTTTAATACTTTAATACTAGGTTGATTTACCTAGTATGTATTATTGACACTAGAAAAAAATAAATAAATGCCTTGTTTTTGTCATTCTGTTTTCTGATTTCCTTTTTTTTTTTTTTTTTTTTTTTTTTTTTACAAACAACTCTTCTTTGATCTTGCTTATTTGGTGGAGTACTTACTGAAAGAGTATAACCCCACATTTGAGTGAACTTACCATTATTTCGATTTGCTTTTTTTTTTAAAGATTTTATTTATTTATTTGACAGAAAGAGAGGGATCACAAGTAGGCAGAGAGGCAGGCGGAGAGAGAGGGGGAAATCAGGCTCCCTACTGAGCAGAGAGTCCCATGCAGGGCTCAATCCCAGGACCCTGAGATCATGACCTGAGCCAAAGGCAGAGACCCAACCCACTAAACCACCCAGGCACCCCCAATTTACTTATTTTTAAAGCTCAGTATTTTATTAACTAGATTAAATCAGTTAATAAATATGTATAAAAAGCAAATGTCAAATATCAGAATTAGTTAATGGATTTCTATTTACTTCAAAAATCATAAAATCATAATATTTGATATTGCTAGGAGGTATTTATAAAAACGTGAATTCTTTTATGTTTTAAAAAATTTATCCTAATAGATGGTGATTCATTATAAATTTATAAATCTAATTGGTAATGCTTCTTTATATTTAATGCAATGAAATGAAATAAAGCAATAAAATGAAAAATTTTAATGCAAAAGAAAAAAGCTGATGATTTGAAGATTTCACTTAATCCTACCTTCTCTAGTCCGTGTCCCTTCTGGGACCACAGTATTTTGTTGTTCACATGTTTATTTTCTCATTTCCTTTCCTTTTTGTCAGAAAGCGGCAATATTCCAGTTTCAGTTGCCAGGAAAAATTCGACTTCAGTCTGTTTTATCCCAGTTTATTGAGGTCTCCATTCACCATCATCCTGTTAGGCTCCAGAAACTTAATAGATTTTCAATATCTTAGTTCTCGCAAAATGTATCATCTAGTTCTAATTGAATGTCTCCAAATAATATTGGTAGAGAACTTTGGCAAAGGCTTTAGAAACCTTATCTAATAGCAAAGCCAGTTCACATTCCTTTTCCCCTTACTGCCCTTGTTCCCCAAGTAAGGATGCCAGAAAGATAATTTAGTGTAGGCTGAAATCAGTAATCTCATGAGGATAGGGGTAGGGGGAGAGTCAATCGCAGTAATTGAAACAAGAAGTTGGACTGAAAACCAAGAGATTTGGAACCTTATAGCCTCTAATTTTTTTTTTTTTTAATGATGGAGTAATTTGGTATATTTTTTGTTTCAATCTTTCCTATTCCAACACAAAATAAACTGTTCCTCCTAATACATACTTTATTGGTCCATGAAGCATAACAAGCCATGTCTTTTAGTATCTAAAACTTTTATGCATAAAATTGCTATCACTCATGGTGATGATGATGAGGAGGAGGATGTATATATATCAGATGGTAATAACGACATTTAAAATAGGGAAACATGCATTTTTTAGAGGATGTCCCAGGGAGGACCAGCTAAAGTCAAATGCCTGTGAAAGAGATAATTAGCATGTTAATTTGTTTCTACTGTCCAATTTCAGTGGTAAAGCCTTACAAAACTTTACAAATTTAGAAACCTGACTTGATCTTTTAGGGGCAGAATTACCCCAAAACTGCAGTAAACCCAAAATCTAACCTGAATCCTTCTACGGTCACCAATATTTTATCTGCAGCCTCTGTAGTCTCACTTGGGAAGCTAATTATGACCAAAAGAGTATTGATAACCGAAGACCCAGAGCAAAGGACTGAGGTAAGTCACTTCTTTAATAGCATGAGGCAAAGGAAGAGCTGTTTCTAAAGGGATCAGCATCTTTAAATTTGTTGACGACCATAAGTTTTTGCTATTACTAAGGCTGAAATCATCTTGCCAGTAGAAGGCTGCTGAATGGTAGTTAACTGGCCTTGAAACATTTGATTTTATGATCTACTTTTTTTCTCTCAATACCAAAATGTACCAATTCCCTTCAACTTCCTTTATGTCTTTATATATGTTAGAGAGTCAATATAGTTTCAGTGGAAGGATTTTTATCTTAATTGTGCTGGATTTGATTTCTTTCATATTTATGTCTTTGATTTAATCAGAGTTTTGATATTGTAACTCCAAAGAGAACACACGCATGAGAAAATTTGATCCAGCCTCAATATTTTTCATATATATTTTCTTTGTCCTTCTCATATATGTTAAGAAATGGAGTCATAATACATATTTTCAACCATACCTATACTTCATTAAAGCCCACATTGAATGTGAGCAGAGAGACTGGCATGATGTCACGGTGATTATCCTTTAGCGCTCATCTAGACGCATCTCATATTGGCTGCATTGACATCAAAAGCCAGTGATTGGAAAACTTGATGGGTGACATTACCAAGCAATAACCCTTGCACTATTTCCATGCCTGTGTGTGTGGACATTAACAAACGCAGGTTAAGTCTGTCTATTCCTGACAGACTCAAGACAAGATTAACCAGAACTTGTCACTGGAAGATTCCAGTGAAAGGCTTATTAAAGGAGAGTTAGGCAGGAAAATAACAGGTCAATTTCAATCTTGAGTTAGATATTATTAGTGTGATGGGAGAACATGTCCAGGATAGGATTACCCAACTCAAAACTACAAAGAGTTCTAAAAGATTTTTGAACAATGTTACTTCTGGAAGATTTATAATTTACTAGCCTTTAATTATTTTTTTTAAAGATTTTGTTTATTTATTTATTTTAGAGAGTGGGGAGGGGCAGGGAGAGAGGGAGAATAAGAATCCCAAGCGGATTTGTGCCAAGTGCAGAGGTTCAGTCCCAGGACCCTGAGATCATGAACCGAGCTGAAATTAAGAGTTGGATGCTTAACAGACTGAGCCACTCAGGTGTACTTAGTTTACTAATTTTTTAAAAGATTGATTTATTTATCTGAGAGAGAATGAGTGTGAGTGGGGAAAGCCTCAGAGAGGGAGAATCTCAAGCAGACTCCTTGCTGAGCAAGGAGACAGCTCAGGCTTGATCTCATCATTGATGAGGTTGTAACTGAGCAGAAATCAGCAGTCAGCCACTTAACCAACTGAACCACCCTGATGGCCTTAATTTTTTTTTTTTAATCTATTCCTGTGTTAGATGCCACAAGACAAAATCTATAGGACTATGTTAGAAAAAAAAGTCTACACCAGAAAGAAATGAGAAGGCATACATCTAGCACACAGTCTTGGGCACTAAGTATGTTGACCAAATTAAATGCAGATTAAAATAATTCAGAAAAAAAATAACAACTAAAAGAAGAGCTGAGGGATGTCAAATCCTGATCTGGGCCCATCCCGAGAAATTCTGATCTCAATAGTTTGAGGTGTGGCCAAGGCATTAGGATTTCTAAAAACTCTAGAGATGATTCAGATATGCGGGCAAAGCTGAGAACCACCACACTAGAGAGGAAATGTACTCCCTTGAGTAGGATGTAGAAGACAGAAATGCTAATTAAGCCCTGGAACTTTGAAAGGTTAGTAAAGTCTTGATGACAATGTGGTAGGATTGTTTTACATTAGGCTCCCAGGGGCCAAAGCTTCACAAACATTCATGACAGCCTCGGTTTAAGAATCTGCTGAAGTTGATGCTCTTGCTGGGGGAAAAAAAATGGGGAGGAAGGGAAAGGTCCCTGGGAGGTAGATTTCTTGGATTCCAGAGCAGGAAACCAAGGAGAAGCCACTGGCATAGCTTTCAGGCTGAAGAACCCCATGGGCTGAAAATTCTTGCTTACAAGATCATCTGTCACCTCAGAGAATACACAGGGAGCATCAGGTGCCAAAAACCCAGGGTTTCCAGGAAAACAGGCATTCAAAGGCTTTGTGTTGAGTATGCAAAAAAAGGAGGAAACTTCTGATTGACCTGGTGGCCAGGCTGGCCGCCATCATATGTTTTAAAAACATTCTGAAAACAGGACTATCCCATATGCTACTCTAAGAGTCCTTATACTAGGGGATGTTTCCTAGTTCAGTGCTGCTCAAACCACTGAAGGGAACTACACGTGTATCTCAAAAATCCACTCATGTCATCGTAACTGAGAGAGTCCAGTCTTTCCCAGGCAAGACGAAGAGAAAGCAAGAGGAATTAGGAAAAGGAGGTTTTGGACTGTCTATTCTTTGTGTTTTTAAATCAAAGTCAAGCAATTCTGATTTTGTGCTATAATCTCTTTGGATTTAAACAAGTTCAGATTTTAACATGCAGGAGAGGTTAATCTGTAGTCTTTTATTTCTCCTCAAAAACCTCACAGAAGTAGGGGAATTTATGTGTTATCTTTATGTTATCTTTGTGTTATCTTTATGTTTCTCTATGTTTTTATGTATGTATCTCTATGTTTTTATCTTTATGTTAAGGTTATCTTTATGTGTTTTTTTTTAGTATATTTACTTAGCATTTATTTTCCTTTCAGAGTCTTTCCTAAACTCTATTATTAATGTGGCTTGATATAATTTGAGGTAGAATGCAGAACTGAGGGTAAAATGTCAATCTCAGGTATAGGAAGGCCTTTGAGATAAATTTATTGATGACCTCAGATCCATTTAGAGCTTCTAAGAGCAAAATCTACATTCTGTCAGAGGACGCCTAAGAGTGCTGGTTGGCATGGGGGTATGTCTCATAAAGGTGGGAGCATGATTGTCCTAAAACTGGGATGTTTTCTGTTAAAGGGAAGAGCTATATTGAACTTCATAGTTAAGCTTAACAGATTAAAAGTCGCCATCTTAGAGGGGGGTGCGTTCTCTGTTGATCCCTTTACTCACTCTTCCTGAGGAAGAACGACTGGGCTAATTGGTGGGTAGGAGAAGATACTACCTCCTTTTTTGGATGAATGGTTCAACCTCCTTTTTTGGGGGGGGGGATTTCCTGCCTGTCAAGAAATCTGATTTTATCCCTCCATGCACTAAGATTTACTGGATCAGACACTCATCTGAGAACTGTGGTTAACCTCCATTGCCTCAGACTGATGGCATATTTACTTCTGGAATTTTACATTAGGATGCTCATAATCGCTTCATACCTGAATTGTAAATTTCAACCTAGCCTTTATCAGTAGTAAAGGAGATATTTTGAACTCTATTTGTCTGAGTCTCGTTTCTGTTACTCAACTGGATCTGAAGTTAGGCAGTGCATTAGGAGGAGTTTTTATGGGGTCCCTTGAAATCTAACACCTACTGCCCAGAAAAAATTCAGTATTATATGTATCTATATGTGTTATAAGACAAAATAATATACATTTTTATATACATACCTGTCTCCTGATTTCATATTATGTTCACAACTCTTGTTTTCTGTATTTGCTTCACCTTCTTTATTTATATTTTTATGCCATAATGTAAAATAATACATAATTAACAATATATAATACAGGATGTGGTATTGTGGAGAACATAACACAATATACACTGTATTATAGAGTTATGGAAATTATTTTATGTAAAATTATTATTTTACAGATTACATTTTATCTATATCTACATTTATATTTACTGTGTGTGTGTGTGCATATATATATATGTATATATCTATTGCTGTACACATTGTAACTTTTGTTCATGTAAACAGCCTTAAATACTGCTGGTGTGGTAGAAAAACACACAAGTAAAGTATCATGTCTCAGATTTGCTGTCAGGGCTGAAACTGAGAACAGATTTGGAGAAATAATTTCTCAGCATGTCTATTTTGTGACAGAATTCATAGAAGCCTTATGTCTTGCTAGATAACTACAGATCTGTATGTATGTATATGTGTGTGTGTATATATGTGTGTGTGTGTGTGTGTGTATGATATCTATTTTCACTTCCTCTATTGTGTTGAAGACACATATTTATAAGATGAGTAGACTGGGAGGTACTAAGGAGAGAGAAGAGCTGGTGTGATCTACTTGGCCCAATTCTTGGCTCTCAGCAAAAGACTGGGAGGCAGATCTGAAGTGAACTCATGCCTGGTGCAGTGAGCCTTAGTTCCAGCTGAAATCCTGTCCCTTCCATGAAGGGTTCCCTGACCACTATATGGTGGATCAGCTTTTGTCGATATTGACTGAAGGAGTCATTTGATGATAGAGCTACTCACATTTATGAAACACTTACCATGGACCAAGCTCTAAGTTAAGCAGTTAACAAGTGTATCTTACCTCATACTCATAAAGTAGCGTATAAACAGGAGTCTGAAGCTCAGAAGGGTTGTATGATTTTCCAAGGCTGTACAGTTGGCGTTCAGGCCTGGGACTCACACACAGGGAGTCTGACTCCAGAACCCAGTCACTCAAACTGCCTCTTAAGGGTGAAACAGGTGTATACATGAGAAACACCCGAAGTCGGTGGTTTCCTTCATTATGCTTTGTAGTGGGTGGTTTCATAGTTTAAATGCCCCGGCAAAGTCAGGGTGGGAAACAGGTCCTCACCGATATATTCACTTGGATTGGATGCTCACTGTGTCAGTCACTTCCTAACCAGGAACCCCACACCTTCAGCAGATAATATTTAAATTATAGGTGTGTCTTCTTAAAAAAAAAAATGGAAATCCAGAATGTTATTTGGATTTTCACTGTAACCCAGACTAAGGTGTTTGTTAAACAGAATGGAATTTTAAATTTCTCTTTTTCCAAAATTGTCCCACACCGTTGATAATAAATCTTGAAGCTATTCCTTGTCGTTACCATCATGTCAACATTTGGCTTCTGAAGGTGTTAAAAGGCTCTGAGAAATATTCAGCCTGGTTACTAAAGATATATTCTTAAGGGTTTCATAGCCTGGGATGTGAATATCTTAAGTGCAATGGAATTTCGCTCTAAACATGAGCCTAGTGCTCGAATTGATTTAAGCGATCCATATAATTATCTCAAAGAATGTGACCACGAAGACTGGCAATGAAAGCTGTTTCTTATTTTCTATTTTATCTTGAAAATGGGTAAGGAAGAAATGTGTTCGGCAAAGATTGTCCAATCCCCATACTTCTCACAAGGTAGCTTTCAGTTTGGAAGGATTGTCTTACCTCTCGCTCCCTTAAATACTTTGACAGCCAAGACAGATGCTTAGATACTGTGTTAATTATCATCACTTGAAAATTCTTGCATTTCTGATTCCTAACAATCAAATTTCTTAATTTCAGAGGAAAGAAAGCTCAATATTGGGCACAGCTAAAAGAAGTGAAGATTAAAGAGAAGGAAAATAATGGAATATTTTAATGCCAAAGTCTCTCTGGTTTGGCATTAGAACAATCTGGTTTAAATTTTACTCTGAAACTTACCAGCTGAATAACCTTGGGCAAAATTCTGATCCTTAGTTGATCTTAATAATAATAATAATAATAGGTTAATTTATCATTTCAAGGGGAAGTTATGAGAATTAACTTATGTTTGTGTTCTCATAAATAAAGTATAATACAAATACAAACAAGTCACTGATAAAGACCACCAATGTTCTTTTGTTTCCTGAGGCGCCTATATGAGTGTCTATGTTTGTTGCTACATTTTTCAGAAATTTCCAATAGTTTTAAAATAAGATTCAAACAGTTTAACACTGTTTTTAAAAGAAGCATATGGTAAATCAATCAGACAACTATATTAAAAGCTCATAGTAAAATTCTTCCCTCCCTTCCTCCAGAGTGTCTTTGGTGAAGAGGGAGAGTGAAGAGGAAGATAAGTTTTTATTTGTTGCCAAGTTCTGAAAAGAACATTCAACTCGGGTCGAGTTTAAGTTACTTCTTCCAATAAAAAGTGTTTTATATGCAAACCATAAGTTTGAAACTTTAAAATGTATAAACTGGTGAAAGCGAGACATCACTTCGAATAAGGATAAAAGTATCCCATGCCTTCATCACCAGAAGAAATAAATAGTAGAACTATTACTAATCTGACTTTTTGTTCAGAAAATACAGAGATGGTTTTTTAAATTAGCTACATGTCAGCATGACCAAAGTGCTATGACAATTTATCATACTTAGATAACCTAATTAAAAATACTTCTTATATATCATTATGTACAGTGGACATTCATTCTATAAGTGGCCCCAAATTAACTTGATTCTCCTTAAGCACTTTCTAGTGTTACAGGACATCAACATTTATTCTAAAACTATTTACATGGCACCATATTACCATGACGGAAACTGAAAAGAAACCATTGTTCAACTGTTACTGGATGAACTCCCTTCATTGAGTTTTTGTCCATTTCTACAACCTCACTAAATTTAATTTTCATTCCTTTGATGAATCTTACCTGTTCTTCATCTCTGAAAGCTATTTTTGAAGCTTAATGAATTTGTTTCAATAGAGTTATTCCTCATAAAGATGATTTAAAACAACTTAGCTACTTGTTCTCTTAATGAAAGAGCAAAAAAAAAAAAAAAAAGAGCTAATTTTAAGATCAATGGAGAGTAAGAGCAAGGAAACCATCTCTTATTAAAAAATTTTCTATTGGTCAATTACTACTGATATCCATTTGTTACTTGTTATTGTTATTTATTTATGAAAGTATACAGCAGTTCTAAAAGCATTGTGGTAATGCTTCAATCTCTATGAGGGCATTAGGATGATTAGAAAGTAAAAGTGAAGAAAGTAATATAAAAAAGAGGAGTGGTGCCTGGGTGGCTCAGTCGGGTAAGCAACCAACTCTTGGTTTCAGCTCAGGTCATGATCTCATGGGTCCTGAGATAGAAGCCTGCCTCCGGCTCCTGGCTCAGTGGGGAGTCTGCTTGAAGATTCTCTCCCTCCACCCCTTCCCCCACTCATTCTTTCTCTCTCTCTCAAATAAATAAATCTAAATAAATAAATGAATGAATGAATGAATAAATAAATAAATAAAATGAGGGAAGAGAAAGGCAAAAAGTTTGCCCAGATTTCTGAGCAAAATGGCAAGCATAATTATTTATAAGATGTAGAGCCCCCAGAATAAACAACTTCCTCAAAATTTACAATCCACTAGGACACTGAGGCCTGAGAGAAATTTCTACTGTACCTCCTCCTGAAGAGCATTGTATGCCATCATTGTAAATACCCTTTGTACTGTCCCACATTAAACAAAATGAAGTCTCCACAGGGCTCTGTTTATATATAACATTCCTGGCATCTATTGAAGATTAAGTGAAAGTAATTATATAAAGCTAAAGTAAGGTAGTATAAGACAGGATCAGTCTGGGGGCACCTGGGTGGCTCAGTGAGTTAAGCCTCTGTCTTCAGCTCAGGTCATGATCTCAGGGTCCTGAGTTTGAGTCCCACATCGGGCTCTCTGCTCAGTAGGGAGCCTGCTTCTCTCTCTCTCCCCCACTGCCTGCTTGTGAGCTCTTTCAAATAAATAAATAAATATCTTAAAAAAAAAAAGGATCATCTGATTAGATGGAGCCAAAGAGAACTTACTGCAGGAATGGTAGTTCCTATCCTCCATAAATATTAATATAGCTACTGAGTACCTTTCTGGGCAAAAGAAACAACTCGTGGGCAGGGCCAGTGTTTATCTTAGACCTAAGAGAAATGAAAAAATCAGTAACTGCAAGACTCTATGATGGAAATGGAAGCACCAAATGCCTGCTTTAGTCAAAAACACAGTCTCAATTTAAGTCAATCAGAGAATACCAAATTTTGAACTGTGTTCAGATGAAATCTATAAGGCAAATAGTTAAATGTTTCCCTGAATTCCAAGCCACCAAATATTTTTATATCCACATCTACATAGAGATTAGATAAGGTAGATAGAGAGCTGGCGCCCACAACATAGATATAATATGTTGGAGGATGAGTATCTACAGTTATTCTTTGAAATAGTTAGGCATAAGCCATTCTCTCTTACAGTAATTACATAAGGAAACTGTCTATACAGGGGACTTCTAGTTTACATTATTCACCCATAGAACAATGCTTTCTCTCTCTTTTAGCAATGTGGGAGCACAAGCATTCAGTCCAACTAAAACAAATATCAGGTTAAAAGGACAATTTGGAAAATAGTAGAAAAAAGAGGGAGAATAATGTAGTTTTTTATTAACCTGCTAGGAATTATTTTTTGATATGAGAAGATAATGCAATTATATGTCATTAATAACTATAATCTTAGGCAAGTTACCTGCTCTTTTTCTCAATATTCTCATCTGTTCAATGAAAATAACAATAGCACTTCCAGGTTTTGTTGACAAAAATGAGATATTGCACATGATAGGCCTAAAATAGTACTCAGCATGTAATAAGTGCTCAACCAAGCATAACTAATATTCATCAGAAAGCAGAAAGTTCGTATTTTGGTCTTAAGGCTTATATCCAGTTCTTACTAATACCATTAAAGTAAAATAAAAGCTAAGTAAAAAACTGCAAAAATGTTATGTTTACTAGCAAATGCATTCATTATCTGCTGGGTAGCATAAAGCAACATGACGGATTTGCCAGGCCTACAATCTGCTCCTAACCTAGAATCCAGCCGATCTTGAGTATTCTAAATGATCAGAAATCACCTAAGTCAGCAGTCTGGAGTACTGTTACTGCCTAAGATCTTCAAAACCAGAAATTCTTCCACGATGCTTTCCTATCACCAGGGAGGATATGAATATTCTATCACCAGTAGAAATCAACAAAGCTCTATTGAGATACTGACTCCGGGGGAGGGTGACTGGGCTCGCTGCTAGCTAAATCACTGGATTCATAAATGCAAACCTTGCAGCAGCATAAGTCAAATTTGGTTTTCAGGAAAAAAATTATATTATTGCATATTGTATTAGTTTTCTTTTCTTTTCTTTTTTTTTTAAGATTTTATTTATTTATTTGACAGACAGAGATCACAAGTAGGCCGAGATGCAGTCAGAGAGAGAGGAAGGGAATCAGGTTCCCTACTGAGCAGAGAGCCTGATGCAGGGCTCTATCCCAGGACCCTGGGATCATGCAGGACCTGAACCGAAGGCAGAGGCTTAACCCACTGAGCCACCCAGGCGCCCTACTTATCTATAGCAGCATGACAAATTGTCATACATTTAGCAGCTTAAAACTAGACTTCATTTTTAATTAACAGTGTCTGTGGGTCCAGGGATGGCCTGACTGAGTTCTCTGCTCAGAGTCTCACAAGGCCAAAATTAAGGTTAATGGCCAGGGCTGTGATCTCATATGGAGCTTTGAGTTCTTGGTATCTACAGTGCTGTGGTTTCCATATACTCACTGGCTATCAGCTTCTCTCAAAATTTAGAGACTTTCTGCATTCTTTGTTATGTGGACCCATCCATTTTTATTTTTATTTTAATGTTTTAATTTATTTTTATTTTTATTTATTTTTTAAATTTCTTTTCAGTGTCCCAGAATTCATTGTTTATGCACCACACCCAGTGCTCCATGCAATACGTGCCCTCCATAATACCCACCACCAGGCTCACCCAACCTCCCACTGCCCTCTCCTCCAAAACCCTCAAAGCCAACAACAGATCGTTTCCCTTGCCTTGAATTTCTCTCATGCTTCATAATTTGGCCCCGACCTCAAGATACTGTTTTAAAGGGAGTAGAAGTGTAGGTCAAGACAACCAAGATAATTTCCCTTTTAAAATTTCAGTTGTGCCATATAAAATAACCTAATTATAGAAGTGATATCCCAATATATCGATGATGTTAAGAATTACAGAGGCCATGAAAAGACCAGCGGATGGGTCATTTAGGGTAGATCTTAGAATTCTACTTGCCTCATAGTCATACACACACACACACACAAACACACACACAGAGAGAGAGAGAGAGAGAGAGTTTAAGGATTAATCATTTAAATTCTAGAGGGTCTACTATATTGACTTATGATGCCAAGTCTTACAATTTGGAAGAAAGAAACTGGCATATATTTCAGAAGCAATATTCAGTTATTCTATAAATTTGCAATTTTAAAATACAAGGTTACCTTTTCTATAGATGATAAATAAATTCTAGGCTAAGATAGGCAGACCCATACTTGGCATTAAGGACAAAAACTAAAGAACCTGATCCCACCACTCTCCATGTGCTTTGTTTACCATGAATTTTTTCATCAGCTGAACCCTAGATGGTTGTGTTACCAGCATTCATACAAAGAATATCACATAGGAACAAGAGCATATAGAACAATTGGTCTTAGTTTATAAAGAGGAGACAAATAAGGTTGTGGGGAGTTGCCAGAATCTGAGCATCCAAAACTAAATTGAAGAAACTCCTATCATGAGTACAGTTACTGTATTCTAGAATCCACTCACCTGACTAGGTCTATTGGCTTTATTTCACATCTTTCTATAAAGAATTGCATATTCTTTTTTTTGTAAAGCAGTTTACATGAATGATTTGTTAAGATCTGAGCTGATGTTCTGAATTTTGTTCTTCATCTCTTTTTATGTATTATCTTGTTTTTGTTTGTTTCTGTATTTTTTTGTTTGTTTGTTTGTTTCATAGGCAGTGGATGAGTGGGTTGGCTGATTGACTTTTGGTACTGGATCAACTGGGTAAAGTTAAAAAATATGCGTAGTTTGCTTTCACATGTATTATGTTTTCATTATAGAACAGGTATATGTATAAGTACACATGTATATCATGTGTCTATAAACTGGTTTTCTGATGATGACTCCTCACAACAGATGATTAAATCAGGGATGGCTTACCTATTTCCATCAGCAACAAGAGATTATTTAGTAGCTCTCTGGAGCCCTCAGTTGTTAAGGATGCTGAGTTTGCCTAGGCTAATATGAAAATTAAGGATGTTTGAATGAGGTAAGGGGATGCAATGCCACATATTTGGTACCTTACAAAAAGGGCTGCTCTTTCAGAATAAGCAAATACCGAGGAAGGGTTATATACCAAATCATCTTTATATAGATTAAAATTTTTAGCTTAAATTTTTTGATGTCAGAAGGAACTTCAGAATCTTATGAGAATATGCAGTAAAAAGGGGTTCTGACAGCAAGGGATGGCTTTAAAGAAGTCTGCATATAAAGCTCCTCTCCTTCAAGATATTGTCTAGGGCAGCCTTGAGCTCTCCCTAGAGTCTTCTCCCCAGGCCTGCTAAAAACAGAGGATTTACTTTCCGTACTCATCAAAGCTCTTGATCCCATAAAATATCTTTTGGAAGCATGACAAGTAAATTTAAATTACAATATTTAGTTCAGTAGATAATGGCACATACATATGCAGTCTTTCTTTTTTTTATGAATATTTATGGCAGATGAGTTAAACACTGAAAAAGCTTCTCCTTATACTCTCCACTGATGATTAGATTGGAGATGCAGAGACCACGTACAGCAAGACTGGTGTTAATGACCATAAACTCCCCAAAAAATGCTTTTAACATAACCGAAGACATAGAGCAAACTGAATCAAACAGTGAATACGGACTTGGAAAATAAAGTCAAAATTTTGAAGAAGAAAAAATGGTCTTCTGACAACCTAAAACTTGACTGAAACGAGGGAAAGAGAAAGAGGGAGAAAGAGAAGGAGGGGGATAGAAAGGGAAAGGGAGTTGTGGAGAAGATGTGAAAACTATTGTATTGTACAAATTGGATTCTGGAATTTCATCAGGCAACATAAAGAATAATGAAAGCATTTATCTCTTAAGAAAGATATAGCTCAGTACCATTAAATACATGCTTTTGTCTAAATATTTTCTTTTCCTAGTTATCAAAAGTAATTATTCTAAGAAGATTTACTTCTTGAGTGACTGGCCAAAATATGTTATGATCCTGTATAACTGATGTAATTTCCCTTTTGGTTGATTTCTTCTTAATTAGTTTTTGTCAGTGTTGTACATTAATTACACTCCAACATTTCAAGGTCTGTTTGTTTTCTGATTCAGAAAAATTAGTCTGTATCCTTTAGTTATGTAAAAAGTCTAACATTTAATTAGAAACATGTCATATCAGATTTATGTAAAGGGCTGTAACCTTGCCAATGCCTACATTACTGCTGAGAGATAATCAGTCATTTCGGAAAGCACAGTCACTCTTGGAATACAGTGGTCCAAATCATTGTCCGTTCTTTGCATTCTTTTAATTTTCTTCCCACTTATTTTAACCTTACATCTTTTTCCTTTGCCCCAAACTTTCCCAACTTCCTCATCATCGCATGTGTATTATTTCCACTCTTCCTTACTGATTCCTTTTTCCTTCTATTTTCTCTTGTCCTAACATGATAGACACTCTTTCATTGTCGTTGCTTTAATTTTGTGAGAAGATATAAAGGAAATGAAGTGAACTGCGAGAAAGAAAAAGTGTGTCCCCATGTTAACCTCCAGCAGACTGAACACATTTCAAAGGAAGGGTTCATATGAAATTATTTTATTTTATTTTTTTAAGATTTTATTTGACAGAGAGAGAGAAATCACAAGTAGGCAGAGAGGCAGGCAGAGAGAGAGGGGGGAAGCAGGCTTCCCACTGAGCAGAAAGCCTGATGCGGGGCTCGATCCCAGGACTCTGGGATCATGACCTGAGCTGAAGGCAGAGGCCTAACCCACTGAGCCACCCAAGTGCCCCTCATATGAAATTATTAAGATAGAACATATCTACTGATACATAACCAAGAATCTCTTTGAAAGGAACGCATCTCAGTAATTCCCCATACTCGTGCTTCTAGAAGTCTCAAGAATGAGAGGAATTCCTTACCTCAGCTTGACCAATAGGTATGTTTTCATAGTTGTATAAATTATCCAGGTCCTCCAAGACAGTGTCATATGTTTCTGAGTCATAGTTGATGGGTTCCAGAGTTGGAGCGGTCCCAGCGGCATCAAAGATGACAAGTCCCAGAATGAGTCTTGCCAACATTTTCATTTTTCAAGCTTTCCTAATCAAAAAAGGCCAAAAGGTATAAATATTTAATTGATGATAACGTATGAATACTTATCACTAAAGAGGCATGATAAATCAAAGTCAATGCCGTGGGACTCAAGCCGGTAGCTCTCCTGACACGGATCATTTGTAAACATAACACAGGAAATTGTATGGATTCTGAAGACTATTGATACTGATGTTCAAATTAATTACAAACCCATCCACGTTATTACAGTAGATAGTGTAATTACAGTGAAATTGAGTTTACTTCATAGAGAAACACAGAGAAAATGGGATGTGGAAATATTGCCATGTAGTTATTCAGAAAAGCTTCTGCATCAGAGTTTTACCTTTTACTAAACATTAAGTTTCTTTAATCAACTCTGGGAGTAGGAAGGAGGAGGAGGAGGAGAAGGAAGAGGAGGAGAATTATAACTGTTACTCCATTTTACAGAAGAGGAAACCAAAACAGGGTTGGCTAGTGACCTAACTAGGACTCGTAACTGTTTCTTGCACATTCAAGCTTATGGATTTTTCCAGACAAAATAATGAAAGAGTTCCCCCCCCCTTTTACTTCCTTGTTGCCTCTGGGTATCATATATATATATATATATATATATATGGGTACCATATATATATATATATGTATATATATATATATAACTTAATATATGTACACATTAACATTTCATGCAATACTTTTCAAAAGTTATTCTTAACTAAATGGAGCAGAAAAGAAAACTATTTTTCCTTTAGTCCTTAGTGTTTTCTTTCAATTCTTAGTAGCCATCTAAGCTTTAAACTCAGAATCAATAAGAATCCATGTCTAAAAGATATCATTTGGCACGATTTCCTTAGAGGAAGATTTCCACACACATAAGATTAAAAAGTTTCTTGTTTTGTAATTCTTGGTTAAGCATGATTCATATTTTCCATGATCACATCCTGCTTTTGGGGAGGATTCAATCAAAATATTATTATTTTAATAATATTTATAACATGTAGGATATGTTATACATGTGTATATGTACGTATAATAGATGTTTAACATTTATAATTTTAATTATTTTTGTTCTGTATATACTCCTTTGAATACATTTTATTTTAGAAAAAAAACTCTCCTATTTAATTTTAAACATCTAAGTTGGGTCTATCAAAAATGTTACTTGGGGGTCATTTATTGAGGAAGCAAAGTCTTTGTAAAACTTTTTATCAAATATATCTAATTTTAAAGGTTTTGTATTTTGGATACACTTCTTAAGTCTACTTCAAGAACAGAACCTCTGCTGTTTGTACCTATGCACACACGTAAAAGGGAATTCATGATAAATATTACTTTTAAACTTGAAAGCACTGACAGACAAACCGACCTTCAGTTACTTGAAAGAAAGTCTTTATGAAGCAGGTTTAGGCAGAGGGATATGAAATCCCTCGGAGAATGAGAAGCAGGACAAGGAGCTCCTTTTTATTCCCTCCTATGCTTTCTTCGAACCATTTTTTTTTTTTTTTTTTATTCACACTGGATAAACGAAGCCTCTATTTTACCTGCCTTTGCAAGGATCTTTGCAGGATTGGGGATTTGGAACTGCTGGACGCAGTCACCAACAAAGTCCTGTTTAATCAAATGGTGTGATTTACAAATCTTTCAGGAACGATTCTTCCCTTTTCAAGTGGGAGGCATTCAGAGGGACCAGTACTAACCTTGAAAGAATATTTTCCTTCTCCATTTCTGGCCACTGTAATTGTTCAGAGCAATTAGGCACTGGCTGGTTATTTTTCTCACTTCATACTCTGTATTTGATTAGAAGTGTCTACGTTCTTCGAGTTTACTTGCATGGTGCAGAACACCTAGAGCTATCAGCAGTAAGAAAGTCTGTGCAAAGCCTGGAACTACGAAGAACACCTCTTTATGTTCAGTTTTAAAAGGATGTTTCTTCCGTCAAGTAACTATACTAGTATTTAACGTAGAGTCTTTGTTGAGACTGTTGAATTTGTTGTGCACTTCACAACAGGTCATGAGATTTTGCAAATTATGCTTATATAAAACCTTAAAATATAGACCTTAAAAAGACACTCCAAATGCCCAATTCCCATATGCTCATCAGTATATATTTAAACACCTGAAATCTCCCCTTTTTCTTCTTTTGCCTAATATGTCAATCAATACTGATCAATAGTGCCTGGTTATCCTGGCAAGAAACATGATCTAAGTCAGGGCACTTGCTTTAAGGAATATATTGGAAACTACTGTAATTTTATTGGCATCTCTCCTATTAAGATCAACTATTTTACTGTCAGGTATTAATTCCTGAGCTAATTCAAAATTTTGGATTTTCCAAGAATCACATAAATATAAAAGAGTAAACTTAAACCCAATCCATTGCATCAATGTTCACCATGAGATATTAAAGCAAACTGAATTATTTTTTAAAAGGTTATTATAGTAGAAAAAAAGTCTCTGACCCAAGAAGAAAGCAAGTGTAAAAACTTACCTTTGGCTCCTACTTGGTGAAATGGCACAGAGTGACTGGAGATGCAGAGCTGGTAGTATTTGCCCTTGACCAATGGTTGTGAATTCTGGTCTGTGGGAGGTGGAATTTATAACACTCAATTTTCTGTTTGGGAAAGCTAACCTTGAGAAATGCTTCTCAGTCTTTAGAAACCCCAAATTACTTTAGAGTCCCTCGAAATAATCAGTAGAATCCAAATGACAAAGCATACAGAGTTCTTGAAATTATGTTAAGGGAGTTATCATTGTCAATGTGTCCCCCTAAACATTTTAAATGGAAAAAGTAGCTTTTACTATATTTCATCTCTAACAAGTTCACCAGTTAAAAAAAAAGTTAATGTATACGGTAATACTATAGGTGAATATTTTAGAATTGTTCTAATAAGAAATAATTTTCCTTACATGTCTTAAATGGCTTTCTTCCCTTTTCACTAATGTTAACTGAAATTCAGTAAATGTTGCAAAAGTCTTACCTGTTTAATGTTGGGTAAGTTTAAAAAAATCCAAATTATTTTGATTGTTTGGAATGCTCTGAGAGCAATGAAACAATAAAGCCTCTGCATGCCCACTAAAAAAAAATCCTGAAACAATGCATAAATATGATTTGAGCATTTTGGGGGAAAAAAAAGGCTCTTTTTTTTTCTCTCTTTTATCTATCAGAGCCAAACAAATCAAATTACATAAAAACACTTTCCCCCAGCATACAAGATTTGTTGTAGGCTCCTAGTATCTGATATCGTTTGTGAAACTCAGCTTTGTTACAGGTTTGGAGAGAAAATATGTTTGTATTAAACTCGTATTCTTTGCCTCCATTCACACTGCAAAAGTTCTAGAGGAAGATGAAACTTGTGTCATGTATTCTGGCTTCTGGTGTGCTTTCCATAAACCCAGGAGTCTGGTTCTAACCTGTGCATCAGGATTCCTTTTTCCTTGACCAGAAGTGAATAGCCATATTAGATTTTGAAGTGCATTAGGGCACACTGATCGAGGAGGAAGCCTGTCTTGAGGACGCTGACGCCTCCTTCTGCCTTCCCTGCTGTCCTCCCTCCCCACCCCAAACTCCTTTGCTTATGGACTCAGGGCTCCCTCAGCCCTTAGCCTCGGCACCCACACTTGCTTCTGCACTTCTACGTGATCTGAGCTCGACGTGCATTATTTTTCTTGGGACCAGTTTTATTTGTAATGGAAGTAGTGATTCTGGGGGAAGTACAGACTCTATCAAGCCCTCTCCAACAGCAGAGAAGCCACCCTGGGGGGTAGCGACGCCCTCCCTGCCTCCTTGCTGTGCCACGTGATATGGATGCTACTTTCAGAAGCACTTCTGGAAAGAGGACTGAATCCGAGTTCCCACACTGGCGCTGTCACAGCAACGGCCCCCACAGTGTGTTAGAGGAGTTTATATATGTCTCTCAACACATTCTCCATCAGAGAAGTTCCCCATTCACAGATGGGCAACACAAAAACATTAAGTTATCCAGTGTCCCATGTGACACAAACAAAGAGAAAACCAAATTGGGTCAAGTTCCCAGATGTTAGTGAGGTCATCTTAGGGATGCTGGTGACGGTAGAAATGCAGTGGCATCTCAGTTTTTTAGATTCTGAGGCTGTTTGCCTGTCACTAGGTGTTAGGGTCTTTTAAATGCTTTAGGATAAATAGAGATGGATAGGATATCCATGAAAATACCTAATATTTCTTCTTCTTCCTCCATGATTTAATCTAATACTCTGCACACATTGTCAGGTGACAAAGGTGGCATCTATGTAGTCCCTTCTATTCTTGAAGGCTCTGGCTGAACCTGTAAGATTCTATTTGCAGAAATAACGTTTTCACACTCTCCTTTAGTGACCTGTTGGTTTACATGACATTGTTCTTAGGCTTCAGAACGTTGTCTACTAATGCAGTTGTTTCATGACAATTTAATAACTAAATTCTTTGTCCTAATACAGAATTGAAAGCAGAAATGATCATTCCTGAGTCTTTTCTTTTTCCAAATAGATGAACCTTTCACTGTTCCTTATAAAATATGGAGAATTTTTAAGTCATATCTCTTGGTCTTATCTGGACTTTCTCCAATATTTTCAAAATCCAGGTTGAACTGTGGGAGCTCAAATTTGTAACAATCTCATGAGGCCCTAATCTCTATATAGTAGGGAAAAGGATTAATTACCGGGTCCAGCCTCTCTTATCCTTGGTAAATATCTTTTAGTTTCTTGATAATTTTCTTAATAGAGCCCTAGCTTGGTTATCCGAAACCCTCAGGGGATCAGTTATTAAGACTAGTTGCATTATCTAGTAGTAGCTGAGGCTTTCTGGCTTTATCTCTTTAAGCCCCCAAATGGTTTACAAATCCTTATGGCTACAATGCTTAGCAAAATTAATTAAACATCATCCTGCTTGCTTAAATGGAATGAATTTTCAACAAGATGGCCTTCTCTGGGTGATGATCTTTGTTCTGCAGAGAACAGAGAGCAGCCCTCTGATGATCACATACGGCAGTCCGTTCTTGTCCTCTGCCCCAAAAGGCCACATTGGTAAGAGCGACAGGAGGGTGTAGATATCCCACCCCACCAATTATAAAGAATAAAACTGTCCCCTGAAATGATTAGCTGCCTTCCTATAAAGAATCCCCATGTTGCCTTACGGACTTTGTACTCATCAGGAGGAGTCCTGGAGTTTTGGACCATGAACCCATATACACTCTTCTACCTGTTTACCCTAATCTGATCCTATCACCCCCTCCAGAATCTTTCAAGGCTGATCTGCAATCTGAAAATTCTCCGTTGCCCTCAGTCTCTTTTTGGAAAATGTCCCTTTGCTCCTTCGATCTTAAAAGAATATGGCTGTCTCCTAACAAAGTTTTCTGCTGCTGTGGTGGGTTTGATTTTTTTTTTTTTTTTTCCTTCTTCACTCACATAACTCAAAGACGGAGCAATTTTTCTTGTTTTACACTTTCTCTTCCAAATGATTCGTCCTCTTTACTCCTTCAGAATTTTTGCCCATTCCGAAACGCATGGCATTCGGCTGAACTACCTGTCATCTCTCCTGGTCATCAAATCTTTGATCTCCCAGCCAATCCTCTTATTGCTAACTTTAGCTCGTGGCTCACTCATACCCTCTATTCAGACCCTGTCCTTGTTTCCAGGGATGCCAGCCTCCGTGTACATGACCCATCTATCGTGGTGGCTCCTTTAGCTTCACAGGTACAGTCAAGCTACCGCGTTCCTACCCAGCCACTCGCCATCACTCTCATGCCTTCTAGCTCCATCATCACCTAATGGGGCACTATTATCATTTTCTTTTTGCCTCATGAGACCCTCTTGCCATAGCCGCCACCACTTTTCCACAATTCACCACATCTCTTATTTTTACATCTCTCTTTATCTTTAGATAGGAAGCACCATTATCATATTTATACCTTTTTAAGCACTCTCTGCTTTCTTCTCTTTTTTTTTCTTTCTCTTCCATTGGGCTTACCTGGAAAAACCTCAGCTTTAATTGACTACTACTCCCAACTTTCTTCTCTCTTGCCTCTGAGCCGCTGTATTTTACCAGTTAAAATCACACACAACAATGATTGGTGTCACTTTAAATTCTTTAAACCGGTCTTCAACCCTGGCCAACAGATCTACTATTCTCATAGGTCTATTTTATAACATTTTTTTCTCCTCTCAAACCTCCCATGGTCCTTTTCTATTCACTGGAAGTCATTAGAATGATGGTAGAAGTCATCAGAAAAATACTCTTTTTAAACATTTGCCCTCCAGTTCACTGCACTTATACACATCCTCTGTGTTTTCTCCTTCTGTGACAGAGATCCGTGTTTCTCTAAATATTTCCTGCCTCCCAACATCTCCCTTTCAGTAGGTCATTTTTACATACGGACACATATCACATATGCTCTGGCCAAAACTCAGTCAGGAATTCCCTCTAACACTAGTGAACTGAATGAAGGTAAAAAAAAAAAAAAAATGGCAGCTACAGAACGGAAAGGGGTGGGGGAATGAGGTAACCAAGAAATGGGTATTAAGGAGGGCACGTGTTGTGATGAGCATTGGGTATTATATGCAACTAATGTATCATTGAGTACTACATCAAAAACTGGTGATGTACTCTATGTCGGCTAACTGAACATAATAAAAAATATATAAATGCAAAAAAAATGGTGGCTACAGCTATGTCTTTGAGAACATGTGTTAAGTCTAAAGACATGCAGAGTCAAATTATTTTAAAACACCTCAGTCTTAAATTTTATCTGCAGACTTAATTCATTCTATATCTGAAATTATGCTTCAGTTTTATAAAATACATTTTCATCTTACCACTGTCCTATTTTTATGACCCCTTTTACAGAAAAAAAAAAAAATTCTCAAACAAATGGTGTTTATTGGCTGTTTCCCCTTGCTCTGTTCTCATTCACTCTCCATTCCCCTGCAGTTTGGGCTCTATATGGGTAATTTTCTGGCTTTGTTTTAAACTGCTGTCCTAGCTGCCAACTTTGGTTTTACTGTGGTTTTCCTCTCACCCCACTGGCTATGCCTGGTCTCTTTCTTCGTCAGCCACCTCTTTCTTTACCCGGCCTTTAGATTTTGGAGAGCCTCTGGTTTTAGTTCAATGATTCATCTTTTCTCAATTTATCCTTTTCCCTTGAGGACCCTCCACTATTTTCATGCTATAATTACAACAGAACAAGAATAACGTCAATACTAACTGACATGTTCAAGGTTCATTCTGCACCTGGCATTGTTGATCATGCTCACTTGCTGAGGTTCGAGGAGGTTAAATGACTTCAACCAGTGAGGGGCGAAACCAAAATCAAAGCTGAAGCCATCCAGCAGCCAAGTCCAAGTTCTTCACCGCAACACGGAACCACCACTTTCTGCTTGAATCCTCCAGCGTCCCATCCCCGGTCCTCACTGGTCTCTCTGAGCTGCCCATCCTTGTATGCCATTGACTACTTTGAACTTGACATCTGCATTTGGATCAGTCGTCCGGCCATCGTGGTGTGCCTGAGATAACGGCTCTGGACTTCGTTCTTTTGCTCTTTGTGTTTAATTAAATGATATCATGTCTTCCTCAGTTGGCTCCAGTCCAGAGCCTTGAAGTTATTGTAGATTTCTTCTATTTCCCTACTTTCCCCCATCTAAGCTATCAGAAGAAGATGGTTCTACTTCCTGTGTATTTCGTTCCACCATCTTCTCTCATCTGGACCATCACAAAAGCCTGTTACCAAGTTTCCCTGCTTCCTTTTTTGTTCTTCTATCCTTCGCTCTCCAAACCCCTGTCAGAGGCCATCTAAAATAGAAATATGTGAAACTCCATGGTTTTTTTCATTGAAAGATTCAGTAGCTTCCTATTTCTCTTTGAATAAAATTAAAACTCTTATCCCATGTCCCCCAGAGCTCCCTATCAACTACAGCCTACCTACTTCTCCAAGCTTGGATCAAGCACCACTCCCTCTGTCACTTTCTACAGCCATATGAATGGCCTTTCTGTTCTTAAATCAGGCCTGATGATGGCTTCCTCAAAGGGTTGCACTTAATGTCACCCCTTATGTTAGAATGGCTAGATAGTTTTTTAAACTGTTCATGTTTTTGCATAAATAACACTTGAAAGGAGCTTTCCTGCTTCAGCCCCTCCCCATCAGAGTGGACCACCTTCCTTTCCATCACATTCTAATGAGATGCTACCTCTAATGTCTATGCTACAATTGTGGGTTTTTTTCATAGCACTTGCCACAACTTGTTATTATATTTTTCTGTTATATATATTATATATATATATATATATATATATATATATATATATTATATATAAAATATAGATAGATAGGTAGATAGATAGATAGATCTTCTCCCAGGTTAATAGATAGATAGATAGATACATAGATACATCTTCCCCCAGGTTAATATAAGCACCGTAATGCATAAAATTTACCAGTCATATTCACAATGATATCCTTAGTCTCTAAAATAGTTCTTGGCCCCACAATTCATGCTGAGTATTATTTGAATGAATCAATCAGTTAATGATTGCCTGTATGAATCAAATGCATAGCAATTCAAAGCAACAAATAATTACTTAATAAACTACTGTGGGGGTGCCTGAGTGGCTCAGGTCATGTTAAGGGTCTGTTAAGGGTCTGCCTTCGGCTCAGATCATGATCCCAGGGCCCTGGAATAGAGTCCTACATGAGGCTCCCTGCTCAGCAGGGACTCTGCATCTCGTTCTGCCCCTAATTCCACTCATGTTTGTGCTCAATCTCTCTCTCAAATAAATAAACAAACAAACAAACAAATAAATAAAATCTTTTAAAAAATAAACTACTATAATTTGCTTGGCCTATTCTAAAATATATAGAATTACTTGCATTTATGATAAATGGTTTTTAGCTTTCCTCTTTCTTTCTTTCTTTCTTTTTTTTTTTTTTTTTTGAATTGCATCTTTCTGTTTGGCTAACCGTCAAGCTGTCTCTTAACACTTTCTAAGCCACTGCCCATGGGCTTCATGGAGCAAGTTTTGCATTTGCTTTCTTCTAAGACTTTCTTGTGTCACATACAAAAATATAAGGTACAGACTTTTGATGAGAATCTGAGAGTTTCCATACCAGTTAGGATTCCCTCCAAAAATAAGTATAGAAAACCCCAAATCACACTCATTTAGGAAACATGGAATTCACTGATCCAACTACCTGAAAAGTACAAATTTCTCTCTTCTTCTATTTGTTGACATCATTCTCAAGTAGGTCCAAACAAAGGCATTGATTATGTCTGTTCCATATCTTACATCCTCTGGGTTAAAATCCAGGGGAAAAGAGGGTAGGTCTCTGTTTTAGTAGCCTAAATTGCATGCCCAAAATTAATAATAATTATTAATTAATCAATTTTTAAAGAAGATATTATTTATTCATTTGAGAAAGAGAGAGAGCAGAAGCAGAGGGAGAGAGAGAGGGAGAGGGAGAAGCAGACTCCCCGCCAAGCTAGGAGCCCGATGCAAGGCTAGACCCCAGGATCTAGAGATCATGTCCTGAGCCAAAGGGAGACACCCAACCATCTGAGCCACCCAAGAGCCCCAATTAATCAATCACTTTAAAAAACGGAATTGAGAGAATTTAGCGTCTGTTCCGCTGAGTCCTCACCTCATTTGAGCCTCTGCTCAAATGTCACTTCTTCAGTCCCTGCTGGCCACTCCATGTAAAAGAGAACCAGCTTCCTTATAACCCTTATAACTATTTGACATTCCCATAAAGAGTGTTATCTTCTTTATTTTCTTTGCCAGAATATGATGGTCACAACAACATGATATATCTGTTTTGTTTGTGACTGCATTTCTAGTCCATAAACACATAGAAAGTGGTCAATAAATATTTGTCGAATAAATTAATGAACCAACTTAGATCTTTGGCCAAATGTTTTACCCCTGAGCCTTCAGTGAACTGAGCAAGTAGTGGTTTCCTGCTGGAACCAGTGAAAGAAGAGCAAATGAATCATGAGTTGTGAAAGTCTTTGAACGTTAGTGTGGGACCTCCTGAAATCATTTTTGTCTGAGATAAGGGGTTTCCCCAAATTTACTATTTTTATCTGTCTTCCCAAAGAATCAACATAAGGTATCAACAAGTTATTGACAAACATTAAATCTCTGCTTCATGTATAGTTTATGGAATACTATGTTTTCCGTATCGTTTTCACATTACTCATGCTTAATCAATAATAATTATAAAAACATTCATAGACACTGTTAATGCTTTTTAATTATAATTTGAACTGAATTATTACATTTTATTTGTCTTTTTTATGTTGAATCTTTTTTAAAAAACATCATTTTGGCATAAACTATACATTTTCATCATTATAAAAATTCAAGGACTAATTACGTTTTGAGAAAAAGGG
Source organism: Mustela lutreola (assembly GCF_030435805.1). Taxonomy (NCBI): domain Eukaryota; kingdom Metazoa; phylum Chordata; class Mammalia; order Carnivora; family Mustelidae; genus Mustela; species Mustela lutreola. Next base: position 122,736,995 of record NC_081297.1, read on the forward strand.
AAAATAACTATCCAAATGCTCACCACCCAAAATGCTATTATCTCTGTGTATCTACAGATAACATTTCTTTTAGCTAATCTGTTTCCAGATTTTTTTTCCCCCAAAACATTTCATATGTGCCAAATTCCCTGAGGCCTTGCATGTTTGAAAATGTCTGTGAACTTTTTACTCTGAGGACAAATTGTTTGGTAGGATATTCTTAGGTCACATTTTTCTTAGGACATTGAGACATTGCTTCATTGTCTTCTGGCTCTAAGGTTCCAGTGGAAAAGTCTGAAGCCAGCCTAATTATTTTCCACTGTTTAGGTCATTTTCTTTTCTCCTCTGGAGGCTTATAAGATGTTTTCCTCACCTTGAGTCTCGGTAACATCACCAATTATGGCTTGGCATTTATGGTTCTGTATCAGTCTTCCAAGAGAAGAATGCATTTTCACGAGCAGATTAGTTACTATTCTTAATTTCAGCACCAATCTCTTCTAGCCTACCCTTGCATTTTGATTTCTATTTAATTCATTGTACTCATTTTTCTAAAATAACAATTATATCATACTGAACCTCATTTTGTTTTTTTCTATCACCAGCTCTTTTCACTCTAGTCAATGCTCTTATTTTTCCCTTTCCTGTGTATGTCCTTATACTGACCACTCTTCTATTGTTTTTAGTAAGTATTTTGAAATATGCCCAAAGGAATATTAACAAAGCCCTGTTCTCCATGGGAAGCTACTTTTCCAGAGGCCTCTCTGACCTGACAGAAGGGCAATCAGCCAACTCCAGCTCCTGCTAGCCTTTTTGTCCCACATAGAGAGAGACAAAAAGCACTAAAGGCATATTTCCCAGGGATTAAGGTCTACTAAAAATCTGATATTTAACTACAAAAATAAACACACAATGTTTACCCTCCCCAATAACTTATCAGCACATCAACAGAGCTTCAACATAAAAACAGGTTAAAACTGAGAAAGATTCAAGAGACTGATTCTACATAAGAACGAGTTCTTAGGGAAAACCCAAGGGCTATAGGGGCTGGGGGAAACATTCAACAAGGAAACTAGAGAAAATTATAGCTTCCAGCACCTATTGCTATGGCCAACATTGAGTACAACCCAACTCTTGACCAGATTAACAGAAAACCTCACATTACAAGCCTAAACCTCAGTGCCTATTACCCCTTACATCATGCCCAGCTTTCAATGAAAAATTACAAGGTATGCTAAAAATCAAGAAAAATATAGTCTGAAGAGACAAAGCAAGTATCAGAACATGAACCAGATATGACACAGATTTTGAAATGATTAGATGGAGAATCTAAAATAAATATAGTTAGTATGTTAAGGACTCTATTGGAAAAAGCAGACAATGTGCATGGACAATGGGTAACGTAGTGTATAGAAAAGTAAAATGAGGGGCGCCTGGGTGGCTCAGTGGGTTGGGCCGCTGCCTTCGGCTCGGGTCATGATCTCGGAGTCCTGGGGTCGGGTCCCGCGTCGGGCTCTCTGCTTGGCGGAGAGCCTGCTTCCCTCTCTCTCTCTCTCTCTCTCTGGCTGCCTCTCCGTCTACTTGTGATTTCTCTCTGTCAAATTAATAAATAAAATCTTAAAAAAAAAAAAAAAAAAAAGAAAAGTAAAATGAGAGGCGCCTGGGTGGTTCAGTGGGTTAAGCCTCTGCCTTCAGCTCAGGTCATGATCTCAGGATCCTGGGATCGAGCCCCAGATTGGGCTCTCTGCTTGGCAGGGAGCCTGCTTCCCTTCCTCTCTCTCTGCCTGCCTCTCTGCCTACTTGTGATCTCTGTCTGTCAAATAAATAAATAAAAATCTTAAAAAAAAAAAAAAAGGAAAAGGAAAATGAATGACAGCATGCTGGAAGGGATGGGAGGAAGGAGCTGGGAGCACTATGTTTATTGCATATTCATATTCATATATTTATATATTCATACTCTCCCCAAACTGGAAGCATTCAAAATATCCTTCGAAGATGAGTGGGTAAACTGTGGTACACCCATGCAGGGAATATTAATCAAATATGTATTTTAAAAAAAATGAATTATCAAGTCATAAAAAAAAACGTAGATTAAAATTGAACATGCTAAATTAAAAAAGCCAATCTTTAAAATTGACATATGGTATGACTCCAACCATATGACATTCTACAAAAATAGAGTAGTTTTGTAGCAAAACTACAAAAACAGTAAAAAGATCAGTGGTGGGTCGCATGCTTAGAGGGTATGTGCAGGGGTTAGTAAGTGAAACACAGGAGATTTTTGGGGCAGGGAAACTATTCTGTATGCTGTAATGATCGATAAGTAACATTATGCATCTGTCAATTCCATAGAACTGTACAGCACCAATAGCAAACCTTACTGTCAGCTATGGACTTTAGTTAATAACAAGTGTATAGATACTGGTTCATTAATTATAATAAAGGTCCCATATTAATGCAAGGTATTATAATAAAGGAGTACAAGGTTGATAATCTGACAATCTCTGCTCTATCTGCTCAATTTTCCTATGTCTAGTCTAAAAGTATTCTTCAAAAATTCAGTCTTTAAAAAAATGCAGCCTTTTCATTTCACATACACAAAAAAATTAATATATTAATTTTCTCACTAATTTCACTTATTTTTGGAGTACCTACTGCAGACATACCTCATAATATTGCAAGGTTGGTTTCAGACCTCTGCAATAAAGCAAGGAAAAGAACTATGTTCCCCAGTGCATGTGAAAGTTATGTTTTCCACTATACTACAGTCTACCAAGTGTGCAATAGCATTATGTTTAAAAAACAATGGCATGCCTTAATCAAAAAAATACTTTATTACTAAAAACTGTTAGCCATTATCTGAGGTTTCAGTGACTAGTCATTGCTGATCACAGATCACCACAGCAAATACAACAAGGAAGAAGTTTGAGATATTATGAGAATTACCAAAAGTGTGATGCAGAGACAGTAAGTGAGAAAATATGTGGCTGGAAATAATGATGCCAATAGAGTCATTCAGGGCAGGGTAGCCACAGACGTTTAATTTGAGGGGGGGGAAAAAAGGCAGTGAAGCTCAACAAAGCAAAGAGCAATAAAACGAAGTGTGCCTGTGTATCTCAGGCACTGTACTTGAGGCATGCACTTTAATGGAATTCTCCTAATGTAGTGAGAACCTAAATGAAAAATATGGTATCATACTGGATTAAGGATGGACCATATTTTAAAATGAGGTAAATCTTAAAACTTTGACCTCAACTGCTCGTACTGCTACTACCTTTAGTTATGGATGGGTCCTTGCATCAATCTGTAGGGATAACCCACACACTATGTACATTATATTATTTATATGTGTGTGTGTGTGTGTATGCATAGAAGTATGTGTTTATATATTTTATGTATGTATATACTATATATATATATATATTCTATATATTTGAGAAATTTTGTCTCCTTCAGCAAATATTTTCTTCTAAAGAAAAACATTTGAAATCAAAGAGGCTTTTATCAGAGCTGAGAAGTGTAACACACAGTACATTTATGGTGTTCTTACTACAGAATATTGCCTCACTTCTAACTGTGTCTACACATGGATATAGATGCCAGCAGTCTTAACACTTTGCTCCCTCGTTTTCCAACTCTGATGTTTGTTGGCTCTGTTACAGTTCACATCTAGTCTTCTCTTGGCTGAGGTTACTTGATGTTGTCTAATTTGGTTAAAGCACTCGTCCCCAGTTGAATAAGTTAATTCATGTGCTTGTTTACAAGAGGATGCATTTTTCATCTTGGCCTTTACAGCTGGTGTGGGTGAATTGCCTTTTTGCTCCAAACTTGATCCTCATCCCAGAACATCATCCAATTTTCACTCTTTCCGTGCCTCAAACATTCATTTGACTCTGATCTTTGCAGTTTGAGATAACATTCAATACAGCTTTTATAAATTGCTACTGTTTTTTTCTCCTCATCAGTTCCCCCAGTTATAATCACATTTTAGACTTCAGATTTTTAATATATCATTGCCAGAGCCATTAATAAAATGATAGATGATAAAAGGAAAATTATATACCTAAGAAAGAGTTAAAATGGAATTTTAATAAGTTTATTAATAATTGGTGAAACTTTTATAAAAAAATAACTATATGGCATATTGGGTAATATGGATCCCAAACCTAAAAATTTAATTCTACTTAAACTTTATTAATACTATTTTTTAAAGTCTTTATTTAATTCCAGGTAGTTAACATACAGTGTAATATCTGTTTCAGGAGTATAATATAGTGATTCAACACTTCCATACAACACCCTGTGCTCATCACAAGTCCCTCCTTAATCCCAAGCACCTATTTCACCCATCCCCCACCTCTCTTCCTTCTGGTAACCATCAGTTTGTTCTCTAGAGTTAAGAACCTGTTCCTTGATTTGCCCTCTCTCATTTTTATTTTTTTCTTAAATTCTACATAGGAGTGAGATTATATGGTATTTGTCTTTCTCTGACAGACTTTTTCACTTGGCATTATCCTCTCTAGCTCCATCCATGTCATTGCAAATGGCAAAATTTCATTCTTTTTATGGCTGTATAATATTCTGTTGTGTGTGTGTGTGTGTGTGTATCCGTTCATCGTTGATGGACACTATGGCTGTTTCCATAATTTGGCTATTGTAGATAATGTATCCCTTTGAATTAGTGGTTTTGTATTTTGGGGATAAATACCCAGTAGTGAGATTGCTAGATCATAGGGTAGTTCTACTTTTAACTTTTGGAGGAAGCTCCACACTTTTCCACAGTGATTGCACCAGTTGCCTTCCCACAAACAGTGCAACAGTTTCTTTTTCTCCACATCCTCCCAACATCAGCTGTTTCTTGTGTTGTTGATTTTAGTCATTCAACAGGTGTGATACGACATAGTAGTTTTGATTTGCATTTCCTAGTCTTTTTATTATTATTTAAAATACTAAGGAAATGCCTCAAGGTATCAGAAATGCTTCTCTTGCTAGAAAAATATAAACAACCTCTTAATGACAACAACGGAACTTTTCCATTTAAAGGGCTATAAATCCCAAAGATACAGATGTCATGAAAAGAAGGTCCTTCTGTACCCCAATGTTTATAGCAGCAATGGCCACAGTTGCCAAACTGTGGAAAGAACCAAGATGCCCTTCAACGGACAAATGGATAAGGAAGATGTGGTCCATATACACTATGGAGTATTATGACTCCATCAGAAAGGATGAATACCCAACTTTTGTAGCAGCATGGATGGGACTGGAAGAGATTATGCTGAGTGAAATAAGTCAAGCAGAGAGAGTCAATTATTATATGGTTTCGCTTATTTGTGGAGTATAAGAAATAACACGGAGGATGTGGGGAGATGGAGAGGAGAAAGGAGTTGGGGGAAATTAGAGGGGAAGATGAACCATGAGAGGCTTGACTCTGAAAAACAATCTGAGGTTTTTGGAGGGGCAGGGGGTGGGAGGTTGGGTGAGCCTTGTGCTGGGTATTATGGAGGGCATGTATTGCATCAGCACTGGGTGTGGTGCATAAACAATGAATTCTGGAACACTGAAAAGAAATTTAAAAAAATAAATAAAAAAATTTTTTAAAAGGGCTATAGAATTAATCCTTCTGTTAAGGAAAGGGTCTGAATTTCTTCAAAATTATCTAAATGCATCATTTTATGTTTTGCAGGTGGCAACAAAAGAAATGCACTAAGACAAGTAAAAAAATTTTCTCATAGAACAATGATCTGTTTTACAGAAAACAAAAATCTTGCCTTGAAATTTACACAGTGAGACTGTACATAATTGCATGAAAATAAAAGTTGTACATGATAAGACATATTTTGTTTTTACTGTAATATTTTTACTGAATGATCTGTTCCCCATCCCAAGGCAAGCATGAATAAAGTTAGGTTAAATGTAGCATGTGGCTTTGCAGTCTCTTAGAATTTGTTTCTTCTATTTTATTTTATTGAATACTGTCTGTATCTTTGCTTATCCTATTCAAAGAGAAGGACAAATAAAACATGGCCAATGGGGGGGGGGGGTCTTCTGAGAACATCATTGATAGCTACAACAAAGCAATGATCCTTTCTTATGCTTGAATTAAATAAAAAGTCATTAATGTAGCTGAAATCTGTTTTCTGTTGTGGCTTAGTGCCTTTCCAACCTCCCCTTATCTTGCCATGCTCCTTGCTCACCAAAGATTCAGCCACATTAGTCTCTCACTGCCTTTACTGTACCAAGTTCTTTCCATTTCAAGTCCTTTTCCTCTGTTGTTTCCTTTTGTCTCATATATTCATTCCTCCCCCTCTCAAAACACCAGCACGAATCATCTATGTCTCAGAGAGTCCTTCTTGATTCCTCCAAATTAGAATTCTTACTATTGGCCACTCCCACTCCTCAGCCCAAGAGCTTCTTGCTTTATTTTCCCACATTTTTTCTAAGAATACTTCATGTTTATTTGTTATCAAATTTAATTTCCACAAAGCTAAATTCCAGAAGGGCAAAAATTACGTTTTAGTTTCCCATCTTTGGATGTCCACTGGGAAGCTCCATCTCTGGAACAAAGGTGGACTCCAATCAATGCATGAGTAAAGAAAATACAGTTTCAGAATTTATATTGTGTGGCCATTCAGTGTCATTGGGTCCAATTTGTCTAAAATACGTTAAGTCCAAGGAAAGCACAGGAAGAGCACGTGGGTGATTGTTTCGTCATGTGACCAAAGTGTCCAATGGTGGAAGCAGTAGTTGGTACTGGTGCTTTTTCAATATATCTGTGTCAGCTCTGAAGCAGGTACCCCCTACTGCCCACGCAGCTCACACTCTTCTAGCTGCTCAGTGGGTAACTGCTGGTGAGTTTCCCTGACTTTTCTCTTATTCAACATTGCATAAGAACCTGTTCTTCCTTCATTCAGGAAGTCTTTATTCAGTCCTGAGATGCCAGGCACTCAGAGGCACAAGGGAATACACATCAATAGATAGAAGGCAGCAGAGAGAATATGACACCCATTCTTCACCCTGCTTGTGAATATCTACACACACACACAAATACACACACGCAGACAAAACTGGAGGGAAATACACCCAGATATTAACAATGTTTAACTACGAGTGTTCAAATTACAGATCATGCAATATTTTCTTTCTTTTTTTTTCAGATATGCAAGGTTTCTAAGTTTGTGGGGGTATTTTTGTTGAAGTGTAGTTGACATACAATATTATATTAGTTTCAGGTATACAGGATAGTGATTCTACAATTACATACATTACAAAGTGATTACCCTTTATAAACCTAGCTATCATCTGTCACCCTATGAAGGTCAAAATTACTAGCTATATTCCCTATGCTGTACATTGCATTCCTGTGAATTATTTATTTTATAATTTGAAGTTTGTACCTTTTTCCTTATTTTTAATACAACCTTCATTTTTCAGAATTATTATTTCTTAAGTTAAAAAGTATTATCTCTCATCAACCTCCACCATCTCTGGGTAAAATATCTTCTGAATGTGCTACCTGGAAACCCAAAAGTTCTTTAAATTAGCTTTAATTATAGAATTCTTATCAAAATTACACTAAAAACGCTAGCAATTATGAATTATTTTATCAATATTGTTGATTACTATATCAATAGCAAATGTGATGTTTTTTGTTTGATTTACTCTTTTGCTTGATTTACTCTGTAATTATGTCTCCCAATTACTTATAAGTAATTAGAAAATTAGTAAATAGTGAATTAGTAAATGGTGAAAACACTAATAAGTGTTTTCAGATATAAGAAATAAAAATATAGCAACACGGGGTACCTGGTTGACTCAGTTGGTTAAGCATCTGCTTTCAGCTCAAGTCATGATGGAATGGAGCCCAAGTCTGGCTCCCTGCTCAGCAGGAGTCTGCTTCTCCATCTACCCCTGCCCCTCTCCACTCCCACTTGTGCTCTCTCTCTCTCAAATAAATGAACAAAATCTTTAAAAAATATAACAACACAGTGAAATTTCAATTTCATATGAATGACATATTTTTTTAAGTATAAGTATGTCTCATGTAATATTTGGGATGCATTTATACTAAAAAATTACTCATTGTTTGCCTAAAATTTGAATTAACTGGATGTCTTATATTTTATTGTCAACACTAATTAGTTTAGAATTTGAGCAGGAAAAAAAAAGAACGATTCTCTTCAACTCCAACAAGACCTTGCAAAGATTCCTCATAGAACCTCAGAATCTCTAGAATGGTAGGAAACTTACAGGAATGCAGGAAAATAAAATTCTTGCAACACAATACTTAAATATCTTTCATGGTATATTCAGATGAGGTTTCATTGAGGGCAACCAAATCTACCTCACTCAAAAAGAATTTGGGAGCATGTGTGTGGAGCCTTGGGGCGGTGGTAATGGGCCAGGGGAGGTTTATTTATCCTTTGAAATCTAAGATGATATCCTTGAAGTTTCCTGAAATCTTAAAGGCATGTGAGTTTCACAGCAGAGCTAAGATTTCTGAAAGTATGCATGGTTTACCATGCTCAGTGTGAATCAGCATGTAACATAAGATGTCATGTATAGGTTCTCTTCTAGCAGTCTATTTTGAGCAAATTTTTGATCAACACCTTACCTGAAGTGTTAGCTATGCACATGATGTAAAATGGGGTGGGTGTCAGTACTCTCAGTATTAGTTAGTGTTCTCCAGAGAAACAGAACCATATAGACAGATAGATAGATTGATTGATTGATTTTAAGGAATTAGCTCACACAATTGTGGGCGCTGGTAAATCCAAACTTCCTAGGGCCAGACATCAAGCTGAAAATGCAGGCAGTAGTTAATGTTGTAAGTGTGAGTCTGAAATGCACAAGGCAGGATGGTAAATTAAACTCATAGTAAATTTCTGTTTTACAGTCTCAAGGCTAAATTACTTCTTCCCTTGGAAAGTTTTCCCTCTAAAGAGCTCTATTCCTATCATCAAGGGTAATCTTTTTTACTTAAAGTCAACTGATTGTCAATGTTAATCACATCTACAAAATACCTTTACAGCAGCATCTAGATTAGTGTTTGACCAAACAACTGGGTACCATAGGCTAATCAGCTTGACATATAAAATTACCTATCATGCTCCTTATAAGAACTGATATATATTTAAAGGTCTCAAAACATTCCATTCCTAACATAGCAAGAAGAATCTTGGGTTTGGGTTTGGATGGCCCCTAAATTCAACATTTACTGGTTATGTACCCTTGAAAAACTCATTTAATCTTTCTTTGCCTCAGATTATTGTTCTGTAAAACAAAAAAAACAATACCATTATAGGGTTTACATAAGGATTGTATATTTAAATAATGTATTGGCTATAAAAGTATATAGCACAATTTCCAATGTACAGGAAGCATTCAGTAAATGGTAATTTTTGTTTACATTGATAGCTACTCTAATTATTTCATAATTCACTGTGAGTATTATTAGAATTAATGCTGCTCTCCAGATTATTTAGCTCGTTATCCAAGAAATGCTGACATTCTGCCTTGATCACAATTCCCCATCCTCGTAGATTTCCTAAGGGAGCTCAACATACAATAAAAAATTGTACAACATACAATCAAGAAGTAAAAAAATTAAAAACTAAGTACAATTTTATTTCTATCCAGTCTTCTTCCTGATCACCTTAAGGCAGAATTCTTTGCTAAGCCTTTTAGGTAATCCCAGTCATTACCCTGAAATGTGATGGACTATTTAGATAAATAATATATTCACCGTGGGGAAAAGAAGAAGGTGTGAAATAAAGTCTGTGAGAAGTGTCAGATGCATGTCCTGAGCAGAGGTCTGTAAGAGCAGGTCTCATCAGGAGACAGAATCCGTGCCAGAAGGGAAAGCACACACAAAAAAATGAAGCACATATTCACAATCCAACTCAGCTATACCTACCTTTTTTAAACCTACCACTGCTAGAAAAAGAAACAAAACCCAATTAAGGCAAGCATAACACCTGCCAGCTTTTCCCTGCATATCATTTTTACGTCAACAGTGTGGAGCTGCCTCAGGAGGCCCTGTGTGTTCCCATTCTCCTGGCTGAGGGCAGTGGGTAAACAATAACCAGACAGGGACTCATCAGGGATCTTTGGAGAGAGAAGCCATGGGAGAAAGCTGCCTGAATGGGAAGGAGATTGAAGTCATTGCAATTTGAATGACTAAGAAAAAACTCAACTGATTTTTAGTCCCAGGATGGCATGTGTGGAGGCCGAGAAAAATTGAGGCCATCCCACCTCAGGTTTAGTCTTAGCCTAAGTACAGCCATCTTAGCTCCGGCAGCCATCTCAGACCCCTGTGCCCAAGGGCTGAACTTTCCCCTACTTTACTTTAGTTCTAAAGACCCCCACCCTGCTTTAGTAACAGGAACCCATAAATACCCCTGCCTTAACTAAGCTCAGGGTCCAAGTCCCTACTCCGCTGTGTCTGGTATACTTGGGCCCAAACTTAAGCTTGTTAAATAAACCCTCATGTGATTGCATTGGTGTTGGCTCCTTGGTGGTCTTTCAGCATAAAAACTTGGGTATAACAGCATGGCCTGGTTATTATTGTCTTGTTTAGATATATGAATCAATACAGGATTCTTCAAACTTCCATTATTACTGGGCCACTTTAATGAGCTTTGTCATATTCTTATAAACTCACTTAATTACTTAATATTGTTATTAAATAAATACAACTTAATTCCTTTAAACATTTAGACTCATATTATCTCATGATTTCTGTGAAATTCCAGAATGTCACAGAAATTTCATAAAAATCATGAATTTTTTGTTGTTGTCATGTGTATTACATTAAAAATAAATTTTAAAACTATGTAATAATCTGTATCTCATACAACCACTTGGAAGTGCATCACGCTTTCAGGAAAAATTAGTTTCATGGAGGTCAAAATAGAGGTTTTAAAGATTTTTAAAATTTATTTTCATTTTTTAACTTTTTAAACACTTTATTTATTTATTTGACAGAGAGAGAGTGCACAAGTAGGCAGAGTGGCAGGCAGAGGGAGAGGGAGAAATAGAGTCTCCACTGAGCAGGGATCCTGACTGAGCCACCCAGGTGTCCCAAGATTTTTTTTTTTTTTTTAGAGAGAGGGGGAGTTTAAACAGAAAACAAATAGTAAAATGATAGACCTTAAACTATGAATATCAATAATTTCATTAAATGTTAGTAAACTAAACAACAACAACAACAAAGGCAAAAGTTACCAAAATAGATACAAAAGAAAAAGAATAATATACAGTAATTATAAGTAATGGTCTACTGATAGACCCACAATGGGGATGGATTTCAAAAATGTTCTGAGTGAAAGGAGCTTTATACAAGGTTACATACTGATTCCTTTTGTATCAAGATCTAGGAGAGCAGGTTAACCTATTAAAGAAAAAATTAGAACTGTTGATATTTGCAGGAGGGGAGGTCAGGAGTTGACTTTCTGGTCTGATACCGATGTTCTATATCCTGGTAAGAATTTGATATAGCTCTTTTTGTTAAAACCCAGCAAATGTATACTAAACATTTACATATTTGATTTGTCATTTTATTTTATTTTCTTTCATTATAAGTGTACTCTTTAAATTCCATCCCCATTTCTCCTATGACTCTATCTGCCCCTCCCCCGTAACCATCAGTTTGTTCTCTATAGCTAAGAGTCTGCTTCTTGATTTGTTTCTCTCTCTCTCTCTCTTTTTATTTCCTTCGCTCATTTGTTTTGTTTCTTAAATGCCACATAGGAGCGAGATCATATGATAGTTGTCTTTCTCTGACTGACTTATTTTGTCCAGCATTATACACTCTAGTTCTATCCATGTCATCGTAAATGGTAAGATTTCATTCTTTTTGTGGCTAAATGATATTCCATTATGTATATATATACACACATATATACACACACAATGGAATGTGCATATATATAATACATATGTGTACATATTATTCAGTAGATCTGTATGTGTGTATCTATCTATCTATCTCTACATATATATATATTCAGTAGATTGTCTTTTAGTTTTGTTGATTGTTTCCTTTGCTATGCAGAAGCTTTATTTTGCTGTAGTCCCAATAGTTTATTTTTGCTTTTATTTCCTTTCCTCGGGAGACATATCTAGAAAAATATTGCTACAGCTATGTTAGAGAGCTTCTTACCTGTGGTTTCTCTTTCTCTTTTTAAAAATATTTATTTATTTTTGGATTGAGAGAGGGAGAAAGAGAGACAGGGAAGAATGGACTCCCCACTAAGCAGGAAGCCTGACACGGGTCTCCATCCGTGACCCTGAGATCATGGCCTGAGCTGAAGGCAGATGCTTAATGGACTGAGCCACACAGGCACCCCTACCTGCACTCTCTTCAAGGATTTTTATATATATTATTGCATGTAAATTTTATATAAAAATAAAATAACAAAACAAACACTGAACTCTAGATAATGAAGTATCTAGGAAGAAGTATAATGACAGCTACAATTTATTCTGAGAAGTGTCAAATGCTAAATGGATGGTGGATGGTGAGAAGTATTTAGTTATGATAAATATTCCATAGATACTATACACAGGGCAAACACTATTTACAGGGCAGCCTGAGGTGAAAAGGGAACATGCAAAGAGATATTCTCATGTGTACTGACTGTTAGTGAGAGGCTGAGCAGAGAAGGAAGGAACTGGAGCTCGAGCCTTGTAATCCATTCTGCAGCTGGAGAATCTTAAGTGCTGTTCTGTGGGGCCCAAGGTCTTGGCTTCTGAGAACAGTGCAACTGGTCTCTTAGATTTCCTGGGACTCCTGCATAAACAGATGCTGAACACAGACTATCTGGAATACTGAATTGCCCACCAGAGAGGAAACAGAAGAGCTCGTCCAGCAGAAAGTCCTACTGAAAATCCTGGGAGGCATCAGGTTAAGAGACTTAACTTCTGAAGACAGCATGGTGAGTCTTCCCACTGTGGAAGGTTCCAGAATCAGAGACTTCAAAGTCTTGATCTTCTTCAATTGCCTGAAGCTTGCTTTCCTTTATACATGATACCAGAATCTGTGTTGTTGTGCATGCAAATAAACATGCTGTGCATTATAAAAATCAAGAAATGATTTAAAAGAGATAAATCATAGCCAAAAGATGTAGCTCTTTAGACACTTCTGGCCTTTGCAGTGATCTGTTCAGGTGCCATCCATATTGCAGGGGAGTCTAAAGGCTCAGATGCCACTTCAGAATTAAAAAATAAGATATTGGACATGTTGGAGAATCACCCATCATTTTATGTATTTAATCGTCATGGTCAAGTACTATTCTGGCTTTTAGTTACAATGAATACTTCAAACTCAGACTCACGGTCCTCTAACACATCACTGAAGTTACAAAAATTAACACAACTGTGCAAGTTAAGATTTTCACAAATAATAGTAGAATGGCATATAGAGATGGAATACAGGAGTTTGGGGTATAAAACATTCCCCCACTCACCATCAATATCTACATTGATCTTTCAGTCTTAATTAAAATAAAATTTATGTCCTTTGCACACTGGTAATGAAATCAATCATTCAGTATAAATTATCTGCAAAGAGTCTTTGCTCTTTGAGAAGGTTTATTATTATTATTATTATTACTATTATTAAAAACAAACTCATTTTTTTAGTAAAATTTGTCATTTGGATTACATTTCTTTGAAAAAGGTTTATGGTTTTCAGTTAAGAAACCCACAAAATCAAATCATTCCAGAATTTGGCAGCTTAAAATATCAGTTATTTATGTTCCTGGATCTCCGTTTGCACGAGGCAGCTCTGTTTCAGACTCCTGTGAGTGGCAAAAGCATGGATGAGAGGGAAGGCAAAGAATTGAGGCTAATTGCAGAGTGTGCAACAAACACAACTTAGCAAAGGTGCATCTTGGCTCCCTCGAACAACAGGACACAGTCTACTTTTCGTTTCTTACAGGATGTTTACAAAATTGATGCTATGCTGACCTAGGAGGCATGACTCAACATATATCCAAGGACTAAAGTTAGCGGGATAAATCTCTGACCAAAGGAAGAAGCTACAAATTAATAACAAAACAATCACTAAAGCAATTGCACATTAAGAAATACATCTCTAAGTAATCCTACAGATCAAAAAAAGAAATCACAGTGAAAATTAAGAAATATTTTGAACTCAATGACAACAAGAATCCCACACATCACAACCTGTGGGATGCAACTATAGTTTGTCATAGAAGGAAATTTTTTTAGCCTAAAATGGACAATATGAAACCTGAAGGAATGATAAAATTTCAATGATTTAAATATTCATTTAAAGAATTTAGATAATAAGAAACTTAAAGGAAAGACGGAAGAAGATAATGAAAAAGTGAATTTAACCTAATAAACTAGAAAACAAAAATAATAGAAAAGACTGAGAAAGCCAAAATTTGGTATTTGAAAAAGCTCATAAAGTTGATAAATCTGTCATGAATCTAATCTAAGGGAAAAAAGGTGTAATATAAAAAATGAAAAAGAAAAAAATTACAATCCCATAGACATTGAAAAAAACTAGATGAGGATATTTTGAGAAAACTTCTGTCAATGTATTTTGTTCATATCTTTTGTCATTGGGTTGAATACTTTTCTGTATATGGTTATATGTCTATAAAAATGTTTTAGGGTCAGCTGGGTGACTCAACTGTTAAAGCGACAAAACACTTGGATTCAGCTGAGGTCATGATTTCAGAGTCCTAAGATTGAGCTCCATGTCGGGTTCTGCGCTGGGCAAGGAGTCAGCTTAAGATTCTCCCTCTCCCTCTGCCCTGCGCAGTCTCATGCATGTGTTCTCTTTCTAAAAATAAAATAAAATAGAATAAAATAAAATAAAATATGTTTTAAAAACAATGACATAATCAGCTTAATAAATACTAATAACCAATGTTCACTGAATGTTGATTTTGTGCCAACAATAGTTCTAAGTGTTTGGCCTACATTATTATCTCATTCAATTCTCATGGCAACCTTACAAAGTGTACTTTTCTTATTCCTATTTTAAAAATGAAAAAAAAAAAATACTCAGGGCGCCTTGGGTGGCTCAGTGAGTTAAAGCCTCTGCCTTTGGCTCAGGTCATGATCTCAGGGTCCTGGGATAGAACCTGCGTCTGGTTCTCTGCTCAGCAGGGAGCCTGCTTCCCCCTCTCTCTCTGCCTCTCTGCCTACTTGTGATCTCTGTCAAATAAATAAATAAAATCTTAAATAAAATAAAAATGAAAAAATACTGAAGCATAGAAAGTTTAAGTAGCTCACCCTAATTCACCCAGCTAAGCAGAGTTACAAACGCTCAAAGAAAAAGAATAACAAGACAACAGAAAAGCTGAGACAATTGGGCAGAGCTCAGAAAATATATAAAAATAAAATAAACTTAGTATCTATGTGAAGACAGTGAAAGCCAACACAAAGCAGAACAAAGTAGAAACTACATAACAAGAATGGACCAAGAGTAATAAGAAAAATGTGAGTATTAATGTGTCACAAAGCCACCACAGTTATTGATGCCATAAAAAGGGTTTGTGAATGAAAAATGTAGCAATGAGTTTGTATTAATTAAGGATTATGTTATACTCAATGTAAGACATTTCCTTTCCTTCAAGCTCCAGTCACAAAATGGCTGTCCACCTTGAACTTTTTGTCCATGAATACAAGCGTAAAGAGGAAGATGGAAGCAACCAAACACTGCCTACGGTGCTTAGATCAGGAAATCTGAACATGCTCCAAATCTCCTAGTCTTTATTGTAGGCAGCTCATGAGGCAGACTTGTCAAATGGGTAAGCCACTGCTGTAAGCAAACCTGGAAAAAGCATATATGTGTGTGTGCACGTGTGTGTGTGTGTGTCTAAGAGAGGGGGGTGGAGATTGCTACACCAAAGACAATTGCTGTTCTATTAACACAGAAGGAAAGGATGGATATTTGACAGGGAATGGACACTGCCATAGGGATTAGGTTAATGGCTGAATTTAGTAACAAGGATGTCCCTGGTGACAATGGCAAAACCAAAATGAAACAACCCCCCCCCCCAAAAAAAAAACAGTTTCAGTGACACAGGAGATCAGAAGGCAAATGTGAGTAGCTGGAGATAAAGGACGATCAAAAAGTGGAAAAAGAATGTGAGGACAAACTGCATGATATAAAGAAAAGCTGAATGCAGGGTGCACTGCGCAATTACATAGACATGCGATGGTTTATTTTTATTAATTTTAATTAAGTTGACAAAATTTTGAATTACAATTTATATTCCAAATTCTCAAATATGTATATTTGTATACATATATTCGCGAATATGAACATGAATATAAATACGAATGTATGCGTTGGCATTCGTGACTCAAATGTTCTCATATTGCAATGGCTTGCAAGTTCTCCTATTGCTGAGCTTGTAAAATTAGAGGAAAAGCTCATAAAATGGCATGAAGTAGATCATGGTTTAGCTGAAAACCAATTTACTACAAAGGTTACATTGGAGAACTCCAAGCCCGCCATGGCCACTGGCCTACCTGTAGAGTCCAAAGACCGCGGTCTATCCTGGAATCACTTTTAATGCCTCATTTGTGGAAGCCTCGATGAGTACTCTGCAAATATTAAACCTAAGAAACCAAATGATGAATTTGGCACTACTGTTATTGTTTTAAAAGACTCCTACTGAATACGGCAAAGTGAAAAACACCATGGCAAAAGTTTGTAGGGACAGTTTGATTCTTCCACTGCTGTTTCTCAATGGAGGTAAAGGCTGTGAGGTATTTCAAACATGTGATGTTGGCTTGGAAGGTAGACAGAACTTTTTTTGAACTTTCTGGAAAAATTGTGTTTACACAAGTGTTTATGATAAGTAAGTAGATGAGTCCAACCGTATCTCTTATTGTGAGGAATGCAGAGGAATTTTTAGTTGAGGAAAGAGAATTTCCTTTTCATTTTATTATGAAAATGTTAGAAATATTGAATGCTGAATGTAGAATTTACATTTCAAAGTTAAGCCATTTCCTAGCGTGACAGATAGAAAGGAAAAGGACATTCATTCTGTTTTGTGTTTAGTTTTTTGAATGAATAGTATATTTTATATGGTTTGATATTCAAATCATGTATGCCTTCATTGCTTTACTGAAAGCACTAAAAGACATGAAGTATAATTGTGCCCAGTTAATATCTTATTTTCTATTAAAACCAGATAATTATATTATCTGGCATTTTTCTCCTTATCAATTTTTATTTTCTAGATACATTTTACTTTGAATGTTAAAATACTAAGTTATAAGGACATTCAGAATTAAAACACATACTGGGATTTAGTACAAATAATACTACAGACATTATTCTGAATGAAATTTATTCTACCCCTATGTCCAAATGGTCATTTTGCATAAACATTACCTTTGATTTCAATAAAGATCTATAACCTCTGGGATTCTTTAATTTTATGAAATTAATCAAGGTCAATCCAGGGTTTCAAATAGTTTCGTAAGAGATAATTTTGGTTAGAATGCTCTTCTTGTCTCTTTAGCTCACCTAAATAAGAAACTCAATCAAATACAGCAAATTCCAGTATCCTTACAAATATGCCACGTTTTATAATATTCGTCATTGTAATAAGAGCGAAGGGATAGATTTGTTATACATTAGACAGAAAATAAGAGAATAATGCTTTTTGGTGTTTATAAAAGTAATATAGCCAACTGAGTTTCTTCATTTGAAATAATAGTTATTAAACTATTATTAAATATGGCACTTTCTATCTGCCAAACTCACAAATACCTCTCAGGGAAAACCAAAGCTTTGATTATAGGATTGTTCTGTAAACCTAATGTTGTACAGTGTGATACCACTCTACAAGCACCTATGATTGGACTAGGACCCAAAGCTGCATCCCAGAGAACTGTATCCATGCCAGACTATGAGAGTACCCAGAGGAAATTGCCCTGAATAGCACCACAGTTGTTGTCAGAAATCTGAAATAACAACTATTCGGTGGCCTGGCTTTTTTTGTGTTCATGCCCAATAATTCTTCCCTATTTCTTCTAGGAATAGAATTTCCTTATCTATTAGAAACCTATTGGGTATGTTTCGTGGGTGGTGATACAGTTCTTGTCTCCACTGCCACAGGTATGAGACAAAGATTGGTTCAGAGATGAGTACATAATATCAGTTGTGTTAATCAGAGTCAATCAGAGTACTCCTCGTGGATATTATTTTAGAGCCATTAGAATATACATTCATTTCCAACCATATTCCTAAGATGATATAATTCTAGGACTAGTGATGTCGATATGGTCTGAGACAGAGACATAAAGATGAAGAAAGACAGAAAAAGGGACATAGCAATATTATTTGAACCCCTGCATTAATCATTGCTGAATCCAATGTGAAACCTTTATTTATCAGTTCTGTATACCAATAAATTACATTTTATGTTAATGGCAATTTGCTTTGAATTGTGATTAATTGTAATTAAAAATATCTGTTAACACAGAGGAACTTTATGCATAGGCAAAGAATTCTGAAGCTTAAAAGAAACAGAGATAAGCACCATCTGTAAGTCAGAGAGAAGCAGGAGAAATCATAAGGAAATCCAAATAATGAAGAAGCAAAAGCTATGAGGAAATAGATTGGTTTGGGGAAAAGAATGAAAAGCAGATGTTTGGAAGTTTATAAAAATGCATTAAAATCTAGTTACTACCGAATCATTTAGAGCTACTGAGAATCCAGTTCCAGCCTTTGCAATGCTGGGAACTGCTATGGTTCTCATTATTGCCCAGATCTGGTTGCATACCTGAGTGTCATACTTCCTTATGTCTACTGTATCCTCACAATAGGCACCCCATTATTTGGTGTTAACTTGAAAACATTGTTTTACTTGCATCTACAAGGCACTGGTTAAAAAAAATTATTTTAAGATTTTTAATGAAATAGTCACATTTTCCATATTTCTCTTTCACCATGATAGTCTGGTGACAGTTATGGAAATACTTGAAATAGGGAAATTGCCATTTTCACCTGAAAGATTTTATTTGATGGCAACATATAAACAAAGTAAATATTTAATGTAAAAATTCTGGATCTTAGCAATTTAATTCATATCCACATTTATTTAATGTATACTCTTTAGTTCAGATGCTTTCAGATAAAAGAAAGATATCTGAGTTAAATTGATGATACCATAAAGTAATATTACATAATTTACAACTCAGAATCCAAAGTCAGGGCAGGCACCAGACTCTTTGTGGTAGATGGCTCAGTAATATAATAAAAAGTTCAGGATGTCTGCCAACAGATTTCACAAAGTGTATGAAATAAACAAGTACTTACAAAATGTAATTTATAAAAGATAAATACAAATGAAAATGAAAATCAAATATGCTCAATATCTAGTTATGTAGCCATTCTTAAAACTTTCTCACAAACACTTATTCCTGTAACAGCAGAGTGGCTTATATATGACTAACTTGCATGCACATAAATATTATAGATGCCCAATAAAATATTTGAAGAACTAGAAAGCGGCCAAAGTAGACAGAAATAGGGTGGAGCTGACCCACGAAGAGGGAAACTACACTACTTTTTCACATGAGGGCACTCCCAAGGTAATACACAAACTGGAATTTCACTAGTGGAGAAGAGTAAGGAGGGAGAACACATGAAGGAGGAATGACCGAGAGAAGAACCCCAAATCTTATATAAACTGCACCTAAATCCCTTTCTGATTACTGAACTGTATATGTGCAGTGGAGATTTCAGAGTTCTCCATGAAAAGCAACATGAAGAATGAGATAAATGAGAATTTTCAGCTGACGCCCACTTGAGGGAAGCCATAATTCTGAGTTTGAGTTAAGGTGATATAACTGCTTACTAGAAAAAAATCAGTAATCTTCAGAAAAAGAGAACAGAATCCACACTCCACAATGTATCATCCACACTATCCACCATGCAATAAAAAGAAACTGGTAGAGCCATGCAATGAAATTGTGAACCACAGTCAAGAGAAAGGCGAACAACAGAAACCAACCATAAAATGCTCTGAATGTTGAAATTAGAATATAAGGATTTTAAATAAAATATATAGATATAGATATATAGATAACTTGGGGAACTTCAAGTGAAAAATGGTTAGAATGAGCAACATAGGGGAGCTCAGCAGAGAAATGGAACCTCCAGAAACCAGTCAGTGGAAATTCTTTAACTGAGCAAGACTATATGTGGTATATATATATTTTTAAGTTTTATTTATTTATGTGTGAGAGAGAGACAGGGAGGGGCAGAGGGAGAAGGAGGAGAGAGAGAATCTCAAGCAGACTTCCTGCTGCTTGAGGAGCCTGATGTGGAACTCAATCCCAGGACTCTGAGATCATGACCTGAGCTGAAACCCAAGAGTCAGGCACTTAACTGACTGAGCCTCCCAGGTGCCCCAAGATTATATGTAATATTAAAAAAAGTTTTCGTATGTGGCAAAATAAGTGGTTATTAAGCTTGAGGGTAGATAATTAGAAAACATACAGTTTTAATAAAGAACAGAGAGAAAATAATTTGAAAATAAGGCAGTACATCTCAGTGATCTGTGAGATTATATTAGGAGGTCTAAGATGCATGTAATTAGATTCCATAAAGGACATGAAAGAAAGAATGGGGAATGAAAAAATATTGGGAAGATATGTGAGTTTTCACAGGCCACCCTAACACAATACCACAGATGGAGTGTCTTAAACAATACAAGTTTATTTTCTTTCAGTGATGGAGGCAAGCCTACAATCAAGGTGCCATCTGGGTTGGTTTCTTAAGGCGTCTCTTCCTGGCTTGTAGATGGCTGCTGTCTCTCCATGTCCCCACATCACCTCTTGTCTGTGGGCATGTGGAGAGAGAGGTTCAGGGCCAGGCAGAGGGAGAGAAGGTGAAGGAGGAGAGGGAAGGAGAGATCTGGTGTCTCTTTCTCTTCTTATAAGGACTAGTCCTAGTGAGGCCCCCTCTCTTATGATCTCATTTAACTTTGATTTCCTCCCTGGGCCCTAATTCCTAATACAGTTTGCACTAGGGGTGAGAACTCCCACATACAAATTTTGCAGGGAGAGAATTCAGTGCAAAACGGAAGAATAATGACCCCCAATTTTCCAAATGTAGTGACAAACATCTGACAGGTCCAAGATTCTCAGCAAACTCCAAACAAGAAAAACAGCTAGTTTCATCATGAATAAGCTAAAAAATCAGAAATAAAGAGAACTTCTTAAAAGTAAGCATAGGGGAGCCTGGGTGGTGGCTGTTGGTTTAGCACCTGACTCTTGGTTTGGGATCAGGTCATGATCTCAGGGTTGTGAGACTGAGCCCCATGTGGGCTGGGCACTCAACATGGAGTCTGCTTGAGAGTCTCTTTCCCTTCCTCCAGCCCCTCCCCACCTCTCATAAATAGAAATAAATCATTAAAAATTGTTAAGCAGAGAGGAATGATGCATTACCTATAGGAGAGCAACAATACAAAAAACACCTAACATCAAAAACAAGGGAGGTCAGATGACAGTGGGGTCATATTTTTAAAGTGCTGGCAGGATGTCTACCATGAAGTTAGTATTCAGAAAAAAAAATCTTCAAAAATGAAAGTTAAATGAAGACATTGTCAATATTGAAAAATAAGAGTATTTGTATCCAGCAGAACTGGATACATTTTTATGGGAGCTGTAACATAGGTACATGTAATATATGAATGATGTATGTTATATATCATATATACATGATACTAATAGCACAAGGGGAAGGACAAACAGAACTCTACCCTTTGGAATAGGAATTTGGAGTTTAGATAGGCTACACTTTCTTTTCTCCATTGCTTTGAATTTATTGATGCTAAACCACCGCCTTCTATCCTTTCTATCCTGGAAAATTTCACTCACTGTCAAGATTCAATTCACTTGGTTCTATCTGAGGCATCTCAGAAATTTGCAGGGTCAAAGAGTGCTCTGGGTTTCACTGATAGCAATTACAGCACTACTCCACATTATGGTAACTATCCTATATGATCACCCCTGTTAGATCCCTAGAGAGCAGACACTATTTTACTCTTGTAGCTCCTGCCAGTATATCTTATGCTGGTAGACTTTTGAATGAAGAAAAGTTAAATGAATAAAGGAATGATTGAATAAAAGATTGCATTGTTGAATAGAGGGAAATTGGCAGAAGAAAAATAATTTCTAGGGAAAAAAAGTTTTGAGCATACGAAGTTTGTGGACTTAAAGTAGCAATCAAGTGTAGATGTTAAAAAAGCTATAAAATGTGGACTTGGACCATATAAGATGAAGGCAGGGTATGGAGAGACAGCTACAAATCATGGATGAAATTCTTATCTCATTGTAGAAAAATAAAACAAAATAAGGAAAATCTCCCAGGAATCTCAGGAAGTAATTTTTTGGGCACTTATCGCATGACTGCTCACCTCCAGCAGTCTAAGACTTTTATCAAAAAAAAAAAAAAAATATATATATATATATATATATATATATTATCCTGTAAAAAAAGATTTGACTATATAAACCATGGCTTATGGAAAAATGTTATAATATGTTACAGAAGGCTTGTTGGCTAACCAGACTTACAGTGACTCCTTATTTTCAAGTTGACATCTTTCTGTTGAAAATGGAACCAGTTCTTTATCTTCTGTTTTTATGATTAACATCTGGCATCAATAACATGGTAGTTTAGGAAACAATTTTAATCATGAGGGGTTTTTTTTTTTTTTTTTGAGGATTTGGTTTGTTTGGGATTCTAAGTTTATTGCTTACATATGGTGTCATTCTCTTAAAAATTCAAAATTAAACATTGACTAATTTCTTTTCAAATCTTGAAGTAATATCCCTTGTGCTAAATGGTGGATCATGAAAATTTGTGAGAGCTATGTCCAATTGCTTTAACAGATAATTTGATTTCTCCTCTGGAAGGATTTTGTTTTAGCAATGTTCATTTATTCACTTTACAGATGGCTTTCTGACATCAGAAAGGTATTCTGTATTTTATTTAATGAAAAACAGCAAAGGTGGCATTTAAAATCTTTAGGGCCTGACAAATAAATGGGTAAAGTTACTATAAACATAATAAAAATATTATAAACATAATAAAAATGTATTTAATCAAAGATTCTTGGGACTTAGAACTGGGAAATCTGTTGGTTTCATCAATATTTCAAGCTCATCATTTCTCAAATAACAAAACTCTAAGGGCCACACCTAAAGACTTTTCCATTTTGTTATCAGCTAATGGCAAAGGCAAGTTGAGCTAAGACTCAGGTTTTTAATCAAATTGTGCATTCTTTCACCATCAGGACAAATTTGCAATTCTACACAAACGCATATTTTTAGCATGACGCTTTTCAAACTATAGTATAGGTACATCTCCACAATCATATCTGGTGCAGTCATGTCCAGTTGCCCATGTGCAGAGATGAAAAAAGGAATTGATAAGAATGAAAGTAGTAATTTTAAAAACCCCAGCTTTCTTACCCCTCACTGGATAATCCCAAGAGTTCTTCTGCAAGTGTCTCGGAGTCCCCAGTGTTTGAGCACCATTTGGCCACCATGGTACTCACTCATTAACACAACCTTCATTGGCTCTCTTAACTCACTCCCCCTTCAATTTTTTCCTGGGCTAACTTCCCCTCACTATGTATACTCAAATCCTTGTCTCAGAATCTGCTTTAGGAATAATGGAAATGAGGTTAACGGGATAATAGGGGTGTGTTTAACCGTTCCTGTCTCCAGAGAAAAATGAGAAATAGAAAATGGGATTTGTCAGTGGGAAAGCCAACCAACCATTACTGCTCTGATGGCTATTATTACTCTCATTTAACAAATGAGAAGACTAAAGCCTGGCTATTCTATAGTTGCCTGAACTTTTGCAACAATTCAATCATGTGATTGAAAAATGCAGTCTGTTATTGACTTGCCACCAGCTATAGGATGTGAGAGCATGTTCTCTGTGGCTAGGGTACACCGAAGGGGAAGTGGACGGAACTTCTTCGGTGTACCCCAGCCACAGAGAACATGCTCTCACATCCTATAGCTAGTGGCAAGTCAATAACAGACTGCCTAAATAACAGACTGTGGATTGGGCAGTGTCTCTTTTTCTGCATTCCAGACTGAGAAATAGCATCTTTGTGTTTTCATTTACCATCAGCTTTACTGGTCTGTTTGTGTAGTTGAGACTTATAACATTTACTGCTCAGTATACATTGCATACTGTATATTTATGTTATCAATATATATTTAGCAATTCACTTTTGTGACTAAAAACAACAGTCATTTTGGGGTACCTGGGTGGCTCAGTCAGTTAAGCATCTGCCTCTTGATTTCAGCTCAGGTCATGAACTCAGGGTTCTGAGATCAAGCCCTGGGTCAGGTTCCACACTCACTGTTTGAGGTTCTCGCTCTCCCTCTGCCCCTCTCCTTGCTCACATGCTTTCTCCAAACAAACAAACAAACAAACAAATAAAATCTTTTTTTTTTTGAAGTATTTTTTTAAGTGTATTTTTCTTCTTAATCTCAGCCCATAACCTCAGTGACTAGATTATCTTCTCTTACACAAAGGGATGCTTGTTTATAGGCTGATCCTACTAGAACCTGAGACTTGGGCAAAATCTGTGTTTCTAGTTTCTGATTTAAAAAAAGTTCTCCTATAGGTATGTATAACAATTTGACACATTATCTTCTATTCGAATTAGACTGATTTGGTTGTTTGCTATCCCTTTTTTTTTATAATTTTTTAATTTTTTATAAACATATATTTTTAGTCCCCAGGGGTACAGGTCTGTGAATCACCAGGTTTACACGCCTCAGCACTCACCAAAGCACACACCCTCCCCCAATGTCCCTAATCCCACCCCCTTCTCCCAAACCCCCTCCCCCCAGCAACCCTCTGTTTGTTTTGTGAGATATCACCTCACACCAGTCAGAATGGCTAAAATCAACAAGTCAGGAAATGACAGATGCTGGCGAGGATGCGGAGAAAGGGGAACCCTCCTACACTGTTGGTGGGAATGCAAGCTGGTGCAGCCACTCTGGAAAACAGCATGGAGGTTCCTCAAAATGTTGAAAATAGAAATGCCCTATGACCCAGCAATTGCACTATTGGGTATTTACCCTAAAGATGCTATCCCTTTTAAAAAAAAATTTAGCTACTATGTTGCATTGCCTTTCACATTTTCTTAAACAAAGTGCACAGCCTGATAAACCTTGTTAAAAGAATGGTGGGCAAAGGTTAACTTTCTTAGAGAAGAGTATTAGTGATGTCTGAATCATTGTTGCTTTACAAAAATACTGTTAGATATCACATTACCAGAAGTTAATACCACTGCCCCTTGCAAAAAAAATTAAAAAAATTTAAAAAGGAAAAGACAAAAGAAAAACTAAAAAGGAGAAGACAAACGAAAAAACAACAGAAAAAGAGAAACCCCAAAGCAATGCTTTTTTTTTTTTTTTACGAGAGTTTTATGTACTTGGAATCATACAACTTTTGATGAATGATATTGTGTAATATGTACCATCTGGAATTAAATTACTTATCATTTGGTAAAGAAGATAAAGAACATTTGGATGTCTTTGCAATACTTTCATAGAGAAGCAATCTTTTGACTGCAAGAAAAGATACATATAAACCTTTTTTTGGCCATCTTTTATTTTTCCTTATGTGCATGAAATAGGAGAAATTATATGTAAAACTAGTTTTCTTGTGAACTTTTCCTTTAGGCTTGCCAATAAAGAGATGATATAATTATTTCCAGATTTGCATTGGTTTGATTCTGTTTGTGTGTATGTGTGTGTGCTTGTGTATGTGAACATGCTAAATGAGCCATCATTTTGGAATATTTATTCTCATTTACCACTATGCACAATTTATTTTTGGTAGAATTACAACATACTTTTGGCATGAAATCCCTGAACTAATTATGTGGATTTAATTGCAATGTGGACTGGTATATATTTACTTCACATCTGTAAAGATCATTCAAATGGATGTCAGCTTATTTTATTTTCCTGTGAACATGCTCAAATTTGTAACTCCATTTCAGAAAGATAACTTTGAATATTAATGCATTGCCCTCAGGCTCCTTAGTCACAGCTGTTCCTTTTATAAACACAGAAGATTTGATGTGGCAATTCTCATTTTATTCTGTTGAGATAGTTCCCCAAACATTTGGAATTATTATTTAGGACCAAAAGATTCTGTCAGCTAGCTTAGAGATCGTCAGACTATCTTAGCCATTTAGAATTGTTGAGAATTTAGACGGGGATTCATTCTTTGTAAAGTTTATTTGCTTAGATTTTGAGAGTAAAACTTTCATTTTGAACAAACGGAATGATCTGGCTTTAGACAACAGTCTGCTAAATTAGTCTTATTTCTAGCTGAAATTGTGTAAGTTTATATTTAAAGCTTTATGTATTTTGTAGTGCTGATAATGAGGGTTGAATTTAGTACTGATTGGTGTGTTTTCCTTCTTCTGGGCTAACTTGCATTTAAATTGGATCAATCTTATAGCTACAGTGTAATGCAATCAGATTTTCCTCTAAGCACTAAAAGCACTTAGCAAATATAGTTAGCTATGTACATTAGTGAATAATAATGGTTAGTCTGACAAATGTGGGAAAAACACTCATATGATCTATTAATATGTATCTTTACCTGTTACTCAATAAAATACTTAAAATAGTTAAGAAAAAGAAACATTGCATTTTCAGATGACTACTGTTACAGACATAATTGTGTCCCCCAAATTTTATGTTGAACTCCTAATTTCCAGTACTTCAGAATGGACTACATTTGGAGGTGAAGTCTTTAAAGAGGCAAATAAGTCAAAATGAGATTTTTAGGGTGAATCCTTATCTAATCTGACTTCTAACAAGAGCAACTTTGGATGCCTGCGTGGCTTAGTCAGTTAAGCATCTACCCTCAGTTCAGGTCACATGTCCCACATCAGGCTCCTTGCTCAGTGGAGAGCCTGCTTCTCTCTCTGCCTGCTGTGCTCTCTCTCTCTCAAATAAATAAATAAAATCTTTAAAAAAAGGTTTTAAATTAAAATTTTAAATTAAAATTAATTTAAAATATCTTTAAAAAAGGTTTTAGGGCGCCTGGGTGGCTCAGTGGGTTAAAACCTCTGCCTTCGGCTCAGGTCATGATCCCAGGGTCCTGGGATCGAGGCCCACATCAGGCTCTCTGCTCAGCTGGGAGCCTGCTTCCTCCTCTCTCTCTGCCTGCTTCTCTGCCTACTTGTGATCTCTGTCTGTTAAATAAATAAATAAAAATCTTAAAAAAAAAAAAAGGTTTTAAATTTAAAAAATGTTTTAAATTAAAATTAAGTTAAAATTAAAAGGTTTAAAATTAAATTAAATTAAATTTAAATTTAAATTTAAAAAATATATATGTATGTATAAGGAGGAACTTTGAACACACTGAGCAACACCAGGGTTTTGTGTGCCTAGGGAAGAACCATGTGAGGACAGAGAGAAAGCCATCTTCAAGCCAAGGAGAGAGACTTCAGGAGAAACCAAACCTACCAAGACCTTGATCTTGGACATCTAGCCTCCAGAAAATAATTTCTTTTTTTTTTTTTTTTCTTGCCTAAGCTACCCAGGATGTGGTATTTTTGTGGTATTTTGTGGCAGCCCTAGCAAATAAATACACTTACCAAACATGGGGATATATAGATTTTGATATTTTAAAAAGAAGCACATTTACTCCTAAGTTTGGAAAGAGTCGTAGTCAAGTATAGGTAAATTGGAAGCAAAAAGAGGAGGAGTAGTTTCAGTATTTCACTGAATAACAAGATCTTGTGATGAGAGGAAGAGGCATCCTGCTACTGTGAGGCATGCAGGGAGTGAAAGTGGATTAAGAGGACATACAGGGGGCTCTTGGGCCCCCATCAGTGGCACGTGTGAGCAAAGATGCTTATATAGACCAAGTGGAGTGATGCGATTTTACCAGGCTCTGACCTCCTAAAGTACCTCCTAAAGTACATCTGCAGGCCAAACAGTAGTCAACCATCATGGAGCTTTAGCTGCCCAAGTCAAGTGACCCAGGGGACAGTGCGTTATTCCTTTCCCTTCCTGCTCTACCTTCTTTCCAACACCCTACTCCAGGCATCTTTGCCATTAGTTCCCCACTTCATTTTATTATTCCAGTGTAGTTAACGTACAGTGTTATATAAGTTTCCGGTGTACACTCTAGTGATTCAACAACTCTATACATTACTCAGTGCTCATCAGGGTAAATGTGCTCTTAATCCCCATTACCTAGTTCACCCATCCCCCCACCCACATCCCCTCTGGAACCAACAATTTATTCTCTGTAATTAAGAGCTTGCTTTTGTTTTTTTGTCTATTTTTTTCCCCCTTAAATTCCACATATGAGTGAAATCATAAGGTCTTTGTCTTTCTTGGACTGACTTATTTGACTCAGCATTATACTCTCTAGATCCATCCATGTTGTTGCAAACTGCAAGATTTTATTCTTTCTACGGCTGAATAATATTCCACTGTGATTTGAGTCATAACTCCTGACTTCTTGATAGTCTTCCACAAACTTCTCCCTGTTTCTAACATTTACCTCATTCCAGGACTAATGCTCATACTTTAAGAAGATTTCAAACGGAGACATGACAGTGCATCTTTTTTTTTTTTTTTTGAGTAGCAACATCAGAGAAGATGTTGTTTAATCATATTTTTAAAATTTTATTTAATTTTATTTTTTCAGTGTTCCAAAATTCATTGTTTATGTACAAAACCCAGTGCTCCACAGAATCTGTGCCCTCCATAATACCCACCACCAGGCTCACCGAACTCCCCACCCCCGCCCCTCCAAAACCCTCAGCTTGTTTCTCAGAGTCCACAGTCTCTCATGGTTTGTCTCTCCCTCCGATTTCCCCCAATTCCCTTCTCCTCCCCATCTCCCATGTCTTCCGTGTTATTCCTTATGCTCCACAAGAAAGTGAAACCACATGATACTTGACTCTCTCTGCTTGACTTAATTCACTTAGCATAATCTCTTCCAGTCCTGTTGATGTTGATACAAAAGTTGGGTATTCATCCTTTCTGATGGAGGCGTAATACTCCATTCTATATATGTGTCTAATCATATTTGTCTCACATTCCTCTATATCAAATCTTATCAAAATCATTATGCAGAATTTTACAAAGGACCAAATCCATTACAGCAAAGAAATTGAAGAATGGGTCAACTGCAAATAGCACATTTCAGCATCTCCAGCATCTCCTTGCATGGTAGCAGAAACAAGATGAACATGTATTAACTGGTGATTCAGAAATAAAATTTATAAGTTCAATATTTGCTTAGGAATGGATACAGAAAAGGAGGAGCCTGCCTCTTACTGCACCTCAGGAAAAGACAAAATGTACATGCTAATATACTCAAAACTGTCTCTTTTTTGAAGGTTTTATTTATTTATTTGAGAAAGAGAGAGTGATCAAGTGAGAGAGAGCGTGGGCACAAGCCAGGGGAGGGGCAGAAAAGCAGATGCTTCACTGAGTAGGGATTCCTGACATTGGACTCGATCCCAGGACTCTGAGATCATGACCTGAGCTGAAAGCAGACACTTAACCAACTGAGATCTACTCTAAATTGTCTCTAAAAAATTCTTTTAGAGTCACTTTATAAGCATGCCCGGAAAACATAGTTATTATTTACAAAAATGTGAAACTTTGACATGAAAATAGAAGTGTATCAGACAGGAGATGATGGTAAAGTAAGGAAAGGTTCGAATGTTAATTATCTCATCTCACATAGAGAAAAGTTGACATAGTCTCCTAAAGTTGTTGAAACCAGAAATAGAAAGGTACATTTTTTATTCAAGCTTATTATCTAAGTTAAGAAGCTTATTACCTAAGTTAAGAAGTATAAATAAAAATATAGCTACCAAAATATAAGAAGAAAGGAGTATGAGTTTGCTAAATGATCGTCTATAACGGAGTTAGTATATGTTACTTAAAATGACTAAATCAAGAAGGACAAAATCATGTTATTAACAATATGAAGATAACTACAGGAAAAATAAAACCAGTAAATACATAGAGTGTTGTGTCTAGGGCATTGGACTGGCATGGGAAGGATGAGGCAGGAAATCCTTGTTTTTGCTGGTCACTTTTCTTAGCTGTTAGATTTTTAGCAAACTCATGTATCATTTAGATGGAATTAAAAATTAAACTGCAAATATTATACTGATTATGTAACACCATTTTCAGGATTTATCCATTTATATCACTGAACATACATGTAAAATGTGAATGTATTACTAAGGATAGACTGTTACATTGTAATAACAAACACCACAGATTTCACTGGCTTAATATAAAAAAAAAAGATTACTTTCTCTCAAATGCTTTCTCCCTATACCAGTTAGGGGAGCAGCTCTGCCCCGTATTGTCCCTCGAACAGTTATACAGATTGCTGACAGAGTGACAGACCCACTACCATCTGGAACCTAGAACATGTGGACTTTTTCCTCCTGATGTTAGTGGGATGGAAAAAGAAGATTGCACCTCAGCAATGAAATCCTTTGGCCTAGAAAGGATGCATGTCACTTCCGCTCATAACACAGAGGCTAAAATTGTCTCATGAATTCTCACTTTCTCTCAAGGAGATGGGAAAATTTCATCCTTCACAGTGCCCAGAAAGAGAGTAAATTTGCATTCAAAACCATAAGAGACTCTTAACTATAGAGAACAAACTGTGGGTTGATGGAAGGAGGTGGGTGGGGCATGGGTTAAATGGGGTTGACGGAGGGTGCTTGTGTGGGGCACTGGGTGTTATATGTGATGAATCACTAAATTCTACTCCTGAAACCAGTATGACCCTATATGTTAATGGACAGGAATTTAAATAAAAATTTTGGATAAAAGAAATTTATATTCAATAATTTTTAGATAGGATTAATATTATTACTAGCATTTTGGAACCTCTATAAGTCACTAGGATGTTATGAGTAAGAAAAGAATTAATTATCAGGTCCTTTTTCTACCTCTAGATTTTTAAAAATTTTAGTATGAAAAATTTCAAATACCTGTATACCAAGCCCTGAGACCCCATTATTAACCTCTTCCAATTCTTATTTTTTATCACATATTCCTTCCAGATAAATTACTGCCCAAAACTTCTTTAGTACATTTAAGAACCTCAAATAATAATACCAGTAATACTAATGATCATCTTTTATTTATTGAGCACCTACTATATTGTAGGCATTTTAAATACACTACTTCTTATGCTCAAAGGGCTCTCAAGAAAAGTACATGTTATTCTCTCTGGTATAATTTAAAGAATTGATCATCAAAGACTTGGAGTAATTTTCTCAGTTTCACTTAGCAGACCTGGGATACAAATTTATATGTGTCTTGCTTTACATCCTCAACACTCTTCCTAGTCTATCTCACCATCCTTGATTTTTAATACATCGGTTACTATTAAGTCATTCAAGTGACTTTCTGCCCCTCTCTTCTTAACTATATAAAGATTGGATATATGATCTAAATTTGCTAATTATCTGTAGAAAACATGTTTGCTCCATCTTTATATCCATTTCTCTGAAGGCAATCTTTCGACTTCTCAACATGGGTGGTGTTCCCAGTCTATAGTCGCACTGATCAACAGTTTTGTCTATATTCCTGCTAACCAACAGCTTTGTTTTGTCACTTCTAATGCAAGCAGAAAGCCAGCAAATGGACTATGTGGCAGGATTCTTGCCCTGTTGGAAACAAACCCTGGCACCATAACATACACTATGGATAGTTTTTCAGATGGGTTTTGTAAAAATCATTCCTGCTAGTCATTTGACTGTTTTGATCTTCTTCCAGGACCATTTTAACTTGTTTTCAGAAACCTTTAAGAACTCAGACAATGAGTCTCTTTCTACACTTCAATTTTGTTTACTCAGCTGAATGTCACAAAGTAAGTGATATTTTTCCAAAGGTGAAACAACAGAATCATGCTTCGGGATAATAATGTTGCGATTTGGCAAATGATGTGGTATATTTGCTTAATAGTTTTAAATTTTATAATATGCTTATATATTATTTTTCTTCTTTTCCCTATGTATAAATATTCTGAGTGAGGAGTTCAGAGATCTGTCTCAGATACATAAGGAACAAAAATTTTGTACAGTTTTTGACAAATAAGATATCACTGTTTTTGTAAATCACAAATTAACTTCAACATATGCAATATTTCAGGTATTGTGCAAAATATCACTCCATAGGACACAGTAATTTTTTAAAAGATTTTATTTATTTATTGAGAGAGAGAGAGAGAGAAAGTAAGCAGGGGAAGGAGCAGAGGGAGAGACAGAATATCAAGCAGACTCCATGCTAAGCGAAGAGTCCCACACGGAGATCGCTATCACGACCCTGAGATCATGACCTGAGCTAAAATCAAGAGCCGGACACTTGACCGAGCCACCCAGGCACCTCAGGGCACAATAACTTTTAAATTAGTATTTTAATAATCAATTCCTATGGGTATGCATGTATTAGTCTAGAATAATTACTAATCTTTTTTCAACTATAATGGCCTATCCCATCATGAGAGGGCGTATAACGGTGGTCAAAGCAGGAGCCCTGTCTCTGTAAGCACTTGCAGCAGAGTCTTACAGTGTCATAGATCCTACTCCTCTCTGACCTTGGTGACATTCACTCCTTTGTTCTGGCAATTCCTTCCCACACCCAAAGTCTTCCCCTTTCTCAGCATTGGGCTACTTAAGATATTTTAAACAGGAGTCCCCCAGGCTCGGATCATTCATTTCCTTTCAGTATATCGATATGGATATGAAGCCTAGACTTCATTCCGTGGAGCTTCAGTCTTTTTTTTCTTCCATTGATCCATCCCATCTCAGTTTCATTTGTTTTACTCTCCAGCTTCTCCAGCCCCATTCCAACACGGTCATCTCTACATAACTGAGCAGCCTTCTAGGCCACCCAAATGTAAACAAACGTGGATTAGTTTGGCCATTCATTTTTCTCAGTTTCTTTTTTGCAAAATGGAGTGGAGAGAACATGGGTAATTCTGTGTACCAGGGCCCTGCTAATAATAAAATGCCAACCTACCAGTTATTGGAGACTTCCGATACGTCAGGTGATAAGAACTGCACATCTGTTCTCTCACCCTCACAAAAAAAGGTGAAAGATGTGATATTTTTCCCTATTTCATAAATGAGGATCCAATCCTTAGAAATCTTCAAACATTTGCCAGAGGTCAAGGAAATGGAAAAGTAAATGCCACAAGCTGGGTTTGAAACTTTATCTTTTCTCTCTAAAGCACAAGTTCTTCACCCCTGTACCATGTAATTATCGATATATGTGGATTCAAATGCACTATTTTATTATATACATTCCACTTGTCTTTTTTTAAATTTCTCTTCTTGCCTTCCTTTAGACTCAGTAAATACTCTTTTCCACTCTCTTTTTCCCTTGTATTAGTTTAATAGTTCTACATTCCTCACCAATATATTGTGGTTAACTTTGAAAAAATTCATTCTTCCTCTATGACATATAATTCTAACTTGAACCGATAAAATTTAAGCTCTTCCTGGCCAATGGAGGGTTCTTAGGACACTGAAAATTTTAAATATCTCAATCTATACATCCATCTCTCTCTTTATCAATACACACTTACTTTTACATTCAATCATTTTGTGGGGTAGAGGATTCATTAGATTCTTTGACACCAAGTTTATAAAAGGTACCATCTGGAAATTGCCTCCCACCACACAGTTCTGTCCAGGTTTCTTGTTTTGACTTATTTTGTTTTTAATTTTTAAAACTTTTTTAAAAAGTTTTCTTATTTTTAAAGATTTTATTTATTTATTTGACAGATTTTGTTTATTTATTTGACAGAAAGAGAGTGAGAGAGCTGAAGCACAAGCAGGGGGAGTGGGTGAGGGAGAAGCAGGCTTCCCGCGGAGCAGGGAGCCTGATGTGGGGCTTGATCCCAGGACCCTGGGATCATGACCTGAGCCGAAGGCAGAGGGCAGATACTTAATGACTGAGCCACCCAGGTGCCCTGTTTTGTTTTGTTTTGTTTTGTTTTTTAAAAAAGAATTTAGAGAAAGCAAATAAAACACTCTTACAGGATTCTTACCACTAAGTCCATTTTTTTAAACATTATCATTTGCAAATATACTGCTCATGGTCATTGGATACTGCCTTCTCTTATTTTTGCTCCTTGTTTCCTTGTTTATGAATGAAATTCATCATATTTACATGGTGAGATCACAGATAAAAATGTTTTCTTCTGTTTTGTTTCAGTTAGGGCCATAATATGAGAGATTGAACATTATGATAATTCCATAACTTCAAAGTGGCTTAAGTTTATAGCCTAGTTTTTTTCTGTTTTTTGTTTTTTTAAACTATTGGTAATAATCACAATGTATATATCAAAAAGAGAAAAGCAGATTATTTGTAAATTTTAAAGACTTTATAGTAACTTTGTGTCTATATTTAAAAAAAGAAAAAGAGAGAATTTGTGGGGCGCCTGGGTGGCTCAGTGGGTTAAAGCCTCTGCCTTCAGCTCAGGTCATGTTCCAGGATCCTGGGATCGAGCCCCACATTGGGCTTTCTGCTTGGCAGGGAGCCTGCTTCTCCCTTTCTCTCTCTGCCTACTTCTCTGCCTACTTGTGATATCTCTTTCTCTCTGTCAAATAAATAAATAAAATCTTCAAAAAAAAAAAAAAGAATTTGTGATAGAAAGCTTACTCTGTTCTTCCTAGCTTCATTGGTCAATATTAAGAATTATGCCTGCATTTTCTCAATCTGTCCTCTGCCCTTAACTCAGTCTTCCTTCATACAAATATGAATATTTAAATACAGAATTCTCCCCCA
The DNA here is from genome assembly GCF_030435805.1 of Mustela lutreola. Lineage (NCBI taxonomy): Eukaryota > Metazoa > Chordata > Mammalia > Carnivora > Mustelidae > Mustela > Mustela lutreola. The sequence continues at coordinate 122,771,828 of NC_081297.1, forward strand.
ATTTTTGGAACTATTAACAAAATCTAGAAAATTTCACCCATATATTTATATACCTGTCCAGACCCCTTCTTTTAACATTAGTCCTCATTCAATAACTTACATGACTTCTTTTGGATGAATCAAAATAATTTAAAACTAACTACATCTAAAATCAAATTCATGGTCTTCTAAGCACGTTCCTCTTAGAAAGCACATTGCCACGTATCCACTTTTGCAAGCAGAAACCTTACTACCTCCTTGTTCTTGTTCCATCTACCCAATCAACTACCAAATCCTGATAGTATTACAACTTAATTCTTTCACGCTTGTCCATGTCTTTCCATTTCTAGCAATCCCGGCAGTGCCATTATATTCTAAGCTCCTTCTGTTTTCCTAATTTGTGCTGTAAGATTACAACCCTAACTGATCTATTCCCGTCTAATCTTAATTCCCTCCAGTTTTACTCATTTCACCAAGAAGCTTGCTCATCTAGGTACGTATGTCTAGATCTATGTAACTATATGTTGCATACAATAATAACAAACATCTAGCACTTACCATGTATTTGGCATTCTTCAAGACACTTTACATATCCTAAATGTAATCATTTAATTCTCACTGTAAGGTAGATGCTAAAAATGTCCCCATTTTATAAATGAGAAGAGACTGAGGCACAGAGAATTTAATAATTCTGCCCAGGACCACATAGCCAGAAATGTGGGGTTTGAACTCAGTAATTTTAGCTTCAGTGTTAATGTTCTTTACCACTACACAGTATTAACCCTCAATGAACGGAATCCCTTTGGATTTAAAACTCCTCAGGAACTTTTAAATTGTTCCTGGAAACTAGTGTCTAAATTCTGCCTGAACTATTCTTCCCTCCCACCAGTGATAAATACTTCTCATCCTTTATAATTTCCTTGTAACAAATCAGTATTAGTACCATGTACCATCAGTTTTGTATCATGTAGCTGTCTGTTAATAGCATTTATCACAGATAAAATTTTATATATTTTTGTGGTTATTCACCTAATTGGTGTCTTACTAACTATAGTATAAACTATTATACCCCAGTGTGCAGTATAGTCTGGTATATATACAGTTCTCAATGTATATTTTCTGAAATAAAGAAAGAAAAAAAAATGCAGGTAGGAAGGAAGAAGTAAGGAAGGAAGGAAGGGTAGATTAGAGGGAGGGAGTGATGGAAGGTAGGAGGGGGAAGACAGGAAATTTTTAGAGTTGAAAAGGTCATAGAGGAACATTTTACAAATTTGCTTCAAAATCAGGAATTCCTTTTATAGCCTTTCGCTTGAACCATTATTCATTCTCTGGACAGTCCTACTGGTGGGTAACTCCATCTCCAGAAAATTGCTTTCATTGTTGGATGATTCTGAGCAATTATTAGCAAATTCTTTCTTAGCTAGTGTTAAAATATGGTTCCATATGCATTTCACCCATATGTTCTACTCTTCATTTTGGGTCTACTGGAATACATTTTATCCCTTTTTATAGGATATTTCAGAATACTATTTGGAAAACATATAAATTCACATATTAATGTCTATGGAATATTTATTATTTATAGATATGTCCCTGAGAGGTATTTGTGAGTTTGGCAGAGAGAAAGTGCCATATTTAATAATAGTTTAATAACTATTATTTCAAATATTTAAAGTTCTTATATTTATTTCAACATATTCTTGTTCCCCAGCCTGATGATATCTGATTACTTGTTTTTTTATGACATAAATTTAATAATTTTCTTTGTACGCTTTGAAGTATTTTTTTAAAAATCTTTTCTTAATGTCAATTAATTTCATTTCTTACCTTTAGCCAACATTTTAAAAACTTTGTTCAAAGTATGTTCATTGGTTCTTCCCTCCTAACCCCTCATAAGTTTTCATGTGAAAATAAGTAGGGAAAATATATGTTATGTTCTTTTTTAAAGAATTCACCAAAAAAAAAAAAAAAGTATTCACCTTATAGAATAATTTTAAGTTTCTGAGAAGTCTTGGTATAAAGTAACATGTTAGATTTTCCTTAATCTGGTGTTTCACTGACATATATCATCAATTTTCTAGGGAACTATGTCAAATTTTATAGGATATTTCAGAATACTATTTGGAAAACATATAAATTCACATATTAATGTCTATGGAATATTTATTATTTATAGATATGTCCTAAAAATTAGAAGTCTGAAGTAAGCTATACTTTGTTACTAAATAGAATCCTAGGTTATTTCTTTCTAACTCATGAGAAATAGGAGTATTATGTTAAATGACTAGAGTATAAATTTTTCTTAGGTTTATGAGAAGAGAAGGAAAAACAAAGGTAGGAGAAAATATATTTGCATGTATTCATGGTAGAAAAATGGAAATTATTGTGATTATAATACTTTTTATTAAAATATGTTCTTAATAAAACCTGTAAATAATGCCCCTGAAATAAATATTTTACCACTGTTTTGTTAGAAAGCATTCACTCTCTTTATTTAAAAAATCCAAAACCACTGGCAAATATAAGAGCTGAACAATTTGCAATTCAAATGGATTTTAAAAGTTAAACACTAAGATTCTGTGAGAAATATGTTATAATAAGTGGAAAACGTAGGACTTGTTTAATTGATAGAGTACACTGTACTATATTAAAAACAGCAGCTATAAAAAATAGTAGTAAACTGAACTTTACTGTTTTTTCTGTTATTTGGTATTAAATGACTAAAAGTCTCCTTTCATGAAGTATTTAATACATTTCATAACCGTTCTTGAGCTAAATGCTACACTTACACTTACTAATGCTACTTGTAGCAATCTGAAATTAATTATGATGAAGAAAATCTCATTTTTTCTCATTTTTTCAGATCTCCTTATCTCCTGTTAGATTACTGTACTTCTACTATAATATCAGCATAAGCAATTTTGAACATATGCAAACCAATATCTATTTTATATTGCATAACAATGCAGCTGCATTGTTTGATATTAGTAAGCTGTGGAAGAGACAAAAAAGAGCTATCTTTGAGTTGATAAACTATATGAACTCTGTGTCTGTTTTATCAATTAAAGAAAAGCCAGCTCTGCTACATATCATTGGTGAAAGCATCTTTGAATAGAAAACATAAGCTATACAAATGAAAATGGTGGCCAAGAGCAATTGGAAACGTGACTTTTGTCTTAAAGTTATGAATGGTAACCAAATTTCATTTCAGAAATATTAGCTCATTAAACAAATTTTAGATGTTGAAGATGTGTTTAAATAATGACAACCTGAAGGAGCCTGAAGCAGTTCATTAAATCCATTGGAATTGGTGGTTTGATTTCATTTCCATCCAGACGGAGGTAGCGAAGGTGAGGTCCATAACCAAAGAAGTCTCGTTCTGCCGGCAGTATGGGAGGACATATTACAGAGACGTTCACATCTATGGAGACAAAGATGGTGTGAACAATTGAATTAGAAAGAAGAGTCCAGGTGTGGGAAGACCAAGAAGCCATGGAACAGTCTTGTAGAGGGCCTAGCAAACTGACCTGTGAAAGTGCCAGAGACACAAACCATTTTTGTCAAGTTGGAGGTATATGTGTCTTATAAAAGTAACCCTAAAAAATGTGCAACAGATATACAGCCCTCTCACTCCATATTCAGTTATACTTTTCACAAAATATGAGAAAGGACATATTGTTAAAAACTGTGACAGAGCGGTGCCTGGGTGATTCAATAGGGTAAGCATTTGACATCAGCTCAGGTCATGATCTCAAGGTCCTGGGACAGGCCCCACATTGAGCTCCCTGTTCAGATTGGAGTGGCTTCTCCCTCTCCTGTTCCCTCTGCACCCCCTGCCCTGCTCCACCCCCATTAATGCATGCTCTGGCTCTCAAATAAATTTTAAAAATCTTTAAAAAAAATGAAAGCTGAGATAAAAGTAAAAGAATACATCATTTGTTTTCTAAGCTTCCAAGTTGAGATAAGGCATGCTTAGACTACTATAAATGAGATGGGTAGTGGAGACAAAGGTTCATAGAAGGAACGGTTAGGTGCATGGGTAGATGGATGGATAGAAGAGTGCATATGTAAGTGGAAAAATCAGTTTATTATTAAGGAAAGTGCTTAAAAATTACCTTAAAATTCAAAATTTCCAATTTTGTATGATGAGTTTTTTAAAAATACATTTAACATACGTTTACATATATAATACTTAAAGAAAAGAACCTTGAATCTTTGTATTTAAGTGTATTTAATTAGAAAGGATGTATTTGCCAAGAATTGAATTGCAAAGATCCAAGCCAGGAAATATCCCATCAGCCTTTTCAGATGATTAGGATGTGAGAAATCATGCACCTGCCTTGGATCAGAGCCCTTGGCATCAAAGACTTTACTGAAATTTAGGAGTATTCAGGAGAGAAAAACCTGTTAAAATAGCAAAATTCAGGCAAGTTTGCCTAATAGCTGATTTCAACCATGAATCCGTATACTGCTTTTCAGTCTCATTTGAAACTATTTTGAGAAAGAGCTCCTCCCTTAGAAGATGAGACCTACCTGACTTTGGCAATGACCTTCCTTTGAGTTCATAGGTACAGTGAGGTTGTTATGCTCTGATCTTATATCATTTTGTGATTCAACTTGCTAAAAATAATGACTCATAATATATATCAGTTTGTGCATATAAAGTTATATTTCACATGCATTATTACCTTATCATCACACAGCATTTATCATGCAATATGATTATTCTCCCTACCTGAGCCTTGCAAGGGGTTCAGACAGGTAAGGTAAAGCACTCAAGATATTTAACAAGTGAACAGCAGAGCTGAGTCCCAGCCTTGTCCTTTTCCTACTACATAGGGTCCCTTACTTCCTAGAGAGACTATGTCCCTTTAATGTGCTATCATCCTTGTTACCTTTATGCCCCATAACCAAAGCATGTCTGCATAAATGTAATGGGAGAAGCAGGTGTTCAAATATAGTTATATTTTCATAAACTATTATATTTCTCAGAGAACATCACAAAGTAACTTATTTGAATAGATAACATTTTTTTCCCCAGGTTTAAAGTTCTTTAAATTGTTCAGAGGAAATGAATATTCCCATCTTTTTCATAAGAAAAGGTCACCATCCTGTAAATTCTAAGAACTCTTCGTATAAAAGGTATGTTTCTTGGAAATCACTTTATTAAAAACAAGAGTAGATTATGCAGCCAAAAGAAATAAGTACTTTAACAGTTATTATGACACAGTGTGATATACTGGTGAGCCAATAATTCTAGCCAGGGAAATTCTTATTTTACACTTATTTTCTGGGAATATAGAAATGACCGTGCCTGATATCTACATTAAGAAACAAATAAATCTCTCTTTGTTGTTGCTGTTTAAATTATTCTTACCTGGGTTGACAGAAACTTTTCTAAAATCTCGTGTTCTGGAAATTGAAGTAAAACGTGCTGAGATTATACTGTATTAGTAAGAAACAACACTTAAAATAAGGAGGCCTGGGGGTGCCTGGGTGGCTCAGTGGTTTAAAGCCTCTACCTTCGGCTCAGGTCATGATCCCGGGGTTCTAGGATAGAGTCCCACATTGGGCTCTCTGCTCCACAGGGAGCCTGCTTCCTCCTCTCTCTGCCTACCTCTCTGCCTACTTGTGATCTCTGTCTGTCAAATAAATAAATAAAATCTTTTTTTTTTTTTTTTTTTTTTTTAAAGAAGGCCTGATCTCAGGTCCTGAATTATATTTATTCTTTGTCCTTGGGCAGGTATCCTCTCTTAGTTGACCCTCCATTTCTTTCTTCAGAAACTCTGAATAACTTACCCACCAAGATTCTTGTGAGGATTAATTTGGGGTTTTCAAAGTGTGGTCCTTGGACCAGCAGCATCAGTACCTCCCAGGAGCTAAATTGTTAGATCTACCGAGTCAGAAAATGTGAAGCTGGGGCTGGCAAGCTATAGTTTATAAGTCTTCCAGATAATCCTGGTACATTACTGAAGAACAGAAATATATGAGAAAATACTATAAAACTTTTAATAACCTGAGTGGAGGAAGAACAGAGTACTACTCTTTTTTGTGTAACTTTGTGTAACTATGTAAGTGACTGGTGTAGATACCAACCACATGTTGAATTTTGCTGTCTCACTCTTAAAGACCCTTTTTTCTCAACTTCTAAGGGGAATCCTTGATTCAGAAACAGGGATCTATGTGGAGTCCCTTTAAAGTCATTTCCCACATCACATGTCTATGGGACTTCTGTTACCAGATAAGGAATGCACCTGTAGAAGCATGGAACTTTCATCAGAGGAAAGAAAAAAAAATGCACATATTTAGGTCAATATTGACTGCTGTACAATCTAGGTCAGTGAAACAGATTCGGCTCTTAACATTTTTTTTTTTTTTTGACCTGTTGCATCTTTTGCTCTTGACTATAGGATTAAACAATGTGTCTCATCACCGTGGAAAAATAGGGCAGCAGCCTCTTTGTTAATTCCTGAATTATATGCTCAAGTATGCTGGTAGAAAAACCAAAAAAGAAAAAAAAAATCTTGAATAAGTGAGCAGTAGCCAGTAGAAAAATAGTCTATTCTTACAAGTAAGAAGTCTGGGTGATTATTTGCTTAAAGAAAGCTAATGAATAGGGACGCCTGGGTGGCTCAGTTGGTTAAGCAGCTGCCTTCGGCTCAGGTCATGATCGAGTCCCACATCGGGCTCCTTGCTCAGCAGGGAGCCTGCTTCTCCCTCTGCCTCTGCCTGCCTCTCTGTCTGCCTGTGCTCACTCGCTCTCTCTTCCTCTGTCTCTGACAAATAAAAATAAATAAATAAATAAATAAAAAATAAAAATAAAAAAAGAAAGCTAATGAATAATAACCACACCATACTACCTTCTGACAATTATCTGTGCCATTTTTCTACAAACTATCTGACTGCTTCTCACTTTAGGCATGTATTTTCTAAGGCTGTAGAGGAGAAGTCTTCTCAGATTATTTTCCTATAGGGCTTGTTCCAGGGTTGAAGATGGGTTTCAGGCTGGTTCCAGTGCCCCTGTGGTGAGACCAGGTTACTGTCCACCTCTGCAGCAGGGTCAGGTTGGTCTCAGGTGGGACTCTGAAGAGTTTTAATTTAACATCTCCAGCCTCTTCTTCCTATAACCAAGTCTTCTTGGTCTTCTATAACCAACCTCTGCCTCAAAGGCACTTTGTAGTCATCCCTCTCTCCCTTATCAAAAGCTATTTTCAGGAAAGGAGCAATCATTCTACCCTGTTGATTGCTATTAGTTCTAAGAAGTCACCAGCTTCCAGGAGCACTTGTTTCCATTTTAGTTGAACAAGGTGTTGAACTACAGTGTTGGTTCCCAATGCCTTGTCCCCAGAGAAGCAGTCTCAGCACCACCTTGGAAATGAGATACTCAAGTCTCAGCCAGACTTACTCAATCAGGAACTCTGGGGTGGTGTCACCAGTCTGCACACTTGGAAGTCTGAGAAACCCTCTAATCTAGAGCAGAGACTTTAATTACGGTGGTTTCAGGCACCTGTAGATTTTATGACCGAGATCCCTTTCTGATACCTCCTAAATCATGCTTCTCCTATTTCTATGCATGAAGCTATTTGTGCTTGGTACATTTTCCTAAATAAATCTACCCAGTGAGGCAGAAATACTGGGAGCTTCTAGGAGTAAAAGAAGATGTATTTCGTTTCTCCAATGGATAATCACCCTTTGTAGGTTAATAAGTCCACTTTTCAAATTATAATTTGAAGGCTTGAACTTCTTGGTTCATTAAGATTGTGTAAGAATGAACAGACAAAGACAAAATACTGAAAGTTGAAAAAAGAAATCTAAGGGCACATTAGATGGGGTGGTAGGGGGAAGCCCAACACAGTTGCTAATCTTAAAGAAAATATAGATTTATAAATATAGATGAGCATTTCAGCCAAAGACATACCATGATGATTACTTACTTTTAATTTTGTTATGATCAAGATGAAGGTGCTGTAAATGAGCACTGATTCGGGGGACCTTTGTGAGTTGATTGTGAGACAGTTGAAGATCTAGAATTGAGGATACATCAAAACCACTTGAAGGGAGCCCTGCATCTGATAATTTGTTGTGGTTTAGTCGCAGAAAGGCCACTTTAGGAATAACATTAAAGTAATTTTCTGGTATTCCTTCAATGGAATTGTTGTCCAGAAATAGCTGCATTGTATTGGCTGGTAATCTTGGTGGCATATTCCTTAGGGCATTCTTGGCCATATTTAGCTGCATTAGGTTCTTGAGACCCTTGAAGGTGTCTCTCTGAAAGGCATTGTCTAGCAGTTTATTGTGCTGCAGGTCAAGAAGAGTCAGGTTCTCTAGATTGCTGAAGGTGCCTTGAGGAATTCTGGACACCTTGTTTCTGGCCAGTTGTAGTTGTTCTAAACTTCTTGGCAATGGAGAAGGTACCTCCTCCAGCTCATTATCTTCCAGAAATAAGAAAAGCAGCTTCTTCAGTTGGCTCAGGGCTCCTTTTTCAATTCCATAGTTGGTTATTTTGTTCTTGTTTAGATTGATCCATCGCAGCTGGGTGGCATTCTCAAAAGGCTTCTCAGGAATGGTCTCTATCAAGTTGTTCTCAAGATAAAGATACCAGATCCTTGAAGGAATAGGAGGGATTTCTTTGAGACCTCGATTTTCACAGTATAAAGCGGTAGGGAAACTAGGGGGACAGAAGCATTCCCTGGGACAGTCAAAGTCATGCACAGCCCAATCCTCTTGATCACTTATGTCATAGACCTGTCTCACACTTCGAGTCCATACAGTATCTGTTATGAATAACACCCAGATGATGAAACAGATTGTGGTTGCCATTATAGTACCTGGGATAGGGGATATAACTGTTAGATGTTTGAATATCTTGACCTTCAGAAAATGAGGTATACCAAAATAACCAGTAAACATTGTTTCTTTGGGGGAAGGTGAACACATGTCAACAACGTATATGCAGCTACCCATTAGTACACATGTATTTAGTAGGCGCTATACCCAAAGCACTTTGCCAACACTGACACTAACTCATTAACTTCTAGCTTTCTGGTTTTAACCCAGTCACAGTGAAAACTGAGAAATGAAAAGCAAATTTTAGGAGCTCTAAGTACTTTTCCATTTCAGGCTATTGAATACAAGAAAGCTAACTGAAACCCATGGTCGAATAAAAGAGTATTAAAAAAAAGTGATCTTTTAATAACTCCAATTGAGAGTCTTTGTTGTTTCTGAGAAGTAAGCATATGCTTTTACTTTTACTCCTAAATGAGCAGAACATCTGGATGAGATTTCCCAGGCTCACTGGCCCTTGAACCAAAGAAACAGAGAGATCAAAGAACATTTTAGCAATTTGTTGTGAAGGAAGGCTTTAAGATATGAAGAAAAAAGTGTGATTAATTTCTCTCTCTGTTGCTCTACTTCTCCGGCAGATTTTATACTGCAGTGTTGGGGAAGACTTCTAATTTATATTATAAGTACAAAATCAAGTTGTTCAACCAGGGAACTTGGATTATGAACTCTCTATCACAAATAAGCAAGTAATATTCACCTATGGCATTACTATGGTTGATGAGAAACACAACAAAGCAAAGACCATGTTTAGGGACAGATAGACTTCCAACTTTTCAGGATGGTTGCTAACAAAGAACAGGTTAATATTATTGGTATATGACCATCTCAAGGATAGAAACCCTCCCCACTGAATACCAGAAAGGTGAGAGGTACAACAAACTGTTCTCACAGAAAAATAAAACAGTAACATTCTGACCAACATACATTTAATTCAACAAAATGATAATAAAAACAGAATACATTTTACTGACTCTTCAGGAGAAAATAAAACAAGCATCATTTATGAAATGCTGATCTTTCCACTGTGCCACTAAATTGAGGGAAATGACAAGTGCAGAGCTGTTTCCGCAAGCTGTCAAATTTTTTACAATCGCAGAATTCTGCTCTGGTCATCTTCCAATAGAGACATATTAACACATTCTTTTCTTCAGAATCGGGATTTACTTTAGTTATTAAGTTGTAATCCTGCCTCTGATGAATCAGAACTTTGAATTCGTAACTTTAGGTTTTTAAAAGTGCAAAAAAAGTTTACCTTGCCTTCCAGGAATCTACCGTTGAGTCCTGTGTCTGGGTCTGAAGTTTGCTCAAACTCAGTTAAGGGAGAAAAAAATGAAATAAAACAAAAAAGCAAAACAAAACAAAACAATACAACCCTGTGACTAAAACGGTTTGTTTTTATTGTATGCTATCAAGCCTCCTATGAGAAAAAAATAAAACCTACTCTGACCAGTCACAGTGAACACCTTTTGATCTATTGTTTCCACTTTGCCAGGGCTTCAGAATGCTTACCTCAGCCTTCTTGGATCTTCTTCTTCCTTTTCTATTGGTCACTGCTCATTCCCAGTAATGGATTGACCCAGGCTCCAGTGTCGTGTTTTTATGAATCCTCCCTAAAATATATGCATCAGTGGCTCCAACTTTAACCCCTCCAAGAACCACAGAGCCTCGGTACCTAGGCAGCTCAGCCCAGGAAATTCTGACTTTCAGCTCAAGAACCTATAGCCAAAAATCAGGGCGACTGTCACTGAAGCCACAGTTCCAAAGATGTTGTAATGTATTGATATCTAGACCTGTTCAGCCAGCAGGCAACGTAAGGCAGTTTTGATTTCAAGTATAACAAGAAGAGAGTTTAAAGTGTTTTCTTTTCTCTAGAAAATCTTTTTTAAAAAATGGAATATGAAGAAATAAGTGCTGATGTCCTCTGTTTTGATGGAAATATTTGATTCATTTCTCATATAAAACAGATGTTGGAATTCTATGTAGATGTATCGCGTGTGAGGGAAAGATAGGAAAATGTATTTGAAAGATTTACAAATGCGATTTGAGAAGCAATACCTGATGTGGCCACCAAACATGGTTTATAGATATATTTTTTTATAGATATTTTGTTTTTATAGATTTTTTGTTTTATAGATATAATATAAATATGTTTTATATATATATTTTATAGATATAATTTTAGTATCTCTGTTTCCTATTTATTCCAAGTTAATTATTCAAATGAGGTTTTTTTTTTCATTAGAACAGATGTTTTGCATTTAATCCTTTTCAAGACATCCATTGCCCTGCTATTGGTTTTCTTTTAACACATAGAGCTAAAATAATGTTTTCTAGTTCTTATATTTGAGAAGAAGAATCATTATGCCATTTGAAGAAAGACACGAATAAAAATAATTTTCAAACATTATTCTGTGGATGGGTTGTAAACATTTTGTTTTTCAAAACTTGTCTTATTCTGAGGTCAGGAAATTTAATTCATGTGACTCAGTTTGCATTGCTCACATAAACATCATCAAAGAAAGAGCACAGAGAAGAGGTGAGGAGGAGAGAGCCCTGGACCCAAAAGACCTTTTCTGAACCCCCCACCTCCTGCCTTCTAACCATCAGCAGGTCAGTGAGAGCTCTGCCAGCTTGCACCATACTGGACTACCTCTCAGGGTCAGCCCTGCTTTGTCTTAAATGCTTATGGAAATGCTAGCTTTTCTTTAGCATTAGCAGTATGCTCTCAACGGGGAAATTCTTTCAAGTTTAAGGGCTTTTACAGGCTAAGATCTGATTCAGACATGATCTCTTAGTAGCTCTTACAGGTACACTTATCTCACATGTGAGAAAAAAAAAATCAAGTATTACACGCTCTCGAAACAATGATTTCTCCATTGCGGTTCTACTTTCCTCTCTCTTCTTAAACCCTCAGGCTATACCCAACAGATGATCTTCAAATCTGCACAGCCTTCTCCAGCTAGTAATCTCTTCTCTTTCCTAATTTTCTTTTTTAGCCAAATTACTTGAGTCATTTCTTGATTTGATGACACAAATGTTGTTGCATGTTCTTTGTAGGAAAATTAGAATAGCATCCTGGCTGCCTCGAGTCTTCATTTCCTGTTCACCATGGCACCCATGTCCCACCCACCAAAAGATGGCTTCGGATCCCTCTGCTTCCCTAAAATCACTGGGACAAAAATCAGCAATGATCTTCACATTTCCTGATATATAGAAGCTTTTTAGTGTTTGGCTTACTTGACTTGACAATGTCGACCCACCCCTTTTATTAAATGTTTCTTAGTTTCTGTGATATTCTTTGCTAGTTTTCCCTTCCCTTTCTTGGTGGATTTTTCCCATTTACATCCCAAAGCTCTCTATTTCCTCTAACATTGTTTTATTAGTGTTTCTAGTATTTGGAGTTGTTTGAGATTCTGTCCTCTGCTCTGCACTCTTCTTGCTCTCTACACATTTCCTATAGGATTCTGAAGTTTTAACCATTCCTTCTATGATGATGACTCCTGAGTCTGTGTCTCTAACCCAGCCTCTGGAAGAAGACCTGCGCTTTCTTGTGTGTGTGTATAAATACATACCTGCTTTCTGGACCTCTCCTCTTGCATATCGCAAAGGCACTTATCTAAAATGAAATTTGCTCTCTCCTTTTACTTCTAACTGTTCTTCTCATTTACTTCTGAGTGTGACTATCATCTTATTCAGTCTCCCAAACCAGAAATCTGGAAATCATTCTTAACTCTTCCTTCTCATTTTGCGAGCATCTGAAAACAATCACATTTTAAGGACCCTGGAAGACATGATATAAATAAGAATGACCATCTACAATGCTTTCCCAGTTTAGTTTCTTTGCTTCCAGACTACGAACACAGGATGTTTTCCATTGTCAGTATAATGTCTGTCTGTCTCTATCTTGATTTTTCCTAAAGCAATCCAATGTACCCTTTTTTGATTACTGATTCCTGGAGCATGGGGACTTAAACCCTTCATTGGAATTGCATATGTGGAAGTTCGACACGTGAAATTAAGACAATGGTGAAAATGTCTGAGTCATGCTTACTGTTATAGGAATGAAGGAACGACTTTGCCCAGCCTTATGTGACTCTGTTAAGAGGAAGAGAGGTAGCCTAAGGTGTCACAGTGTGGCCTGGCATCAGCTCTCTAATGACAGATTGGTATTTTCAAGTCCGTGGGGCTTTGGATATAGTAGGTATTTAAGAAATACCTACTGAATGAATAAATGAATAAACACAAAAGGCATATGCACCACTTCAACAGACTTGAGTTTTTTGATTAGCAGAACTATGTAAACAGAAACATGGTCAGGAGGGGAGCCTGGGTTGCTCAGTTGCTGAAGCATCTGCTTTCAGTTCAGCTCTCATGATCCCAGAATCCTGGGATCAAGTCCTGCATCAGGGTTCCTATTCACCAGGGAGCGTGCATCCCCCTCTGCCTGCCACTCCCCCTTCTTGTGGATGCTTCCTTGCTCTCTCTCCCTCTCTCTCAAAAATAAGTAAATACAATCTTCTTTTAAAAAGAAACATGGTGGAGAATCTTAGATATACACTAAAAAGAATAAAAAAGGATGTGAATTAGGGTTTTGCTTTTGCCACTGACTAGTTTGAGCTTGTCCAACCTATTTGACCATTGTGAGCCTAAGTCTACCTCTAATGTGTCGCGGCTGGCGTGACAATTTGACCAGGAAACGTGAGGGTAAGAGGATGGTGAAAAGAAATTAAGAGACAAAGAGATGGGGGCAGGAGGGACACTGGGGAGGATGTCCAACAGTGCTGATTTTATTCCACATCTTACAAGCATTTATAAGGCAGACCACAATAGAAGGAGTAATACATCAGCATCTAGTCAGATGACCGCAAGTTCCTATAACAAGTTTATATCAACAACAAGCAAACCTCGTGATGCCAGGTAGTCTCAGCTAAAGCCATTAGCAAGACAATCAACCAGAGAGTGGGTTATGGGAGGTACAGGAACGATAAGGACCAACTAAGAATTCATGACCCTGACCACACTGTTCCCTTCTGTAGGGAGAGTGTGTGGGAAGTCATGTAGGCGAGCGCACGACACATAGCACAGACCCTTTCTCAGTGTTACTCAACTTCCCTGTCCTTAACCTTGTCAAGGTGTCTGGACTTTGAAGAAGACACAAGTCAGGGCCTGGTTTGATCCTTGACTCCAACCGTGCTGTGGCCTCCAACACTAATGCACCAGCCCTTACTGCACTACGAAGGGTTGTCTGAAAATCAATTAAGATAATGGAAGTGATAATGTCAGGTAAGTATAGGAAAGTTTCCTAGTGAAAAAAGTTAAACCCCAAGAAGAACTTACAAATCATCTCTCCAAACTCTCTCCTTTTACATATGAGGAAAATGAGACCCAGAAATGTCTTTCAGCCATGTGATACGGGCATCTTGGCCTAGCCTACCCTACTGGGGCTACAGGGCTGTCACTGCCATTGTTCTCCACCTCTTTTCTTCCTTCTAGCACTTTTCAGTGTTTCTTATTTGCTTATCTTGCTTCTACCTCTTGCTGTTAAAAGGTGTGTGTTGCAGGGAGAGGGCTTAATACATTGTCTTGGACTGAGGGATTTATCTAGTCGCATTCCTGAAGACCATTGATGTTTTCAAAGAGAATACATGAGGGCAGAAAAGATTTAAAACTCTAATAGGAGTTCAAATTTGTGAGCATATGTGTCAGAAATATATTTCCGCTATGGTTGGGCTATTGGGTGCTCCCCAAACTAGGTTTACGTACAGTTGACTAGACTTCTGCAAAAGGAAATAATTTTCTCTGAATAGATGTGTTTTAGCCTTGTTTGACTAAACTCTGTTAAATAACTTAAAAATATAAAAGGTATCTACTGAAATATATAGCTAACACACACAAATACATCTATAATTTAAAATTGTTTTCAAAATAATACATTTAAAATACAGTAATGACACTTTTAAACAGTCAAAACCACCACAAAACTGATAAGACAGCAACGTCCCAGTACATCTACTCCCTAAGTGTAACCCCCACTTCCAAGAGGCCTTACTTTTAAAGCTATTGTGGATTTCTTTTAATGCTAACCTTAATTTTCTTGCTTGGATTATTTTTGTTGACTTACCAATTTTAAACAGCAATTATTTAAGATTTAGCACATTTGCTTTGGCCCCCTCTTTACCCCACCTGTAGACCGGATTCCCTTCAATAACCTCAATGCATGCACTAACTGTGATTAAATAAATATTTACTGCCTACGTTCTTGTGCAAATAGAAATGTTGTTTGCTGCTGAAACAGTGCAGAATTATTTTAATTCTTTCGTTGTAGTGCATTTATTTGCTATAAATATAAAAAACTATATATAGTATGTTCTACATACATTTACAACTATTGCACTAATATTTTCTAAAATCTCCAACAGAATTATAAAACCATTTTGAAGATTTTTTTTTTACACCCATTGAGTAAGGGCAACACAGTGTGCCAGTTAAAAGCCAGGTCTGCTTGGGTTTGAATAAATTTCTGCCATTTAGGAGCTGAGACTTTGAACAGTTATTTATCTTTGCCCTGTAAAATAAGGATGATGGTGATGATAATGTCTTAGTAATAATAGTGATAACACCCCTCAGAGATTTATTGTGAAAATTACATGAGTTAATATTTTTTAAGCACATGGAGCCTTATAAAAAAGTTAATAAATAAAATCAAACATATCAGGCTCACTTCCTCCTGGGAGATACTGCCCCTAGAATTCCATACGCCCTTGCTTCAACCTAGTTTGCTCATTGTTGCAGACCAACCTGAGAAAATTTGGCAGATGATAATTTCTAAGCTTTTCCATGGCACACTTCAGCTGTGTGGTTAACAAGTCTCTGTCATCCTCCTTCCCAACCTACATGGCGGTGTTAGGTTTGATCAAAATGAGTTCAACTCACTTGTAACTTGCCCAACAGGCATTTGTTGGCCACAAGTATTAACACATTTATGAAGTGAGTCTTCATTTTTAAGGTTTCTTCAAAAGTTCACCAAGTTTACCTAAGGTGTGGATTAAAACCAACACTGTCTCTGTTCAGGCATGGTCTTTTAAGGTACATTTAGGAATAATACAGCCCTTGCTCAGAAGGCCTGTGGGATTGTTGTTGTGGTCCTGGGCGTCCTTTCCCTGCCTCCTGTGTTAGATCCCTTGTTATTTCCTGGATCTCCTGTTCTGTTCTTTCTTGGTTAATTCCACAGGGTTGGTGGAGAACAACAGCCTCTGATAACTTCCTGAGATACTGTGTTTTTTTGTGAACTCCCATGGATCAAAATGTGTTGATTCAGCCTACCCACTTAACTGGTATTTTGACTGGACAGAATTCTAATGTAAAATAACGTTCCTTCCAAATCTTGAAGATACTTTAAAAGACGATTGGCTTGTTGCTTCTGGAGTTGAAATTGGAAAAGTTGATAAATTTGTAATTTTCACTTTACAGAATGTGACCTTTTCTTGTTTCCTGAAAACTTTTGAGACTTTCCTTTCATCTTCAGTCTGAACTTCTGCAACAATATGCCTCAAAAGGATGTATTCAACCCCCAATGGGAGCCATGGTATCCTTTCAATCCAGAAGTTTATGTGTGTAGAGTCCATCCATATTTTCTAATTTGGGGGTAAGTCTTAGATAGTACACCTCTTCATTAAATTGTCTGATTCTCTTATCTCTTTTACTTTCTTTTCAAAAATTTTATGAGCTTTATGACAGATTTCCTTTTATCTAATGACCTTTAAAATTTCTACATCATGTATTATGTGTTTCCTTTTCAAACCTATCCTTTGGTTGTTCCTTTCCTAAAGCATTCTTTTGTTTTATGTAATTACTATATTTTCTCATCTCCTTCAAAATAACATTAAAAATGATAAAGTTTTTATAGAGTTGTGAATTCCTCCTGCTCCATGCAATAATTTTATTTCTTTTGATTTCTCTCTCTTTTTTTTTTCCTCGATTTAATTTGACCTACAGAGGTATTTCATATTGGAGGCTTTCTTCACATGTATGATGGTGCTTTGCTGAACTTCAGGGCTTAAGAAGAAAGCACTAGTAATCTCACTGGAAGATCTATGAGAACTGATGGCACTTGTCAGATAATGACCAGGAAGATATTTTCCCCACTGCCCCCATATATATATTTATTTCACACACACACACACACACACACACACACACACACACAATGTAAATTGAAAAAGTCAACACTTAGTCTTCTTAGTGTCCTTTTTTATAAGTATATTTTTTATTAATACTTATAATGTGAATTGTTTCTGTTGTGAATAAATTAATGTGAATTGTTTCTATTGTGAATAAATGGCAAACAACCTTCTATTCACACTTTAGCCTTTATATCTAAAGCATCCTGAAGCTCTGTTGTCCAAAACTGATCTGAAACTAGTAGTAAATCCTGCCACTTATAAGCTGTTTATATTCAACTTTAATATTTATGACTCGCTAGAGTACCAGTTAGTTACTCCATGACTCTACAAGAAGACTTTCATTACCCAATCAAAAAAAAAAAAAAAACCATATAAAACTACCTCTGTCATTCTTGGATGAGCTATTACAAACTACCCAGAAGAACTCTGCTCTAGAGTCACTTTCTTCTATCTGCTCAAGTTCTCTCCATTTCCAGCAAGTTAGCCTTATCATCAGCCTTTAGGTGATATGATACTAAGGTAACAGGAGGTCAGCAGCTTGAAAGCCCATCAATTTAAAGCTCATTTCCAAAGCATTTTTAGAAAAGGTGTCTTAGAAGGCAACATTTATTCAGAGTGCTAACAAAATACTACTAGACTCATAATGTCTCCAGCACTCTTGAGCAGATTTATGAACACATATGTGTATTCTTGCTCTCCTTAACTTTTTATCAAACTGCCTTCCCGGCCTGTCCTACTCAGAGCTGTATTGTTGCAGTATCTATTCTCAATTGGTTCCCATAGTTCATATAAGGTAAATTACTGTTTGATTATTTATTTGTATACTTTTCCCTGTCAGTTGGTCATCAAGAAAGTCTCTGTGAGGTCATAGGTGTGATTGAAGGGAGGGACAGCAGTGTCACAGGACTACTCCTTCCTTGGTTCTATTCCCATTTATATCACATACTTGCCGAATCAGCACTGCTGGGCAATTCAGGTTATTCCAGATGGATATATAATACTGAGTTTACAGACAGTTACTGTCACATTGTTGTTCAGTCCCTCTTGGGCCTAATTTCTTAAAAGGATAACAATAAATTTATTAAATAGAGCATGCCCTTGTTTACAAAAACTAGGAGTTTAATTCTCTTACTTAGGCTTACCATACACTGCATATAGCAAACTTATCTCTCTGAAGCTCTTTAAACATCATTTAACCTGATGAGTGGCAAGTAGCAGGACCACTGTGACCTCAACTGGAGAACCTTCTCTTGACCTGGGACAAACTCACACTTTCCAGCTCCTCAGCACTGGATTCATCTGCGATAATGCATGACCTTCAAATTCAAAGAGACTCTCCATGCTCCCAGTGGCAATGGATACATGGTTCAGCAAATTGTCTTCACTTTAGAGAAATATCCCAAAACCATACCCCTAAACCCTTTAATAAGTCAGTGTCTTGCAACCCTATGGTCTTCCATTATACAATTGACCCATGAACAATCAGGGGTTTGGGTACTGACCCACCATCTTCCTTCCCCCATCCTGTGCAGTCAAAAATCTATGTATAACTTCTGGCTCCCTGATAGCCTACCATTACTCTGGAAGCCTTAATGTAACATAAAGTTGATTAACACATATATTTTGTGTTAGATGTATTATACACTATATTCTTACAATAAAATAAGCTAAAGAAAAGAAAATGTTGGGGCGCCTGGGTAGGTTAAAGCCTCTGCCTTCGGCTTGGGTCATGATCCTAGGGTCCTGGGATCGAACCCTGCATCAGGCTCTCTGCTCAGCAGGGAGCCTGCTTCCTCCTCTCTCTCTCTCTGCCTGCCTCTCTGCCTACTTGTGATCTCTGTCTGTCAAATAAATAAATAAAATCTTTTTAAAAAAAGAAAAGAAAATGTTATTAAGAAAATCATAAGGAAGACAAAATACATTTACAGTACCGCACTGTATTGGTCAGAAAGAATCCACCCATAAGTGGACTTGTGCAGTTCAAACTCACGGCATTCAAAGGTGAGCTATATTTGTTTCCAACTGCTCTGGCATTCAAGCATCCAACCAATGTATCTGGCTATTAAAGTTTACCCTTTAGATTGTATCACATGATGTTTAGTACGATGGTATTTCTGCAGACCAAAACGTGGTTCCAGGCCAAGGAGTTAACACAATCCAGAAACAGTGAGGGCAAAATTATATTGCTATTCCTGTCTGGTGAAAGAAAACAGACTGCTTCTAGTGATTTTGTTTATTGAAAGAGAGGAAAATGACATTATTCGGATCAGTTGCTTCATGTAAGGTACTCAGAGCTCTAATGACTCGGACCACATACCGAATGACAGCTGCAACAGCAGTCGCCTTTTAATTAAACTTTGGAAAAATCCATTTCCATCCTCTAAAGCTATCCTTCCACCACCACCCACAAATGAGAGTCTGCCTAGAGTCATTAACTCTGTACATTTAAATCTTTGAAGGTGGCACTAATAGTTCTGATTCTTTTATTGAAGTGGCATTACTATTTATTTAATAATTTTATAGTGGTAGAAAGCTCTGTAATTTCCACCTTGATCTTTCCCATCAAAAGGGTACGTTTTTCTCAGATTTCAGATCTGGCATGAGAAATCAGTCATTTTGTGAGGTCATCTTTTCCAATGGTAAGTAAAAGAATTTAGGAAATAAATACAAGAAGGTATGGGTTGAACAAAGGTAAAGTCTTTGTTTCTCATCTTAACATCCGCAAACCCTTACTCATAGATTGCAGAAGTGTCCTGTGTCCCCATGTACTGGTTTTGCTTCCAAACCACATTTTTTCTGCCTCAAGACACTGTTACTCTGAAAATGACCTCTGGTTCTGTTGGGGTAAGACTAGGTGAAATAAATAAATAAATAAATTAGCACAGACTTGTGATATCCATTACAAAGTACTTATTTAAGACAAGATATCCTCTCTTAGCTTTTGGGATCTCTAGATCCATGATTTAACTGAGGTTTAAATATTCAGCGAAAGGCAGAAATTCTCCATCCTTTGTCATAATGGCTTATCCATGGCACTGATGAGGCCGTGCTGGAGGACTTTTTATTTTACAAATCAGATAGCTCCACAGGGGTCTTCACATCTCTTTCCTTCCCAGATCTTTAATTCTCAACTGACCATTAGTAAGTGAAGCTCTTTCAGCAAGCAAAGGAACTTCAGTGGGATCGGGTTTTAGGCATTCCTACTCATCTGGATCTTATTCCATAATCCCTATTCCAATTCTCAGGAGGCTCTTTGTTTCCACATCAATGCTCTAACTTTTTATAAAAGAGAAACTTTTTATAACCGTTTTATAAAGGATGAATAGTGCATTATTTCTGATTCAGACATTATAAGTGCTTGTTTGTCTTCTTTTATTTTTTTTTTTTCAATTTTAGCTCTCATCTTGCAATGGAAAGAAATAAGAACTTTACATTTAAAAAAATAATTTTATGAAGTTCCTGTATCTCAAGCCATAAACTTGAGCTGAGCATTTTTGGAGTTGAGCTTGCCATTCTCTCTTTTCCAGGTGTTCCATGGGCTTTTAGAAGGAGCTGCTCTGCCCTTCAGTACTATTTCATGGCCTCCATATTCTCCGATAACAATAGCAATGTGGCTTTGCTCTCAGGAGATGTGTCCTTTTAGGGAACCTCAGGTGGTAAGTCCCATTTCTATGGGTCATTGTCTTCCAGACGCTCAGCCCTGAATAATTTCAAAGTTTCGATTGCCCATTTACCTAAGCTATGCCCATAACCAATTGTGAGCTCCCCACATTTCCCAACAACCTGATGTCAATAATGGATATCTGGTATCAATACTTTTTCTACCAGATTCCTAAGCTAGAAGCACCAGATAGCAATTCTAGGTGTTGTAATAAAACAAAAAGAAAGGGAGGGAGATTCTTTGGTGGTGATAAGTGGAATCATGTAAGTGAGAAGATCTGGAAGTCTGGACTTGGAATATAGGCAGAAGAGGGGCTTCTGGGTGGCTCATTCTGTTCAGGTCATGAGCTCCAGGTCCTAGGATTGAGCCCCACTTAGAGATTCACATCTGGCTCTGTGCTCAGTGGGGAGTCTGCTTCTTCCTCTCCCTCTGCACCGCCCCCCCCAGTTTTTTTTTTTTCTCTCTCTCTCTCAAATAGGTAAATTTAAAAAAAAAAAAAAAAACTTTAAGGAAAAAAGAAAAAAAAGAGCAGGCAAAAGATAAGGAGGTTCTCAGAAGATAGACAGAAATCTAGCCAGGAAGTCATTACCATTATGCTGACCATCATTGGAACCAAAGGATCCCACAGACAGATTTCACTGGGAGCCTTCACTTGGGTCCTTCACTGGGGCTCATTGCAGATGAACTCTAAGCTAAGAACAGGCATCTACACGGCTAAGCCTGCCACAAATTCCACCCTGGCTTTATGAGGGTGGAAAGACAAGAGACACTTAGAGGCTACTGAACCTTACTCAGATTACAATCAAGAGCCGTTTCTTACATGTAGGGAAAGAGTTTGGAGCTGAAATAGATGGAGAAGTGACTGTCTTTTACTCAGGAAGACACAGCAGCCTGAATAAAAGCATAAATTAGACTTTTTTCATCACAAGAGACTTTTCCACGATTTGTCCCTTTCTTACCTCCAGATTCCCTCTCTTGATGGGATCCCCACCCTGAATCCACAGGCCCTCTGCTCTCGTCTTACTCAGACTTGCAGTTTTCTGATTTTACTCTTATATCTTCTTTCTAAGCCTTGCTGGTGATCCTTCCTCTACCGGAAATGCTCTTACCACCCCTTTGTCAATGGAACACAGTCAAATGCAGCAGTACTTCCTCAAAAGGGTGTTCAGTACTTTGATCCTTCACCTGTAGAAATAAGCATATGCACCTGTAAGAAGCTACTGTACCCAATGAATACTCAGTTCCAACTTAAACAATGTATAGTCCTTTCTACATCTGTCTTCTAATATATAAACTCTTTAACACCAGGCAAGTTTTGTTTGTTTGTTTGTTTTTTTCATTGACGAACACTGTG
Organism: Mustela lutreola; assembly: GCF_030435805.1. NCBI lineage: Eukaryota > Metazoa > Chordata > Mammalia > Carnivora > Mustelidae > Mustela > Mustela lutreola. The sequence continues at coordinate 122,793,849 of NC_081297.1, forward strand.
TTGGGACATCATAGATGCTTATATGATGAGAAGTAGAGATTAAATTTGGTAGAGCTCTCATGGCCTTCTTAGTCAACCTCTAACTCTCTACACAATAATTTTAAGTTACCTTCCCTGTTGAATTTTAAGCATCTAACTCTTAACTCTTTTCTCCATTGTGAGAACTGGTTATGAAAAAATTTTTAATATTATTAATAATTACTATATTTATCCTTTATTCTTTTAGGACTTCAGTTCTAGTGACTAGAACTACTCTTGGGTTTGGATATTCCAATTAACTATTTTCTCTCTCTCTTTTTTTTTTAAGATTTTATTTACTTAGAGTGGGGTGAAGGGCAGAGGAAGAAGCAGGCTCCCAACTGGGCAGGGAGCAGGACATGGATCTTGATCCCAGGACTCCAGGATCATGCCTTGAGCCAAAGCAGACACTTACCTGACTGAACCACCCAGGCACTCCTAAGTAATTACTTTCTTATAGATAAGTTTTTCCTTTTTTTTTTTTTTTTGACAAATACTTCTACTTCTTAAAACTTTATAAATAAAAATTACCTCTGAATAGGGACTTTTTGCATTTCCCTTGAAATTTAAAATGTATTAGAGCAAAATAACTTTAAGTAAAAATACTGCTGTAGCAATTTCCTCACTGAAGGGTAAATTGATTATTTTTTGCAAGACAGCTAAAGATGATGTGTAATTGAATGCTTACCACTGACTACACAAAGGATTTCAGTGGATGCTGAAGTACATTGGTTAGGCAGACTCCAGAGTCAGATGCCCAATGGATGTGACTTTGGGTGATTCTCCTCATCTTCTTCACTAGTAACATGGAGGTAATGATGACACTCACCCCATTGATTGTGTGGAAGACTGGGAATAATTTATATGTAAAATACTCAGAACTTAGGCAATCATCAAAGTTTAGCTTTTAACATCACTTCTATCTGAAGGAATGAGTCAGAATGCTAGAAGGAAACAGTTCAGTTGTTGTTAGGAAAGCTGGTTCATGAAAGTCCCTGACACACATCTTAATGAAGTCAGAAAATGGGTGTTCTATTTGTTTATTTAGCCAGACTTTGAGTGTGTATGATTATGTTAATTTTTCATAATGGCCTCTTTCATATTTTATTGATATTTTGCATTTTTTCCCATTCACCTTTCCTGTGTCTCTCCTCATGAACAATACCTTTAATATAATTAACATACACTGTTTTGTTTGTAAACACTGTTTTTGTTTGTCCTGTAAAAAGTGTATTTTTTGTATGAATACATTTTTTATTTATATAAATGTTATTGGTTATGTATTAGTATTTCTTTTTTTAAAACCGGCAATTATTTTTATGATTCAACCTTATGATGTGTATATCTTGTCACTACTTCTAATTGAGACCCTGACTTTTTCTTGAGGAGATATTCTTTGAGAAACAACTAAAATGTTATACAACAGTGTTCTTTTCTTTTCCTCGTTGGAACAGTCATACATGTTCCTGGCTAAAGATGACATCCATATTTTCCATATTCATAGTTTTGGATAAGATGCTATTTCTTTTTCTAGTAAAAAGATACCAGTCCTAATTGAAGCTTAAGAAAGAAGTTACCTAAGAAACCATAAAGAAAAAAAAATTTTGGTGCTATTGTGTGGTTATAAGAGCTAAAGTTGTGAAGTATTGTCACACAAACCTACTTTTCTTGTGTGTAACTTTTGAATAAAACCAAAAAAAAAATGTGTTTGTTATTCTATGTTTGATGCCAGTGTAATGATGGGGATTCCAAAAACAACTGTGAATTTCATTTATTGAATCTGAACAAATAAACTGCAAAGATGGCAATATAGCCAAAGTTTCTCTATCCTTTATCCACCAAATCATGGAAGCAGAAATAAAGCTATTGCATCAGGAAGGCCTCAGTCTGATGCCTATTGTTCTATAGCCAATGGGTTTAAAAAGACATTTGCTAGTAGTGTGAAGGGAAACTTATCAATTATTATTATTTTTTTTTGCATAAAAAATAATCTCATCACTAATATTTGCCTTTCAGGGTCAAACAGGTTTTTACAATTTTGTATATAGCATAATTTGGTTTTTCTTCTTGAAAAAAACACAATATGAATGAAGCAGTATTTAATGTTGGATGCCACAGCACGGCTGGAGTCGAGGACCAAACCAGGCCCTGACTTGTGTCTCCTTCAAAGTCCGGACACCTTGACAAAGTTAAGGACGGGAAAGTTGAGTGCACTGAGAAAGGGTCTGTGCTGTGTGTCGTGCGCTCGCCTACGTGACTTTCCACACACTCTCCCTGCAGTAGGGAACAATGTGGCCAGAGTCCAGAGTTCTTAGTTAATCCTTGTTGTTCTGTACCTCCCATGATCCACTCCCTGGTTGATTGTCTTGCTAATGGCTCTAGCCAAAACTACCTGGCTTCAGGAGGTTTGCTTGTAGTTCATGTAAACCTGTTATAGGAACTTGTGGTCATCTGACTAGGTACTGATGTAATGCTCCTCCTATTGTGGTCTGCCTTATAAATGCTTGTAAGACGTGGAATAAATTTGGCACTGTTGGACATCCTCCCCAGGGACCCTCCTCCCCCCATCTCTTTGTCTCTTAACTTTTTTTCATCATCCTCTTAGCCCCCACGGTTACCCTGGTCGATTCGTCGCGCTGGCCGTGACAATTTAAATGAACAAAACGAAAAAAGAAAAAGAAAAAGAGAAACAGATTCAGAATTTTAAAAAGAAAAGAAAAAATGTAATTTATTTGTATTTTAATTCCAATTATCTATCAACGTCAATGCTTCAGAAAGTTCAAGGAGGAAGAGATTTTGAAATGGTCATTGTCTTTGATCACTTACTTTGCTTGTAATTAATTTTAGAATTTGGCAATAATTGATGCCCTTAATATAAGCTGTTATTTGGTGAAGAAAAACAACGTAAGAGAGTTGAATAAAAGTAATGTTGAGGAAAGTCTTTGATTCTGTAGCCACTAGAGCCTGTGTTTAAGCAGAGAAATGTCACAGTATTTCAGTGCTAGATCAATATAAACTCAAGTTTGTAGTCATTTAGAAATAGCTATGAGTTACCCTGGTTGGTGCTCTAAAAGATACAAAGGATACCGAAGAAATCGTCTGCCATGGAGTTCATAAGAGCTTGCCCCATCTGTCAATCAAACAGTCTGCTGGACGCATTCATTGTAATGAGCCCCTCAACATCTCAGTGCCATCCTTTGTTTTTAAGGCTATTATGAAGTAATTATATGCATAAGTGCAAAATACATACTAAGGTATTAGAGGAGCTTGGAATACATCCTTTTTGAGACATTTACATTTTGTGACTGAAATGTCACATAATCAAAACTTTCCCCCAAGTCCAGTTCGAATAGCTGTGTTTTCTTATATGTGACTTCTATAATAGAAAGGTCCCATGGAATGATAGCTACCATATTAGTTTAACTGCGTCTATTGATTCTGAAGATTTATTTCTAGAATCCTTAACATGTCAGTGTGTGTGTGTGTGTGTGTGTGTGTGTGTGTGATTGCTATTACTAAAGATGGATTTACTTTGCAGAATCAGAAGGGAAAGTCCAGTATCAAATTAAAATTTTATGAAAGCTTACATTTTCCACTTTTGCCTGGGGAAAAGTGATCAGCGGGGCCCCATGGGGTAACAGTATCCAATGCCTATATCCGAAGCCCTGTGAAATAGTCTCTGTACATTGAAATCAAGCTTACCACTTTCACAAAAGGGCTGATGGACATTAGGTTTTCAAAATATCTTTTTCTTTGTGTCTCCAAACTACAAAATAGTGTCTTCACATTTGCAAAACTTGTAGTGAGCTCCAGCATTTCGTTTATAAAGGGATCTGTATCCAAAATGATGCTGCTGTTATTATATTCACCTTTTTTATCTTTTCCGTTATAGTCAAAGTTATTCCTACATCTGCTTGGAATTCAGTTAAAGAAAATTGTTAGAGGAAAAAAAAAATCCAAGGGGAAAACTGAGCAAGCACACACACTTCATAGAAAAAAAAAAAAAATCTTGTAAAGTAAAGCTATTGGAGTCTAAAGTGACTTGGCCAGGAGTACTTTCCACTAAGCATTTTTCCCCCCCTCTCAGGTAGAGAATTGCAGATTTTATTTGAAATATTAGAAATGTAAAAAGAACTGGTCACATAATCCACTATACATTTCACAAATTTCTCCCAAGCCAAACAAATTAATTCCAAATAATATTTTCATCCAAGGGACAATAAATATTTTCACTGTTAAATTCATTTTCAACAGTTCAAAATGCTTCCAGCTCATTGGCTCCGTAAATGGACAACTCACTCTCTACACTCATTTCTAGGATTTTAGCTCAAATGCATAAACCTGGTGAAAGAATATGGGAAGTTCTTGGCTTTTTCAGTTTTTTTCTTTAACAGTCAACTAATTGCACCCCTTTTAACCTATTCGCTCTATTAATATTAGAGAAAATGCTCCAAAGTCATTTTAAATATATACGTTCACCTTTACTTAGTTCTTAGAAGGACAATGACCTGAATTCAGTCTTCCAAAAGAACGTTTTCTGTAAATAATCCGAAAAGATAAAAAGAAGCTCATTTTAAAGTGAAAACTTCTTCAGATCCTTTCAATAGTCTTTCAGTACCCTTACCTAAGGGATTTTTAAAATTGAGAATCAACCAGGAAGCTTGTCAACATGTCATGCTCTTGAGCCTTAACTTTGGAGATTCTGACTTGGTAGGTTTGAGACAGAGTCCAGAGATCCACACTTCAATCCTGTCTCTAGCCCGATGCTCACTCAGATTGTCTAACAGCAGCACTCTGAGCAAATGTGCTCTATCTGTTTAACTAAACTGTGATTCCTGACCTCAACCATAATCTTTTTCCCTTGCGCTACCTAGGGCCTATAACAGAGGTCTTCCAAAAAAAATTTTTTAAGCTATATTCTAATCTGTCATTAAGGAGTTACTCAAGCTTGACGTGGAGAGAACAGCATAGAATTTCAGTCTGTCAATTCTGAAATATAGCCTTGTTGTCCTTTAAAATTTAGAACTTTCCATAGTCTATGAGAAGGGAGAAAAAAAATAGAAAAACCTTGAAATTACAGTCTGCCAATTGGCTGCTCTGCCAATGTGGGGACAGTAACGAAAAACCTGCCTCATTTTCTTTCCATTTTCACCAGCTGGAATCAATCGTTAACAATCCTTTTGAAAAGCCCCTCAGGCTGGGTGGAGTGCAATGTGGAGAAGCTCCGCTCCCAGTGTTGACAGGATTCCTATTTGTAGGTATCATTTCTGTCTCTGGGGAAACTTAGAGACGTCACCGCAAAAGGCGTTCATTAGTCTTTACTGCTAATTCGTTTTGCTCATTTGTTATCATGAGCTTATTCCCTGGGCATAGAGAAAGGAAACTCTACTCTTTTTCCAACTGGTCTAGCACAGCAGATGCTTTGGCACACTTCACAGATTTTAGCTGCAGGTGGGAAGCTACGTCGGGTCCCCCACTCCTAGCACACTTCTTGGCCAAGGCGTTATCCTTGGTCATCGTTTGAATAAATGGAGAGAGACACCTCTTCCAAAGAACTCATTTGACGTGGCTGTTGTATAAACAAGCTTAGCCCAAGCCACAGGGGGGTGTATGTCAGGAGGCAGTGGTCAGTGTCAAGCGGCTCAGATGAAGGAAAGAAAGAGAAAAAGGAGAAATAGAGAAGGAGAGAGGGAGGGAAGAAAGAAGTTCAGAGAAAGAAAGGGTGGTTTGATTTCATGATGGGAGGACAATAATGGATTTGTGGGAAAAGGGACATTTAAGGTCCCCCCAAAGCCTTCTGGCATGAGGGTGTGAAAGCGAAATGTATTGACCAGTGAGCGTTGAAGCTGGGTCTTAAAAAGTGTGCTGATAGAATTGCTGCTCATGAACACCGCACCAGCTATTATATTCAGTTAATCTGTGTTTAGCCAAGTAGAGGTTCTTTAGGGCATGAAGTATGGTTTAGAAGGAGCCAGAGAACATTCCACAAAACAGCTTGCATTGAGCACCTCAGGAGTTTGTTGTAAAAGACACAATTCCCTTTCTTCTTTAACATTTTGGAGTAGATGATGATAAAGACTCAAATTTCTTAGCTGTGGTAGGTATTTTGGGTTTCTTTTTCCAGATGATGCTTGAAGTTTGTTCTCATCAGTTATATCACTCTTGACTTAAAATGTGCAATCTTTACAATATGTGACAGTTAGAATGGCATCATGTTTTACCACTTAAGCAGATGATTCCATATATTTTTTATATGTTTATCAAATCTCTTTAAGTGCTATTATCTCCCTTCTGGGAAAATTCTACAAGGATGAGTTCCATGGAGAGATGGGGAAGGTCTGGGGTTGAGGAAGGAGAGTGGTGCTAGGAAATCATAGATCTCAGTTCAAAGGAGTAAACCAGTAAGAAATGCTCCTCAGATCAGAGAAAGCATATAAGAAACTATGGGCCCCTTATAACATCTGAATATTTCTCTCACAGTTTGCCTACCTAATCACTTAAGACACTAAGTCACAAAGTTTTCTTTACTGTCTAGTCAAAAACATAAAAAGCAACCAAGGCTAATCTCTGAGAGGGAAGGCTTTTAGAAGAACATTTGAAGAATTTATATATTTCTACTCTTCAGTTATTTAGCATTCAGGAAAGGGACACATATCCTGGTAAAACTAGCATAAATGTCACAATTAACTGATCCTTTCATGATTTCTGTAATGAAGGAAAAGGCACTACAGAAGATCTGGAAAAAAGGTTTTGTGCCATCTTTTAGAATTTGTGCCCATTACACAATATGAACTTGTTTGATTTCTCTGGATGGAAATGTCAGATAATTTATTTTTATAATGTGAGAAAACTGATGGATTGCATGTGGAATAAGAAATCTGGCCTCCATCAAGTTATTTCTATTTACTGTAAGTTTTGGACATCTGCTTTTTTCTCTTAGTTTTTCAATTTCCAGAACCCAAGGAGAAAGGGATCTTGAGTAATGGCCAAGAGCTCACCATGATTCTATGCTGTCCTACATTCCACTGCTCTTCTCCATCCCAAGCATCTGGAGAATAAATGCACAGAAGTCAAGGCCATACAATTTCTTTGAGACATGTTTTTCCTCCTGTAACAATGCTAGTCCACATGGAAGACACTTTTTTTCCTAGATCAGAGTCAGACATCAAGGGTGAAGGCAGCCTAAGATTTCCCTAAACCCACATCCAATTTTTATTATTATTATTATTCTATGTTACTAGAAAAGTGAAAATAGTGAGCCCTAAGCCTGTGCTTGGCAGGAATAATTTTATCCTGTGTCATCCTACAGATCTGTCAACTGGCAAAAATGGTAGACTAACAAGTGAAAGTGGCCTTGTGGAAAAGAAAGAGAGAGACAGACAGATTGAGGAAGAAAGAGAATGAGAGATGAGTATACTAGGAGATTCAAAGTCCTATGTAATGGAAACTATCCCCAACATTTCAGTCCTGTAAGTGCCTGCCCATCCAGCAAATGTTTATTGAATTACCTCTATGTGCCAGGAGCTACTCAAGGTCCTGGACTTAGTGCATTAGACATGAAAGACTAAAATATCTGCCTCCATAAACTTCTATTCTATGAAGGATAAAACACTTAAAGAATATAAATAAACAAAAATATATATGTTAGGTAGAGACAAATGGGGAGGGCAGTGGGAAAGGATGTGTGAAAAGGTTTCAAAAATCAGTTAAAGGTGGGATTTAGAGTCCAAGATTGTGGAAGAGTAGGAGACCTTAGTTTCATCTTGTCCCTGGAATACAGCTTGATAGCTATCAAATCATTCTGAACACCTGTGAATTCAACTAGAGATCTAATAATAGCTGCAACCCTACAGTTAGAAAAGTGACCACTTTCTGCTAGGTAGGAAGTGCAGAGAAATGAATCTGAGGCAATATATGGGAAGATAAATGGCAGGGGAGAGGGAGGTTCTATAAGCAGTTACTGGAAAGTGATATAGCAGTGGAGTGAGGAATCAGAACCTTTAGAAGTCTGCTCTGGTGAGGGATATCCCCGCCTGAAAGGTGCTCAGGTGGTGACGCTGTATGGAATCTTAGGTAGGGCAATGTGTTTCAGGACCCTTAGGGTCATAAGAAGACTGGGAGTGCCTGAGAGTGGCAGAGCTCTAAGGCATTGGAACAGGAAAGCCTGCTGCAATCAGTGAGCCCAGGAGTGTTATATACCACGAACCACGGCACAGTCAGGTGACCACTTTCTGAGCAAGAACCCAGAAACAGCAGAACCCAGCAAGACCCCTCCCTCTTCTTCCCCCAGGAGAAGTGCAGCTGAGCGCTGCAGGAATCTACAGAGTTTGGAGACTTGAAATGGGGTCATGTGCCTGAGATAGAAACAGTCTGTCACAGGCTGGGTGAGCATGGAGCACAGATGGAGACCAGGGAGACAGGACTGATGGACTGCTTTTCCCTGAGGGTACACTGAGGATTGGGGCCCTGAGCTTTCAGCTCTGGGGCTGGAGATTGGGAGGTGTCATTTTCATTCTCATCCTCTAAAGTTGCATGGACAGTCCTCAGGGAACAAAAGCCACATAGAGTAATCTAGAGCTGACTATTTACCTTGCCCACCCACCCCACCCCACTGGAAGGGTGGTGCAGTTCCACGTGGGGCAAAGACACTTAAGAATTAACACAACAGGCCCCTTCCCCAGAAGATCAGCAAGAATATCCAGGCTAAGACCAAGTTTACCAGTCAATGAGAATTGCAAAACTCCAGTGCTAAGGGAAAATAACAGAATTCATGTTTTCCCCCCCATAATTCTTTACTCTTTCATTTTAATTTTTCTCTTTATTTTTCAACCAATTTCTTATTTTATCACCTCTTTCTTTTCAAGTCTTTTTAAATTTTCATCTTTATAGTTACGTTCTATCCTTTCAATATGTTTAATTTTATTTTTGTATATACATCTTTTTCTTTCTTTACAGTTTTTGAGATGCAATCTCTTCTAACAAACCAACCAAAATATACTCAGGATATTGCTCCATTCTGCTCACTTATCTGTTTATAGTCCTCTTTTTTTCCCCCTCTTTTTTTAAAATTTTCATTTTAATAGTTATATCCTATCCTTTCATTAGATTTAATATTATTTTTTCTACATACGTAAATTTTTCTTTCTTTACAATTTTGGAATCTAGTTTTCCAGCAAACATGAAAATACATATCAGATCAAGTGTATTGCTCTATTCTATTCACCTGTCTGATTATATTCTCTTTCTTTGTTTCAGTGGGGTTCTTTTGTTTTGTTTGTTTTGCAACTTCGGGTCTCTTCTGATTTGTTTAGTGTGTATTTCTCTAGGGTTGTTGCCACCATTTTAGTATTTTGTTCTCTCATTCATCTATTCTTCTCAGGACAGATTGACAAAAAGCCAAGACTGACCTTAAAAAAAGAGAACAAGAGGCATTACTGACTGCCAGGGACTAAACATTATGAACATAAGTAAGATTTCAGAACTAGAGTTCAGAATAATGATTATAAAGATACTAGCTGGACTTGAAAAAAAATTGGAAGACACTAGAGAATCACTTATCAAAAAAGAGAACTAAAATCTAATCAGGTCAAAATAAAAAAGACGGTTAATGAGATGCAATAAGAAATGGAGGCTCTAACTGCTAGGATAAGTGAGGCAGAAGAGAAAATTGGTGATATAGAAGACAAAATAAAGGAGAATAAAGAAGCTGAGACAAAGAGGGATAAACAACTACTGGATCACAAGGAGAGAATTTGAGAGATAAGTGGTACCATAAAGTGAAATAATATTAGAATAATTGGAATCCCAGAAAAAGAAGAAAGAGAGAGAGAGAGAAAGAGAGCAGAAGAAGGTATATTTGAGCAAATCATAGTGGAGAACTTCCCTAACCTGGAAAAGGAACCAGCATTCAAGTCTAGGGAGCACAGAGAATCTCCATCAAAATCAATAAAAACAGGTCAACACCCCAGTATATAATAGTGAAAATTATAAATCTCAGAGTCAATGAGAAAATCCTGAAAGGAGTCCCAGGCAAGAGGTCAGTAACCTAAAAGGATAGAAACATTAGATTGGCCGCAGATCTACTCACAGAGACCTGGCAGGCCAGAAAGAACTGGCATGACACACTCAGGGTGCTAAATGAGAAAATTAGGCAGCCAAGAATACTTTATTCAGCTAGGAGGTCATTCAAAATAGGAGAGATAAAAAGCTTCCAGGACAAACAGAAACTAAAAGAATTTGTGATCACTAAACCAGCCCTACAAGAAATTTTAAAAGAGGTCCTTTAATTAAAGAGAGAGCCCCAAAAGTAACATAGACTCGAAAACAACAGAGACAATATACAGAAAAACTGACTTCACAGGTAATACAATGGCACTAAGTTCATATCTTTCAATAATAATTCTGAATGTAAATGAGCTAAATGCCCCAATCAAAAGACACAGAGTATCAGATTGGACACAAAAAAGCAAGACTTACTGATATGCTATCTCTAAGAGACTCATTTTAGATCCAAAGACACCTCCAGATTGAAAGTGAGGTGATGGAAAACCATTTATCATGCTAATGAATGTCAAAAGAAAACTGGTGTGTCCTTATACCAAACAAATTAGATTTTAAACCAAAGACTGTAATAAGAGCTGAGGAAAGATACTCTATCAAAATTAAAAGGTCTATCCAACATTTTCTAAGAAATGTAAGTGTTTATGCCCCTAAATGGGAGCAAACAATTATGTAAACCAATTAATAACAAAATTAAAGAAACACCTCAATAATAAGACAATAATAGTAGAGGACTTTAACACCCTACTTACTGCAATAGACAGATCACCTAAGCAGGAGATCAACAAGGAAACAAGGGCTTTGACTGGCACACTGAACCAAATAGACTTCACAGGTATATTCAGAGCATTCCATCCCAAAGCAACAGAATACACATTCCTTTTTAGTGCACATGGAACAATCTCCAGAATAGATCACATTCTGGTCACAAATCAGGTCTCAATCAGTACCAAAAGATTGGATCATTCCCTGCATATTTTCAGACCACAATGCTTTGAAATGGGAGCTCAATCACAAGAGGAAAGTTGAAAGCTCTCACATACATGGAGACTAAAGAGCATCCTGCTAAAGAATGAATGGATCAAACAGGAAACTTTTTAAAAATTTAAAAAAATTCATGGAAACAAATGTAAACACAATTATTCGAAATCTTTGGGATGCAGCAAAGGCAGTCTTAAGAGGGGAGTATATAGCAATACAAGTCTTTTTCAAGAAACAAGAAAGGTATCAAATCAACCTAACCTTATACCTAAAGGAGCTAGAGAAAGAAAAACAAATGAAACCTAAACCCAGCAGGAGATGAGAAATAATAAAGATCAGAGCAGAAATCAATGAAATAGAAACCAAAAGAATAGGAGAATAGATCAAGGAAACTAGGAGATGGTTCTTTGAAAGAATGAGTAAGATGGATAAACCCTGGCCAAACTTATCAAAAAGAAAAGAGAAAGGACCCAAATTAATAAATCATGAATGAAAGAGGATAGATCACAACCAACACCAAAGAAATAAAATTCTAAGAACATATAATGAGCAACTATATGCCAATAAGTTAGGCAATCGGGAAGAAATGGATGCATTCCTAGAGATGTATAGACTACCAAAATGGAAACAAGAAGAAATAGAAAACCTGAACAGACATATAACCAGAAAGGACATTGAAGCAATAATCAAATATCTTTCAACAAACAAGAGCCCAGGGCCAGTGCCTTCCCAGAGGAATTCTACCAAACATTTAAGAATTAATATCTATTCTTCTGAAGCTATTTCTAAAAATCAAAATAGAAAGAAAACTTCTAAACTCTTTCTATGAGGCTTAATTACCTTGACCTGAAACCAGACAAAAACCCTACCAAAAAGGAGAATTATAGACCAATATCCCTGATGAACATGGATGCAAAAATTCTTGCCAAAATATTAGCTAATACAATCCAACAATACATTAAAAGGATTATTTGCCATCACCAGCTGGGATTTATTTCTGGCCTGCAAGTTTGGTTCAACATCTGCAAATCAATCAATGTGATACAATACATAAATAAAAAAAACAAGAACCCTATGATCCTCTCAACAAATGCAGAAGAATCATGTCACAAAATACAGCATCATTTTTGATTAAAACTCTTCACAGTCTAGGAATAGAAAGAACATACTGCTATATCATAAAAGCCACCTATGAAAAGCCCACAGCAAATATCATTCTCAATGAGGAAAAACTGAAAACTTTTCCCCTAAATTTAGGAACACAGCAAAGAAGTCCACTCTCAGGATTGCTGTTCAGCATAGTACTAAAAGTCCTAGCCTCAGCCATCAGACAACAAAAAGAAATGAAAGTTATTTGAATCAGCAAAGAAAAAGTCCAACTCTCACTCTTTGCAGATGACATGATACTCTATATGAAAACCCAAAGGACTCTACCCCAAAGTTGCTAAAACTTATATAGGAAGTCAGCAAAATGGTAGTATATAAAATCAATGCACAGAAATCAGTTGCATTTTTATTCAATAACAATGAGACGGAAGAAAGAGATATTAAGGAGTCAATTCCACTTATAATTGCATGAAGAACCATAAGATACCTAGGAATAAATCTAACCAATGAGGTAAAGGTCTGTACTCTAAAAGCTACAGAACACTTATGAAAGAAATTGAGGAAGTCACAAAGAAATGATAAAATGTCCCATGCTCATGGATTGGAAGAACAAATATTGTTAAAATGTTTATGCTACCTAGAGCAATCTATACATTCAATGCAATCCCTATCAAAATATTGTCAACTTGTTCCACAGAGCTGGAACAAATAATCCCCAAATTTGTATGGAACTAGAAAGACCCTGAATAGTTAATGAAATGTTGAAAAAGAAAACCAAAGCTGGTGGCATTGCAAGCTCTATTACAAAGCTGTCATCATCAAGACAGTATGGTGCCGGCACAGGTATATAGACCAATGGACAGAATAGAAAGCCCAGAAAGTGGACCCTCAAATCTAGGGTCAATTAATCTTTGACAGAGTAGGAAACAGTATCCAGTGGTCAAAAGAGTCTCTGCAATAAATGATGTTGGGAAATTTGACAGCCACATGCAGAAGCATGAAACTGGACCATTTCCTTACACCATACACAAAAATATACTCAAAATGGATGAAAGATCTAAATGTGAGACAGGAATCCCTCAAATCCTAGAGGATTTTGTGACCTCGGCTTCAGCAACTTCTTTGAATTTAAGAAACAAAACAGACGACCATAGGAAAAGAGAGGAAAAAATAAAACAAGATGAGATTAGAGAGGGAGACAAACCATAAGAGACTCTTAATCATAGGAAACAATCTGAGGGTGGCTGGAGGGAAGGCTGATGGGTGGGTGGGGTAACTTGGTGATGGGTGTTAAGGAGGGCATGTGATTTGATGAGAACTGGGGATTATATAAAATTGATGAATCACTGACCTCTACCTCTGAAATTAATCATACATTATATGTTAATTAACTGAACTTAAATTTTTTTAAATTATATATTATAAAAATATAATTAACATATAATGTATTATCAATACATATATATGAATATATAATTGTACATTATAATACATTATACACTACACATCATAATTATACATTATAATACATTAATACTTAAAATGTCATCTGAGCAAGGTGACATTTTATAAGGCTCTGAATAAGGCAAACCCCCTAAATCAATTTGTTGTTCTTTGAGTTACAACCAAAATCAACTCTAGCTAATTTAAATATTAAAGGAGATTCATTAGAAAGATAGCATGGTTATTTGCATAAGTAAGGAAGAGAAAACCAATAAGCAAATCTGTAACAACCAAAACCAAAACAAAGAAATATTTTAAAGCTTTAGAAGGAAACTGCTTAAGAGATACCCACAGGCTTCTCCTGCCTTCCCCCAGCCCCTATTCCCAGACCCCAGCCCTGGACATGGATGGACTCTGTCCTTAATTCATTTACTGGAGATGACCTCATTCATCTCTGTGTCTCTTTTGAAGGCTTCATATTCTGGGGGAGAGAATATTACTGACTCATCTCAGATCCTAATAAAATTAGCTCTGCCTAGATGAGGCAGAGGAAGTCTAATCTGGGGGTGAGGAGGTTCTATAGGGGTAAGGTCACTGAAAATGGGTGGATGGACAAGGCCTTTGAATTAAGCAAAGAGAGGAGCCAATTTGTATGTACAAAACATAAAACATTTTTTAAGAGTATAAGAATGGAGAAGAATTTAAGGGATTATTTTCTGCTGGGGGTGTCCCTCTGAGTGTCTCTGAGTGGTCTTCAGGTGTGATAAAACTACTAAAGATTTAGTGGGCAGTTGAAACCATTGACTGGGGAGAGATGATGAAAGAGGCAAGAACCCAGAATGAGTCAAAGGTCAATTCTGCTTCCTTTGCAGGGTATAATATGTCTAGCCATGCTCTGTGCAGTTACCTGGAGTACCTGTGTCTCTGTCTTCCACTGGTCAAGGGGGCCCAGTAAGAAGAATATGGAGATAGACAATTAATCTACCTGGTAATCCTAAAGTCTAGCTCTGTGACCTTGAATCAATTGAAAGGCACAGAATCAGCACCCACAAGACTGGGGACTTACATAGTCCAGTTTTCTTGATTCATATAGAGGGGTATCAAAGATCAAAGAAGTAATCACTCAGCCAGACACTGAATTGTCTGTATCCAGCTGTGTCTATAATCAGAACTCTTTACTCCCCACTGGGTCCTTTTTGTGCTCTATGAAACTAGCTGGTTAGAAAACCTTGCTTCATTTTCTTCTTTTCAAAAAAAAAAAAATGGGCATTAATGTCTACAGAATAGTTCATAGTCTTTTTGGATAAGACAGATCTGGTTTAATTCTCAACTACAGAACTTAAAATCTGTGTGCAATTTGACTGGTTAACATAAATTTCCTGAGCTTCAAATTCCTGGTTTGTAAAATTAAAATAGGATTTACTTCATGGAATGTTTGTGATTATTAAAGGAGATAATTACATGAGAATTTTGAGTAAAACTGTTGATTTTCTAAAAAAAAAATAACTTATTTGGGTTGTTTGTAAAAATCCAATTATGTATTTTATCAATACTGTTTATGTCTGTTGTCACAGCTTAGGTTATGAATGGCCGTCAGTGAGGGAAAAAAAAATGGAAAAGGAGAAGAAAAGGAGGAAAAGGTAGGGGGGGGTTGGGGAGGGAAGGAAACCATCACCAACCAAAGCTTATATTCCAGATGAATAATCAAACCTTCCAACGTTGTCCTCACTCTAAACTTGAGATGAAAAAGGTATGAATGAGAGAGAATTCTTTTATTTTTTAAAAAAGATTTTATTTATTTATTTGACAGAGAGAGACACAGCGAGAGAAGGAACACAAGCAGGGGGAGTGGGAGAGAAGAAGCAGGCTTCCCTCCAAGCAGGGAGTCCAACGCAGGGCTCCATCCCAGGACCCTGGGATCAGCACCTGAGCTGAAAGCAGATGCTTAATGACTGAGCTTAATGACTGAGCCACCCTGGCAACCCAAGAATTCTTTTATCTTAAGGTAAATATTCTTATCCTCTCAGGGAGGGAGATTTTGGACTCATGCTATTGGAATTTGCATAGCTAATGCTTCAGCTCAGCAGGTGCTGGATGGGTTTACTTGAGAAACAAAGAAAGCATTTTACTTCTACAGTAAAAGAATTATTTGGAACCTGGCACACTGCTGCCTGATACTTCATCTCTGAAGAAAGAATTAGATACAGTTTAGAAAAAGTACAAAACTGAAAGTCTACTCTGGTACTAAGGGTAGGGAGACATCTATCATGGTTACAAATAGCACTGAAATGTGTCTCCAATTGCCTTTTCAAGGTCTAAGTGAAATCTAAGTCTACTTGTTTCTTATGCCTGGGAAGGATAAAGAAAGCCTAGAGATAAAGGCAAACTCATAATGGTTATCCTGTTTGAAACTGAGAATATTTAAAAATATAGCTATTTCAAAAAGATAAGCTAAAATTGCTCTAGAATTACTTTCTGGCATTTGTTAGCTTACTTTTAGGTGCATTTTTTAAAAGCTATTACCTTTTTAACTTAATAACTAAAATAGTGGATTGAGACAAATAAGACACAGTAAAAAGGTTTTTTGGGGAAAGAAAGTACAACCTTAGAAATAGCTGAGACAGCACTAGTAAAGGTTAGGGAAACTCCAAAATTAGCAAGAGCTGGAATGACAATGAAAATGACCATCAGCTGGCAGTTAGAAGTGGTTATCAAGATTATGATCAACCAGCTTTCTTCTGAAGGCCATTTAAATCCATATCTGGAAAATAACATAAGTGGGTATATTAGCTTCTGAGAATGTGTTGATTTATTTATTTAGCAGTTGTCCCCTGTTAAATAGATACATGTCTACTTACAAGGCACGGTCTCTTACTGAAATGATCTAAATTATGATATGTAAGGCATGACCAAAAAGTCTAGCAAATGGCATTGATTTCCTGCTCTTTTAATTAAAAAAAAAAGAGAAAAAGCCCTGCTTAGAGCAAGTCTTGGTTCAGAATTTGAGCAACTTCTTGACATTTTCAAGGGCTAGGGCATTTGAACACCTCTTTGTATTTCCTAATAGCCATGAGGTCATCATACTTACAATTTCCATCTTAGACAAATAAAGGTCATTGTTTTCTTAAACCAATAAAAGTTTAATAATAAACCTAGAATAAAGAGGGTTGTATTCAAGACTAAAGGCCATTTAAAAAAGTAAAAAAGTGAAATGAAACATTTATCCCAGAATTTTTCTGCGAAAATGCCAAGGAATAGAAATGGGAAGCCAGATGGAACTTTTTTTTTTTTTTTTTTCCAGTGAGTTGACAAATCTAAAAAGTTACTGCAGAATCTTGGAAAGGTTAGTCCAATTAACCAAAGAGAAGAAAAGCCATGTTCCTATCAACAAAATGCTCAGGTCCCATAGCAATGGCTCAGATTTTAAGTCCATGTATTTGTCTGGGGGAATAGAACTACTTAAAAGAAATTAAGACTAGCCAAGTGTGATTAGCAGAACAGAGATCTCTCCAATCCTCCCCCTCATCTTTTCCCAGCAATATTTAAAACTGAACTGATGTGGAGTGAAAATGCACATGGCAACACCCAAAAGAGAATGGAATACCAATCTCTGAATGGACTTATTTCAAGCCAAGGGCTCCTCTACTAATCTCTGAAGGTCTTTCAAGTGAAAGTTCTTGGGGTATTACCCAGCATAAATTCTTAAATGAGATATTGACCTGCAAAGCAAAATAACTCACTCAGGAACTAACTCTGGAAACCTGATAGGCTCAGTCTTGCTAGAGGTTAAGAAGGTAGGCCATGGACCCTATCTTTATAGAGACCTCCAAATATAGTTATTCTGAGGTATTGGGGGTTGGTATTTCAACGCAATAGTTTTTGGGAGGCATGAGTTGAGCCATAACAGGGAGTAAGAGAGGGAACAAAAGGACTAGGTTTGTTGTAGCCAGATTAACTGAAGCTTGCCCTGGGCCTACTGGTCAAGGTGGAGATGGGGAGAAATGGACACATTTGGGGTATATTTTGGTGCCATATTCATTAGAAATTGCTGAAGAACTGGATGTGAAATATGAAAGGAAAAGAAGAAGTAAGGATGCTTTCTAGATTTTTGTCTTGAATAATCTCTGGATGCCATTTATTAGTTGTACAAATCTGGGCAAGTCACCTTTTTTTTCTGTTCCTCAGTTTCTTCCTTTGTAATTTCATGATCTATCTAAAGCATAGGGAAATTGAGAGGGCAAACTCTATTAAAACATGTATGAAGTACTGAATTACATGCTATTAGGTATTTGTATATGCATATATACTATATATTATATAAATAGTATATTTGGTATATATTGATTTTGATTAATTTTTGAAATTAATTTTTTATAACATAATGATACCCAAGGGCATAATATCTAATCTAAGAAGTAAAACATTTCCAGTAACTTCCATCTACTATTTCCTGGTCCCTATGCTGTCCTTCTGCTGACCACTCTCAGTATGAAAATGATTGTCCTGAATTTTATATTGAACAT
Organism: Mustela lutreola; assembly: GCF_030435805.1. NCBI lineage: Eukaryota > Metazoa > Chordata > Mammalia > Carnivora > Mustelidae > Mustela > Mustela lutreola. The sequence goes on from NC_081297.1 coordinate 122,811,980, forward strand.
ATTTCGTTTTGTTTTGATAATTCATAATCATATATCATATATTTATGCATAGAAAATATATTTTTATTTTTCTTAGTATTGAACTTCATAAGAAGTATATCACACTTGCTTTTTCCTTCAATATTCTATTACCAAGATTCATCCATGTTATTGTGTTTAGCCATAATTCACTTATTTTTTAAAAAAGATTTTATTTATTTATTTGAGAGAGAAGAGTGTGCAAGAGAGAGCATGAGGTGGGGGGGTAATATAGAAGGATAAGCAGGCTCCCCACTAAGCAAGCAGCCCGATGCAGGACTCTATCCCAGGACCCTGGGATCATCACCTAAGTCCAAGGCAGACACTTAATTGACCAAATCCCCCAAGAGACGCCATGATTCACTCATTTTTACTACAGTATAATATTCCGCTGGGCACTATCTTTTATTAATTTTTCTATGAATGCACATTTGAATTATTGCCAGTTTTTTCCTGTTTTTTAAAGGACTGTTCTGGGTATTTTATGCTCATTTTTCCTTGCCATGCCTAGTATCACAGAATATAAAGACATGGCATTGGCTCTGAGATCCTATAAATGAGTAAGTAGTACTGTCTCCTGTTTCTAACAATGTCTGTAGAATGTTTTATATTTTCTATGTAGATAATCATATGGTCTGCAAAAATTTAGTTTTTTCTTCTTTTAATTTTTAATGCATTCCATTTATCTTTCTTTTTTCTAGTGTGTTGCCAAATTCTGCCAAAAAACTATTGAATAAAAGTAGTATCTTTTCTTTATTCCTATTTCTATATTTTAAAGGAAAGCATCCTTACTTAAATTGAACACTAATTTCTAATTCAGTAATAGGATTGAAGGCTATAAATTATACTTGAATTGCTAATATTACAGATTCAAATTCATTTTGATGGCATTAGTTTCACTATTATTTGTATTATATTTTAAGTCTCTATTCAGATTTCTTTTTTGATCCATAAAGAGTTTTAGAACTGTTTTCTTAATTTCCAACTATATGTGAATTACCTTTTTTTTTTTTTTTTTTTTTTTTGGTCAACTGATAAATTTTGAGAATGGGGCCTAAATATTACCTATTCTTTGAAATTTATTGAGACAAATTTGGCTTGTGGTCAAATGTGAAATTAATTTTTACAAATGTTCTATTTGAACTTGAGAAGAATGTTAATTTTCTAATTTTTGGATATAGAATATTATATCTGCCCATTAATCAAAGTTGGACATTTTGTAGTTCTAATCTTCTGTATCTTTGCTGATTTTTTGATCTGCTTGAATATTAAAAATTAAAATTTAGGCTATTTTAGGTTATGCCTTTAGGTTAATGCCTTCAGGTTATTTGTAATATCCTCCTATACTTATATTAATTTGGTATGGATATTTTGATATTATTTCATTACTTTCAGAGATATTTAAAACTATTATATTTTTATGTTATACTTAACTTTAGATTGTGACATTGTGATACTGTGAAGCTTTTCATTGCTAATGATGCATTTTATCTTTTTAATCTTCTTATATTTATTTTTTTCTGCCATCATGAAAAACTGTATTCTTTAGTTGATCAATTTGCTGCAGTTGAGAGTACTAATATACTGACAGTGAATTCTACCATCTTACCTTTTTATTTCTGCCTGTGCAATTAAAAAAAAATGCTTTTCCTTTCTCCTTTTTCACCTTTAATTTTGACTTATTGAATCTTTAATTTTTTTCCTTAGTCAACTTTTAAAATCTTTACTGGCTTTTAATTTATACACTATATTGATTTTTCTCACTCTTAAAATTTTATCATACAGAATCATGCAAAATAAAATGAAATGATATGTTGAACCCCCTATGATAAAGGGCTTAAAACATGTTCACTTATTTTTTACTTTTCCTAATTCATAAAATATATGTATATTTAATATGTATAAAATATATGATCTCTTTTATCTTCTTAAAAATACACAAATAAGATGTAATAATTATAGTTTGATGCTTACCATGTTGTATTTGTCAAATATTTGTCATTTACTCTAATTTTCTTCTTACTCTTTAAACAGTTCTTCTGAGATCATCTTCCTCCTTGAAGATCATTCTTTATGATTTCCCAGGTAGCAAACTGTGAAGTGTCTTTATTCTGAAATTGTTCAAAAATAATGTTTGCAAATACCCAGTTGATCCTTGAAATATGTGGGGTGGGATGTCAACCCTCTACAGAGAGCAAATTCCACATATAACTTTTACTCCCCCCAACTAACTACTAGCAGCTAAAGCCTTACCAATAACAGAAACAGTCAATTAAAACACATTTTGTAGTTTATATACTGTATTCTTACAATAAAGGAAGCTAGAAAAAAGAAAATGCTATTAAGAAAACCATAAGGAAGAGAAAAATTATTTACAGTATTGTACTGTTTTATATAAAAAAAAATCTGTGCATGAGTGGACCCACATAGTTCAAACCCAAATTGTTCCAGAGTCAACTGTATATTATCAGTTGTTTACTCAAAGTGCTTAAAGAAGTTACACCATTATCTCCTGTCTTCTCTGTGTGTGTGTGCGTGTGTGTGTGTGCGCGCGCGCGCAAATCTGCCATCATTCAAACTGATGTTGCTTTGTGAGTCATTTTTCTCTTCCTGGGTTAATGAATTCAAACTTTTTAATCAGCTCAGAGAATTTTTCAGCTATTACTTTTTTCAATATTTTCTCTCCTGCATTCTCAATTCTTTATTGGTCTTCTTTTGGTCCTACATTAAAAATACTTGTTCTAGCTTCCTTAACTCTGAATCTCATTTTTTTTGGTGTTGTTTTCTATCTCCGTACCTTTTTTTGTAGCCTTCTCCAAAACTTTTCCCTTACATATCTTATATATTAGTAACTCTCTAACTGTACTTAATCAGTTCTTTATCTCTTCATTAAGTTTTTATCAAGGATATTGTTTATTTCTAAAACTCCATTTTTTAAAATTTCAACAATTATATATTGTATTTCTAAAATTATCATCTGTTTCTATTTCTCCCAAATGTTTCCTATTTATTCATTTTTTACAACTGCAGTTTTATTTTTTTTAAAGATTTTATTTATTTATTTATTTGACAGACAGAGATCACAAGTAGGCAGAGAGGCAGACAGAGAGGGGGGATGCAGGCTCCCTGCTGATGTGGGGCTGGATCCCACGACCCTGGGATCGTGACCTGAGCCAAAGGCAGAGGCTTTAACCCACTGAGCCTCCCAGGTGCCCCAGTTTTACTTTTTATAACCATAAAAATTGCAGCTCAAGGTATATAATTCAGTGGGGTTTTTAATTATATTTACAGAGTTGTGCACAGTCCCAATATCTGATTTTAGAATTTTTATTATGGCAAAAACACATAACATTACATTTGCTATCTGGACCATTTTTAAATATACAATTCAGTATTGTTAAATATAATCACATTATTGTGCAACAGATACCTAGAATGTTTTTATCTTGCAACATTGAAACTCTACATCCATCAGACACTGACCACTCTTCACTTCTCTTCTCTGGACTTGCTAACCAGGTTTCTGTTTTCTGTTTTATATGATTTTTGACCATTTTACATATTTTTTATGAAGGGAATCATACTTCATATGTCCTTTTGTAACTGGCTTGTTTCACTTAGCATAATATCCTCTAGGTTCCTCCATGTTGTGGCATGTGACAGGATTTCCTTACTTTTTAAGACTAAAAAATATTCATTGTATGTATACATCACATTTCCTGTAACCATTTGTTTGTTGATGAACATTTGGGTTGCTTCCTCTTCTTTACTATTGTGAATAAAGTTGCAGTGAAAATAATAATATCTTGCTTTGACTTTTGGATATTTCCCCAGAAGTAGGATTACTAGATATATGGTAATTTTATTTTTAAATTTATGAGGAACTGCCATACTGTTTTTGATAATGGCTGCATCTTTTTACATTCCAACGAACAAACACACAGGTCCCAACTTCCCTGCATCTTTCACAATACTTATTATTTTTTGTTCTTTTAATAGTGACCATCCTGATGGAAGTGAAGTGGTATCTCATATAATTTGATTTGCATTTCCCCAATGATTAGTGATTTTGAGCATCATTTTATGTGCTTATTAGTTATTTGTATGTCTTCTTTGGAGAAGTGTTTCTTCCCTTGCCCATTTTTTAATTGGGTTATTAGAGATTTTATTGTTTTCATTTCTGTTGAATTGCAGAAGTTCTTTATATATGCTAGATGTTAACCCCGTATCAGATGTATGACTTGCAATTATTTTCTCCCAATTCATAGGTTGCCTTTTCACTGTTGATTGCTTCTTTTGACATGCAGACATTTTTAAGTTTGATATAGTCCCATTGGTCTATTTTTTACTTGGCATCTGCTTTTATTGTCACACTTTAGAAATCAATGATTCTTTAAATATCTGCACTGTTTAAGATATTGAATATTGAAAAAAAAATTTGTCTTCATATATATAAAAGCAAAAACCAACCAAATAGAAATAAATTAGCAAAATCAAGAACATGGGTTTTTGGAATGCTTTAGGAGAATATTTATGGCTTAATTCACTGCTCAACATTTTGTGTAAAGTATTTAGAGCAATTGACGATATTGTTATTCAACCAATATTTTTTTCCATTTTATATTACGAAGTACTATTGGCAAGAACACTGATTATAGGAGAAACTTCAATAATAAAAGCAACAGCAACAAAACTCATGAGTGATCCTCATGTTTCATTTTAATACCAATGTTCTATTAGGAGGTAGTTTTATTTTCTCAGCTTCCATTTTATAATTATGGTAATCCGTGCTAGAGTGAAAGAAAGGGTCCTTGAATACATATGGGTGAAAGTGCCATGAACATAGGAGGGGTTTTATTTTTTCAACATAAATTTATTGAAATCTATATAAAAGCATTGTTCTAAGCACCCAGAATAGAGCCTGGGGAGAAGAAGGGCAAGTTATTTGCCTTTGTGATATTTACTTGGAATTATGCGGAGATAAACACACCCACACGTATACCGTGCATAGTATAATATCAAGGTCTAATGAGCACTAAAAATAAATAAATAAATAAAGCCTAGTCAAGGACAGAGAGCATCAGGGTGTCCTTTTTTCATATTAAGTGATTGGTGATGGCCATTCTAAGTAGATGGTTTTGAACAGAGATCAAAAAATAAACTGTGGCTATCGTTGGGGCACACTTGAGACAAATGCAAAAACCTGGACAAGGAACAAGATTACCTGTGTGGTTGGAGAGAAGTGATTGAGTAGAGTGATGAGGGAACATGACCTTGAGGGTTCTGGTATGAGCTTCAAATTTTAAGTGTGATGAGAAGATATTTCAGGTATAAAATTTGGGGTAACCTGACATATTTTTCAAGACTCCTACTGGCTGTTGTTTGAGAATAAACTGTGTGATTTGCTCTTAAATACATTTTGAAATCCAATGATCCAATGGGTAGCTGTAGCGTTATTCAGAAAAGAGATAGCTGTGGATTGGACTAATGGGACAAACAGATTGGTGATATATTTTGAAAATGCAGCAAGATATATTTTGACAGACTAGATACAAAAAAATAGATTGATATTATTATATCCAATATCCAGGTTTTAAAGTGGAAAACACCCTGTTCAAAATAGAATTAATAGAGAAAAGTAGATGATCCCATGAATTAAAGTAAATGGAAATATTTTTTTTTTGTAAATTCAAAAAGACCAAAACAGAAGCAATTGTACTAGAGCTTGCCAGAAAAGGCCTGACTCGAGAATCACCTTCATGATTTCTTTTTTCCCACCACAGACTGATCTCAGTAAGTCTGTTCAATAGCCACATCTTCAGAACTTACCATCAGGCCCTGTGTTTTGTCAGGGCTGGGAAGAGGAAATTTATAGACACACATATAAACACATCTAAGCCCCTCTTAATGTCATAGGCGCTTCTGAGTTAGACCATTTATTCTGACAGCAGAGATCTTGTTTGTCATGAGGGATACAGCAGTTAAACTAAATCTGACCTTACATTCTGGTTTTTCTACCCTGTTAAGGAGGAATGTATTATATGGGGTTTTTTTTTTTTTTGTTTTGTTTTGTTTTGTTTTTAGCTAAATATATAAAGAGCATTCTCTGAAGTATCTAATACATAATAAAATTTTATTACAATTAAAGTTTTTCTCTAGAAAATCTTCCCTTATCAACTAATAAAAGAACTACCATTCCTTCTCCACCCTGTTGTCCCTTCAGGTGTTTTATTTTTCTTCATAGCACTCATCACTACATGACATCAAGTCATAGAGTACATGTTATTATATTATTGTTTGAACTCCTTGTCAATGTCAATTTTGTTAGGGGAGGAACTTGATGGTCTTATTTTATTGAATCCCAAACACCCAAGCCATTCCTGGAGTAGAGTAGAAGCTCAATAAATACTTGTTGAGTGAATTAATGTCTACAGATAGAGACAGCAGGGAAAGTTGTTATTTCTAGTTCAGAACTTTGATAAAGTATTTTTATCTGTATGATAAGGGACTTTTTAAGATAAAAGATATTAATCCTATCTGAGAAGTTTTTGAGGGATTTATGGGAAAGTAACAGAGTAGCTTAAGGTGAGTCTTGAAAGATGTGTGGTTGTTTTCAAGTGGAAGGGACATATAGAGATTCTTGGAAGAAAGGGCAGAGTTTTCATAAACAACAGAGCAAACCAACTGTAAACTGGTAAGTATGGGGATAGTAGCAAGTGATTTCATATGGTGCATGGTGAAGTCTTGAAAGCCTGGTAGAGATAAGGTGCTAGAGATAACCAAAGACCATATAATCCAAGAACCCTTGATATCCTGGCTGCCTTGTATACTGCCCTGTGGAGCCTGGATCACATCTTGAAAATGATGGTTCATCATTAAATAGTTTTAAGCAATTTAAGCAAGTCTTAAAGTCATGGCAATAGAAAGGGGGTGTATTTGAGACACACTCCATAGGTAAAGCAGCTAAAGCTCTTGAATATTTTTGGAACATGAAATGTATTCTCTTTTATAGAAGAGCAGTTAGATTTTAAGGGGACAAGACACTCATGTTGGTAATAGTCTTTGGGCCAATGAAAATGTGAAGCAAGAAGAACTACGCAATAGAAGTGGAACCTCAGGGCCATCAGAGTGAGTTGAAGATGCATGGGGCCTCACTCATTTTATGTTGCCTAAATAGTTACTTTTCCCTGCATGTAGTTGTAGTTTGATTTCTCATGTTTTGTTAGGAAACAAAATCTACTGATGCATGAGTGAATAAGCAAATATAACTAGCTACATATTTAAAAATGCATTTCTATTTGTTTCATGTATTTATGGCATGTCTTCTTTAACTTTTATAACATTGTTATTTTAGCTCTGTTTATAAAGTTGTTTTAGAGTTCACTTTAAATCAAATGAGAGTCTTCTTTTACTTGTGAGTAAAATTTTAAGCAAGTATTTATGATGGTTGCAAAATCCAACCAAAGAAAAACTAAGGCCATCATTATGATAAAATTACAACTATAGAAAAAACCGGAACCCAAAACATAAAAGATCACAAGGAAATAAATCCATAGTCCTCTGTAAAACCAACCTTTTAAACTCTCCACTATTTCTGAAAACAGTTATTACCAGTTGGAGAACTTTTAACTAGGAAATCAACATTCCTCTGGCTCATTTAATGGTCTATCATCCATCTGTATTTTTTTTACTTATTAAGGCATGATAATTCCTTACAAACCTCAAAGCCTGAATACATCACCATTTTCCTTTACCGTAAAGGCGTGACCTAACCGTGATCTTCACATGGAGATGTTGAGAATAAAGAGGAACATGTCTCATGTTTCTATTTTCCTCCAAAATTAGACTCTACAGTTAACTCTTCCATGACACAATCTTGGGAAAAAAATCTTAGGAAAGAAAGAATCCATATCGATCATTGCTTTAATCCATTCACGTGGTTATCAAGTAAAAGACAAAATCAGAATCATTGTTTTTAACAAGACAGTTGAGAGAACTTCTTAATTGAACTTTGCCCTGTTGTTGACAGTTTTCCCCAGTACCCATTTTGAAAATTTAATCAAAGTAAATTCCGAGTCATATCTCTTTAACAGAGTACCATCTGGAAGGAAAGGACCATAGGCAAACAAAGTATCTACAAAGCAAGAAAAAAAAAAAAAAAAGGAAAAGAAACATTCTACACAACAACTCTCGTTAGTTGAGTGGTAGAATTGTCTCATGATATCCTTATGAGGTTTGTATTTTTATTCCTTGCTTACACTTGAAGTGATTCTTTGCTTACACATGCTTAAATAAATTAGAATACAGGAAAGATAATATTTATTCTCATGTATGTATATTGCTAACAGCAGACTTCTTTTTATTCAGCTTCCTTAGAGAAAAAGATTCTTCTGCTCTTTAACTGTTTGACATTTCAATGGCTTGATCCCACTTAACCATTGCTTTTAAAGATGTGTATAACTGGGTTGCCTAAGTGGCTCAGTTGGTTAAGCAACTGCCTTTGGCTCAGGTCATGATCCCAGAGTCCCAGGATTGAGTCCCACATCAGGCTCCCAGCTCTATGGGGAGTCTGCTTCTCCCTCTGACCTTCTCTCATTCTCTCTCTCACTCTCTCTTTCTATTAAAAAAAAAAAAAGTGTATAACTGAACACCAGTATGAGAGTCATGTACATTCTTCAAAAATGTGAAGGGTCCCTGAGTGGCTTAATCTGTAAAGCATCCAAGTCTCGGTTTTGGCTCTGGTCATGATCTCAGGGTTGTGAGGTCGAGCCCTGCATCAGGTTTCTGTGCTCATTGTGGAGTCTACTTGTCCCTCTCCTTCTGCTCCTCCCGTTGATTTCTCTCTCTCTCTCAAATAAATAAATCAATTAAATATATATATATATTTATATTTATATAAAATATGGAATCCTACATTGCTTAATTTATTGGGTCTGTATATCTAAGACATTGTGTTTGGTAATCTGTATTTAGAAAAGCATTCCATCATGCTAATCATACACTTGAAATGTTGAAAAACACTACCCCAGCTGGGGTAGCGGTAAGGGGATGAGGGAAGAGCAGATAAAGAGAGTCTCTAATCTCCTTTCCTCTGGAAGGCTGTCACAATGAGTGAAGAAGCAAGCAAGACAGATGCTTCTTTTCTCTTGATCTATCCTGAATTGCTGGGATCTGGTCTGTAGAAAGGAGAGCTGTCCCAAAACGATACCTAACTAGTGCCTTCCCCAAATGCTTTTAATCAAAGTGTCACTCTGCTTAATTTGGTCCTTGTCAACCAACCACAACTACAAAGGAAATTACTGTTTAAAAGTTGTACTTTTGCTTTAGAATAATATATGTCTTTGGATAGAGATAAATCAAAGGTTTTTAAAGATAGACAGCTAATGGGGTGCCTGGGTGGCTCAGTGGGTTATGCCTCTGCCTTCAGCTCAGGTCATAATCTCAGGGTCCTGGGATCAAGCCCTGCATTGGGCTTTCAGCTCAGCAGGGAGCCTGCTTTCTCTTCTTTACCTGCCTCTCTGCCTACTTTTGAGCTCTCTTTCTGTAAAAAAAAAAAAAAAAAAAAAAAAAAAAATCTTTAAAGGTAGACAGCTGACAAGATGTTTTCCCTAAGTGATATAAAGACAAAATTTGTGTAGGTCTATAACATTATTTCTAAAAGAGAATTTATGGCACATTCTCTATTATCTACTTGAGATAGGTTTCAAAAGATTAATGGTGACTTTTTATAGATAGGGCTGGGAAATTTTATTTTTATTTCTTTTATATTACAGTTTCATTGAGAAAAAATAGATCTATGGAGGAAAAAATTGATTTAACTTAAAATCAATTTTTTTAAAATAACATTTTAAATGGCCTGAGAGTACAGTCACAGTTTAAGGAACTTATCTTTATGTAGAAAATACATAACAATCAAAAAGTATACAGTGTACCTAATGTAATATATATCTCACACATCTGCCATTCAACTCAGTTGATGATGGTCCTTTGATGATAGGGACTATTTTACCAAAAGGTAGCTCACTAAAAATGTTCTGTTAAAACATAGGACACATTAGAGAGATGTGACCTTTGTTTTAGACACAACTGAGGCTTTATATGCTCTCCTATGGAATAAGTATGCTTTTGATAGCACAATATTTGGCTCCAGACATATGTTTTATTGTTAAGTAGATAAAAGAGAAGTTACTTTTTATAAATTGTTTGCCCTACTATTTCTCATTGTATATAAATCAGCAAAACCGACACGAATGGAAATAATGTTAAATATCCAATGAAGTGAGATTTAAGAATTCTGATACTGTGATTTACACAAAATATATATTTGGTCATTCAGATGACCAAAATATATTTCTCATATATATTTTGTCTTTGTCCATTGTTCTTGGCTCACAACTCCTAAAATATTTGGTATGCCCTTTGATAAGAACAATAAAGTTGTCTTTTGTAATAAGGTGACTTTTGGAAAGCTCTTTGGTAACCTGAGGATGGGGACTGGTTGGGAGAAGAACCAACTAAGCAGTTAGAGGGTTGGAATTTTCAGTGCCTCCTCCCACTTCCAGGGAGGGGAGAGGGGCTGGAAATTAACTTAAATTGCCAGTGGCTAGTGATTTAATCAATCCTGTCTGTGTAACAACGCTTCCACAAAACCACAAAATGATGGCGTTCAGAGAACTTCTGGATTGGTGAATCTGGGGAGAGTGGTGCACCTGAAGAGGGCATGGAAGCTCTGTGCCCTTCCCACCTATGCTGCCCAGCACACCTCTTCTTTCTGGCTGTTCCTGAATCATATCCTTGTATAATAAACTGGTGATCTAGTGAGTAAACAGCATTCCTGAGTTCTGTGAGCCTCTCTGGCAAATTAATTGTGTCCAAGGAGGGGCCTACGGGAACCTCTGGTTTATAACCAGGCAACAGCTTGGACTTTTTGTTGACCTCTGCAACACAAGGGTGCAGGGTGTCTTATAGACTGAACACTTGACCTATGAAATCTCACACTATCTATCTAGAGATAGTGTCAGAATTGAGTTGAATTGTAGGCCACCCAGTTGGTGTCTAGAGAATTGCTTAGTGGGGGGGCGCGGGGGGGGGAATCCCTTCTCCCAACATGAACCAAAACTGGGATCTGCACATTTTTAAGTACACATTTTAAGATGTGTTTTAAAGCTATTTGCAAATGGATGCTATAGGCAGACAACTTATTTAGTGGGAAATTCTATTTTATGTAAGTAAAATACTGTAGGCTAAAGATATTTTAAAAATTCTAATTTACTAGGGTGACTGGGTGGCTCAGTCATTAAGTGTCTGTCTTCAGCTCAGGTCATGATCCCAGGGTCTCATATCGAGCCCCACATTGGGTTCCCGGCTCGTCGGGAAGCCTTCTCCCTCTTCCACTGCCCCTGCTTGTGTTCCCTCTCTTGCTGTGTCTCTTTCTGTCAAATAAATAAATAAAACCTTCAAAAAATAAAAAATAAAAAAATAAAATTCTAATCTATTATTTTCTATATGAGAGATACGAACTTCATAAAAAACACAGTATGCCATTTGCTATGTTTTATTTCGCTATGAGCTTGTTAAACATAACATGCAAATGATTAAAAAGGAACATACACGTGATTTAGAGTGAAAAATAATTCTAGAAAAGAAAAGTTTCGCTAGGTAAGTATATAAATTCTTAACGCTAAAAATATTGCTCTAAGTGTATGTGGCTTTGTGAATTTGGTTTAGTATTTTACAAAATCATTGGTCTCAAAATTTGCCACCCGTTTTTCCGCTAAACAAGTATGAACATAGAAATTTGAGATGATTTGATTCAAGACAGTGAACATCCTTACGTGTGTAGCCCATTCTTTTTGGCACATTAAGTTAAGATTTAGGAATTATAATACTTGGCTGACTTCTATTCAACGAGTAGAAGACTTTGCACATCATTTGACAGTAGAGATGTAGAAAACACTAAATTTACAAATAAAGCATTAGGTTTGTTGTCTCTCTGTGTGTCTATGTCTGTGCTTGTGATGAAATAGGCCTGCCTTTCATCTTTTGTTTAAAAAAAAAAAGTAGTAAAATGTTTACAAAACATTTACCTCAGAATTTGGAATTCATGGAAGTAATAAACAGTGACAAAAAAATGAATACTGTGAAAACTGACACACACAAAAAACATAAACATAAAATGTTACTCCAGGGTACACGTCAATAGAATCAGAATTAGTAGATATTAATTAACAGTGATTTCATTTGCTACACGTAGACATTCGTACATATCAGGTGGCAGACTGGTGTGGGTTAGACGGTTGCCATCCAGACGTAAATGCTTGATCTTGGAGTAAGATAATGGTCCCAGAATCTTACAGAAGCTCTTTACTTCAAACTCTGCAAATTGAAGAACAGACATGTTAATTATTTAGTACATGGGCTTGCAACAGTTACTTTAAAAATGCTTAAATCCATAATAATATCTATTAGGACTCCTTCCCACTTATTGGTTGTATCTCTGAATTTGGCACTGCTAAAGGAGTATTTCAGGCTACCAAATGGCACAGCAATATTTAGTAAAGAATGCTTATGGGTAGATCAGGACATTTGGTGGATTTTTTTTAAAGAACAGAACTTATTAATTATAAGTTCTGTATTTAGAAATACTTGGTTTTAGAAAGACATTCAATTAACGTGTCATTTTATCTAAGCACTCTCTTGAAGTATTTCATCTAGCTCAAAGAAATCTAAGACTGGTGCTGTTGTATGAGTAACCTCACTGATATAAACATCTTGGTTTTTGGCATCTTAAAATCAGAAGGGTTAACTAGATGACCTCTGAAGAATTTTCCAACGAGCACACTTTTTGACAATAATTCAGAACTCCAAAGCAAAAACCAAGTCATAGAATGTCCATGATTGGAGCTCATGCCCTTTTCTTCTGTGGAAAGAAAAAGTTGCCACAAATGAAAAACCAATTTAGGTTTGAATAGAAACAAAGGCTGTTCTTAGATTGCATGCTCTATGTTTGTATGTAGAAACTGTCTGTTTCTACTCAGGTCAAGTTCCAATTAATCTTATCTGCTCCCCTCTAGTGTTATTTTTCTTTCATTCTCCAATTCTAGTTAACAATGACTTCAGTGGAGCCTAACACACTGTTCTCTTTCCCTCTAAGATGTTGTCTTTTTAAAAACTGATCAGGCAAATTTCAGGGATCTTGTGGTGCCTATCTCTGAGAAAGCATGGCATAATGGGACAAAACATGGTTTTAGGCCTATCTTAGCCTTCTATCTCTGCCATTTATCATCGAGGTGACTTTGGAACATTTATCTGATCTTCTTATTAGATATAACGTATCTATCACACTGTGTTACATGAAGATTGAAGTAATTAAGTTATGTGAGTCACTTCACACACAGAGCAAGCACTTAATACGTGTTGAACAGCTATTGATGTCCTTTGAATTTTGCCCTCTTTTCCAAATTACATGAGGAACATCTATGACTAGGCTAATGCTTAAGGTTGAAAGTTTAATACATGATTGGCTAAATATTTTCTAATACTACAGAAATATTAAGGGGCTCTTTTTTATCTTCAGAGAATGTGATGATGAGTATACATAATTTTATGTAGCAAAATAAGCTGAATTGAAGACATACAAAAACAACAAGAATATCTGAAATGTATGTATCTAAATATCAAGAATAAGGAAGGAATTAAAGTGACTAACCAGTCATTTTCAAATGACCATATGTGACAGGGAGTGTAGTTTCAAGCTCAGCTTGGCATGAGTGACCATGTCTTCCATAGACCACCCTTCCCGTCTCCTATGTCACCTCTTCCATCTAGTCTTTATGCCTTCAGATGTTCCTGCATCTGTATTTCTCCCTTTTCCTGTCTCAGAGTATGAGGTAGTCCCAATCATGTGGGACTCCATCAACCAAATCTAACAGGTTTCTTCAGCCCTTCAACATCTTAAATCCCATTAGCATTTTGGGTTGTCTAAGTTATCCTTCTTCCTAACCACCACCAGCTTATAATGTGGGGCCACACATTGCCACATAGTGAATTTTCCACTGGAAATGGCTGTAAGTGTTCAGCTATGATAACTTTACTCTATATTATATGACAAGCAAGCTTTCCAGACACAAGAAAGTTTATATGGCATTTCAAAGCAGGCAATCATGGTCTCCTTCTTGGGAACACCCCAACCTTACCAGGAGTTACACAAAATTGTTGCAGAATTACTAAGTATCATACTATAAAGTCACATTGTAATCTTTTGGATAGAATTATCAATATCCTTATCCTATATGACAAAAGAACCAAATTTCATGGTATAAAGATCATTAAGTACAATAGATTACTTTGCAGATATAATTGTTTTATGAATAAATCAATGTTTCCCACCTGACTTCTTATTCAAAAAATGTTGTCCATGAACCAGAGATTTTCTCTTCTGTCACCCTTCATTAAAGAATAAGGTGGAGAATGGTGAATTTCAGCTTCCCACCTGAATCTTTATGGCTTAAATTTTAAAATTTCCCAGAAGACTACATAAATAGCCCAGAGTGGATCAGGTCAAACATCCACCCAGAAGATAAATAAAAAATAAACTATGGCAGCAGGAGAAAGGAAGGAGAAACTGGAAAAAAAATCAAATGAGATGAAGTGTTGTGTATAGAAAAGGGGGAAATTTAATACCATTAAAACAAATTCCAGACCCTCATCATATTCCTTCTTCCCTCCTTAATCTTCCTCTCCATCTTCATAAGAACACTGTAAGGACACACACTATATTACAGATGACAGAGGTAGATAATAATGGTCAGTGATAGCAGGGTAATATATCGAGTCCCAAGTAATGATGTCAGAGGAGACCATGAGCATATGTGAGTTGCTCTGGAGATAATCAGGAGGGGTATTTGAAAACCTCTGCAAGCTAGCCTTCTTCTGGACTTGTTTATTCCTCCCTCAACCAGACTTTGCCAAGAAGTAAATGTAAGGTGCAAATCTAAATCATGACAGAGGCAAATAATAACAAATAAATATTCAGAGATAACACAGTAGGATTAACTAACTCAAAATATTAAATTTGAAGAAATTCATGTTTAAGTCCTGTGAGCGGAATAGTTTATCTGGACACTCTAAAGAAAGGCTGGATATTGGATATATAACTGAGCTAGAGGGATATCTTGTTGGCATTTTCCTTTTTTTTTTTTTTTTTTTTTTAATGGAACCAGAGACACTATTTATACCACATAGCTTAGGCATTTAAAGACTTGAGGAAACATCAGTCAAGGACAGGCAGAGCTTTCTACTTACTTTCGAGTTCATTGACCTCCAGGTAATAGTTTTCGAGGTTCTCATTGACAGTTGGTATATTTTTAAGCTTATTATAGGAGAGATCCAGCTCAAGCAGGGATGATACATTAAAAGAATTTCCAGGTATTCCACTATCAGCCAGTTCATTATGAGATAGACGCAGATACTGCAGTCCATTAAAACGCTTGAAATACTCATCAGGGATGTTGCTGATCTTATTGTTGTCCAAGTAGAGAGTCAGAAGAGATGCTGGGAGACCAGAAGGCAGTTTGGTCATCTGATTGTAGCTCAAGTCGAGGTACTCGAGGGACTTAAGACCTTTAAAAGCAGACGAAACAGCATCTTCTTTCAGTTGATTGTGTTGAAGGTGGACAAAAGTCAGGTTTACCAGTCCATCGAAGGAACCAAGCTTCTGGATCTTGTTGTGTGTAAGCTGCAGGTCCACCAGAGATTTGGGAAGTGGGCCCACAGACTCTGTCAGGTTGTTGTAGTTTATATGCAGCTTCTTCAGTTGTTTCAGCTTAGAGAAAATTTTTCCTTTTATCTTGGAATTTTCTAGAAGGTTATGATCCAGAATGAGCCACTGCAGATCAGTTACATTTTCAAAGGCCTTTTCGTCAATATGGTCAATCTGGTTATTCCTAAGGTAAAGATACTTGATTCCAGGAGGCACCATCGGCACACTTTTCAATTTCAGCTCATCGCAGTACATGGCCGATGGGTAGCTTTCGGGGCAGTTACACTCTGGGGCACAGTTTGGCGAGGACAGCCCATAAATCGATACAGCAAAATCGTAATCATAGTACTGGCCTCTGGCACCAATGATTGCCAAGAGGAGAGTAAACACACCTAGATGCATTTTTGGCAAATACTTTGAATCCTAAATAAAGTGGAAACATACTGTTATACAAGTATACTTTCAGGAAAAGGATATTGGTTTTGCAATGTTAAATGTATTAGCAAATATGCACTTTATTATTTTATAGTGCTTTTTTTAGAGTAGCTAATGATGTATTTTAATTTTTATTTAAGGATCACAAGAAGGATGACCGAGTACTTCTGATGTGTGAACCCGGTTCAGGTTAGACTGCATACCCATGCGCCCCCTTCTGGGCAAACCAGGGCCAATTGTCCATTTAATCTCTCTAGATCATTCCTTAATTAAATGCCTTCCTGCAATAGATTTCTGGGTGGTGCCCACTGGCCACCATGTTAGTACACTGCCTCAGAACACCCTTCAAAACCAGAAAAATGAAAATGAAAAGACAATTTGAAACTGTACCTTGTACCCTGCCATTCACCATCATTAAAATGTCTCATTAAGAAGACCCTTACTGGAAACACAGGCAATCTATGGTTTTACCCGGAGGAAAGCTGTTCTTATGTATATGTGTATGTGAGAGGGGATACATTCCTTTAAAAGTGTCTGGGTCTTTTTGGTTCTGAGGTGGAGGAACAGAATTCTTGAGGGGGGGAGGCAGTATGCCTATTATTTGACTTTTTTTTTTTTTTTTTAACATTCCATGCTTTTAGGCACACTACACAACTGTGTTCCAAAACTAATATTTAGTACATTAGTTTTCAAAACTATTTTTCATTAATCAGGGAAATGTCACAAATTCTTTAAAAATGTTAAACCTATAAAGAGATCCAGCTGGTAGAGAAAACATATTATTTTCAAGTTTTGAATTAAAGTTTTCCTTTCTCCATAACTCACAAGTTCTCTACTTTCTTCATGCCAAAATTTAAGAAGGCATGGTTCATTTATCTGGATCTTAGTGCCCTCACAGCATGGGAAAGAGTGGGAATTGAGGAAATTCTGTATTAAACAGTGGCATTAGGAGCCATGTAGGAAAGGACAAATTAAAAATGAGCTGTAACAGTGATCTTCTCATATGAACATGGTTCTAAGGTGAGGCTCAATCAAGTGCAGTTCACTTGCTTGGGGAAGTACAGAGTTAACAATTTAGGTAAAGAGATGGGTTTTTGTAGAGTGGAGAGTTATGGCTGGGGGTAACACCAGAAGGGAAATCATAATGGGAGGCAGGATCTACATTCCACTAGGTACCATAAAATAATATATCTTCCTGTGAGAAGTAGGGTATAAGCTTTTGTAACTAGGGAGTTTGGGATAAATAGGATTTTTTCAGTATCAGAACTTGAGACATCTTTTCTTTGCTCCAACTTGAAATTATAAGGCACTTTATTTTAGCAGATGAAACCCTCCAAAAAGTTGTTAGAATCACTCTGATAGCTGACATAATGTAACATGTAGCCAGATCCTTGGCAAATTATTCCCTAAGATTACGATGGCGTCATTTAATTTAGTTGACAGGACTTGGCCATGAGAACAATTACATAGTGTAAATGTAATGACAGAATTCTTTGTAAGTTATAATACATTAATGTTGTGAAGATTTGTCTGGCTTTATTAAAAAGCTTCCACCTTATTTTAAATTGAGTATACACTAAAAATAGTCATGGTCACTATAATATGAATATTGAATAGTAATGAAAAAAATGCTTCCATACTTTTTGGCAGAGGAAAAACAAGGGCTCTGAATTCAAAGAGAGTTTGTGACCATATAATGAAACCACTATGAAGCAAAAGAGCACTTTGCTTTTTCCCAGTTTTTTCCAAATACCTGTGGCTATGGAGGAAATGCTTTTCTCAAAAAGTAAATCATCTTTCCCAGAATTTCTCTAAAACATGTTTTTTCAAGACATACATCCAAAAAACAAATCAATAAAATTAACAAAATAGAAGCAATTCATGAGTGTCTAAGTTCTTTAGCTCA
Organism: Mustela lutreola; assembly: GCF_030435805.1. Classification (NCBI taxonomy): domain Eukaryota; kingdom Metazoa; phylum Chordata; class Mammalia; order Carnivora; family Mustelidae; genus Mustela; species Mustela lutreola. Next base: position 122,830,099 of record NC_081297.1, read on the forward strand.
CATTTTATAACATGTTTATTATAAATTGTAACAAATTATAACAATGTATTTATTGAGAAACAGTTTGAATATTAATGGAAATGGTCTTTCTTTGCTCCAAAATTAGGTTCTAACAATACTAATATATATAACTAATTAGCATAAAATAGCAAACATTTTATTTGCCACACTTTTTTTTTACCATGTCTAGTTTAAATATTTTCTCATTCCGATTCTGAAACTTTGCATAGCTTCCTTTGCCAAGCAGTGTAGCATATACTTTATAAAATTGATCTCAAATCCATAAATCATGGAAAGTACATTCAGCAAAATGCGAAAGTAAATGCTAAAAACTGTGGATCTGCTGTTGAATAACAATTGGCAAAGTTACTCTGGAATTTTTTCTGTTCCTGTTACAATAAACACTGTCCCAAACAGTCAGCATCCCCAGTGCTATAGTTAAAACAGCACTTACCTTACTGTCTTGACACTGCTTTCCTTAATTCTTAAAGCAGATGCACCATGGACAAGAATCCACCAATATATGCTGTGAACTCTGTCAGGACGGAACTGGCTGCCAGATTCTTAGTGATACAAGAGCTGAAGGGGGAAAACCCAGCCCAGTCACGCCAGTCTCTGGGAGTTATGTCTGGAGTTATGTCATTGTGGGGATCTTGTGGGGTGGCATGTGAGCATTTTGCTCTTTAACCAAGTGCAGGTGGACGTGGGGAGCAAGGACTGCCCCACTCATTCCCTATGGAATGGGAGAGAGAGTCATGCTTAACTAGCCCAAATACCTTAGCTTTTAACCAAGAATCGAGTCCTGCTGCAAATGAAGACATCTACTGTGGCAGCATTTCTCTTGCAAAGCTCTCTCCCTCTGTAGCTGTTGCAACGATTAGATGCTATTCTCTCAATCAGCTCTCAGGTTCACCTAAAGGTCTCCTAAATCATAAACAGAACAAATAATTTCAGGAAAGTGCAAATGAGTCTTCAGAGGAATTGAATCTTTTCTTGCCTATTGCTCTTGAAGTTTATATTGATTTACTCGGACCACCTTAATTTGGGGCCAGGGAGGTAACTTAGTTCCCAAAATGTGAAAATATGCTTCATTGACACTCTGACAGAGAAGGTAAATATCAACATTTCCAGTTTATTTCTTATGTCAAGGGGATTCATTTTATGCTATTCCGATCTGGAATCAATCAGCAATGTCCTGCCTGTTTCTTATTTTGTGGATTTAATTTAGGAATTCATCCAAGACCTTACTTGGGGATGGTATTCTATAGCTTAATGCCAAAAAACATAAAAGAACATGAAAAAATTGCACACTAAAAATATCACAAGGCAGTAATCTTTTACTCTCTCATTGCATGCTAGCAATGTATTTTTTTTTCCTTTGAACTACAAGTCATGCAAAGTTGTAATCTCCCAAGGGCCTGGTTGGATAGATCTTTCATTGTCAGTTCCTGATGGATGCTTTTTACAAATGAGCCATATACTCAGTTCTTGCCTATTTCATTTTGTGATTATATCAGCTGTGTTTATAAGTTTTATTTTTCTTCCAAGATTCTCCTTATGCTTACAGGAACTCTTTAGAGTCCAATATTTTAACATAAATTGCCACATTATAAGATTTTTCCCTCCTAAAATATCTTAAATATGTCACTTTTAGCTATGAGACCTGTGGAAAGTTAATATCCCTGGCCACTAATACATTTGCCTGAAAAATTAGTAGCACAATAGATGCCTTTTCTTTTGGTCATGTAACTGTTAAAAAAAAAAAAGATAATCTTTTTGAAAGTCACTCATAGAATTGTAAAGTGATTCATAGCATCATATTTCATTACTATTATTTTAAGAAAATTATAGAAAGGACTCAGTTTTATAACAGAGAAAATGAATAAATGTAAAAGAAATCAGAAAAAAAAAGACAAGTAATTAAGTGTTTCATTGTAAGGAGATATTTAAACAATTCTGAGCATTAACTTAGAATGTGTCAAATTCTTATAGATTTCATCTCAGATTTTGTTTAAAAAGTTCCAAGTATCTATTCCTAGGACTTTTCTTCATAAAGTAATAAATGTGTTGAGGCATCTGTATTAGAGTTTAAGTACATTCAGTTATATTTACCTCATTGTGAAGTTGATACTATCAAAATATACTTTTTTTTTATAAAACCAGTGGGACCAATAATTGGATGTTGCGAACTTTAAACCATACTTCTTGAGTCTATTAGAAAGAAATAAAATTACTGTTTAAGTGTATTTTATTCCATGCTTTATTCTCAGAATTCTCACATTTTTTTACCTTAAGTTTTGTGCTTTAAAATCCATGTAAGTATTATTACCACATTTTCAGAGGTAGAATTGGAGACTCAGAAAGCTTAAATAATTTACTAAAAGTCACCTAAAGAGTAAACAGAAGAGCAAAATCCTGAAATATTTACCCATTGAGAAGAGGGTGAGCAAGATAGAGCTAAAACAAGGTAGTTAATTAAATCAGTTTAAAATATTTTATAGGCAATACTATTATCAGTTGTGAGCTGAGATATTAACTAGGGGGTGATTTCTAAAACACCAAAACAAACAAGCAAACAAACAAACAAACAAAAACCAAAAAACCAACTACGCCGTACATCACACACTTACATGCACACACACACCCACATCCACACGTCAGACCCCTCGCTGAGGTACAAGCCCTCTACCCCAGCAAATGAGTCAGGTCATCTGCAGCAATAGATTTTCAAGGTTCCATCAGTATCAATGTTCAAATGGTTAAGTTGCCTCCTCAGCGTGCCCACTGCATTCCCTCCGGGACTTGAGACCAGCAAGGATGATGGGGAACATTCTGACCCTTTCATCTACCTCCTTCTGAATCCAGCCCTGCATTTGTCCCAGCTCCCAGGCTCACTGCAACTTGCCTGTTTCCTCCGTCATAGCCATTCGGATGCCGGATTCTGTTTGTGCCATGCTAGCTGGCAATCTCTGAAGGAGTAAGAGAGTAGTGAAGAGCTCAGACTTTGTGGAAAGATAGATACAGATTTAGAAACTTAAGCAAGCTATCAGGAGTGAAAATTTATTTAAACAAAAAAGTTATCTTATCTAGTTTCAGTGTCTTCATCTTTAAGACGGGTCTGATGATGATGTCTGTAGGAAAAGTTACGAGCATCAGACACCATTTTTCTAATGCCGTTGGTGTAGGGCATAGCATAGCACAGTATGAGAAGAAATGCCCAAGCGCCCCACTGGATGCCTGGAACTTCAATAGTACCACACCCTCTATATACTATGTTTGCTTATACATACGCCCTTATGGTAAGGTTTTATTTATAAATTAGGCACAGTAAGAGAGTAACAACAACTACTAATAATAAAATAGAATAATTAAAATGCTATACTGTGATGCAAGTTATGTGAATGTGGTCTTTCTCTCTCTCTCAAAATTCCTTCTTGTACTGTACTCACGTGCTTCCTTCTTGGGATGACATGAGATGATAAAACACCTGCCTGATGAAATCAAGCCAAGAGAATCATGTGGGCAATGTAATGCAGTGTCAGGATCTTACTGACTTTCTTGGTATATTGTCCTCTGCTTCCAGATCCCAGGTGACTATGACTCTGAGTAACTGAAACTGTGGAAAGCAAAACCACAGACATGGGGATGGCTACTGTGTAAGTGATTGCATGAAATGCTTAATATGTAAACAATGAAATGTTTGAAATAGCTGTTACTAGCTATTCTTCATAGAGTCATAGAACCACAGATTTAGAACGAATCTTAGAGATCATTAAATTGATGAGTACCACAAAACAAATTTCCCAAGTTCTAAGCAGGTTGTCCCCCATCCCCGACCATGGGAATTGCTAAGACTAATGTGTTACCACCACCCCACCCAAACAAACTGTAATGTTGCTTTCCCTTTGCATTAAATGAATGTGTTCCTGGTTTCCCCACACTCTCTATATAGTGATATATGACTGGGCATCTACAATAAGTGAATTCCTCCAAAAGCATAGAATGTAATGAAGTATAATGACAATTCCCTGTTGGTAGAAGAGGAGGTTCTATTTTTATCACTTTATGTATTGCAAATTTCATAAACTTTATTTATGAAATTTTATTCATAAAAGTAGTTTGTTTTAGCAAATTTGGAGAATACTTATGTGGAAAAGGATGAAAATAAATATCCTAGCCCAGAAATAATCATTTTTTAATGTTTTTTTCTTAGGGTGTGAGTATTTACATACACAAACTCATAGACACTTTGGTTTTCACCAAAATGTTACTCTATTATCCTTATTACATCCCTTTCCACAAAACAGTAAGTTATAGACACCTTCCTATATCATTAAATATTATTCTCTAATGTCATTTACTACATGAAATTCCATCATACAGATGTACTGTAATGTAATTACTTTTTAATATTACAGTGACCTCTTCTTTTCTCTTATAATTTGCATACTATCACATACAATGGAATTTTATCTTTCACATTGGTCATCCCTAATCTGTCTACTTTGCTTATCTCAATAGGTATATTTTAAATGAAAATTTCTTTTTTTGGCACGTGGTTTATGTTTTTAAATCAGAATAATAAATGAATGGATTTGCATTTTTTTCTTCTTTCATATCAATCTTAACTACCATTGTCAATTTTAGCACTTCTTATAAGCCATGAACTATCCTTCATCTTCATCATCTTTATACTCCTATAGATGTATATTTTTAACTTCATTCTACAATTGCTTCCACTTATCTTGGCATCTTACAGAAACATATTTTTAATTATCAATAATAAGGTTTTCTTTAGCATTAATTGACTTGCATAATAAGAGAGATATACATGGGTGGGGTAACAGGCTGAAACATTTCACAGCATACCAGGACACGAGATTAAATGCGGATAATCCTTCACCCAAATGACTCTCCAATCTCACTCCCTAGAAGTGGTTGTTATTTGGGCTTTGTTTATTACTTCATATATTTCAGACATGCTCTATATACATAACAGAATTTCATTTCCCTCCCTCTCTTTTTCTCTGTCTCTCTCTCTTACCCTGAATGTCTAGCATTTTTCATCTAACATTCTTATTTTGGGGCACGTGGTTGGCTCAGTCAGTTGAGCATCTGCCTTTGGCTCAGGTCGTGATCCCAGGGCCCAAGGATCAAGCCCCGCCACATGGGGCTTCCTGCATGGTGGGGAGTCTGTATCTCCCTCTCCATCTTGCCACTCTCCCTGCTTATGCTCATGCTCTGTGTGTGTGTGTCAAATAAATAAATAAAATCTTTAAAGGAAAATAAAATAAAATACTCATTTTGTCTTATTAATTTTTTTTTATAGTTACAGAGCATGGCATCATGGGGGTGCATCAAAACTTGTTTTTGCCCAATGGTGAGTGATTCAGTGCTTTCAATATTTTTTTGTTTGTTGTTTTGATTACTCCATTGCTATGGCATATAATGGCATATTTAGCAAATTTTATGTGCTAGTAAAGAAGTGCACAAAATATTTTTGCAAAACAAGACCATAAAGTATAATTAATTCTTTTTCTTGATTGTATAGACACAAGGGAAATTTGAAGGTTACAAAATAATGATTTATGGGACAATAACTAAGCTACAGCTTATTGTAATAACAGCTATATACAAAAATAGCAGGGACATAATATTGTTTTTGAGAACAAACTAAATTAATTTCTGAAAATGCATTTATAGTTCAAACCTACTACCATAGAAAATTCTAGAAAATACAAAATACACAAGCAGAAAGTCTATTAGCCACCAGAATGACATCATCACATACCATGTAGCTTCTGAAAAACTCACTTCTGAGAGAAAGTGAAAAATGTAAATCTGATTTTAATATTATTATAAAAATATTTTTTTCAAAATGTTTACATTATGGACTCTTTGAAAAGTCAACACTCTGAGCACTGTTTCACTAGACCTCTTAATTGTTGGTTTGTAGTCACTTAGGTCTCTGCCTCTTCAGACAGGCTTCGAACCACCAAAATGGAATGGAAGTTAGGACATTATAGTTTCTTGCTATTTAGAGTTTCTGGAATTATTTTAGTGGGTTTGTTTGTTTGTTTGTTTGTTTTTTTAGCAGTGTGTCTTATAACTTTGACCTTCTAGGCTGTCACTTCCATAAGAGTAAGACTTTATCTGTCCCTTAGGACACAGGTCCTCCATACATATTTTTTGAATGAATGAAATATTTTTCCAGAATATTTCTTGTCATCCTCAACCTATTTTTTGGATATATTTTCATATATTTTTATTATGTTAAAGTCAATACTATTGGATTTGAATGATATCAGCAGAGATGAAGTTGACATCTTTAGAGTATTATGTTTTGATATGGAAGGATACATGTTTAGCATTTATCTAAGTGATTTATTCTGTGTACAAACATCTAACTTTTAACTGACTCTGTAGGGTAAGTTAATTAACTTTTGAAAACCCTATGCCATGACAGAATCATGGTAGAATATGATCCCTCTCTATTAGAAAATTTTGCATAATTTTTAAAAAATCTTTTCTTCAAGGGCAGTTTTCTCCAGATTACCTTGTTCAGTCAGTGAAATCAAGGCTAGAAGATAAAATTTTATGTTGCACAGTGCTGATGAGGATTTCAATTTTGTTTACAGGATAAGCAAGAAAGAATTAAACTTCCCCGTATTTTGCAGAGAAGCAAGTAAATCACAAGAAATATGCCCATGACATTATATGTTTTTTTCAAATTCAATGTCCAACCCTAGAATTGTCTCTGACATGTCTTCCAAAGTTCTTATGCAAACCACTGCATGTGAAGCATGTCTGACAGATGTTATGATTTTCTGTATGTCTAGTATTATGTATATTATGATTACACATTTAATTGGATTTAAGTGGAATAAAATAGGAAGTATAAGAATAATTTCAAAAGTACATCAACATGGTATTATAACAAAAATAGAAAATGATGACATCAGGCATCATGTCCTCTTCTACCCCCAGGAAACTGTGTGCACGTGTCTGTTTTTACTGGATATATTCTAGTGGTAAAGAATGTTATGTAACATATTTGCTGTGAGATCTTGGGCAATCCACTTTGCCTGTTTGTTCATCTTTAAAATGAGGATGGTCACGGTGCTTATCTCACAAAGCTTATTCATGAGCTTAAATAATTTACTGCATGTAAAACTTTCAGAACAGTTGCTCACATAGACTAAGCACTCGATAAATGTTAGTTATTAGTACTGTTACAGGGGACTACTGTTTTCAGGATGTATGAAAACAAGGGACATGAAGATAGTGCATTGAATAAGAGCAGTAAATTCCCTGAGACAGAAATCTACGCTTCTATCTCCTTTAATTGTCTGCTCTGGAACTAACTTTGTGTACATCAACTCTTTAAATCTCATTTTCCTACATTTGTAAAATAGGATTAATTACTTCATTATTAGGATATTAAGAAGATCAAAGAAGATCAAATGAGTCAATACATACAAGTGCTTAGAACATCATAAGGATGATGCAATTTATCTTCATAAACTAAAAATATGAAACTAGAATTAATATTCATAAATGCTTTGTATTTATACTAATATTTATGTTGAGCAACATGTAAAAACAAATAATAACTACAACTTCTTGTAAGTGTTACAAAATGAAATGATAGGATGCAGCAAAAGAGAATATAGCACGGGAAGACAGAGAAAACATCCTCTTGAATTAAATTATATTTAAACTGGGTAGGAAAAGGTAAAGAAGGGGAGGAAAGAGTGCTCAGCCAAGAGATTTTAGAATTTTTGAACGAGGGCTGATGTTAAGAGCTTGATGCCTAAGTGGCATGCCACTTTTGACTGGACACGTAATGATGGCCAGTTCACATACATCATCATACTCCATACTAGGCACTGTGGATTTTCATTCAAGTCGTTTGGGATGCTGGTGATGTAGCATCATAGAACAGAATCATAAGAGGAAGCAGCAAGGCCAAGTGAGATACAACAGTTTTGGTCTAGGAAAGAAGCAAAGATGGTGGCTTGAACGAGAGAGGTCATGATGGAAAAGGATAGAATTTGGTACATGCAATTGCAGTACAATCAGGGGTTGAGTTAACTGCATGAAATAGTCCCTTCTAATTTCTGTAGCTGGGACCTAATTAAGAACTTCAAAGATTAAAAGCACTGAAAAAAGAAAATCTTATGGAACTACTTCCCAACATATTATTCAAATTAAAATCAAAACTATAAAGAAGATATAAGATAGTTTTTTTTCTTTGATACACAAAGAAAAATTCCAGCTGTGTTAAGATATTACTTTGCTAATAAAGATAGTTTTTTTTTAATTTTTTATTTTTTATAAACATATATTTTTATCCCCAGGGGTACAGGTCTGTGAATCACAGGTTTACACACTTCACAGCACTCACCAAAGCACATACCCTTCCCAACGTCCATAACCCCACCCCCTTCTCCCAACCCCCCACCCCCCAGCTACCCTCAGTTTGTTTTGTGAGATTAAGAGTCACTTAAGGTTTGTCTCCCTCCCAGTCCCATCTTGTTTCATTGTTTTTAAAATTTTGATTTGCCCCTTAAAGGAAAATCATTCATTCATCAGTCTACACATAAAGTTTGATTAAGACTTAGGCACCATATGGCCCTAAAGACCCACGCCTACTGGGTGCTTCAAAAAGCAACAAAGTTTAGGTAGAAGAGATGCAAATAAACATGTAGTTATGTTGCCATGTGGCAATCTCACAGGAGGAAAACAAGAACTACCATTTTACAGAGCAGCAGCATCAGAACAACCTGTGATTTGTTGAAGAAGTTTATATATCATGAAGGGAAAATCAAGATGAAGCTTCATAGTGAAGAATGAATGGAGTTTCGCCAATGGAAGAAAACAAGTCCAGGCATAGGGAAAGCTTTTAAAAGGTTAAAGGAAAAGAAGAAACTATACTTTTGGAAATCAACTGGCTCCCAGTGGCTGAATTCATGAATTGAATATCTGTAAATATACACAAAGTAAAAAATAAATCCCTGTTTTCTTCTCACTAACTCTATGTTAATTCAGAACATATCATCTTCCAAAGAGCTAAATTAACTGAAGGTTTAACTATGGATAAATAACGTATAAGATTAAAAATACTTTGGGCTTAACCTATTTAGAAATCCACACTTCCTAGGAGTCCAGTAGGCATATCCTCATAAAACCACAAAACTTTGAAGACTCAACTAATCCTAAAGTGTATTTTTTAGTACCAATGTCATGTGGCATGTTTTGAAAATGACACAACAGTGACTCATTATAAAATAGGTTCCACAAAAAACAAACTGATTTTTAACATCAAATGGTAGGAGTACTCATTACTTTTATTTTGAGAATCTTAGTCCTGAAATATAATATGTACCTTTCATTACAAATATTCCTCTTCCATTACATTTGCAAGGAAATGTTTGACTTATAAGATTAAGTGGTTAATATACTTTTTGATGACACATTTTTCAGAGTTATATGGTTTCCCCTAAGCTTCAGAAGGAAATTTCAGAAAATAGATCTGGGGTTTTAAAATACAAGTTGAAGTTGACTTATTCATAAACCACAACAATTTTTTATGGTAATTATTTCAATATTGAAAATTCCAATGTGCTTCTAAGCTTCCCCTCATAGTATATATATGTTTTTGGATACTCACCCAAACCTATTATATTCCATTCCATACCCAGTTTCTTCCTTTGCACAGCAATGAAATTACCATGATGTCAGTAAAAGTCCTTCTAAAGTTTCCAAAAAGAAAATAGGTCAAGGTGCATTATGGTAATCTTGGCAGTGATTTGTTGGTTTAAATATTTCTCTATTTTTTTAAAGCCATGTTTTTGGTCCCTTTAGTTAGTGTTGGCCCTAACTCAAATTTTTAAATAAATCAAAGATAATTAAAGTTGGTTGTTGATTGAAATCATTCAAGGAACCTTAAAAAATATAAATTCCTGAGAAATTTCCCTTGGAGATTCTGAATGAGTGTGTGTAACTGAGAAAGCTACATTTTTTTTAAACAAGCACCGAAAGTGATTTGGATAACCAAATGGAAATAGGTAAATTCTATTCTATTCTTTCTTCTGCTTTTGTTTCTCTATTCAGTAGAAGATTCTATTGCCTAAGTCTGTATTCTATTCATTCCTCTATTTTTACTTCTCTGGGTAGTAGCAGATCTCATCATCCTAGATTGGGAGGCCTTAAGCTAATATCAGACATGAAGAACCACCTACTATTAAAATTATCTTCTCCTAAGGACCTCAGATTCCAATGCCTTAATTCTTTTTTTTATTATTAAAGTAATCTGTATTACTGCATAATATAGTTGACATACAATGTTACATTAGTTTCAGGTGTATGACATAGTAATTTGACAATTCTATACATTACTCAGTCCTCACTACAGAAAGGGCAATCATCATTGTCACCATACAAAGTTATTACAATATTATTGACTATATTCCCTATGCTTTAAGTTTCATCTCCATGACTTATTTATTTTTTAACTGGAAGATTGTACCTCTTAATCCCCTTAATCTACTTCACCTTCCTTCTACCAACCTCCCTTCTGGCAATCACCAGTTCATTCTCTGCATTTAAGAGTCTGTGTTTTTTGTTTTTGGATTGTTCATTTGTTTGTTTTTTTAGTATTCCACATATTAAGTGAGATTAGATGATATATGTCTTTCTCTGTCTTACTTATTTTACTTGGCAAAATACCCTATAGGTCCATCCGTGTTGTTGCAAATGGCAAGATCTTGTTCTTCCTTATGGCTGGGTAATATTTCATTGTGTATATACCACATTTTTATCCACTCACCTATTGACAAACACTTGGGTTGCCAAATGCCTGATTTCTTATGGTCTTCTGCACTTAAGCATCCCTTTATAACTTATATGCTTTTTCAATTGTATGGAGATAATGTCTCTGCTTTTTCTTTTTCTTTTTCTTTTCTTTCTTTCTTTCTTTTTTTTTTTTAAACAGAAATATGAGTGACTCCAATGGAGAAAATTCAGGGTTAAACAGAAGAACCCCACAGGGGAAGCAGAGATGAGTTCAGCATAAGCTGCTGCCTCGTGCCTTTGTATTCCATCTACAAATAATTGAAATTGGAGGAATGAAGATATTTAAAAATTCAGAGTCTTCAGGAATATTCCTATTGGTCAGATGCGAACTCAGGTAAACATGGAAGCTACCTAGTCTCAGAGCATTGATTGATTTTATGTTTGTTAAAAATTAATGCACTTTATTTAGTTGTACAAAGTACTAATTGACATTTTATTAATTTCTATCTCTTTAAATGGTCTCTTCTGATTTAGATTGTCCCTTTGGCATTCCAGAGTTTAACTTGCTCACCATTATCTTCAACAAGATGGAGTCTCAGCGTGAGAAGGTTTAATACATCTCCTAGGGGTCAGGGGACTGAGGTAACAAAGGATTGGCTGCTGGGATCTGTATTATGTTTGTTTTGCTCTTCTTGGCGTCTTCATTGATTAACCTTTGCACCTGGACGTCATGGCTCCTGAGTCTGTGGCCTTTTATGTCTGAAGTCAGTCAAGTACTCATCAATCCTCCATGATGATTCATCTCATACCGTTTCTGACTGACTTTAAGAAACTCCCTGGGGTTTGGCTAGGACTCTCAAACAAATCCCAGCTTGGATGGTTGACTCTGCAGTAACAGAATCAAAACCAGAGTGACTGGAATGTAGTGTGGGGGAGCGAGAAGGGATGTGGATGAATTCCATTAGTTTCTTATTGCTGGTATAAAAATATTGCCACAAATTTAGTGACTTAAAAAGCACCAGTTTATTATCTATCTGTTCTAGAGTTCAGAATTCCAAAAGGAGTTTCACTGGGTTAAGTCAGGGTATTAGTAGGGCTGTGTTCCTTCAGGAGTCTCTCAGGAACAATTCATTTCTGGGCCTTTTTCAGGTTCTAGAACACCCACCCTTGTCTCTTAAACCCACATCTTCAAAGCCAGCAAGGGCCAGTTGGGTCTTTTTAAAATCACATCACTCTGACACTGACTCTTTTGCCTGTTTCTTTCACTCTCAGGACCCTGTGATTATATTAGGTCCATCAAGATAAGCCAGGATAATCTCCCTGTTTTAAAGTCAGCTGAGTATTGTCCTTAATTCCATCAGCTACTTTAACTCCTCATTGTCACATGAAGGAACATATTTATAACTTCTGGCTATTAGAATGCAGGTATCTTTGAGAAGTTGTTAGTCTGCCTATGATAGTTTCCCAAACATTATGTGGAATTCTAGGTTCACTTCAATAAAATCCCCAAAGATGTTTAATTGGAAGAAACTCTGCTCTTTAGATCTAGGGCGTCTAAAATATTTGATAATTTTTCCAAAAACAGATTAGAACCGTACCATATAGTATCTCCTAATTTATACTCTAACCTTAAAGAACTAGACCTTTTTATTTTTAAGTCTTTTTTTTTTTTTTTAATCCAGTCAGGAAGGTGAGTTGAGATGTGAGCTTTAGTAGAATAATTCAGTGGTGATGTTGCCAAACTGTGAATTTAATTTTCCTTTGGAAGCCAGGGAAAATAAAATTATATAATGAATTTATTCTGGGTCTGGTTAATGTCCTTTCTGGGAATAGACTTTGGAATAACTAAAAAGTACACTGAGAAATTTGCTTGTGGGTATGCGGGTTTTCTTCCCAGAAGTGATGCTGCACACTAGACTGGGCAACCAGAAAAGGGACGGAAAGAGGGAGTGCTCGTGAGTCTGCATTTGTTTCTGTGATCATCATGATTTTGACTCAGAGTGGAATCCCTAAATGAATCATGATCTCATTTGCCACTTTGGAGAAAAAGTAGAAGAAGAGTATCTAAATAGAAAAACAGTTGTGCAGTCGTGTTTGATTGTGGATACCAACCAGGGAACCCTTCCCCAGATTTCTTTTTCCCCCCAAATTACTAATACCATTTTGTCCATGAACTTTATCAGGATCCTTATTAATGCTCACTCCCTTCCTCACCTCCCCTTCCTGCCTAACTTTCCAAATATATTTCTTTTTACTGTTTCTCCAATCACAACTGCTTGCCATTGTTCTATGAATTATATTGAATGCATATATTTATGCATTTAGTACATATGCTGTCCACACAGATGGAGACCAAAAAGAACAAGGAAATAAGCAAAGAATGGGATGTACCATTACTTCTGGATTCATGACTTTTATTTGATTAACCTTTATATATGATTCTTGCTTAAATTTATTCAGGCCTATAGAATATTGTTATGGTATATGTTTGGGTGACATTTCTTAGAACAAGAAAAAAAGAGGCAAAGTAAGCATTCCTTGAACATAGTTAACATGTGGTTTAATTCGAACCCAATGTCTCCCTTCCTAAATTCCAAATATTACTATCTTCCTAAAAATGTTTCAAATGTGGAAAAGAAAAAGTAACACTGGGAAATGAGTAGGAATTTAAACACTAATGAGATTCTCTTGTCCCCCCGTCCCCCACCACCACCAATACACAAAGCGTCCTGACCGAAGTGGTGAAAGAAATCCAAGAGATCATTATATGATGAAGACTGGTCTAAACCATTAGGTCCAGTCAGGTCTCTCTACACTGAATCCCACGTCTTATTTATTTTATGACTAAAAGTTCGTTCCTTTTAGTCCTCTTCTCCTATTCCAGCCATTTCCCCATGCCAGCAATCACCAGATTGTTTTCTGTATCTGAATCTCTTCCATGTTTTCTTTGTTTTCTTTTTCATTTGTTTTGTTTTTAAAATTCCACATATAAGTGAAATCATATGGTATTTGTCTTTCTCTGACATATTTCACTTAGCATTTGAATTTTATTCATGTTGTCACAATGCCTATTTTTGGAGAAATGTCTATTTAGGTCTCCTTCCCATTTTTTAATTGGATCTTTTTAAAATATTAAGTCTTAATATACCATGTTGTGTCCCCAGCAACAGTGCACAAGGGTGCCCTTTTCTCCACATCCTCACCAGCAATAGCTAGTTCTTATCATTTCAACACTAGCCATTCTGACAGGTAAGAGGTGGTACCCTACTGTGGTTTTCTTTATGGTAATGATAGCCAGAAAAAAATAACACACCAGTTTACCATTCTTGGCAAATACAATGATGTTCATTAATTAACATTTTAGTGATTCACAATATAGAAAGCTCTTTTGTGTGTCTTATTTGAACTGAACTCTATCAAAACCCAGTAAAATAGAGTTTATTAAACCCATGTTAATGCTTTAAAAAAAATCGGGCCCCTCGGGAGCAAGATGCCTGCCTCCAAATTTCATGACTTCTCCCCTCTACCATCCCTAAAATAGGTAATATTGACTCTCATGTTTTCCTTATTCCTTTGGGTACAGTTCTCTCACAAACCCTCTCCACCACACCCAACTCAACTCAGTCTTTCCCACACCTGGTACCCAAGAGCCCTTGGGCCTTGCTCCCAGAAAGCCGTCTGCCAGGCCCCGGTTATTTTTTCATTCCTTTAGAGCACCTACCACAAGCTGCCTTTTGTTTATCTTTCTAATTACTGTGTGTGTATGTGTGTGTGTGTATACGTGCACGTCACTCCACAGAATGAGATCATACTTGCTTTTTATGTTGTTATTTTTACTACAGTGTCTCCAGCCTCTATGGCAATATTCTGCTCAGTCGGCTTTCAAATAATTGTTGAGTGAATGGATACATACATGAAGATCATGGGTAATCTATGTGTAGTAAAAATATTATAATATATATCAAAGGATTCTGAATTCTATTAGGAGTCTGTTGAATATCTTTTAAGAGTTAAACCATAATGTAGCTAGTCCTAGGATTATGTGAGGTTTACCAGATGGCTGGAAGGAGCAGGATTTGCCTGTACTTCCAGGTGATAGAGTGAAACTGGTTGTGTATGGTTCTTCTGCACTGCAGAAATCCCTTAAAATTTCTATTTCTCTGGGGCACCTGGGTGGGTCTGTTGGTTAAACAGCTGTCTTCCACTCAGGTCATGGTACCAAGGTCCTGGGATTGAGCCCCTCCCACTCCCCCCCATCATCGGACTCCTTGTTCAGTGGAGAGCCTGCTTCTCCCTTTCCTTTTGCTGCTCCCCCTGTTTGTGCTCTTTCTCTGTCGAATAAATACATGAAGTACTAAAAACAAACAAACTTGTGCTTCAACAATTTGTGTTTTAAAAATATTAATACTCTGAACCTCTCAAATTAAAGAGTCTCTCATTGTCAATTTAACATGTACTGCATGTAAATCGTAGAAAGAATAATAGGACTTGAGAACAGGGGATGTGTTAGTTCTTCCACTATTTGCCTGGGCTTTTGGGTGTGTGTGTGTGTGTGTGTGTGTGTGTGTGTGTGTGTGTGTGTATTGCCCCTAGGAGTCATTTAACTTCTTTGAGCTTTATAGTCTTTATAATCCTAACAAAGTTAGTAAAGAGTAACTAGTTAAATAACAACAATAGAGAAAGAGAAAATTAGTTATCACTTTGAACCTATGAAATGATACTAATTTTAAAAACTAATTTGTTAATTGGCAAAATGTACTGAAATGTTTATAGCTATTGATCTAATAATCCCTATATCTAGATATCAAGACATGAAGTGATTTATGATCAAGACAATGTTTTTCAACACTATATAACAATAGAAAGTTGGAAGAAATTCGAGGTTAGAGAAGTAAAAGCATGCATAAGTGACCATCTGGTAAAATCACATAATGAAATATTATGAAACATTATTGAAATATACCCAGACTATGTAAAGAAGTGAAAATATTTCTTTTTTTTTTTTAAGATTTTTATTTATTTATTTGACAGAGAGAGAGAGATCACAAGCAGGCAGGGAGGCAGGCAGAGAAAGAGGGGGAAGCAAGCTCCCTGCTGAGCAGAGAGCCCGATGCAGGGCTCCATCCCAGGACCCTGAGATCATGACCTGAGCCAAAGGCAGAGGCTTTAACCCACTGAGCCACCCAGACACCCCAAGAAGTGGAAATATTTCTATTTAAATAAATCAGCAAAAGTGCCCTACAGAAGTTTATCATTTCTATTTGTAATGATGGAAAGGTATGCACTTGCTTCAGCATACTAACAATAAAGCAAATGAAACTGAAATCATCAAAACAATGATCTCCTTGACCTAAGATTCCTTTTAGCTTTAGTACCACAATTTTGTACAACTTAGCATTAAGATAATTGTTTCACTAATGGCAATTTCTAATTCCTAAGGATGAGTAATTCCTAAATGTAGACACAGGATTCATTGTTTTATAGACTCTTTTTATAACTGTAAATTTAATTCTCCATTTTATTTTTGTATTCTTTTCCCAGCAAGAAATAAAGTGGAGGATTGCCTGTTAAATTTTTGTGTACACTTTAGATAAAACATTGAAAACTTTCAATTTAATTTTTACATATTGACCATTATGGTAATTTTATAGAATAATCTTAAACTTTCTGATTTAAACTTGAGAAAAGGTAAAATAAAAAAATAAAAAATTCAAATGACATATGCTAGAAATTTCATCATGTTTTCCAACAATGTGATAAATATTATGATATATTTCATCAAGCACATCTCTCCTTATTTTTATGCTTATATTTATTTTGAAAAAAAAAAACTCTGGATACTCAGAAATCATAACCTCACCTCAAAAATAAAAATGTTGATTTTTGGGGTGCCTGGGTGGCTCAATGGGTTAAGCCTCTGCCTTCAGTTCAGGTCATGATCTCAGGGTCCTGGGATTGAACCCCACATCGGGCTCTCCGCTCGGCGGGGAGCCTGCTTCCTCCTCTCTATCTGCCTGCCTCTCTGCCTACTTGTGATCTCTGTCTGTCAAATAAATAAACAAAACCTTTTAAAAAATGTTGATTTTAAATATATATACATTCAAAAAATAAATAAATAGATAGGTAGATAGATATACATTCTGATGACCAGAGAAGGCTTTTCAGACATTTTGCCCAATGTAAACAGGGGCAAACCTCAAATAAATTCTGATTCAGTTTGCAGAGAGGTGCATTTTAGGTGGTTGTTTTAAACTTCACTAACTCTATTTTCCATTTCACCAGTAAAAATATTTTATAGGTCCTGAGGACTGTCCCCAAAGCTATTTATCACATCAACATTGAAAGAATGGCAAACGTAGTACTGGTACTACAGATGTGATTTTCTTACATTTTGCTTGCTGAAAATAATGTGGTGTTTTACCACAACTGCGTTTTTCTGGGTTCAGAACCCAACCCAAAGTATTTCATTTGGTTTTCTTAATTTGGTCCAGCTGTTGAAATAAAACTGGTTTGCCTGCCTGCCTTCCTTCCTTCCTTCCGCTCTTCCTCCTTCTTCTCTTCCTTCTTTCTCTCCTTCTGTCTCTCCAAACATTCTCTGGACACTTAGACAACATGGAAGTAAACTTGTTGAAAAGAGTGGACTTTCAGGATCAGAAATGCCTCTAGCACACACCTATTTCATAACGCATATATCTGCGGGTATTTACAGAGTGTGCTATTGTGTCATCTTGAACTTATTTTTTTCTCTTCTAGTATCCAGGTTACTCCCTCAGATCCTTCTGGCAGAACCCCTCTTCCAAAACATCTCTATTAAATGGACTTTCCTCCAAACACTCTAAATTAAGGAAAAGGAGATAAATAAAAACAGCTAGTTTGTTCAGTTTTAAATGGTAATTAATTTCAAAACTTCCAAGTAGTTAGTTGTGAGGTTGAGTGTAGCGACTAATTAAATAGTCTCCTTTGCTCAGGCATTCATTCATTCATTTAATCATTAATTCACTCACTCTAGATAAATGGAATGCCCAGCTACATATATGGAATTATTCTGTGTTCTTGGCATATAGAAACAAACAAGACAGACAAGGTCTGTGCTCTCAAGGAGCTCATCTGTTGGGGAAAAAAAGTAGGTAAACAAGATAATCTCAGAAAATAGTTTAAGTACTATGAAAAATAAAATAAGATAAAAGGATAAAAATGTTTTATGACAAACAAACAATTTTTATTTTATAAAACAAAAACATTTTTTTATAAAGGGTGGTCATGGAAATGGCATTTTAGTACAGATTAAAGTGTCTCAGACCAAGGGATGAGCAAGTATCAGTGTCTTGGGGTAAGACAAGTTTGGCGTGATAGCGGTGAGAGTTCAGCAGAGGGCTGAACAGGGACTATTCATACACAGCCCTGTAGATTGAGTTGTTGCAGAACTGGAGTTACATAGTGGTAGAGTAGAGAAGGTGGAGAGTGGAAGCAAGAAATCACAATATGTCACATCCCTTGTGAGACTTGATGGTGTTGAATTGGCTGGTGGCAATGGAGTTGATAAAAACAGGAAAGACTGAGGATATGCTTTTGATATAATCCTCATAATACTTACTGATAGATTAGGAAAAAAAAGCTTCCTAGATTTTGGGTGAACAAGTTAATGAAGCTATAGTATATTTACATGAAACCATCTTTGTTCATTGCAATAACATGAAGGCATTGAAAACCATATTATGTTTCCTTGGATTACTAAAGGCTAAGAATAGTAATAAGGATGAACAGCGGAGTTGATGAACAGGTACACTAATTATCTTTAATGAGTTGAACTCATACTCTTTGATTAAAATTCATTGAGTTTATTACCAGTACATTATTTGGTTCTCCAAAATAGTGATTAATTAATTAATTAAAAAATAGAGCAAAAATGCTCTACTTGCATTTGCATCTATTGCTTCTTAATTCAGTTAACAAATATTTACTGATTGCTCACTGTAACTCAGGTCTTATGGAGATATGTAAAAGAGGACATAGATACAGTCACAAAACTTTCTGTCAAAATTCTGACAATTTTCTTCTGAAGTTTAGTGCTATAGAGAAATCCAAGATAGATAGTCTTTCTGTAGGTAGACTCTTATTTGTTGTGACTTGTCCTACCTTATGTTTATGTGACCAATTGATTGATTGATTGATTTTATGGCTGGTATTGTGCTCATCTCTGAAATCCAAGTACTTTGCCAAGTTTCATTATGATCGGTTTCTTTTCTTTAATTTTTTTTTTTTTTTTAATTTTTCATGGGCTCCCCTTTAAGCTACAGATTCAAATCTTCACCTCAGAATGTTTCTCCTAGTCTGCCTTTGGTTTTTCCTTCTGTGTTTTTGGAATTAGTTTCTTTTTAAAGAAAACAGTGACCCATGGGATAATTATTTCTATCTGCTTTTATTTGCTATCATATTAGATCATTCATCTTTTTTTTTTTTTGCCTTCTTCCTGTTATGCTGATTTCCTTCTTCAATGTTTCTGCAACTGTTATTTTTCTCATAATATATTTTCATTTCTTCTAACTCAGCATACCACTCAGCTCTCTATTTCCCTCTGTCTTGGTATCTCTTGTTGCAAGCCTGCTACTTTTTCAGTATTTATTTAGACTAGAAGGCAGAGATTTTTTAAAATGTCAGCTTTCTATATAAATGGTTTTCAAAGCAGTGCTTTGCTCCCCATCCTCCAACTTTCATTCTCCTTTTCTTTCTTTTCTTTTCTTTTCTTTTTTTTTTTTTTTTTAATATGACAGGATCTTTTCATAAGGCTCTAACTACTTTTACAATGTTTTCTTGTCCTTGAATGATTTCTATCCAGGCTGGCATTTTGCCAATCAACAAACTTTTCAGATTCTTCTTGTTTTTTTTTTTTTGTTGTTGTTGGTGGTGGTTTCTTTTTACCATTTTCTTTTGGCTTTTAAAGAATAATCCTTTCATATATTAAGCGGGAAAAGTAAGTGGTGTGTAGCATTCTGGTCTTTTGAATCTTTTCTTGAACATGAATTTACTGACCTAAGGAAGAAATTCCTGGTTCCCTCACTTGGTCATCTTCCTTTTTAGAAACAATGAAAAGAAGAAATTTTTAAAAAATAACTTAAAAGTTAGGAGTGCACAATTTCTGTAGCTCTACCAGGAAGCATAAAAACAAAATGCCTGTAGAAGATAATACAAAAGAGAATTGCCTCTCCATTTGTAAATTTACAGTGTTGGGCACCACATATTATTTTCTACCCAATTTCTACATGTAACTTCTTTGAACTTCAATCTGAAAGTAGTGCAAAAAAAAAAAAAATGTAGTAATTAGGGCGTAAGTTTAGAAATTTAATATCTTGGGGCGCCTGGGTGGCTCAGTGGGTTAAGCCACTGCCTTCAGCTCAGGTCATGATCTCAGGGTCCTGGGATCGAGTCCCGCATCGGGCTCTCTGCTCAGCAGGGAGTCTGCTTCCCTCTCTCTCTCTCTGCCTGCCTCTCAGTCTACTTGTGATTTCTCTCTGTCAAATAAATAAATAAAATCTTTAAAAAAAAAAAAAAGAAATTTAATATCTTTTGCTCTCCCAGAAATTGACTCTAGATAAATAGTGCTGGTTTCCTCACTCTGGCCAACAAAGAACCTGTATTTTTGTGGTAAAATAATGACAACTTGTCACCAACAATATATAATATTTATAGTTGTTCCATATCATTATAGTTACATAGTATCTTGAGTTTTACTTGCTTAGTTTTCTGTTTTTAAAATAAAATTATATATATTAAAAGTGTACATGATGATTTAAAATACACATAAATAGTGAAATGATTACTATACTCAAGCAAGTTAACATATCATGTCACATAGGTACCATTTCTTTCCTTTGTGATAAGGACACCTGAAATCTACTCTCTTCAAAAGTTTCCAGGATTCAGTACAATATTATTAACTATCGTCATCAGGTGGTTTCCATTAGTATCTTCTTGATGACTATAGGTATTGAGCTTATTATGCATTTTTTGTTGTTATTTGTATATTTTCTCTTGTGAAGTATCTCTTTTTTTTTTTTCAGTTCTTTAAGGTTGTTTGCTCTTAACTGCATTTCTAAAGTTTATCTCTAGCTAGCTAGCTATTATGCAAAAGCACTTTGTTAAATATATATATTGCAAACATTTTCTCTCAATCTGTAGCTTCTTTTTTCCTTAAAATGTCTTCTGAAGAGTAAATATTTTAATTTTGATGAAGCCCAATCTATCCACTTTCTCTATTACGGTTTACATTTTTTGTGTTTAAGAAATCTTTGCTTACCTCAAGTTCATAAAAAATTTCTTCTATGTTTTTTTCTAGAAACTTTATAGTGTTAGCTTTCATATACAACATATATGTATATGTTTCTTCCTTTCCCACTTGAATTGCCTTTTTACCATTGCTGAAAATCATTTGACTCTATGTGTGTGGGCTCATTTCTCAACTCTGTCTTCTGTTCAGTTGATCTTTACATCTGTCTTTTTGTCTTTTAATATCACTGTACCTTCATGGAAAATTTCAAAAACTGGAGTCCTCAACTTTTTTTCTTTGAGAAAAAAGCTTTGTATCTATTAGGTTGTTTGCATTTCCATGTAAGCTTTAGAATCGGCTTATTGATATCTAGATAAAACCTTTTTAAAATCACAATTGAGACTGTGATGAATATATACATCAATTATTTTAATAATACTGAATCTTCCAGTGATGAACTTGTCTGTATATCCATTGTATGTATGTATATTCATTGTCAAGGTCTTCAATTTCTATTAGACGTACTTTATGTTTTTTTTATGAATATGTCCTACATGTCTCATGTTAAATGTATTCAGAAGTTTTCATAAAATATTGTCTGATTCTAAAGTAAACAGAATTTTAAAAATTTTATTACAGTTTTTGTTTTTTGGGTTTTTTTTTAGTAAAAAGAAACAAACCTAATTCTTGTGCATTAGCCTTCCATCCTGTGATCTTGCTAAATTCACTTATTAATGCTAGTAGGTAGCTTTTTATTGGTGTCTTAGAATTTTTTATGGGCACGTTCATGTTGTCTTGAAATGAAGATAGTTTTACATCTTTCTAATTGTCATGCTTTTCACTTATTTTTTTAATTTACTGCACTAACTAGGATTTTCTGTATAATGTTTCAGAAAAGTGGAAAAATTAGTCATTCTTGCTTTTTCCTGATTTTTTTTAAAAGATTTTATTTATTTGACAGAGAGAGAGAGAGGGATCACAAGCAGGCAGACAGGCAGACAGAGAGAGGGAAGCAGGCTCTCTGCTGAGCAGAGAGCCCGATGTGGGACTCAATCCCAAGACCCTGAGATCATGAAGTGAGCTCAAGGCAGAGGCTTAACCCACTGAGCCACCCAGGTGCCCAAACTTCTTCCTGATCTTGGGGTGAGAGCATTCTCTTTCATTATTTACATACAGTATCTCAGTTAATTGTCTTAAGTGACTTATATGGTAGGCACCTTTATTTTCACTCCCCATTTTAAGATTAAAGTGACAAACTGATATGTTTAAGGTCACACTGTTTATCATTACAAAAATAAAGACTATCCCAGGCAATCTGACCACAGAATTTTACTCTTTTCTTTTAAGTTTTTTTTTTCTTTTAAGTTTTTATTTAAATTCCAGTTAGTTAACATACCGTGTAGCATTAATTTCAGATGTACAATATAGTGATTCAATACTTCCATTTAACACCAGGTGCTCATCACAAGACATGCGCTTCTTAATCCCCATCACGTATTTCACCCATTTCCCCATCCCCTCCCCTTTGGTAACCATGAGTTTGTTCTCCATAGTTAAGAGTCTGGTTCTTGGTTTGCTTCCCTCTCTTTTTTCCCCTTTGTTTGTTTTGTTTCTTAAATTACACATATGAGTGAGATCATATGGTATTTGTCTTTCTCTGACTGACTTATTTTGCTTGGCACAATACTCTCCAGCTCCATCCACCTCGTTGCAAATGGCAAGATGTCGTTCTTTTTCGTGGCTGAGTAATATTTCATCATAGATGCCAACTACCGCTTCTGTATCCATTCATCAGTGGGTGGACACTAGGCTGTTTGAGTCATTTGCTCTTCATTGCCTCAGAGGTGGAATCAGATCCTGAAGCAACAGCTGAGGCTTCTGCACAGGCTGCTTGTACCTGCAGCCATATCCTCCCTCAGCTCTGAGACCTGAGTCTCACCAGCCTCACAGTCCCTTGGGCAACTCCACCTCTGAACGAGAAAGCAGAGCAAAGCAACATCTTCTGAGGCTTATCAGGGCACTAATTCCATTCACAAAGGCTCCATTCTCTTGAACTCCTCTCATGCTCATGTAAAGAAGTAGAGGCAAGAATATGGAGCAGGACAAGTGACTTTTCCTTTCTTCCCCAGCTCTATTAGCAGCTTAACTCCTTGGCCCTTAGCTCATAGATCAGGCCTGTGTTTATCTCATCCATCTATCAAAGTCCTTTTATTTTATTTTTTATTTTTTTAAAGATTTTATTTATTTATCTGAGAGAGTGAGAGAGAACAGGAGAGGGGAGAAAGAAGCAGACTCCCTGCTAAGTAGGGAGCCTGACTTTGGAATCAATATCAGCACCCTGGGGTCATGACCTAAGCAGAATAACGACCAAGCCACCCAGGCACCCTATCAAAGGCCTTTTAAATTACTTATTCCTTGTCTCTTCTTTTTTCCCCTTGTCTTTTTTTCTTATCAGAATATAATGCAATTGAGCTGTCCGTTAAGAAACAATGAGATTCTACCAGTGAACACACTTGTCAACTAAATGCTGTCGGATCAATACAAAGTAGCATTGTTATTGTTATTACTATAGCAACAAAGGAAAGGTGATCAGTTTACTACATATACATATTTTGTGAACACCAAATTCTTATATTGCATATAAGGTGTGTATACACCTTAAATGTATATAAGGTTACATGTCAATTACATCTGATTAAAACTAGGAAAAAAAGCCAAACATTTTCTCCTATGAAAACAAAAGCCAAAAGCCAAAAAGAACCCCTCTGAATTAGTGTGTTATTTGTAAGAGTCAGAAAGATCCAAGGTCAAGAATTTCAAGCAAGGGAAAAACCTTTCACATTATCACCTGATTTCCAACTTTTGCCAACTACAACTTGAGGCATCCTGTCTCAGACAATTTAAAAGTAGACACTGGTAGCTGGATAAAATGTAGGCTTTGCAAATGCGATGGCAGCATTCAAACCTGGACTAAACCATACCACGTATTCATGAATCATTAGTTTCCTGCCCTGACATTGCCTCTCGGATAATTTCTAGCTCTATTGTCACTCATCTTATGTAAACAGATCACAACTATATCTATCAATGAAAGTTGCCAAAGCTAGGAAGAAATACCCTAGGGGGAAAAAAATCCACCTATCAATCCAGATGGTATGAGAAGGATCTTAATCAAAATACAGCATCTAGAAACATCTGGTTTCATAAGCTTTGTTTATCATTGCCTAGACCTCAGTGACAGCTTTGTGATTTGTAGGTGGCCTGGTATTTCTTACAGTGTTCCAGATGTTTGGTTTTTTTTTTTTTTTTTAAACAATGACAGCCACAGGAAGTTTGTTTAACATTATAATTTTTAATCATGAAGGGGTGCACAGTACACTTGGCTTTCGTTTCCTTTCAAATTCTTTCAGATATTATCTTTGTATTCATTTTTAAAGTTTATTGAAAGAATGTCTCATTTTCATATCCCACAGTTTTTTATTACAGGGAAAAAAAATGTGTATTTTTTTTTGTTTTTATTTTCTCCAGACAGATCATAGCTCCTGTCATATCCCAAGTCCTCAATAAATGTGTGGATTAAAGGAATAAATGAATGAATGATCATATTAATTAAAATAGTTTTTTTTCTCTTATGAGCACGATACCATTGCAAGAGGATACACCCGTCTACCCCCCACAACACACACACATATAGTAATTGGTTTTGTGAAAAGAGGGAAAAGGTAAATTATTTCAAGAGAAATATTTTATATTTATTATAAATCAACTCCAGATCAAATGGCCATGTGGATTCTTGATAAACTAACCTTCACTATAAATGATTACAAGATTGTCTGTGCGAGTATTCCATAAAATAATCACGTCCACTGTGGCATTTACACATTTCCATGGTTTGCTAGTTAAATGTGTGGGTACAGTGCCTGAGGCCCGCTGAGACCATCACTAGATTCAGGAATATGCTTGCTTTATGGTATAGCACTGTTTATTCATAACTGTCAAACCACCAGCAAGTTATCAGCCTACATTTAAGACAGACACCAAGCTGCACTTTTGTTAATATGAGCTCTTGAGGGAAACAGAAACGAAACTGTTTTTATACAATTTTAAACTCATAAGAGAAAATACAGGAATCTTTTCAAAAACAATAAAATCCTTTCTCCTCAAGAGGTTTTTCTTTCTTGGTGTTGTTTAAGCAAGGTCTGTTTTGGAAATGCTGACATGGTCCTAGCAAAGGCATCCAGAGGGAAACATATAATATGTTTATTTATCTTAGAAACCACGGGAACATTGCAAAAGGCCAGAATTGGCCCTGTAAAATGTGTTGCTAACATGTACAGTGTGATTGCTTAGTGTGGATCAAGTCAAGTCATTTCTGCACTGATAAAGGACAATCTATGTGCTGGCATCCCCCGAATTTATGTCCACAGCCCAACCCTCTCCCCTGAGCTCCGGCCTCCTAAATCCAACTTCTTAATACCTTCATGTGGGAACTGAAGAGGAATCTCAAAATGAACAGATCCAAAAACAACTTCTGATTTCCTCCCCTCCACCTCAACGTCCTCACAGTCTTCCCCATCTTGGGCAATGGTGACTTCATCGTCTCAGAGGCTCAGGCCAAAATTCTTGGAGTCACTTCTCTCTCTCCCTCTCTCCCCATTTAGTTTCTCAGCCCTCCTTGTCCTCGGTATCTGTAAGACACTTTTGCAGTGGGACCTTTCTCAGGAACTTCTCCGCTACTATCCAGGTGGTACGCTGCTACTAACCAACATCACATCCTGCTTGGTTATTGCAAGAGCACCCTAAATATCCTCCCTGCGTCTCTCCTTGTCCCTCAATGGCTTTTGTCATCGGAGAGAACCCCTCAGAGACGCTGAATCAAGTCATCTTTCTCCTGAGAACCCTTCAATAGCTTCCTTCAATAGCTCAGAGGAATGGTAGTCTTTAAAATTGCCTAAAAGCCCTACAGGGTGTGGAATCCTGTTCCCTCTCTGATTTTGTTTCTCCTTTCTCCATTTACTCTGTTCACATTGGACCTCCCTGTTCTTCCTAGAACCTGCCACGCATCCTTCCAATTTAAGGCTTTTTTTTTTTTTTTTTTTTTTGGCTTGCTTCCTTTTGTCTTTCATATCCCTGCCCACATATCACTTTCTCTGGATGGTCTTTCTCCGACAGTCTTACAGGAATAGTGAGTCTCGCCCCCCACCATGCCTCATCTCCTGTTTCATTTGTCACACCCCGTCCCACGTGACAGCTACTGCTTGCTGTGGTGAGACAAATGTGCTGGTTCCTGCGCGGCCGCTAGGACAGCAGGGTTTTAAGAAACATGTGTTGAAGAAACAAAGTCATCTATGCCAGAAAACATAGCAGGCCTGGGCAGGATGGTTGGATTATTTTGATATTTTACGGATCCTTTAAAGTTGATTTGTGTTCCTACCTTTGTTCATGGTCACCTGGCAGGTACTTAGCTCTCAGGGTCCGTAGTGAAATAAACCGTCTGGGGCAAAAGTCTCTAGCTCACGGAGGGCTGACACAGTCATTGTTGTGAGTCCTAGAGGCCCGAGTTCTCCAGTTTCTTTGCCTTGAGGTACACATGGGCTTGAGGATACATGGACTGTCCCCTCCTTCAAAATTATTTAAAATCATGTGGGGAGGGGGTTGCACTCCACGGTGTTTATCTGTGTATCTGTTTTTATTGAGTGTAGTGTTATCTCTTTCTTGATTTTTCTCCATTTTCCACTGTTCTGCTCTGTCGTGTGAAATGGCAGTCTGTGGCAGAGCTGTAACCAGAAGGAATGGTGGCAGATGCTGTGCGGGGATAGAGAAGTGGGTCCACGAAAAAATTCTGCAGCAGCAAATGGGGGAATCATAAAATGAGCCGCAGAGTGAAGCTGAAATGACTGTAATATGGACTGGGCCACTTAACGATAAATACCTCTGCTGCGGGAAAACAGCGTCTGATGGGCGATGGAATCTGGTCAAGAGCTGTGTGTGTTGGGGTCAGTCTTCTGAAGACTTTGCTGGAACTCTGGATGAATGGGACACTGGTGTGTAGAAGATTTCCAGTTTACTTGAGGGATTAGACGTTTCTTTGTTTGCATGGACGATAAAGCAATGGGATCTTGCATCCTTAGCTGAGATAAAACTCCCGACGGAAGGAGTTCCTGGAATAGTATTATGGGTAAGAGGGAGGGAAAAATGAAAAAGGGAGATGATGATGATTCAGTAAAATGAATGAACAAGAAGGAAAGCAGAGACTCCCATGTACGCCTGATTTATGTGATGAGAATGACACGGTAATGCTCATTGCCAGATCAAGGTCATTGAAGAAGAATGCATTAAAAAGAACATAAATACTGTATTCTGGAAAACTGGGTGGCTTGAATATAGTAAGATGACTTAAAACTAGTAAGAATGCACAAAGGGTGCTTACCCAACCACGGAGGATCAGAGGCAAATTTACACTTTCCAACTTCTTACGTAATCTGTACACAATCGAACACAACTGATAACAAAAATAAGATAACAAGTAAATATTTTTATAAAGATAAAAAGAAGGTGAGTGTTAATGGTTGAATTGCATCCCTTCCCCCACCATATGTTCTGTGAATATGAGTGACCTTATTTGGAAATAGGGTCTTTGGAGATCAAGTTAAGATGAGGTCATACTGAACCAGGCTGGGGACTAATCCAATATCATGGGTGTCCTTGCAAGAAGAGAGGAGACACATACACACAGGAAAAGAAGTCTTTGTGGAGATGGTGGCAGAGATTTGCCTGTTACTGCCACAAACCTAGGAACATCTATCTGGACCTACTCTGAAGCTAGGAGAAGCAAGGAAGGGTTTTCCCCTAGGGGCTTCGGAGGGAGCATAGCCCTGCCAACACCTTGAATTTGAACTTCTAGACTCCAGAGTTATGAGAGGATAAATTTATGACATTTCAAGCCACTCCATTTGAGGTCGTGTGTTACAGCAGCCCTAGGAAACTAACACTGTGGGGGTTTCTCACCCGAGCCAGCCAGTGTGGGGAGACAAGAGTCAGCCATGTTCCCACAGGAGATGAGACAACTCTGTTATTTTGTTCCTCAAAGTATGGACCAAGAAGCAGCGTCTTCCTGGGACTTTGTTTGAAATGCATAATTTCAGACCCCATCTTAGACCTGAGAACTAATTGCTCTTGAGATGACGGTAGCCCAAACTATGTGACCTGGCAGCCAATGTCTGTGAACCCTTTTCATGTGCTCTGGTCTAAGAGTTACACACTATATTAACTCCCTTTGTTCACACACCAACCTGTAAGGCAAGGACTAATATTATTCCCATTTCGCAGGTAAGGAAATAAGCCACTGGAAGATTAAATAACATTGCTCAGTTGTGCAAATAGCAACTTTTGAAGTCAAGGAAATGAACCATATCTATATTTCAAAGGAAACATATGTAAGAAAGAAGTCGCATTGCTACTTGAGAGAGGGATGCTGAAGGGTCAGGCCTCATTCTCCTGTGAGTCCTGACAAAATTAGAAGCAGCTACAGGGCTGGCAAAGGTGAGTTGGAAGATCCGTTTTGCAGATCAAAGTCCAAATGGTCTCCTCTGTCCCTTATTTTGACCCCTCCCTCCCCAGGTTGTAAGTTAGGCAGCTGGCTAACTACCGGATTTTCTCCAACAGGAAGGCTACAGTATGCAGGAGGGAGGACTAGGGAAGAGAGGGTCGCATTCAAGGTCCAGCTCTGAAGAAAATATCTAGTGAAATCGTGGACCTTGAACACCAAGGGAAACTACCTTTTCACTGGAGTCATGAGAGTGGGATCCCTTGGGAAGTGTAAGAGAGAAGAAAAATCAAACCATTTCCTCCCTCCTATTGACCATTCTGGGGGATGGACATTTTGTGGGCCAGCAAGACTATGGACAAAGGGAAAAGAGTGACTTCCTCTGATATCCTCTGTAGTCCTGTGGATATCAAAGGTCACCATAGACTGCTGTGTGTTTCAGAAGAAGCAAAGAAGTTGACAAAGCCCTCCTTTTGTGTCAGCCTATCAGAGAAGATGTGCCTAGACACACTTCTGGGTCTTTGTACTTCCTACTTTCTTGCCTTTAGTCCTTTCTTCAAATGTTCCTGTT
This sequence comes from Mustela lutreola, assembly GCF_030435805.1. Taxonomy (NCBI): domain Eukaryota; kingdom Metazoa; phylum Chordata; class Mammalia; order Carnivora; family Mustelidae; genus Mustela; species Mustela lutreola. Next base: position 122,859,277 of record NC_081297.1, read on the forward strand.
GAACTCTTACACATTCATCCAAACCTGCCTCAAAAATTACTTCCTCAGTGAAGTCTTTCATGGTCCTCTGTGCTCATTCTGCTACCCTTGACAGAGCTGCTACCCCTCCTATGAGCCACTCATGTAACTTGTATATAGAAGCATACTTTGAAAATATTGTGGTCTCAGTTCTAGACCACCGCAATCAAGCCAATATCCCAAAAAAGTGAGTTAAATGAATTTTAGTTCCCTACTGCATATGAAAGTTATATGTACACTATACCATAGACTAGTAAGCGTTCAATAACATTGAGTCTGAAAAAATGTATGTTTTTTTTAAAAGCTTTTATTTATTTATTTGACAGAGAGAGAGGGATCACAGGTAGGTAGAGAGGTAGGCAGAGAGAAAGAAAGGGAGGAGTAAGCAGTCTCCCTGCTGAGCAGAGAGCCCAATGAGAGGCTCAATTCTAGGACCCTGAAATCATGACCTGAGCCGAAGGCAGAGGCTTAACCCACTGAGCCACCCAGGTGCCCCCAAAATGTATGTATCTTAATTTAAAATGCTTCATTGCTTAAAAATGTTAACCATCATCTGAGCTTCCCATGAGTCATAATCACTGATAACAGATCCCCGTAACAAATACAATAATAATGAAAAAAGCTTGAAATAGTACAGGAATTACCAAAATGTGACAGAAACACAAAGCGAGCGAAATGTTGCTGGAAAATGGTGGTCGATACACTGGTTCAGTGCAGGGTTGTCTCAAACCTTCCATTTTTAGAAAATACAACATCTGCAAAGTACAAGGAAGTAAGGCACAGTAAAATGAAGCCTGCCTTTAATTCTAATAATAAAACTCATCCCTCTGCATTTCCATTATTTGTAATGATTGTGTCTTTGTTAAAATATGACCACCTTAAGTCATTCTTCTTATTATTATATATTATTATATATATTATTATTCATTCTTATATCCTTAGTTAGACACGGGCCTAGTAAATAAATTTTGTATAAATAGAAATACACTCCACACCAGGAAAATCATATTTAAACTCATTGGGAGGTGCGCCTGGGTGGCTCCAGCCATGATCTTGAGGTCCTGGGATCAAGTCCCTTGTAGGGGCTCCCTGCTCAGTGGGAAGCCTGCTTCTCCCTCTCCATCTGCCCCTCCCCCCTAACTCATGTGCTCACTCTCTCACTCTGTCTCTCTCTCTATCAAGTAAATAAAATCTTTTTAAAAAATTAAAACTCATTGGAAATGTTTAGAATGCCACATCTAATACGATGTCATTAGTGACATATGGCTATTAACTTTAAATTCATTAAACTTAACTAAAATTTAGTTCTTCAGTTCCATCACATTTCTAGTACTCCTACCTGAATATATACCATATTAGACAGTGCTGATACAGGACATTTTTAAAAGTTTAACAGTGTTATAGCTTCATTTTTTTTATGGATAAATTTATTCTTTTTGAAGTGTAACAAGTCACAGTGGTAGGATGACTCATTATTTTATGGCCCTACACCATATGGCAAAGATGAGAGATGCTATGGAGGTTCAGTGATTCTTCACTGTTGGACAAAAATGCATTCTTTCTAAAGAGTTGCAGGCAACACACGAAAAAGAATGGAAAGTTCACCTTTCTTATTTACAAGCTGTGTGTCCATAGGAGAGCTACTTGACTTGTCTGAAGCTTCATTTGCTCATCTGTAAAAGATATTAAATAACCATACATAGTCCACAGGGCCATCATAAGTATTAAGTGAGACACTGTATGTATAGTTAAGACATTGTATTGAATAAATGACAGTAATTATGTTTATGTCACCTGCATCTCAGGACAATGACTTATTACCACAATGCAGAGGAACCACTGAGAGCCATGAAGAGACTCCCTTCTCAGTTTTTCAGACTACCACCTTTGGCCTTGACATGCTTTGAGTTGTACAGTTGCATAGTTGTAAACTATGGCAGAAGCAAAGGCTGACCCTAACTCAATCAGCACACATCAAAGTTATAACTCTGACTCTGCATGTACCATGTCTGAATTTCATCACCTGTGAAATAGAAACAGTACATTCTCATGGGATTTTTGTGATCGGCAGATACGGACCAGGAAGAGCCTGGCACAGAAGCTTTGTATTCACTGAATAAGCTCCAGAAATAAATATCTGTTGCTGTTGTTATCTTTCTACCAGGTCTTGAGTCATATTTACAATATATCAAGTGCTAGTTTATTGAATGAATGAATGAATAAGTGAATGAATGAGATGCTGAATCAAGAAATAGCCTCTCCTGTCTATTTATTGTCCAGTGCCAGGTGCTGAATAACTATCACTCATGATAACTTCATGGAAGTCCAACATGTGATTAAATAGTTCATACAAAGCCCTGTATATTTTAGGTTGTAATTGTCATAAAGGAGAATATGACTTTGACTACAAGAGCTCAGAGCTCTATGCTCTGATTCTCATGATTATTCAAATATTATTTTTATTTTCTGCCAAATTTGTGTAAAATACATAGTTACCCATTAATATTGACAGTGTAAGTTTTCTGTTTACCATTTGATTTTTAACACTACCCATTTCTTTAAATAAGCAAACTCTGCTACACTCAAAACATTATAAAAATAGCCCCATGTTTCCTAATGGAAAACCAGATTCAGTTAACTCTTTGACCAAGTTTTATCAAATATTGTTTTATTTGTTAATACCTCTGATCAATGCAGAAAAGCCTAAAATAATTGGGTTTCAGAAAAAGTGCCTGGGATGACATAAGATATGGACGTCATGTTTATCTGTGGCTAGTGACATTTGTTTAATAATCCTACAGATATAGTTATGGTGCTGGGTTTATTAGTCATTCTTCAAGTGTCCTGACCAGATCCTTTTTTCTTCCACCTCTGTCCTGCCCCAAGAAGAATCTTCCTTTCTCTAGCTTTTTTGATGGTTGTCTTCTCTTTAGGCTTCATCAGTGGGAGGGTCCAATGTAGAAGGAGAGAAGGGGACATACCTTGCTTCAGTACCCAACCTCTGGCAGATGTGGCATCCTTCTTGAAACATAGTTCTCCGGGCACAGAAATCCTCCAAGGTTGTCCTCTCATGCGGCTCCAGAAACTCAATTCTTTCCCTACCCTCATAGCCATTTGGGTGGCAATGGTGTGACAATGGCTTTCTGCCATTGCTGTCTCTTGGCGCCTCGTCATCCCTTGTTTGGTGCAGTAGACTCTGCACATGCTCTAGAATAGTCCCTTCATTAACTATCTTCATTTGACCTTTCAGAGGTAAATTCTGTTTTCTGCCAGATCCTGACTTTCACAAAGATTACAAGAGAAAGTTTGGTTGCCATGTATTTACCAGGTATTTGACTATGGGAAAGTTACTTAATTTCTCCTAACCTCAGTCTACTTTTCTACAAAATGGGAATAATAATAGCCTTTACTCATTTACTCTATAGGGCTATGAAGTAGCTATGTAATAATTAGAGAGAATCTTATGACTTCTCCTGGAAATTTTGTGTTGATATACTTTTGTGTTCTGAGAGAGAAATAACGAGGGAGAGTCATAGTTCAACCTCAAGGAAGGGCCGCTTGAAAATGTAATGAAGGAAGGCAAAGAACTGCAGAGAAACTTGGCTGGAATTCTGATCAAACTGTACCTAAAGGCTCTTCTAATAGTAAGATTCTTTGGGTTTTCCTTTTTGGTTTAAACCAGTTTGGATTTGGGGCTGCCTGGGTGGCTCAGTCGATTGAGAGTCTGACTCTTGATTTTCAGCTCAGATCATGATCTCAGCTCATGGGATGGAGCCCCACATCAGGCTCCATGCTCAGTGAGGAGTCTGCTTGTCCCTCTCCCTCCCTGTCTAAACCTCACCCTCCACGTGTGCATTTGTGTGTGCATGTCCTCTCTCTCAAGTAAATAAATACAATCTTCTTTAAAAAACCATCTTGGATTTGGTCATCATATTTGCAACCATAAAACAACCAATGTTGTAGACAGAGCAAACTATCCTCACATGTTTGTTGATTAGACGTTGGTAGCATCAATGTAGTTTTTGGTAAATCTCTATTTTTTGTAAATCAGCCTATTTCCCAGGCCTACTGAATGGTCTGCTTTGATAAGTCTTTATAAATCCTGAAGAAAAAAGTTCTAAATTTGAAGGTTTAACTAAGTGCAGTAAATATTTCTAATACATCTAGTAATTATAGAAATATTCAGGTGAGCAGCCTGATTATACACAAGATATTTTAAGACTGATTTAAGTATTTTAATACCTGAAAATACCAGCTTTCCTTTCTAGACCAATCGGGAAAAAAATCAGCTTTGGGCTTTATCAGCTTGGCACTGATCATAGATAATGTAAGTTATAATACATGAATGTCAAAAAACAGGAGTAAAAGAAATATCTGAGAACTTGAAGAGATGTGCTATATTTGTCTAGAACACAATGTCTGCTCTCTTCAGAAAATGGGGTTTAGGGAAGATTTACAATTACACTTTTATACAATGGTAATTTTGAATGTATTTGTAAATTTATTTTTTTCAAAATGATGACATAAGCAAAAATTTTACATAGCCTTATTGAATTTACATATTCAAATGAGGCTTTACCAATGATAACGGGGATTAACACAGAGCTAGACAGAACTTGAAGTTTGACTATATGTCAAAGGGTCTAACACCCTATGAGCTACCGAAGATGGACACTTTTTTATTTGAATCCTTCTAAGAATTAAATACGAAAAGCTTTACTAAATTATCGACATATATATATTTACTCCAAATTTTATGTTTAAGGGAATAAGAGTATCTGCAATAGCTCAGTTAACATCAACAGAAAGCTTCAAAAAAGAATTCTGAAAATGGCAGGCAAAATATTTTTTATTGTAGGCAATTATTTCAACTGCATATTCAGCTTTATGTATTATAAATCATGTGGGAAAAAGATCCACATTGCAGTTAAGTTTCCAGTATCTAGCTTTCTTTTTTTTTCTTTTTTGAGCAATGATATTAATGGAATTTCTGCCAGGTTATAAAAATGAGGGCTTTCTTGGGAATTATTTATAATTTCCAAGCTGGATGGCAGAACGCACATAGACACATCGGAAGGTGGATGGCTGGATCTCCCAGTACTGGACTGGGTTGCTGAAAAGGCTTACACCTGAATAAGAGGCCTTTTTTGTGTTGTATCCAGGTGGGCAGAAGTCATTAGACCCAACTGCAGAGATATTGTTGTTATGAAGGTAGACAACCTGCAAAATGAAATAATGGAGAGTGATTATTTTCCTCTAAGTAGACGGGGCCATTCATGTAAATACTTTATTCTTTTCCCTTTATTCTTTATTCTTTATCCTTGACCTTTCCTTTCTCTTACACTCTCCACCCAACCATCAACAAATGCTGCTAGTTTAATCTTCAAAACGTACATGTGACCCAGTCCTCTCCCCGTATCGACTCCTACAACATTGTCCAAAACTGCCATTATCTCCTCCTGGATGTTTGAAGTCATCGTTCCTGCTTCCTCTTCTGCCCTAAAATCAATCTTCCTTCCTTAGTTCATAGAGCAATTATTTCAAAAAAGTAAGCCAAGTTATATATTCTTCCCCTCAACACTCCAGTGCCTTCTTGTCTCATGCCGAATAAAGTCCAAAGTTCTCATATTGGCTCACAAACTTAACAGGATCTGACATCCTTCTGCTCTGACCTCATTTCCCCTTGCTATTCAATCTAACCACTCTGCCCTACTTGTTTTTCCTCTAATAGGAAAATCACAGTCCTTCTTTGGGTTGGCACACATTGTTTCCTCCATGTGAACTGACCTTCTCCAGGATGTCTCTGTGGCTTGCTCCCTCATGTGATTCATGTAACTTTTTCTTACCAAAGACGTCATTCCTGACTATCCTGGGCTGCACTCTTCTGCCTTAATTCACTTCTTTAACTCTTCATAGTAATTATCACTATATAGCTTATTATATATTTGTGTGTTTTGTCTGTATCCTCCTCTAGAATAAAAGCTCCATGAGGAAAGAAACTTGTTCTGTTTGGTTTATGACTGTATCTTCAGTGTCTACTAGAACTGAGTAGGTGTTCAGTAATATATGTTGAATGAATGCATGAGTAAATTCATGCTATTTGACAAGTTGTGTCTCCATGGAATATTGCATTTTGGGGGCAAAGATAAAGTGATGCACATTTTAACAAAATTATACAAAATGAGGAAGTAATATACAGTGAAGAAAAAGTGTACAGGCAGCGTTAGAGTCAAAATAATCACAAACCCTAAGAAACACTGAGTATCAGCATTTGGGATGAACAGACCTAGAAAGTTTAAATGAAAATGCACTATGTGTTACAAATTCTACCTTATGAATATAATTCTACTGTTCAGTAGGATTTTTTCCGAAATGTATTTTATGATTATGTTTAAGATAATGGTAACATGTTCATAGATTTTCCTTGGGGAAATTAAGTATCAGACTTATGAAAAGGACTTTAGAAATGAGTTTTTACTTCTATCACGTACATGTGAATTTTGAAGAGCAAGAAGTGACTTATACAACCAAAGCGAAAATATAGAAAGAGAAAATTTCTAAAGTACATTGTAAAACCTATGAGGTGTTCCCTCATAATAATTAACTTAAACTATTTTTACATCAACCAGAACACTCACTTATATGCAGTGGAAAAGGATCTTGTTTAAGAAAGAGTTTGGAAGGAGAATAGATATCACATAAAAACAGAAGCGAGGGATATTAAGCCAAACAATATGTCCAAGTATTGTTTTTTAATAATTCTCAAACTGAAAATTTCTTTTCATTTGCCATTCTCTAATTACTAGAATAATTAGCAAGAAAGAGGAAACACATTTGGTTAGAGTTTATGACTAATACTGAAGGTGAGAGAAAAAAATATCAAGACATAAAGCAAGTATCAGTCTGTGTAAAAAAGAAAACTCTATTCCCAATTCATTTTATGAAGTCAGTATTTTCTAATATTAAAGCCAGACAAGGGGCGCCTGGGTGGCTCAGTGGGTTAAAGCCTCTGCCTTCGGCTCAGGTCATGATCCCAGGGTCCTGGGATCGAGCCCTGCATCGGGCTCTCTGCTCAGCTGGGAGCCTGCTTCCCCGCCCTCTCTCTCTGCCTGCCTCTCTGACTACTTGTGATCTCTGTCTGTCAAATAAAATAAATAAAATCTTAAAAAAAAAAGAAATAAAAACGGACAAATCATCACACACTTACACATACAGCCTACAATCAGATATTTCATATAAGCATATACAAAAACCTTTAACAAAATATCCAGAAACTGTATCTCATAACATTAAAAAAAAATTCTATACACCGTGACCAAGATGGAGCATGATTTATTCAAGGATGTAAAACTCATTTAGCTGGAAATTAACTTAATATACTATATTAAAAGAATAAAAGACAAAACCACATGATAATCTAAACAGACACACAAAAAGCATTTGAATACACATCCATGATAAAAATTTTCAATAAGTTTAAGAATAAAAGAGAACTTTCTCAACTTGATTAAGAGCATCTACAAATATCTGTAGTTAACATCATGCTGAAATGTAAGAGTTTGAGTGTCTACCTGTGGCAGAAGATGAGATTGAAAATTGACTAGAAAAAGTAAGAGGAATATTTGGGGGGTAATAGAAGTGTTAGAACTGGATTGTGGTGGGAGTGCCTGGGAGGCTCAGTCCCTTAAATGTCTGCCTTCAGCTCAGGCAAGGATCTCAGGGCTTGGGTCAAGTCCAACATCAGGTTCCCTGCTCAAAGGGGAGCCTGCTTCTCCCTCTGCCCATCCCCTGCTCATACTCACTCTTTCTTTTTCTCAAATAAATAAAATAAAATGAAATAAAAAAAGAACTGGATTTTAGAGATGGTTGAAGAACAATATAATTTTGCTAAAAATAACTGAATTATATATATACACACAGAAGACAATAAAGTAGGTGAAATCCTTAGAAGCCTATAAGAAGGGAGGTGGGGGCGCCTGGGTGGCTCAGTGGGTTAAAGCCTCTGCCTTTGGCTTAGGTCATGGTCTCAGGGTCCTGGGATTGAGCCCCGCATCGGGCTCTCTGCACAGTGGAGAGCCTGCTTCCTTCTCTCTCTCTCTGCCTGACTCTCTGCCTACGTGTGATCTCTGTCTGTCAAATAAATAAATAAAATCTTTAAAAAAAAAAAAGAAGGGAGGTGAAATGGATGCATGGATAGACAATTAGAAAAGAAGAACCAAGAGTGAGGCCCTGTGTGAATCCTCATGAGATTTGCTGATATTCAACAAAGATTTCAAAATAGCAATACCATGTTTTATAATTTTTTTCTCTGTGACTCACAATAAGAAACACAATACATGTATTTAGTATATATAAATCTGTGCATTGAAACAAAGTCTCTATGAAATAATTACCATTACATTGATATTTTATTTTCCATTCATTCTAACCCATCTGAGCCTAGCCTATCCTATAAATGTTCTAAATTAACTCATTAAACTTATTTTATGGACTCAGTAATACAACCAGACTAACATTTGAAAAACAGCAATTAAGAAGGTAAAATTGATTATTCTAGGATATAAAAATGAAAACAAAACAACTGCCCCCCCCCCCAGAAAATGCCCATCACCAACAGAATCCTTATGTAAATCATGATGCATTAATCTCATTTGGAATTTTTGTCACAAATGAATTAAAAAAGAAGAGAGGTCAGTAACATATTGACATAACTGACAGCAAGGAAGGGATAAACCTATCTTGAACACCAACCAAAGAAGTGGAAACATTACCAAAATGGCAACTTTATAAAAATTATTTATTTATAATAGAACATCAATGTCAAGGTATAATTTGGTTTTTTTACAAAATTTATTTATTTATTTGAGAGAGAGAGAGAGAGAATGCAAGCACAGTGGAATGGGGCAGAGGGAGAGTGAGAGAATCTTAAGCAGACTCCATGCTGAGCACAGATCGCATGTAGGGCTCGATCTCACAATGGTGAGATCATGACCCAAGCCAAAACCAAGAGTCTAACACCCAACTGACAGTGCCACGCAGGTACTCCAACATATAATTTCTGAATCGTCATGACTGAACTAAGTACCTATGTAAATTTCTGAGACAATTTAAATATGACCTTTAAAGAAACTGAAAAATTATATAAAACAAGCAAATACATAAAATTTATGAATAACCCCCTTATTAATTTTTTAAATAAAAAAATTGAATAATGTATTTGTTCTAGTTCCTCAAAGTAACAATGGAAGTCTTATGCTATTATGTGTGAAAATATTATTATTATTTAAACTAATGACATGCCATACATTTATAGATTTACAGATTAGAAAGCTCTGTTACCATAGTGGACCCCTGGATATCTTCTTATTCTTATGAATGTACTATAACTCAATAACCTATATAAAGTTAACTCAGTCACACTGCCAGCTAAATATTCCCTTTGACCTACGTGACATCTGTTGAAGCTAAAAGTTATAACTGCTATTTTATTCCATATCTATGGTTCACAGATTATACCATCTTTTTCAATCAGTATGTTTCTGTTACAGTGATCTATGACTTCAAACTATCTTGCCTGCTTCATTAAAAATATTATATTTTGGAAGTCAGCACTATAACTAGTTTAAGGTAACAGTCTTATTTAAATAAATAATACTTTAGACCTATGTTTTTCAGGATGCCTTGGTGGCTCAGTGGGTTAAAGCCTCTGTCTTCAGCCCAGGTCATGATCCCAGGGTCTTGGATGGAGCCCTGCACTAGGCTCCTTGCTTAGCAGGGAGCCTGCTTCTCCCTCTACCTGCTTCTCCCCCGACTTGTGCTCTATGTCTCTGACAAATAAATAATAAATAAAATCTTTTAAAAAAATAAACTTGTGTTTTTCATGAAACCAGAATGAACATTTATGTGGAAACATTAAAAACAACTTCCTGCAAAAAGATTTGTAAGCAGAGCTTCCCTTCCTGCCCGCCATCATCCCAGTAGGGAGGGTTTGCCCCCTAGAGACCCCTCACACTATTTAGCAGTACTGCATTACCTGGATGTACTTATGCTCCGCCAGTCCACCAGGTACTTTGATCAGCTTGTTGTTGTCCAGGTGAAGCTCCCTCAAATGAGGAGTGTTGGCTAGCGTGCCATTGTCAACGGCAGAAATGCTGTTAAAACTCAGCCCCAACCTGCGAAGGAAAGCAGAAATGAATGCGCGCCTCCTCACAGGCGCTGGGTGATTTACCCAGTCAATGGGAAAGGACATTCTTTGTTTTCAGCCTTAGTGTTCTCTTTGCCTAGAATGTTTTTTGCAACCTTCCCGAGCTCGGAGAGAGCCCATGTGTTCTCAAATTCCCAGCTTGGAGTCACTCTCTTTGAAACCCTTCTGACAGGCATCCTCTAGTAAATGTTCCTGTTGTCTCCCTCTTAAAAAAAACTCAAGGGACTAATGACTTGTGTGTCACTCCTAGAGAAAAGTGACTGTTTTGTGGCATACACAGTATGAACACAGAGTTTGTTATGATCAATGAAGAGCTGTCAAATTGATTTCTCTGTATAATGAATATAATGAATTCACTTCAGAGAAAACGAAAAGGACTACTATTATCATTTTGGTCACTGTGGAAATAAAAGGTAGAAGGATCTAATGAATCCATAAACACACCTGCCAGGAAGGTTAACAGAATTAGCATCTTGCTTTTGTTTGGATTTTATCAATGACCACCTGTTAATATCAGAATTTGCCTGGTGCCAACATTCCTGGCTACTGGCCTTGATCTCTGACCTAAGTTGTCTCTTTCTTGGCCCCTGACATTTCTTATACAATGCCACTCAAAGATTTGGGTTGCATTTTTTTAATTAAATGCATGAAAGGTCAAAGTTCTGCAGCTGTGAGGTATCTTCCTAGTAAATGGGATTCAAAAGGCAGAGGTCGACTCGGAGATAAGGTTAATGTATTTGGCATTCTGGGGCTGCGTGACTCTGTCAAAACCGGGGTGCTGCCAATCCAAGAAGGCAGAGAGGGGATATCAGGGATGAGACAACAAGGTAATGAAAGAGAGCCAGAATCTAGCTCCAAGAGAAAGAAGAGGAAATGGGGCGCCTGGGTTAAGCCGCTGCCTTAGGCTCACGTTGTGATCTCAGGGTCCTGGGATCGAGCCCCGAATCGGGCTCTCTGCTCAGCAGGGAGACTGCTTCCCCCATCTCTCTCTCTGCCTGCTTCTCTGCCTACTTGTGATCTCTCTCTGTCCAATAAATAAATAAAATCTTAAAAAAAAAAAAAAAGAGGCAGAGTCTACTGGGATCATTCAAATGTTGTGGAATAGGCTTGGGAACCATCTGTAGGACGCTTTTTGCCTGCCTTCAGCTTGTTTTGATCTTTGGGTCCTTTTGGGATTTCGATTTTGGTTTACCTGACCAATGTCTTTCGATTTTAATCATGGCTTGATATTTGAAATAATTGAGATCATAATATATTGATTTTAGGCTATTAGTAAAATAGTTGGTTTATCTTAGTTATGGATTATTGGCTTGACCTCTTGGCTGAGAACATTTTTCCCCCCCCAATCTCAGACATTTATCTCTAGTTTCTGGTCTTTTCTTTTCTATTATAGAAAGATGTCTTCTATTCCTTACAACACTTCAAGTCCCATTTTCAATTTGGAACTAATTCAGTTTCAGAACATGATAATCCTAATAATTGATTCAAAGAAACTTCACTTTTCTCATGGTTTACTTAGATATTCAATCAATAAATGTTTTTGAGGACCTACCATGTTCACAATATTATCCTAGGTTTATGAAGGCAGAGGACTCAAGGCTCAAAAACCATTATTCTTTCCATCAAAGATTAAAATCCACTCAGGGAGATGATCATAGATGTATACATGTATAACAGAAGGGAGGTGTGCCTGAAAACCATCTCATATTTTTGGAGAGAGGCATATACTATTTTCTTTCCACTTGTTTCTAATAACTAATTGGAATATTTGCCCTGAAACACTGTTTCAAGATCAGGGGTGGCTGCTTTTTCCTTCTTTTCACAGTTTTGATGCTCAACACCAAAATACCTTTCATGTTCCAACATCAGTGAAGAATAAACAACACGAGGATGTGATGGTTTCATAGACAGATTTTTCAAGGCTTGATTCCAAAAGGAAATTTGTTTGATAAATTTGAGTCAGAAAAGCTTGCTTGTCCACTTGAGTCAGTCTGTTCCATTTAATGAATGGAATTTTTTAAAAATCTCCGTACCACTTTCATTACAAAATGAATTTTTCTTCTAAAAAGGTACAGATATTATTAATGATTTACCATATTTGGAATTAGATTATTGTTCATCTCCACTATTACTACTGCAACTACTACTTGCCATCCTAAAGATCATTCTATAAAATAGGCAATGCAACTTGTCTTCCTACATCGTTCTGTAGCTAGAGGGACCGAATCACAAAGAAGGGTCAGTGATGCCTAATACTCTTTCAAAATATATTTGCTGTATTAGAGACTGTAATTCAAGTATCTTTAGATAAATTATTTCTTTTTTTTTTTTAAGATTTTTATTTATTTATTTATTTGTCAGACAGAGATTACAAGTAAGCAGAGGGGCAGGCAGAGAAGAAGGGAAGCAGACTCCCTGCTAAGCAGAGAGCCCGGTGTGGGGCTAGATCCCAGGACCCTGGGATCACCACCTGAGCCAAAGGCAGAGGCTTTAACCCACTGAGTCACCCAGGTATCCCTAGATAAATTATTTCTTATCACTGGAGACACCAGGGTAAGAAAGGACAGCTAGAATCACAGGTACAGGCTCAAATTAACCCTTATCATCCACTGGCTCACTGGAAATCGCCACAGAAATGAGAAAAGATGTATTATACATCATCTGGTCTTAGCTAATTCTCAAGGATAAATGATATATTTTATATTTATTTATCTATGATAAAATTTTTAAGATAAAATAGGAGTGAGTCAATTTGGCATAACACCGTGCTCCTTTGTAAGAACATTCTGTAATACCATTCAAGAGCCCAGTGTTTCTTGAAGATAAAGCAAATAGTTTGCAAGCATTCCCTTTTTTTATTACTTAACCAGATTGTTAATGTAGAAAGGTTAAAGTTAGACTAGAAAGCAGAAAAGGAACAAATGATTATCTATCAGGGGAAAAAAAAGTTAATTTTTTGTTAAAAAAAAATTTCTTTTGTTAGACTACGCTAGATGTCCAGAGACATTTTAAACTCTTCAAAGAACAGAAGTGAGAGAATCTCATTATAATTATTCCAATACCATAGAGTGGGATGCCCAGTATGTCCATGATCTTGTAACTTTCATTTTAAGGCATTTTCAAATTCTGAACACTGTTATAATTTACTTGACCTTCCGTTTAATGCAACTAAGTTAGAACACATTGAAGGAACATACTGACTTAATCAGTCACCAGGTACATAAGATATGTCTTAATCTAAAAACAATATGGTAGATAATCTTCATGGTTATGGTAAGTATGCTATTTCATTGTTTTTTATTTTATTTTATTTTATTTTTTATAAAGATTTTTATTTATTTATTTAACAGACAGAAATCACAAGTAGTAAGAGAGGAAGGCACAGAGAGGTAGGCACAGAGAGAGAGAGAGGGAAGCAGGCTCCCCACTGAGCAGAGAGCCCGATGTGGGACTCGTTCCAAGGACATTGGGATCATGACCTGAGCCAAAGGCAGAGGCTTAACCCACTGAGCCACCCAAGTGCCCCTTCATTATTTTTTAAAGAAGCAATTGGGCCTGCTGAGGTCTGAGTTTGTTAGGGCCAACAACTAAAACAGTCAGCAACCACCCACTGTGTTTCTAATTCGGAACATGCAAGCACTTTTACATCTGGCCATTCTATTGATAAAAGGTCATGAAAGAATATTATTACTTAGCCAGATTATTCAGTCCTTTCAGGCTGGATGCATCAACTTTGGTGATTTTGTTGCCTTCCAGATGTAATTCAGTAAGGGAAGGAGGAAGACCTGGAATAGAGAAATGCAGAATGTTAAATTACAGGATGTATACGGACTTAACGAGCAGTAGGCCACCAATTTGCTGAAAGACACAGAGCTCCAAAGGATTTGCTTTTCATCTTTTCCATCAGTTTTGCTTTCTATCTTTTTCTTCATCTCTTTCATAATAATAGATGCTTTGGGAAGTAGGACAAGCAATTTTTACTTTTCTTGTAGATTGATTTTAACAGAAATGTGGACTATCTTTATCACGTAGTAGATTTTTGTCCTGGTAACTGTTAGGAGACTGTCATAGAACTGAAGTCAAACCCTGAATCTCATTAATCTCCTCCACCTTTGTTACTAAGCTAATACTGTCACTGATAAAAGACCACAAAGGTAAAACGAGATAAGCATTTGAACTATAACAGAAAAATTATTTGTAAGTTAAACCTATATACAAATTTAATGAAGTATTTCAGTAATGAGTCTCATTAATAATGAAAACTTCATGGGGCATCTGAGTGGCTCAGTGGGTTAAAGCCTCTGCCTTCAGCTCAGGTCATGATCCCAGCGTCCTGGGATCAAGCCCCACACTGGGCTCTCTGCTCAGCAGGGAGCCCGCTTCCCCCTCTCTCTGCCTGTCTCTCTGCCTACTTGTGATCTCTCTCTCTCTGTCAAATAAATAAATAAATAAAATCTTAAAAAAAAAAAAAAACACAGAAAAAAACCCTAACAATTCATAAACCGCGTTGGCCTTAGTCTTAATGGGCTTTTTCACATTAAAAAACAAACAAATGAAACAAAACTCAAATGCCTCTACAACGTGGATGTGTAGAAAGAGCTAAAGCTGACTTGGACCTTTTAAATCAAGACTGTTTCTTTACACAAGAGAAATGCAGAGGCCTAGAATCAAGTGATCGGCCATATGTAGAACACCTGGGGAAATAATTTTAAATCCAAAGTATCCGTGAAACCTCTGGGTAGTACTTCTCGAAAGGCTATGATTTCTAAACATTTAGTAATATTAATATAAAAGTTTAAATATTTTATTTTCATTTCCTCCTGCCATCTGAGGATATATGATGCTTTTATATGGCTTTTTAAAGAGCATATTGTTCCACTTACAAGAATAGCCACAACTACAAAGAAAAGAGCAAATCAGTTACATGTCAAACTAACATCTGCTTAGCAGAGAGTGTTGGTTATCTGTCCGTAAGGAAAAAAGTTGGGAAACTGTAGGTTATGTTTGGTAAGAAAATTTTCATGGCACACCCCTGAATTCTGTCCATATCATCTCTTTAATGTAAAAGTTTAGTCCATATTTGATTTGAACTTATTGTTTGTTTCTCTACAGCATGATGTTTTGTGGGGGAAATGCTAAGCTACTCACGGAAAGTCCGTCATGTAGCAAACACGGATACTGGCACTTTTTCTAGCTTAGCTCATTTAACTTTTTCAGTTTACAAATTATTTTTTGTGAACCTCCCTTCTATAGATGAAGAAGCAGAGACTCCAAATTACAAATTTGGAGGTTATCTAGCTGCCACGTGGGGAAGTAATATGATCCCAGACGGTCAAAGAGAGTTCAAATAGCATGCTTTTAACTGAAGGGAATGAAATGGAGACAGTGTAGGAAAAGCAAGAGGGACTTAACTCCTGAAAGCCACTGGTCTGAGGCCAAGGTTAAAAGTTTCCATAGGCTTAGAGACAAATACCTCCTTCTGGGAAAATGAACGAATGAAATAATAGTCGTTAGGAGTAATGGGTGTCTGGGCAAAATTAGAAGTAACAATTTAAAGCCTGCTTGTACAAGTATTATTATTTTCCAGGACCCCTAAAAGAATGTCAACCATGGAGAAAGACATCCTGTGATTGTCTTGTGTCCACTGAGAAGTAATGACCACAAGTTAATGACCGTGGGATTGAAGAATGCTTCCCTACTCTCTTTCCGTCCTCTGGAAAAGTGGCTTTTCTATTCTTTGCACAAGACCCCTTCCTCTTTCCATTCGGCTCCCTTGCAGGTATGCTATCTCTAATAAACTCCACCAGCATTCTTTGTCTTGAGTCTGGTGTTCATTTTCATGGCATGGAGGCTCAAGAACCTGGTCTTGGGGTCTAGTAGCAAAATCACAAGTGAGTCATTCTTATGACTAAATACCAGGAGACCACAGTCACTCTTGGAATAAGGGATTTCAACCTCCTGAATCTCCTTAGAATAAATAAATGTGGATTTTTAAAATATTCCTATATGTAATGAATGAATGAATATATAAAACAAAGCAATTGAATACATATCTTTTCTTCCCTATCACCACGAAAAGATGTTTTTAAAAATGTACTGTCTCTAGAACAACAATCATCATCGTGTCCATAACCCTACCTACTTTCTAAGTGTCTTCCCTTCTACAGCATCAGTTTCCCAAAAGGGAAGTGATAGCCACGAGAAAGTTTGACAGTGGAAGAAAACTGCAATAGGATAGAGAGAGGCAAATTTATCAAGAATACCATAATCATTTGCCACTGTAGCAATATTTAGCTAAGAACCTATACTCTGCCTCCTTTTTTTCCCCCTTTCGTTTCCCTTCCCATTTTTAAGGTAAATATATTAAGAGCTTACTTTGGGCCAGCTACAATGTTTGCACATTATGCGTCTTATTTGTGTTTATTAATCCTCACAAATATCCTAGAAAACAGGTATCATTAACAAATCCATTTCACAGCAAAACTGAGGTTTGGAGATGTGCAAAAATTAGCCTGAAGTCACAGAACAACTAAGTGGCAGAATCAGACCTTCCAACCATGTGGTCTACATGGAAAATACATAACTGTCCACTTCACTCCACTGCCATGTGTTTCCATCATTGATGGTAGGTAGTGTATGGACATTAAGACTCCCAGAGGATGGTCCTTAAGGGCATAAGGCATAAGGGTCAAGCCTAGGAAAAGCAGACTTATCTGTTTTGTTGGCATAAATATGCATAGGCAGGAGTACTTAAGTTGGCAGCAGAGTACAATGGTCATGCCCATGAACTCACGTCAGCACAGCACAGTCCTGACTTGGCCACTTCCTAGCCCCAGGACCTTGGGCACGATGTACTTCGTGTCTTTAAGCTTCATTTTCCTCATTTATTAAGTAGGTATGATAATATTACTATAGAGGAATGGTTTGAAATTCATAGCAAAGAATCCATAAAAAGCCTTCAGCATGATACTTGGTATTAGTAAGTGCTTAGCAAAACTTCGTTACTATAATTTTTATAGTAAGTGTTTAATACATAAAAGTAAGCTAGAGATGGTGAGAAAAGAGCACCTAGAGTAAGGAGGAGAAATAGCAAATACAGATCACTAAGTGATTATTTTGGAGGACGCATTAAGAAGGAGAGCAAAATCAAGGACTGTGTTTAATGCAAGTCATTTGGCAGCATGAAGTAGTGGAAAAGACCCCGACTTTAAATTCCAGCTTTTCTACTCCATTTCCTACCGCTCTATAGCTTTGGGCATTGCATATATTACATGTGTACATGTAATATATAAAAATATAATTTAAATTTTAAAATATTATTAAAATATAAAATATATTAAAAATATAAATATATACACATCTGCACTTGAGATAATATTAATATATATAACATAAAATAAACATAGATATAGATATGTACACCTCTGCACTGGGAATTTAAAAAAAAAAAAAAAGAATAAAACCACTTGTTATGATGCAACAAGTTGGAGGCCCAACATGAAGGTACTTCATACACTGTAGATCAATATCTACCTATCTATCATCTATCTGTCTATCTATCTAATCTGTACCAGCAGTTACTATTATAGGCATAAAACATCTTCTGTAGCAAAAAGACTGTGGAGAGAGCAAGGGATGGTAAGAAACCATTCTATGGAATATGTCTTCTTGGAAGCTGAGTTTCTGTGGAAGTACAGTGAAGGGTAGTGGTTTTCTGTGGGCAAGAACCTACATTTTGTACCCAGTCCAAGAACGAGATATCTAAGCTGAGAAAGGGCCAGATGGAGGGGAAAATTTGAGAATATAGAGGGGCTTTTGTGACACTAAAACCCTGGAGCAGGGAAAATGTGAGAATTAGAGGAATTGCTTTTTTTGGTGAGTTGATTTCTTTTCTGATTCACAAAGATTGGCTTCCTTGCCTCCCCCAGGGAACCCTTAGCATGAGGCCGTGTGATGACTGCTGCTGACCTGTCTGGCTTTGCTCTGATGATAAGCTCCTTGAAGTCAGGTAATAGACCCTATTCATTGTCCTGTCTCTGGTGTTTGGTACTTTGCCTAAGCAAAATGAGTGTCAAAATAATTTTAAGAAATAATAAAAGGTAATATTAATTTATTACTTATTTGAATACCAGATATTTCTCTAATTAGTTATTTAATTTTAAGACAAACTAATGCTATTACACATTCATGAATAAAGAAATTGAGGCAGGGGCACCTGAGTGGCTCAGTTGGTTAAGTGGCTGCCTTTGACTCAGGTCATGATCCCAGGGTCCTGGAATCGAGCTCTTCATAGGGCTCCCTGCTCAGTGGAGAGCCTGCTTCACCCTCTCTCTCTGCCTCCTGCTCTGCCTACTTATGCTTTCTCTCTCTGTCAAATAAATAAACAAAATATTTTAAATATTTTAAAAATATTTAAAATATTTTAAATATTTTAAATATTTTTAAAAATAAAAAAATTGAGGCATAAGTATTGAATAAACTTGTCCAAGGCCTTAGAGCCAATTAGGGACAAACTGAACTCAACCATACAGACCAAAATCCCCACTCTACAACATACAACAGGCACTATCATATAAGAGCATGACCTCTGTGGCTGCTCTTACTCATAAGGCCTGAGATGTCCTATGATGGAAAGGAATTCACTAAAAGATTGCAGACTCAAGTAAAAATTGGCTCAAGGTACATCATGTATCTTCTTTTTTAATGCCACTAAGGCATTCTGTTTTTTAAATAATTGTACATTTGTCTTATCACAATTCTTCTCTTTTATCACAATTATTTAACATGAAATCATTGTGTGTTGTTATATCTTAGAAGAGACTTAATAGGTAGAAGGGTCTAGCCATCTCTACTGTGGGCCTTGATGGCCCAGGAGTCATCTAGGCTCAAAAAAAAAAAAAAAACACTTCCAAGGGTAAACAATTTACCAGCAATAACATTGGCTACTTCAGTCACAATTTAAATTTCCAAAACAATTTTTTTTAAATGTTAAAGTTTTAAGATTTAGTTGTTCAGACTGCTTTAGAGAGTTTTCTTTCACCTTGAGGGATGGCAGTTATATTGGTGTCAGCAATGCGGATATAGGACAGCTTCTTCATTCCCTGGAAGGCTCCATTTTCAATTCCCGAGCTCTTCAGTGGGTTGGTGCCCAGTTCTACAAATGCAATAAATACAAAGCTTTAGCAGACAACATTAGGATATTGCAAATCAGAGTAGGGTCTGCTTCAATTTTTTAAGATTTTAAGGATTTTAAGAGAAATTAGGGTTGATAACAACTTGACTGAGAAACCAAAGAGAAATTAAAGGATACACTCTTCAAAGGGATATCAAACTGAGGCAAAATTTTCTTTTTTTAAAACAAACAACAAACACAATAAGAAAACAAAAATTTATGGAAAAAGCAATAGTGATGAAAACAATAACAAGAAGATTATTTAAAGTACATATACAGGATTGCACAGAAATCAACAAAAACACGTGATAATAAGTCACACTTATTATGGTGTTATTACTTTCCTGAGATGAATTAAAATATGAAATAATTTGAAATATTAGCATCTTGTAAGCCAATTATAAAATCATCATTTTTACCACACATGGAGCAAAACGTTAGAACACATTGTTTAAAGTGAGTGATTTACAGATGTTCAGAATAGAAGCAATTCCCATGATGGAAAGGTATCCCCACATATCTCTAATCAATCACTACCTAATTCCATCTCATATCTTGGGCATACAGTAGGGTGACTTTGGCCCTAGAACTTCTCCACATTCTCAGATCCTCGAGGACGAGACACAAAAACATTGTAAGGTACGATTCCAAATCTCATTTCTGCCGATTTTGCTACTGTTACTCCTACAGGCTAAAGATATGTAAGCTCTGGCTGGTCTACCTCCTGCAGCTATAGCTTACTTGGAATCTTCTAAGGTGGACCTTCAATCCTGGCCTTAGAGTTTTAAGAATATCTGTACCTATGACGATCATCTGGTTCAGTCCATTGAACACAGCTTTCCGCACTTTGGTGATCTCATTCTCATGGGCACGCAGCTCCTGAAGAGTTTTGGGCATTTTTTCTGGCAATTCCTTCAGATGATTCTTGGATAGATAAAGCCGTTCCAATTTCAACAAAGGTGTGAATGCTCCAGGGCTGATTTTGTTAATTTTGTTGTTGACAAGAATCAACGTCTATAGATAATGAACAAAAACGACACTTTAATTTCAACTCTCTCTCTATATATATATATCTATATATATATATAGATATATATATATATATAGCAAGAAATTAGGAAAAAAAGTCAAATATTATATATATTGCAAGAAATCAGAAAAAATTAAGCAAACGTGACTCTTTCACTTAAGAAGTGTATGAGGATCTGAACATCAGGAGCATCAGGAATAAAGGTGATGAGATATAGGTTATAGGTTATAATATAGATACATAGATAGACACTTAATTTTTAAACAGTTAATACTTCTAAAGATTGAAACTACAAGAGTAACCCGAGATACCAGAAAAGAGTCCAGTGCATCCATCTCCCAGCCTAAAATCCATCTTCATTGACTGCTGCCATGAATTCCAGTACCAAACGGTGACACCAATTTATATTACCACAGCAACGTAAAAGAGTAAAATTTTTGTGCTTTCTTGCAGCCTTATAAATTTAGATCTATTTTTTTCAAAAAGTTTGTCAAATTAGTACACCATGTTGTACCTCATTATAATTTCTTTGCATTTCTTTGTCACTTGAAAGGTTAAATGAATTTCCTTTTGTTCTGCTACTGTTTTCTGTACTTTTTGGAGAGAAAGGATTACCTGATCACAATATTACTCATTTTAGTAAGTTTTAATATATTTTAATAATTGGTCTACAGAAAATAAAGATGTAATTAATATGAAATGCAGAGCTTAAATATATTTTTCTTCTGTTTTTGTCCTTTTTACATATAAAGGTTTTATGTAACCAAATGTGCTAATATATTTGGTAATTCTCAAATTTTTGTTTCTGCAAAATTGCTTCTCATTCATTACTGGTATATGTATAGCTATTGCTGAGCTTATTTTTGGATACCTCTTTCTCTTCCAGTGATATGTATGTCTATAGAACCATGCTTCTTATTATACTAAATCTTCTTATCAATTAATCCTAAGGAATTCAGGATCATTTGAGTATGGTCTAAGAAACCTCATTTTCAATTATAGTGGATTTATGTGCATATATGAAAAGCACAGGAACAAAAAAAGAAAACAATGAGAACTTCCAGATTCAGAAATGCAGGAATACTTTCTGAAGGTAACAGCTGGTTAGTTAACACATGTATATGCTCATGGAGTTCACATTACTTGACTAACTAAAATTCCTTCTAAGTAATAGTTTTTCAGCTAATCCTAAAAGATGATGGGTTGATTAAAACAAAACCCCAGGAAATTCCAATGAATATTACAGAAAATTAAAAAAACACATGAGAGTTAAAGTCATAGGAAATTAATACTAACCAGTAAAATGTCCAGGAAATTAGTAAAAGCTAGAGCCAGAGGAGAGGTTTAAGAGGACTCGCATCATTGAAAGACACCCAAAGTGGCAGATGCTTAATCATGAAGCAAGAGGAGATCTTCTATTGCTATCTATGAAAGACAACTCTGAAAGCTAGATATCATTCAATGCATTCAACATGGTCTGAAAATCTGATTATTTTATGTTAAATATCAAAACCTAGTATGAAGAATCACCCTGATGATCTATTATCTGCCATTTCCGCTAATAAAATATCGTCTTTTTTAAACTAGATAATAACTAGATGATGTCTCTACCTGTGAGCATGCCACCGTAGTGTCTGCTATTAAGTCTTGGGGGTTGTGTGACATTTGCCCCAATTATTTCTTCAGTACAGTGAGAATAATAATAGCATCTACAGGGCATACATGATAATGTATATAGATTTATTTGCAAAGCACCTTTCAAATGGCAACATTCCTACTCTCAAATTTTAAAAAAAATTGTAACATAAATAAACTCTGTAAATTTTAGTCATAATGAGGTAAAATCTTAAGACCTATATGAATTAGAATTTCACATAAAACAGATCCATAGGTAAGGCAGCTCTTTCTGCCATTGGTCCTGTCCCCATGCTTTAATAAAACCACCTTAAAGAAAAATCCACAGGTGAAAAAAAGTTAATTGCGTATATAGTATTGCTTAAAGATGGTTGATATTAGTGCCAAAAAGACACAGTGGTATGTATTTAAGAAAGCACCCTTACAATTATAACAGGCAATGACAAGATGTTGAGATGGGAAAACAAAAGAAAACTAATTCCATTGGCTAATGCAAAAGACCAGCTAAACCAAAGAAAGAGTCAAAGGTGAACCTCAGGTATTCTTTAGGAGATCAGCTGATGAAAAGCAGAAAGCTCTTCCTGTAAACAACCCAAGGTGATCTCCAAATATGGTTCACTATTGACTTGGCCCAGAAAATCCTATAAGATCACACAAATCAGGATGTTCAAATCTTTGTGTTTGCTTTAAGAATGCACATGAAACTGCCTAAGCCATCAAGAGCATGCATATCAGAAAAGCCACCAAGTATCTGAAGGATGTCACTTTGGGAAAGCCATGTGTGCCACCTGGTCCCTACAATGGTGGAGTTGGTAGGTGAGCCCCTGGCCAAACAGTCACTCTTGGACACAGATGGCCCAAAAAGAGTACTAAATTCTTACTGCACATGCTTAAAAATGCAGAGAGTATTGCTGAACTTAAGAATTGTAGATTCTTTGGTCATTGAGCACATCCCAGGGAACAAAGCTCCCGAGATGCAGTGTTGAATTGACAGGACTCACGGCCGATGAACCCCTCCCTGCAGGAGCTCTCCCTGCCGCACTGAGATGATCCTCACTGAAAAAGCAGAAAGATCTTAAACCAGAAGAGGCAGTTGCACAGAGGAAAAAGATATCCCAGAAGATACTGAAGAAACAAAAATTTGTGGCCTGCGAGTCAATTCTGCATAAAACAAATTCAAATAAAAGTAAAAACAGAGAAGAAAGGAAAAGGTAAAAGACAAGCAGAATCAGTTTATCATGACTTTGCAAAGATGGGATAGAAGTCTGAGGAGAAGAGATAAAATTGAAGCACAGCCTCAAAAACCAGGATGACCTACTTCTTTGGTAACTAAAGAAAAAGGGATCTAGCCTGGGAGGTAGGGGAGAGGTGATGAAGAAGGCGACTGGCAATGGAAATGAGTGAAAGCAGGAATAAAAACATTTTCACCACCTTCATCCAAGAAGGAGATCAAAAGAAACAAACTTGCAGTTATAAAGTGTATAAGGACAGGGGAGGTAAG
This sequence comes from Mustela lutreola, assembly GCF_030435805.1. Taxonomy (NCBI): domain Eukaryota; kingdom Metazoa; phylum Chordata; class Mammalia; order Carnivora; family Mustelidae; genus Mustela; species Mustela lutreola. The sequence goes on from NC_081297.1 coordinate 122,882,837, forward strand.
GTACAACATGATGACTACAGCCAACATTGTGGCATGGTATATATAATTGAAGGTTGCTAAGAGAGTAAGCCCTAAAAGTTCTCCTCACAAGGAAAAAAACATTTTTTTCTTTTCATATATATGAAAAATATGAAAAGAATATGAAAAAAATATGAAAAGAAAAAATGTTTGTTTCTTTTTCATATATATATATGAAAAGAAAAAAATGTTTTATATGTATATATGTATGTGTGTATATTATATATATATATAATATTATATATGGTGGATGTTAACTAAACTTATTATGGTGATCATTTTGCAATATATGAAGTCATTATGCTATACATCTTTAAACTTAACACACTGCTGTATGGCAATTATAGTTCAATAAAAGTGGAAGAAAATAATCTTGAAACCTGGCTTAATATGATGTAGTTTTCTCCAAAGTCACTTATATGTGGTTTATATTGCATCAGGTATAGTTTTAAGGAATTATATGGTTACTATCATATTTATAGGCAATTAACGGACTCAATTCACAGTGCTCCTGAGTTTCAGTCTCAACATTTGGCTCTTATTTGTGAGTGACAATGAACGTGCATGACTTATAGTGCGTGACTAAGTAACCTTTCTGTACCTGGATGTCCTCTTCTGTATAAAGGCGTTATTAAGAGTGTCCACCTCAAAAGAATGGTTGTGAAAATTAGTAAGTGAGTGTGTATAGGTATTAAGCCTAGTATATAGTAATTGCTAGACAAGTGTTTACTACTACTCAATCTTTAACAATATTTTATTTTTAGTTAAAAAAAACCTCCCTGACTAGATTTTTTAAGCATGAATTCAAAGGAAATATATTAAATGTTGGCACTATAATATTTAATTTTCCATTATTTCACAGGATAACTGTGTTTTTTGATTACATACGAGTATAAAACTATTCTTGCACAGTATGTACTACTCATCATGTGACACAGAGTCTAAAATGATAAAACTATTGAGAAGAGAGGAAGCGTTCTGTCAAATCCTTTCTATTTTAATCGTTGCTGAAGTTTCACTTCTCGTCCTCCTTTTCATTCAAGTGTGGCTTTCCTGGCTGAAATTATAATGTTTATTTGCATAATAACAAGGATAGAAACTATCATGAACGAAAGAGTAAGAGAAAACTAGCTGTTTAACATCCTCTGAAGAGTTGGAAGCTCTAATAAACTCTTTCTCTCCTCCATGTATACTTTGAAGTAGAAAGAAAGAGATTGCTAAGATGGTAGTTGCCTAAAGCATACAGAGAAAGAAACATGGAAAAGAAAGAACATATTATTACAAATGCCAGATTTAATGACAGTGTCACAGAAACATATATCTTTTATTTAAGGACATGCAGAGTTTAAATAAATTATTTAGATTATACTTAACAATATAGAAAGTTAGGATTAGAGTAAGAGAATTTTCCTCCCTTAAAAAAATTAGCTTTAGGGTAAACTTATAAAAATAAAATGAAGTTTTAAATTTTAGTTCATTGAAAATAATATTAAGTTTTTCTTAATTAATCTTTTAACAGATCCGGTGATAGTTTAAATAGTCAATGACAAACCTTAATAATAAAATTATTAATGGTATCACCATTGTCCCACTCCCAGGGAAAGCATACCATGGAGGCAGAGAAAGGGTGGGTTGAGACTCAGGCCTGGCATCTTAACAGTGAAGATGGATCCCACTGGTTCAAGATTTGAAATCTCTAGCTCAAGCCTTATCCTCACTTTTTCTAGCCTGTCTTTCACTCTAGCCACCTCCTATCTGCTTATTTTCTTCTTTCCTTTCCTTTTGTAGAGAAAAACCCTCTTTTCCTTCTCATCCTTTCAAAATTCTGCTAACCCTCTAAAAAGCCGTTTGTCCCATATTCTCTCACATACTGGTCACTTGATGTAGGATATGTCTGATCTGTCTGAGAGCATTCACTACTTACATTACATTGGTCTCCTATGGTTGGAGATAAACTGACTATGCCATTTTATTTGCCACTTTTGTTTATATTAATTGTTCCACAGATAATCTTAAAATCTTAAGGAAAAAATCTTTACAACCTTCTAAGAATATGGTATATTTTCACCTAGTGGGTGTTTATTGCTTTTCTCACTCTAGCTGTCAGAAAATTGGTATCTAAATCCTGTCCTGATTATATTAGTTCTGTAACATAAGATGACCAGTTTATTTTACATTACATTATTTCCCTTGAATCTATATTTCTTATTCTAAAGCATATCAGCCAGATGTCTTATTTTTATATTTACATGTATTGCCTATTCTTACTATAAATCCCTTCAATTATTTTCTATAATGGTTACAAGAACTAAATGGATCTGAAATTAGAGTTTTCTGTTTATACTCCCAACCTTAAAAATGTATTTCTCTGCTATTCATCATAAGAACCTATAAACTTATCTCTACATACAGGTCAATCATAACTAAACAACTCTCTCCATTGTTTTCGGAAACTTCTAACACTATACATTGCATTTTTTTTTTTTTTTAAAGATTTTATTTATTTATTTGACAGGCAGAGATTACAAGTAGGCAGAGAGGCAGGCAGAGAGAGAGGAGGAAGCAGGCTCCCCGCTGAGCAGAGAGCCCGATGCGGGGCTCGATCCCAGGACTCTGGGACCATGACCTGAGCCGAAGGCAGAGGCTTTAACCCACTGAGCCACCCAGGCGCCCCAACATTGCATTTTTTTTTAAATATTTTATTTATTTGACAGAGAGAGGCACAACGAGAGAGGGAAACACAAGCAGGGGGAGTGGGAGAGGGAGAAGCAGGCTTCCCACTGCGGGGAGCCCGATGCGGGACTTGATCCCAGGACCCTGGGATCATGACCTGAGCCGAAGGCAGAGACCTAATGACTGAACCACCCAGGTGCCCCCTATACATTGTATTTCTAATGTTGAGCAAAACTCTGCTTCCCTGAAATTTCCACTCAATTGTCAAGAGGACAATTCCGTCATCTTACAGTTGAAGCAAGTAAATTCAATTTCTCTTTTCCAGCATGGCCCTTCAAAATTGTCACTCATGACCTCTTTCACTCAGTTTGGGCATCCATATCTCTGTCAATTCTGCCTATCAGACATGGTTTCCAAATTCTTTATCCTCATGATAACCATTCTGTGGATACTCAACAGTTAATGCCCTCCTTAAATGTCTTGCCCAGGACCATACTTAATATTTCAAGAGTGGTCTACCAGAGTAGAATACAGAGACAGTGAGACTTGCAGTATTTATTTTGGACATTGAAGGTTGGCTTATTTATACTAAATGTGCAATGATATTCTGAGGGGAAACTACTTTCTATTTATCTCACAGGTAGAGAGCTGGATTAGAGCATACAGTTTATTAGGATTCTGATCCCCTACCTGAAAAGACAATGCACTTACTCGGACAGAAGGCTTCCTTAGCAATGCTGAACCCTATTTGACAGGGTTGGTCATCCTCCATTTACCACACACCCTCTCCCAACTATAGTTATACTCATTCTTCGTTCTTTGTGAGTTTCCTTTGTGTCCTGGGAAGATAAACTCTGGGGACTACCTTACCCAGATGATCTTGACCCTGGCCCCCAGTTAAGTTCACCTATAGGAGACACAGACAGGAAATAAGGAGGTAAGACTACGGCTCCCCACCTCTTTCAAGGTGGGCTTGGGTGTTTCATAATGCTTCGTTGGTTCCTATATCCCTCTGCAAATCATCCCTTCAGTAATGCCTTCTCTGTGAACACTTTAGAGAGTGCCACCAATTTTCTGCTGGAATCCTGTTTGGTAGACTGGATGTGTGACATAATAGAGTAGAGGTAAGTAAAAATCACAATTAAAGCACAGATACAGATAAGAATGCAATAAGCAAAGTTCTAAATACAAAGCAAGCTATAGATATATAGATATTTGAAGATAGAATTATATTTACTAAGTAAACTACAGATGGCTATCCCTTTTTCTCTTGGTGCTAATCTTTGAGCCTTTACAACATTGGCACCTCTTAGAAAACTAATGAAAGAAGACCAAAGAGATAGACTAATACTAAGTTCAGTAATCCATTTTGTATTTTGCTCCAATATTGAAATGGAATCTCTGGAATCTACCTAGGAAGATAAAGACTTAAATTCATGAAACGTAAGAGAAGACTAAGATATGAAGTATTTTTGAGGATACAAAGACCAAAGATCTATGGGGTAAATGTAAGAAAATTGGCTGATTTTTTTTAGGGGTTAATGAATATGATGCTTTGCTCCCCTCTCACCCCCTAAATAGAGGATTTAATAAATGCCTCTATGCTTATTTATTACCATATAGTACTCCTAGCCTTGTTTTGAAGAATCCTGTGAGTCAGATCTTGTTACAACTCAAAAACAAACAAACAAACACAGAACTCTTACATGAAGGTTCTTCAGGTTCTTGAAGTCCCCATCTTTGATTTCGGTTATTTTGTTGTTTTGCAAGTCAAGCAGCGTAGTGTCAGGGGGAAGATCTTTTGGCACTTTTTCCAGACCTTGTGTGACAGTAAAAGAAATAATGCAGTCAGTAAGAGGGACGCAGGACCACAGAATCACAAAGGATGTGCTCACAAAAAAATCAATGTTGCAATGAAAGTTTTACCACTACCATATTTTTCTTCTTCTAGGAATTACATCGACTATAATTTAAAATATCTGTTTTATCCTTTCCAAAGAAGTCAAATGCTCTATATATTTTTTAAAATTATACACTGACCACATTATTTTTCCCATGTAATTACTTTGCTGTGTAAAACTAAAATTCATATTTTGTAAGAGAGTGGCTGAAAATTCTCAGGGCACATTAAGGTGTTACCTCATTGTTCTTGTTTTAGAAAATAATTCCTTGGATCAGTGTTAAGTGCATGTGATTTCTAAATTTATGCCTTTCTACATAAATGTACCATTTAGTAGAGAAGAGCTTTAGCCAAATCACTGAAGATCCATCTGACCTAACCTACCATTGCCAGAGGGGTACATTCAAAATGCTTCTGTTTCTTCCATTGGCTTTGTTTCATATTGATGTAGGAAGTTAAGCAGAAATTTGATATTCTATTAAAATTCTATCAAATTCATGTGATCTTTTCTGTATTTGAGATTGCATAACATACATCAGAAAAGTTTTTCCACCTCTCCATCGTACTTGAAGCTGAAATTCTTTCATTCACTCAACAAAGCCAATAGAATACCTCCTAGACATCATCAGTTTATCAGGTTCTGAGAACGCAGCATGACCAAGACAGAAATTGCCAACATCCCTGTAGAAAATACAATTAATCTACAGCTTTCAATTAAAAGGAAAACTGTAACAGGGAATGCAATTTTTATGTTGGAAAGATGTCTTTTCAATTTTGAACCTTATGTAAGTGTGTGCTGTTCAATTATCATGGTGCTGTCTTCAAGTCCTCCATGAAAATTACAGAAAGTGTATCTGAAATCACCTACCTTCTAAGTTCTCTGCAAATAACTTTTTTACTCACATGACTCTGTTGATAGTGAGGGAAAAAAAAAAACTAGTATCCAATTCAGAGATCAATGGTTATTATAAATTTAAATATCAAAATGCATGTGATTCTAAACATACATAAATATATTCCAAGAACTTACTACAGAAACAGTTCACAGAGAAATGACAAGAGTGAAGTGTTTTCGGTGATAAACAGCTATCTTGTAGGAGGATTTTTAACGGCATTATCAGTAATGATCACTGCCATTTTCAGAAATGTCAGTTTGATAATTTCATGCAATTAGGAGTGGCAGTCTTCTGCCAAATCTTTGATAATTAGTGTTCTCCAACCAAGTAAAGACACATTGCCTTTCATTTGAGAAAAAAAAAAAAAGTTAACTGCCTACATTTCTTTATTACTCCATGGGCTTCTTTGTCAAAGTTTTAATTTCCACTTATGCTCACTTTTATACATTATTGAACTTAAATCCCAGTGACTCTTTTAACATTTGTTCAAGCCTAAAGCGCAGATAAATTTCAGTTGTGGAGGGAAAAAATGATATATCTGCTTGGCTAACAATTTTGGTTATGTTGTCCTTCTAGAATTTTAGGAATGTCTTGTGGTGAATTGTATACATTATTTTTTTGGAAGACTTAGCATAAAAAAATCTCAAAGCTTGGAATCTTCACATTTTAATGCTTAGAAAGTCATTTTAATGATTAAAATCATAACCCTACTATCTTCTCTGAGTTACTAATAAATTTATATCCATCTCAGGGATTTTACATATTCATATTTTTATAAAACTTTGTATTTATTCTGACATCAGATGCAAGAACATACTGTTACATTTAAGGTCTAGCCAGGGCATTGCACTGTCGACTAGTTTTTCCAGCAACTACAGGCAGAGTAAAACAGAGACATTATCCTAGTTATGAGTTCTTAGAATGTCACAAAGGGAAGGACTATTAAGTAACAGCTAGTCTATGATTCCAAATGCTGATCAGATGGACTCTATAATGAGGTTCTTATCAGTCTATATCAAAATTAGAAAAACAAATGAGTACAATGAAGTTAGTTTTAATATAAATTACATATAGACACATACTCACATACATGGATACACACATTTCTGAAACTAGCTTCTGCTTCTGTATTAAATATATCTTCTTAAAAATCATTATAATAAGCAGATGCCAGGTTGTTGTTATTTTGTTGAATTTGGTTTTCACCTTATAAGAAATTAACTTGTTCAACATTCAAACAATCTCACTGGTCCCAGAAATTAAAGAACTTCTAAACTAGTCCAATACTCCCTTTTATGGGTAAAGAAACAGAAATCAAATGAAATTATATGACTTTGGGTTGCCTGGGTGGCTCAGTGGGTTAAATCCTCTGCCTTGGCTCAGGTCATGATCTCGGGGTCCTGGGATCAAGCCCAGCATCAGATTCTCTGCTTAGCAGGGAGCTTGTTTCCCTCTCTCTCTCTCTGCCTGTCTCTCTGCCTACTTGTGATCTCTCTTTCTCTCTGTCAAATAAATAAATAAAATATTAAAAGCAAAAACAAAAACAAAAAAACTTCTATTAAAAAAAAAAAGAGAGAAATTATATGACTTCACTAAGGTGTCTCATGTTTAGTCTAAACCAAGAACAAGATGGTATGAGACCTCACTCTAGAACTATGCAACATACCATATGTACTTGTACACAGTTTGTATTTTTTTTAAAAGAAGTTGATCTAGACTGTTCCTTGAACATACTATGCTTATTCTTAATTATTTGTTTTTGCTTTTGTTCTTATCATTTCTGTTTCACGGAATATTCCACCCACTCATTTCCTTCAAGCTTCATTCTCACAACTCTTAAAAGTGCTCTAACAACCCCTTTACCCCCTCCTCTACAATATTCATCCTAACCACACCAGACAATGGTGACCACACAGCCCCTGCCAAACTCCTGTTTGTATATAAGCTCATGAAGTATTGTCCTGCACTTTAGTTTTCTTTCTTTTCTGTAAGTTCTGGAAGAGCTGGGACAAATGACTATATTTCATGAGAGTTGTGGTCTTACCGCTTCATATATAAAGGTATCTTTTTGATTGATTAGTTTTTTTTAAGATTTATTTATTTAACACAGAGAGAGAGAGAGAGAGAGAGAGATCACAAGTAGGCAGAGAAGCAGGCAGAGAGAGAGGGAGGAAGCAGGTTCCCCGCTGAGCAGAGAGCCTGATTCGGGGCTCCATCCCAGGACCCTGAGATCACGACCTGAGCTGAAGGCAGAGGTTTTAACCCACTGAGCCACCCAGGAACCCCAACTGATTGATTAGTTTTAAAATTATAGTCTGTCCTGCTGTCCCATGGTGAAAAGTTCATGGTCATGGCTTCAAGATCTTTCCTGCTATGTTTTGGTACAATCCTCTTTTCAGATCCTGCTTTCATAATGGTTCTTACTTTCCTTGGAAGTACTTGAATACAACTGGCTATAATAATAATAATTTTCCTTCTGTTTCTTGGTTGGCCAGAAATATTTTAGGAATAAATATTACCATCAAATATGTCATCTCCATTATCTGCATCTGAAAATTCTCTCAATGTCTTCTGTGTCTTTGACATATTTGTGAGGAACTTTTGGCTACATGTGTCTGAATGATACTATCTTTCTCGTCCCACATGATAACTGATCCAATGGTACAGTTTCTCAGTATGCCATGTATTTCGCATGGGAAGAGACCAATTATAAACCTTTGGATGGAGAAACAGACCCTCATTTATGTATAAGTATTGTCAAAAATAATCAAGCAAATAATGAATATTGAATCTGGTTAAGCCTCTAGATGTAACTCCCAATTTAGAAGAAACAGTTAAAGGTACATGCTTCAGTCTGCTAAAGAAATGGATTCAACTATACTAATTTAAAAATGGACAGAATATATAAACAGATATTTCTCCAAAGAAGACATCCAGATGACCAACAGACACATGAAGAGATTCTCAAGGCGCTTGGGTGGCAGTCTTTAAGGGTTTGCCTTCAGCTCAGGTCATGATCCCAGAGTCCTGGGATCGAGTCCCACATTGGACTCCCTGCTCAGCAAGAAGTCTGCTTCTCCCTCTCCCCCTCCCCTTGCTTGTATTCCCTTTGTCACAGTGTCTCTCTCTGTCAAATAAATAAATAAAATATTAAAGGAAAGAGAAGAAAAGAAAAGATTCTCAACATCACTCATCATCAGGTAAATGCAAATTAAAATCATGAGCTATTACCTTATCACCTAACAGAACAGGGAAAATCAACAACACAAGAAAAAACATGCATTGGTGAAGATGTGGAGAAAAAGGAACCTTCTTGCCCTGTTGGTGGGCACGCAAACTGAGGCAACTAATGTGGAAGACAGTATGGACATTCCTCAAAAAATTAAAAAATAGAACTACCTTATGATCCAAAAATCACACTACTGGGTATTTACCCAAAAAATACAAGAACACAAATTCAAAGAGATATATACACCCCCGTGTTTATAGCAGCATTATTTGCAATAGCCAAGATATGGAAGCAGCACAGGTGTTCACTGATTAAGAAGATCTGATATCTATCTATATAGATAGATAAATAGATATAGATATTTTTATATCATACAGATATAGATATAATAGAATATTATTCATCCATTAAAAAGAGTGAAATCTTGCCATTTGAAATGAAATGGATGGCGCTAGAGAGCGTAATGCTAAGTGAAATAAGTCAGTCAGAGAAAGACAAACACATGATTGAACTCACTGGTTGGAATTTAAGAAACAAACAAACATGTAAAGGGGAACAAAAGAAGAGAGAGACAAATAAAGACACAAACTCTTAATTACAGAAAATAAACTCGTGGTTACCAGAAGGGAAGAGGAAATGCAACAATTCAGCAGATAAACTGCAAAGAAACTGTAAGTAAAGAAATATAAGTTTTCCAAATGTATAGCTTAAAAGAGACTTAAAAACTATTTAAATGATTGCAATATGTGTACTTCATTCAGATCCTAATTCACAGGAACTGTAAAATAAACTGTTTCTAATATTTATGAGATAATTGAAAATGTGTACTCAGAATGAATATTTGATATTAAATAATTTTACATTTTAGATGTGTTCTGATAGTTATGATTGTATTAATTAAGAGCTTTCATCTCTCAGAGAAATGTATGGATATATTGTTGGATAAAATAACGTGACATCTGGAATTTGCTTCTAAATAAAATGGAAGGGGGAAGGTGGGTGGAGGTACATAGAAAAATACTGGCATTAGTTGTTCCATGTTGAGAGCTGGGTGACGAGTGCACCAGAGTCTCTCATTTTGCAGGTTTGTTTGTTTGTTTGTTTGTTTCTTTTTTTAAAGATTTCATTTATTTATTTGACAGACAGCGCTTGAGCAGGGGGAGTGGGAGCGGGAGAAGCAGACTCCCCGCAGAGCAGGGAGCCCCACATGGGACTCCATCCAGAGATTCCGGGATCATGACCAGAGCCGAAGGCAGAAGTTCAAACCATTGAGCCACCCAGGCACCCCTCGTTTTGCAGGTTTTGTATATTTTTAAATGTTTCTACAATTCTTAAATAAGATGGTATTTGAATTTTCATCCTGGTTCCTCTTCTTGCTCCTTAACATCCCCAAACAAGTTGCTTCCGCTGTCTAGGCCTCCTCGGTTTTGTTGCATCTTTCACAGAATTTTCATGAGAATTCAGTAAGTTGTTCTATTGTTCTACAAAATAATCTCCTACCAGAATGCAGAGCAGGCCCTCCATTACCTCCCTGAAAGTATCATCAGTACAGAGATGAAAGGGTGCAGCTCCGATTATCTTGCTGATTATTTAGTCTATAAATCTGTGACAAAGTGGTTGTTATTTTCCTGGATAACATAATTATAATGCATATTATCCCAAAAGCTGAAATCTGCTCTGCCCACGGATCACATACAGTCTTTTCATTTAAAGCTCTTATTCCTGGGTTGGCTCTTCCTACCAAACCCTTGGTGGTCTTGTTGCCTCCGTCATTGTTCCCACGAAGTTCAGGGTCTCTAAAGAGCTTGTCTACCAAGCTCTGCCTTTGGCTGGTCACCCCTCGTTTAGCAAGCATATATTCCCCGACAAATTGTTAAGCTTCCCTAGAGCTGTTCTGGTCCATTTAACTCTAGTTTAATAGTGGCAAATGGTATGCTCTTTTGGCGACTTTGTAAACTATCAGTCTTTGGTTATGCTGGGTTTGTTTTTTTTTTTTTTTGGTCAGCATTATCATCTTTAGAATCAGAGGGGCTTTGAGTTCAGATCAACTCAGACACTAACCAGAGATAACTAAGAACATTTACCTTAGCATTCCCTTGACGCCATCTCTTCATGTGAAAATGCTGAGCATGAAGTAGACCAGGGTAGAAATACTAGAGCTAAAGGTGCTTTCAAGGTGATTAAAAACTTTATTTCAGTTGAAAATTGTTCATTTGAACTGAAACAAGTCCTCAAAGAGTATGAAACCATTAGTAACCATTAATACTCAAACTTAAGTATATTTTTACCTTTAGCTTTTAAATAAAAAAACTTAAATTCTGTCTGTGTATATGATCTTATTAACTATATATGATTTTAACTAAGTCACTGTTATTGAAACTAATGAATTTTATAGTCATTCCCAAATTATATGGGAAGTAAGATAAGCATTTTAAGTGAAATATTGATTAGCCAGGTAAAAGTCGCTTCAAAAAAAGATATTCTACAACAGAAAGAAAGCCATCGAGATATGATTCAATGCCTTTCTTACAATCTTTAAGTACAAAGTACAAAGTACAAAGTTTAAGTAACTATGAAATAAAGTTGTAAATTAATGTGCATATAATTGATTTGACCTCTTAAGTAGTTTGCAACTGTTAAATAATGACCTTCACAGGGATGTGTAATATCTGTGGACCTTCTATATATTATACAATTTATGCCTGTGTTTCTCATTATAAATGTATATGTATCCATTTTATATACATATGAAGATAATTGCATTTTCCAAAGATGATATTAATTGTATCTCCCATCCTGGTCCCAATATTCAATACAAACTAGTCCCAACCCCACCAAAAGATGAGGTCAAATTCTCCTCTTGTGGAATTTGGGATATAATGTCTCTATGACCTAATGGAATGGGCCAGAAGAGACACACAGCATGACTTCGGAGTCTAGGCCAGAAAAGGCTGTACAGCTGCTACCCAGTTCTTCTGGGACACTTGCTCTGGGGGGCAGCCAGGGGCTAAGGGCTATGTAAAAAAGCCTGTGTAAGTTGAGACCACCCTGCTGCAGAGGCCACGTGAAACACTCCAGCTGACAGAACAGCTGAGCTCACAGGGAACAGCAGCACCAACTCCAGCTACAAGAGTGAGCTTTCTTTGGTGTGGAGCCTAGGCTAGACTCCCCATGGCCATGGCCCCAGCCAACACTTGACTGCGATGCCTGAGAGACCCCAAGCGAGAACAGCCTTTCTGAGATCTGCTCAAATCTCTTGTACTTAAATAATGAGCAAAATAAAATTATCTTTTTTTTAGTCGCCAAGTTTTGAGATAAAATGAATTCAGCAATTGTAACAGGAGCAGAGTGGTTTTCTAAATGTAATTATTTTTCAGTATCCTTTAATATAACTCTATATTTTCCATTTAAATGCATTATTTCCAAGACTAGTCTGAATTATTTATTTGTCCCCCCAAAATCTGTAAATGGAAATTTATCTTTTTAAAAATAGGATTATTTATTGAAGTAAATAAAATTTTACTCAAGATGTTACCAGAAAATCATTTCTGAAATAAAGTCTTTGAGAATTATACTTTTTTTTTTTTTTCAAGTTGTCCCAGTGATGAATAGCATGGTTCTGCTAGCAAATGTCAACAATCTGGTAAACATCATGTTGGACAAAGGCCAGGTTGTCCTAAGACATGATGCTTTCTTTTCCCCTCTGTTCGGTGGCAGGGGTCCAAACTCCAAGATTTATTCTTGTTGGTTTCCAATAATATTTTTTATAATGCTGTCTTCAATTTAATAATTAGGACAGTGGTGATACACTTCAGTATTTGGCACATGACATGATATGTTGGGAGCCCCGGCTCCATCAAAACCCTTTCCTCTGCTCAAGGCAGGCATGTTCCCTTATTTCCCTCTTAAAAATGGCAATTTGATTGTGGTAGCAGTTGGATCAGCTTTCAGAAATAGGAGTTTTCCCCCCTTCAGTTCAGTTCTTTTTTCAAAAAAGCCCAAGGAAGGTTGAACCTTTCTGGTTCTACATATGGTCACCCTCAAACAAAACAAATGAATAAACAAAGAAAAGCAAAAATACTGTGTACCACAGCTCCATGACTCTTAATTCCCACTTAGCCATGTTCCCTCTTTTTCCCAGCTTGACAGCACTAGGTCCTGGATATGTTCACTTAATCATCAGACATTTCTTAATGTTGGACTATCCACCAAGCAGAAGGCATTTTATTAAGTAGAGGATATACAAGAATAAGTTCTCACTATGCTTCCCTTCTGGTAGAGAAAGTAAATATATAAATAGATAAATAAAATAGACTGAATCATGATTATATACTATATATTTGAGTAACACAGAATAATCAAGGCAAATATCGATTACAGCGAACCCACAGACGTAGACAAGCTGCAGAGATCACCTCAAAGCAATCTGCAGACTAAGTCAAGGGTTTATTGAATCCTGAGTGTCATCGTGTAGTTGCTAGAGAGCTCTAGAGGGCTTTCTCCTTTTACTAAGACTGGATTGAAAACCGGATTAGTTCTTCTTTATCCTTATTTTTAAGGGAATTATATAATCTTTTTGCTACTCTTTGAAGGAGAAAACTTCAGATTAGAAGGTCTCCTGCATTTCTTTTACCCAGGGAATTGATATTCTCACAACCTGTCCCCATCCTGTCTCCTGGAGCCAGGAGGATCATCCAGAAGAGAATGCCTCACAGCTGCAGTCTGATCAAATGCCCTGATCCCACACAGCTGCTGTTCTCTCCCTCCTGGGACTGAGAAGGAAACCAGGGATATGTCAGCTCTCAGTCAGGTCAAGAAGACAGATGCTTCCTTTGGCTTTCTCTGACTCCTCTCTTCCTCCTCCCCATCTTTAACCCCTGGTGTCAGGAACGTTGGCCATCTGGGTCACATGAGAATTCTTCCTGCTGTGTCTAATGATCTGCCACGCTCCACACTACCCAATATGCATTTAGGCAACCCACTGGGCATGCTCTGCACACAGCTCCTTCCCTCGCCACGTCTTAGGCACACCCTTTTGATGCATCTGAGACTCCTAATGAGGGTCACCCTACGTCCCTGCTGCGGCAGAGCCAGATACAAACTATAAAAGCAACTGAGCTTCCGGCATTCTCTCTGCCCCTCTACAAAATAGCCGTAATTTATTCTTCGGAGTTGATTTCACAGAGGAAGTCTAATAGTTCACATATAAAATTTGCTTCTGGAAAACCAGTTTCCCCAGATAAGAAATCTGTCCGTCCCAAGGGGTGGCTACTGAACAAAATTTTCACCAGTTGAAGCAAAATGATTAAAAAGAAGAATACAAACTCTATGCAGTGTAAAGGGTGGTGGGTTTTTCTTTTTCTTTCTTTCTTTCTTTTTTTTTTTTTGTTAAGGTATTTTTAAATCAAAAATATCCTTTGCCATATGAAGTACATTTTAGGAACCAGTAGTGATTTGCACTGCTTTTACATGGCAAAATAAAATGTTACATCTTCCAACATCATCTCTGGAGAGCCAAATATGTGGGTTGTGAATCATTTATGATTATAAAATATACAAATGTTTCACTGTTGTCTATTTCACCTAACCCATTTTGTTCAAAGGAATGGTGTTTGGAGAAGGCTGAATTGCTTGATAATTGTACAATTTTCTAATACGTGTCTATTTATAGTTGGAGGGGGTGTGGTCCTATTCAAGACAGAGGGGAGAGAAGGTGCTACTTTGTATTCAACTCTATAGGCCATCCACTTCTCAGAGATTCTCAAAGAAAAATAAAAGAACATTATGAGGAATAACCTCATGTCACTAGCCAACTTTGTCTGAAACGGTAAACTAAATAGAACAGTATGGTAGACACTTATCAATATTTTCTATTCTTACCTAATGAAATGTTATATTCCTATTTATCCAGTGGAAGTTTCAATGTAAAGCAGGACTTGAGTTCAGAGATGTTGAACTGCAAAACCCAAGTTCTTGCAACTATTAAATCATTTTAAAAGCTATTTAAATTCTTTTGAAATTCATCAAGGGTTTCCTGGGTGGCTCAGCAGGTTAAGCATCTGAGTCTTGATTTTGGCTCAGGTCACGATCTCAAGGGTCTTGAGAATGAGCTTTGCACTGGGTTCCAAGTTTCGTATAGAGTCTACTTGAGGATTCTTGCTCTCCCTCTGCCTCTGTCTTTCCCCCTACTCTCCGTCTCCCTCAAATAAATCTTTAAAAAAAATTTTTTTTAAGATTTTATTTATTTATTTGACAGAGAGAGATCACAAGTAGGCGGAGAGACAGGCAGAGAGAGAGAGAGGGAAGCAGGCTCCCTGCTGAGCAAGGAGCCTGATGCAGGGCTCTATCCCAGGACCTGGAGCTGAAGGCAGAGGCTTAACCCACTGAGCCATCCAGGCACCACTTAAAAAAAAATTTTTTTTTTAAGAAATGTATCAGTAACTATTACTTTAATTTGGAAGAACAGTCAAAAAACAATGCTTGGGCTTATTTCACCTACCAGGGTTGATCTGCCTTTTAGCAACAAGATGGAAGTCAGTACAAAATAATGCTACCTGGTAACACTTGAGCCAAAGATGAATGGTTACCTAGTAACACTTGAGCCAAAGAGTACACATCTAACTAAGGGAACTGTTTTCCTTCAAAACAGTACACAAAACATCATTCACTCACAAGATCAATATTAAGACACTTCAAAAATATTTGGCAAGAATGACTTACATTGTAGGCTTATTATTTTAAGGTAACCCATAGATTGTTGAATTTCTTAATCTTACATTTATTTGTTTTATAATTTCTACATTTAAGAGGAAATTGCTTTATGTCTCAAGAGGATAGATTAAAAAAGAGAGAGAGAGAGAGAGAGAAAACAGGGATCTCATTTAGTTATGGCTCAAACGGCAACCTAAATTACAACAAATTTAGCCAAACAACTTGGCCAGTATCTATGCAGTATTTATTACTTTCTTTGACAGGTGAAAATATGTTTATTTTCTCAATCCCCCATGCTAGAGAAAAGCATGCATAAAGCTACTCTGATAAATTGGAATGAGGAGAACTAAAACAGTCCATGTATCTTCTTGAACACCTCAAATTTTCCTATGGGTTAATTATTCAATTCCAATTACACAGTTTTTACTTCTTAGCTTTGATGTAGAACTGCTTAAAAATTTGATGTTGTTTAACTTTGCCAAAAATACTTCTTAGCAGCAAAAATAGTCAAACATTTTAGTAAGAATTGTTTGCTTTTATTAAATATTGTTTAGTTATAAGATGGCAATGGACTACTGTCCTTCAACTCTGTAGCTCCCCTCTGCTCATTAAAAGCTCTGGCAAGGATGATCCTTAATAAAACATTAGCCCTTGATAAGGTTAAGCATTCACTTTTCTCATTCCAAAGTGCATAACATTTTCTTTTCTATTAAAATAACTCAAGTTTCATGTTCAGATCACTAAATAACTAAAAACAAAAACAAAAAAATAAACTACATGTCTTTACGATGAATAAGATTGGCTATTTCTCCTTCCTTGTTATTTTCTACATATCTTCCACCTTTTACTCCATACAGTCACCACATATAAAATATATGTTGAGAGTCCACTGTGAGCCAGGCACCAGACACAAATAATAGAATATCTAAGGTTGGCTGTGATCTTTCTTCAGATGAAGATGTCAAGGCTCCGAAGAATGCCAAGAACATAAACTGAGAAGTTTGATGGTAGTGGAGAGTGTCAATAGAGTGTTTTCTTCAAAGACAAACATTATTCTTCCTTTTCAAGATGTATTTTCTGTTTTAGAAATATCTGATCAAAACTTTCCATAATATATTTAAATACGAATTTAATAAAAACTACAAGTAACTTAGATGAGACTACTACTCATGGAAACTTAGTTCCCTTCATGCGGTAGGATTTCCCAAAAGAAATCATTAGTATAATCTTTGCTATGTCCTTGGTATATAGGGTCAGTCAGCCTTTTCAAGGAATGCTATGCACTCTGGGCTCTTAGATAAAAGGTAACATGTAGAAAACGTCCTCATCCAAAAACAAACACATAAATGAAATAAAATAATAACAAGGACATCAAGGAAACCAAGTCATGAGACACCCAAGTCAATGAACTTGACATTTCTGGAGACTGGATTTTTCTGTTTAGTTTTGAGCAATAGGCTTAGGCCTTTTTTTATGAGAGTCAACTGGAAAACTATCTCATAGGCTTTTATCAGACTCAAGTTTTATAATTTATTATATGAGCAAACTATATTTATGGAAAATAAAACCAATGAAGTGACTGGACAACTCTTTCCTCCTTAAAAATATCAGCTGGTCATTGTTGGCAATATATGTGGTGGAAATAATCATGGATCCCTTTAACCTTGTTTCCAGAGGCAAAATGAGATTTCATTGGATTCACATTTTCTTAGGAACTTGGCCATTTCAATAATTTTTTTTAAGTTTACCCCCAGTCTATCCATCATATGGTGATTCCAATGTGCAGATATTTTCAACTGCATGATTCTCCTGCCTATACTAGAAATGCAGGTAATATCCAGATGCTTACAACAGTTTCTGTAGAACTTGAGAGTGATCTAATCCCCCTTGTAGAAAATATACAATTCAAAAGAGAAATAATCACCACCAATATATCAGACTGACAAGGACCATATTTGTCCTCCTCACTCCTTCCTTGCCAGGGCCTACAAGAGATCTGACCCATTGTGGGATCTCAATATATTTGTTGAATGAATGAATGAATCTTGTGAAATTATCCTGTAGCCTTTTCAAAGCCTTTCTACACACTTTCCCCCACCCGGTGTTAAATGG
Organism: Mustela lutreola; assembly: GCF_030435805.1. NCBI lineage: Eukaryota > Metazoa > Chordata > Mammalia > Carnivora > Mustelidae > Mustela > Mustela lutreola. Next base: position 122,900,376 of record NC_081297.1, read on the forward strand.
CTTTATAATATGTCTGCATTTAAAAAGCTGTCCTGAATGTTTGATTTTGAGTTGTTACTATCTAACATGATTTATGTTTTCCTGGGTTTTAGCATGTAGTTTATTCCAACTGTAGAGGCTAGTGGCAAATTTTCCTGTAAAATACTGCTAGAGAGACCATGTTCTGAATAGATACAGGGTTCCCAAAAGAAGTACCCTACTAAAATAAAAAAAAAAAAAAGAAGAAGAAGTACCCGACTACACTATGGAGTTTCTTCTATTAGGAATTACACCATGACAAGAGTCATTCTGTGAGGATTTTTGGTTCTTTTGTTTTTCCCTTATAAGAAAATGAACTAAAATGAGAGAGAGAGAGAGAGAGAGAGAGAGAGATGCAAATCAACTGTCACATCAACTATATTCATTCCCTTTGGCCCATCTGCTGGGGCCTCAAACTTTCTGGAGATTTATCTTTTGAGTGTATTGCTCTTGGAATTCCCAGACCAGATTTTTCTTCAAACGTGATAAATCAAGCTGTATACTGTGTTAGACTAAAGATAAATGTCCTGTGATTATATTGAATATTTACACCATATCTTAGTTGTAAAGATTGCTTTGAAACTTTCTAAAGAATATAAACAGCGAGATTACAAAATGCCAAAGGTAAAGGCAAAACCAAGACCCAGAGATTAGGGGAGTATTTTGGTACTTGAAAGATAATGTTTTGTTCTAAAACTTTACTTGTTTTGCTTCTGATAACTCTGCATACTTTACAATTTAGTAATGTTCGAACTCTGTTATCTGGGCTAAGCCAAGAGTAGAGACATCACCCAGGTTTTAACATCTAACATTTCTTGAAAGCAAATCACGGAATTAAAATAAACCATCCCTTTTGAATCGTGGAACAGGAGACATAATTTGGCTCAAAATTTCATTTTACATAAATGGGACTATGAAGTTCAGAAAGATTTTTTTTTTTAAAGTGATTTGCAAAGGTGATGGAGTCCCAATTTAAAAAAGAAAGAAAAAGATCTCCTAACTTCAAAGCTCCTTTTTTCTATGCTAGCCAGCTTCCTGCACTTCTCCATAGGTGGCGCTGTCTCTCACATTTGGAACTGCAGAGATGAAAAGGGAAAATGCTAACCTCACCAGGAAGCCATTCCTGTGAGTGAAGCAAGACAGGTAGAGAGAGCCCGCACCTACTCACCCAGATCAGAACACTGGACAACTCGCAGGTGACACTGACAGCGGAAGGGACACATAGGTCCTAGAGGCTCTAGGGCCGACTCCACACCAGGGTCCTCTTCTGGGCCTATCCCAGAAGCCTCATCTTCTAGCATAAAGTCAAACAAGCCTCTCTGTTGGAACGGCCCAGCCCAGGAAACTTGTGCAAGCAGGAGGAAGATGATGGTGGCCTTCATGATTTATCTCATGTATTTTCACAGCCAAGGAACCTAGGAAACAAACGAAAGGTTTAGAAGAGTTGCAAAACCTGGGTACTGCGTTATCTTCTGAAATGCCCCACAGTAGAGTGAGTGTAAATTATATATATATACTTTGTTGTGTGTGTGTGTATGTGTGTATATATATATATATATATATATATATATAACAAAAACAACAAAAAAAAAACCTTTCATTTCTTGTTAGGAAGCAGAACACTGAAATGTCTTTGAAAGGTACGTAACGGATCACGTACAGCTCTTTACTTAGGAAAAGAAATTTGAATGTAATTTGAATCTGCCTGCTTGAATTTGGGGTCTGGATTGAGAAAGTATATTATATATTCACATCATTTGCAAACTTGTTAGGATGATAAGCCCTATTGGAATTCTCAGGGCTCACTCAACACAAGTCAGGCCACAGTCAAATAAAATCTGGTCTATAAACATGAAAGATCTTCAATTCCTGTGTCAGAAATCTCTCTGGAAACCAATCTCATCTCCCCATCCCACTGTATTTATCTTGGTCCAGAACTTTCTCATCACTCCCCAAACTATCACAAGAGCTTCCAAATGGTCTCAGCCTTGAATATTTGTTCTACTCCAGGTCTTCCTCCACTCTGCTGCTCAAATCATGTTCTGAGAATTAGATTTCATTGCCTTCCTCTTCTACGGAAAACTCCTTGTTGACTTCTCAAGACTTGCCAATAAGGTCCACATCCCCTCTGTGGCCTGTGAGACCATTCGTTATTTGGTACCAACCAATGTTTCGAGCCCAGTTTCTCTGCATCTCCTCTCTCTCCTCCAGTCCCCACCTCAACCCTGCCACTCAAAGCTAAGTGCCATTTAAAATACCTACCTTGCAAGATGGCTGTAAAGACTGAAAATGATAATGGACTTCCCTTGTGGATACCCTGGCTCATCCAGGCAGGACACGGCTTCTTCCCTCTTCTGTGCCCCAAAGCACGTTGCTCTTACCTCTTTTAAAGAACTTATCACATTATACTGTAATTTGTTTTGCATGCTCGGTCTGTCCCCCCAACTAGAAGATGTACTCCTTCAGGGCGTGTCTTATTATTCTTTGTTCTGTACCCAGGCCTTGCACAACATTTTGCCCATAAATGACTCAATTGACCATCAATTTATTAACAATACAAGTTATTCAGTTTGTTCCAGGCAACCAGTGGGTCTGATTTCTTAAAACACAAACTTATCTTTTTTCAATATCAAGTCAATAGCCTGAGAAAGGTAACAAATGGAAAACCTTAATTTGGTGGAAGCACAATTCATTTTTTAAAATAAATCTATGGGCCAGTTTCTCAAACTGATCATTTTTTATTAAAGCAGCAAACATATATGGGAAATCCTGATTTTTATAGGACTTACATGTTATCTGGTTTTACCTAGAGGGCAATTTTGTAAACAAACATTAAGTACAGTTTTGACAAGTCCATATCGTATTCATTCGATAAGCATTTACATACGTACATCTGTCTTTGAGTTGGTGTTCAGCTGGCTGAAGGGAACTACATAGATCTGAATAACAAAGAGTAGTTGATCATGTAGAGAACACGCAGTTTATTTCTTACTTTTTATGTTTTAAAACCCTATGGAAACTGTTCTAAGGATTCCCAAAACACACAGCAGATGTTACCTTTAGTTCTCCCACATCTACTTTGAAGTGTACACTTATAAGCATCATATTAAAGCTGCCCATCATAACCAGACTTAAAAAAATGATTTTTAGTCATCAGCCAACTGTAACACATGCAACAAAACCAACAAAACAAAAAAACAAAGACAAAAAACACACCACTTTGGATGCCCTGACCTCAATGTATCTATCTACGTAACTTCTGGAAATTCCTAGCTAGATGCACTAGAGAAGGAAAAAAAAATGTTTTTGAATTTCTTGCGCTTTTGTTCTTCAGCTTATATTTATTAGTGAGATATGTGTAAGGCAGTAAATATGCAGTACAGGCATGTGGCTTCTCATTTTAAAAATACCACAAAGATTATTATTCACACTGCCCCTTTAAATTCAGTATCAGGTTTTCTCTGGGAGCATGTTCCCACTCAGTTACTGCACAGCCTTTTAACGGAGACCCTATTGTTTTGGCAGTGTTCCCTTGGACTCGATCTAAGGGAGTGGTTTCTGTCTGTTTCACATTAAAATGTAATGTTTACCGTTTACCATGGTTTGCTAGGCTTGCATACTTAATATAATTTTAGAAGGAAAATGAAGCAAAGTAATTGCAGATTTAATGAATTGCAATGAGAATTAATACAGATGTCGTTTTTTGATCTTTTCTCCAGAACAGAAAATGCCTGGTTGTTTCACCAACCCCAAAAAGGAAATCTTGAACGCTAGCTCAGAGGAATATTATCATTTATATGTGTTTACTCTTCTTAAAGTTGTGCAAATTCTCTGCACAATATTTTTCTTGATTTAAAGCTGAACACAAGCAGGGAGTTTATGGCTTCCATTACTTATTTTATATCACTCGGATGCATGTGTGTGTGTGTCTGTGCGTGCGTGCGTGCGTGTGTGTGTGTGTGTGTGTGCATTTTAACCCTGAATGTCCTGGAGAAGAATAATACGTCCAGAAACTTTATACAGATTCCCCCAAGAGATGATTTTTTAAATTAGTGTCATCATACTTGAAGACCGAGCATGTTAAAACAATTAATGGGGACTGTTGATATTAATAATTTCTTAATCACTTCCTTCCTTCCTTAGTATATAAGAAAAATAAACAAAAAAGTGCTGATGCCCTTGCAGAAACCAAGGAGATTATGAGACAATATACTGTCCAAATTTCACTGAGACTGTTTTAAGCGTTCTCAAAAAATAGGACTCCTTCCTAGATGCTAATTGCTAACTAAGTATAATGTCACTAGTCCACTAAAGCTAGTCCCCACAGTTTAGAAGTGTTTCAACAAAAATAATAATTTCTGGCTCCTTAAACTGCTTCAGCTCATTAAATTAACTATATCATTCAGTTCAGCATTTGTAGGGTATCATTTATGTCTTTGGTATGACTTTCAAAATCAAATTTAACCCTTAAGAGATAAATAAAACTATAACTACAGAGCAGAAAAATTTCCCAGCACTAGGTGCATGAAAAACCTCAATAATAATGGAAAAAAATTAAAAACAGACAATAAAAATGGCATTTATCTATAAGGACTGCTATAGGAAGCATTTGGTTCTTTTTCTGGTCAAAATAGCAATAGGAAAAGAAAAAGCCACAGGAATTTATGTCACTGGGACCCCACTTAGCCAGTGGTCATTGTGTTACCCTGTTTGGAAATTAGCAAAAAAAATAACCTACACCCTCCTTTTCAAGTAATGTACCTTACAATAAAATTTCATTTGCATTGAAAATACTAGCTGGGTTTTTTTCTTTCTCTATAAGGAATTATGTAGCTAACTCTGAGATTATCTTCAAAAAGCAGCATAAGTATTTTCAATGTTTCTTTTCACCTCTCTGGTGATAATTTCTATTCTTTTCTAGGTTGTAGAAATATACATTTATTTGACTTCTGCAGCTAAGCACCAGAGTTCACATCTCTTGAGTTTTTAAAAGTTCTGAAAATATCAAGAATTCAGGAGGGAATTAAATCCCTTAAAAAAGTATATATATATATATATATATATATATATATATATATATATAACAAATAGTATGCTGATCTAAAATATTAATACTTTCTAAAGAGGTAAAACATTTCATTAGTACAAATACAAAATATATCAATATAGATAGTCATGGTGTTAGGTTATATATATATATTTTTAATAAATATCCTTGCAAGAACAGAAAGAACTAAAACAATGCATTCAACCATTTTACCAAATATTCCACTTTTGTCTTCAAGTAATACTTGTTTAAAACACTGCATAAAGATTATCAAAAGTTTAGCATGATTTTTTTTTCTTCCTTTTCTTTCTCTCCCCAAATAATTCCTTCTGCTCTCAACTTGATCAAAGTTTTATTAGTCTGCAGCAGAGTTCAGGACAATTATTGAAAACCATACCTTTTAATCCGGGGATTTGCCACAGGAGCCCTCAAAGCTGAGATGTAATTACACTAAATATTCAGCCCAAGCAAAAGAGTTTGCAGGTGTGGAAAGGAGGAGGGGGTAGGTGCTGCTCTGTGACTGTCACTAGGTTGCAAACCTCCTGCTTCTACTCCATAGCACAGTTAAAAAATAAGGTTTCCCTCAATGAACACAATCCGGCTGACACCCACATTAGATCATATGGTAATGATATGTGTCTTGTATGGCTGCCAGAAAGTTTATCGGCCTTTTTTCTCAACGTTTGCTTTATTCCTTTGGCATCTGCTTAAGATTCTAAACTGCTTTTGTGGTATAGAGGGGCAACTTGATTTGAAATTTGTTTTATTGTGTCGATTCATTTCCTGAAAACATTCTAACTAAAGGGTTTGCTTCCCCACCCCCAGTCTTACTCCACTATCCACCCTTTCTAGTCTTGTTTATAAGTAACATTTAGACTTCCGAAATGACAGTTTTTCTGGCTTTCGTGATGTGTAAATCTGGCAAATGGAACGAAATTAATCTTGTGGTTATTTTGAATGTGGTCTGCAGAAATACATGAGTACTTTTATATGAAAATACTCTTTCAGATTCTTACTTGCCCTGGGCTGTTTGTGCAAATTCAAGTACTCTGCCGTGGAGTTTTTCTACGTATTTCGAACGTATTTCTAAAGCGTCCTGGAAGAAAGTCATGGTTTTATATGAGAAGAATGTCACTTTTGCTGCTATTATTATTAATTATTATTATTATTTCATTACTCGTAGTTTACAATCTTTCTTGTCATTTACTAACCGTTGGGTTTCTTCTTATTTTTCTAAATAAAACACATAGATACTAGAAATTGGTCATTTTTAAATTTAGCCTGCATATGAAAATTTTGATTTTCATGGACTCTGCTTTTATATAATCCAGAACTTTGAAAAGGCAGCAGAGTCTATGGCTCTTTTCAAATTTCAGTAAACAGAAAAAAGAAAGTGTAAACACAAGGAATGCTATTTATTTAGCCACTGCAAAGCTTTTTTGAGTTTTTGTAATTCCCTGGCGGGATGCTGTTTAATTCTCCCCCTGTGTGTCTCTGTGTTTTGACTTGTATCTTTATGCCCTGGCCCTTAGGCTGTTGTTACCAGGTGGAGACTTGAAATCGACATCTGTGAAACAGGAGAGAATAGCCTTCCCATCATCCACCTCCTCTTTCCCTCCTCTAGCCATCCCCGTACATAATTCTACAGAGAATACTTTTGCCTTGGTGAAACTTGAAGGAATTAAATTCTTGAGTGGGTATCTGCAGGAGGGGAGGGGGTGATATTTTACGTTATTTTCCAAGACCCGCCTCCCTAATTTTGCAATGTCTTACCCCACATCTCCTCTTTGACATTGGAATAACCACATGCCCAGTTATTCCGATCTTTTAGAAAAAAAAGCCAAGTATTATTTTCCCTGGACTTCGGTGCAAAATCCATGATCCCCTTATGCGGACTTAATTATGTTTTCCTCTTGAATTCCTCTTGCATCCATTTTTTTCATATGACATGCAATCCCTTCTTCTTCATGTAATAGCTGTTGACAGACATGTGTCACCCCAAGGAAGGAAGGGCACCATTTTCATTTGTAGAGTCCCTGCACCAGCACAGTCATGGTATATAGTAAATTCTTAAGAAACCCTTGGTGAATGACGGCATAAAGACAGTCAGAACATTGGCTCTAGATCCCACCATAATTATTGTTTTGCCCAGTCCTCGGTTTGCTCCTTATCAAAACCCAACCCTACCGTAGTGTATATGTTGAGTAATGGCAATAATTGTCATGGAAGAGAGAGAAAGGGGTGGGGGGATAAGGGTATGAAGGAGAAAGTGGAAGAAGAAGTAGGAAAGGAAGAGGAAAAGAAGACACGTTAACTTGATACATAGATCATCTTACTTTCATAAAGCAGAGGCATTTTGGTTGCCATTTACATCTGGGTTTTCTTCCTCTGATAGTAAGACAACATACTAAATCTCTCTGAGTCTCAGTTCCAATATCTGGATAATGGGTAAAAATTATGACCTACCTTAAAATATTGGAGAGAAGATGAAATGAAGCAGTATATAAAGCACAGAATTCAGAGCATGGCCCAATACATTAAGCTCTCCATAAATGTTAGCTTTTATTGTTTTCTGATGTATGTCACAGCAATCCTTTGAGAACAGCAAGGGAATTCATTTTTACTATTTCCATTTTACAGATGAGTAAATGCAAGTCCAATGATCTGCCCAAGTTCACGGAGCTGGTAAGAAGCATAACAGAAACTAACACCCAATCTTGCAACTATTCTAGTCTTCTGTTATTGTACTAGATTTTAAGAAAGACCAAGCTCTTAGTAAAGAAAATTAACTAGCAAAATTCTCGGATAACATGTCTTTGCAGACTAGTTTAAAAACTGTGACCAAGTTACAATTCTTTTTATATGTAACATTTGTGCAAGAACATACATTTCCATTTTGTTCTAATTTAAGAAGAAGCTTGCTTCCAAAATCCCAAGGATTTTACCAAACCTCATCTTATTTAAAATCCCTTTAACCGGATGTTAAGTTGTATACATTGTCACACCCACTTTTTAGGTAGAAGACACTAAGACACAACCAAGTCTTATGCAGCTAAATCACACAGATGCCATGGGGCTATCAACAGAACTCAGGTCTCTTGTAATTCTAGTGTGAAATGGAATACTTTTGAGGCTAGAAGCAGTGGTTGTGCAGAGGCTGCTGAAATTTATCCTGGCTTGGAATGTTTGGGGGTAAGGTTCACCCAAACCTTGGCTGCCTTATAGATATTTGAAATATTCAAATTCAGAGCACATACCACATCTTCTGTTAAAACCACTTAAACTATGATTTCTACTGACAACCCACTAGTTAGCAGGGTAACTATATTCTCCATGTTGTCAAAGTTCATTTCAAGGCTAGTCACTCTTTCTCCCCAACATCAAATACAAGTGATTTAAATTGTAGCTGTATATTAAAGATGTGAAGAATGCCAGAGTTTAGAAAGGTCTCCTTCAGACACCCTTTTATTTTCTAAGAGGTCTGGAAGCAAGTGATTATCTTCACAAACCTGATGTGACTGGTTTATTCTTAGACTGACTCTTCAAAGTCAGGTCAGGGACTGGAATGGGTTGTCTGGCTCTTTATTTTGCTACCCTGGACAGATTTTCTCTTTTAGCTGAGAAAGAAGGTTCAGGTGCAATTCAAGGCATCCTGGAACACAGGGGGGCTCGAAACACAATCTGGTAGTAGAAAACTATTCCGTTAGCATCTTTCTTTCCCACAAGCCTCCTCTTCCCTGACCCATCATCACTTTGTCCCATTTACATGCGCTTGTATAAATAACTTAACCTCTCTGTCCCTCCAGTTTTAAATCTATAAAATGTGCGCAAGCATAGAATCACATACTTCATAGATTTGTGGAGAGGTTTCAAATAGGTTAAAACATAACAGCGTTTGGAATCGTGACTGACACCTATCACGTAGCACGTGAGTGTTGCTTGTTGCTCCTGTTGCTGTCACACCTGGGGTGGTGGTGGTGCAGAACTTTCCTCAGAAACTCCAGTCTGGTGACCAGAGCGCACCCTTTCCCCAGCCCGAGATGCCAGAACTCAGCTAAGCCATGACAGAGTCAGGAAAGCAAGGACGTTGCAGTTAGGTAAGTTTGGGTTTAAACCTTCCCTTTGTCCTCGTTAAATTACTCTCTGCCTTTCCTTACGCATAACATTTCACTGGGTTCCAAGTCCTGCTCCAAAGCATTCGTGGACTTCGAAAGGAGCCAGAGACTCCAGGTGAAGGACCTCTACTCTGGGAAATAGAGACGAGGACAGGCTAAGCTCTGAACTAAGGCAGGACGAAGGTGCCTCTCTTTCACCACAGGGAGGTACTCAGTTCCTTCATTCTCTGCCTCTCCTCTTGAATGCTCAGGAGTATCTCTTTTATCAGTGACACTTGAGAGATTTTTATTCTTTTCCTGAGTTATCAGTTTGTGCGGGGACAACAAGGCAACATTTATTGAATATCTAGTAGTGTGGGCAAAGAACATAACTATTAAATACAAGGAAATTTCCAGTAACTTGTCGATCAATCAGCAAATACTAACTGAGGAACCATTATGAGAGAAAATATTAATATTAGGCACAATGGAAGATATTAAGAAATACAAAGTACAATGTGAAAGGCATGACCTTAAAGAATTCACACCAGTAAGGAGACAAGGCATAAACTATATATATATATAGTAATAGGTTTAGTATATGTTTATTTATTTGTATTTATGTTATATATAATATGTTATATAATACAATAATGACATATATAATATATAATATGTTATATAACAAATATATGTGTTATATTATATATATAATAGCATTTTAGAGTTCTCATCCCAGGAAATTCATAATGTTATATAATTATAATTCCTAGCCAAAGTAAAGCATGATATAATTAAAAATAATTGTCTTAGAAAGGGTGAGGAGGGATAGGGGAGAGATCATTTTACACAAGGATAGTTAGGTAAGTGTTTATGGAGAACAAGGTACAATTTGAGCTGCTGAATCCTGAGGGATAAAAAGAATGTGAAAGAAAAGAGACAGCTTTTTATTCTGGCAGAACAGAGCTATCAAAATCTTGGCAATGAGAGGCAAAAGACAATAAATAAGTCAATGCGGCTTAAGCGGGTGTTTTCCTTCAAAGAAGCCATGAGCCCTTTTATTACCCTTGAATATTCAACAACTGCTGTGGTACCCAACATGTTGAAGTCACACAGAAGTGAATGCTCCCTGTCTGTGGTAATCACCAGCAGGAGAGAAGGTAAGAAAGGAGGGTAAGGTTTGTGAAAAGTTTCCCATAGGGCACTCGTGTGCTTTTTTGTTCACCAAATATATTTGCTGATTTACGTTTGCCAACTGATGTGCCAGAAGCTGGATATTATCAAAGGTATTTGAGTGAAGTAATAGCATGATAAAAGTTTTATTTTAGCAAATAAAATTTAGCAACTTCAGGCAAGGTGGTGGGAATAGAATCAAGGAAACCGGTAAGGGAGGTATTGCTTTGGTGCTGATGTATTAATATCTTAGTAACGGGAAGGTGGACACGGTGAAACAGGCCCACTGCCCAGGAAGGGGATGTGATATATTAAAGACAAAGGTTTGGAGCCCCCATCCTGTGCCAGGCACTGTGGTGTTCTTCAAAGCTATTATCCCAATTAAGACCATGATAACCCTATCATTTAGGTGCTATCATAATCAATTCTCATCATCAATGCTTTTTTTAAAGATTTTATTTTTAAGTGATCTCTTCACCCAGTGTGAGCCTGGAATGCACAACTGGGAGAGATTAAGAGTCACATGTTCTACCAACTGAGCCAGTATCCCCTTGTAACTGATTTTTAAAAGCACAGAGCTGAGGCTTCCAGAAGCCATGAACTCCACGCACTGTTGCCAGCCATCCTGACCACGGGCTTTGTCCTGGGAGCAAAGGCAGGGAGAGTAAACTTCTTTGCACCCATCTTTATCTCTGGGAGAACATTCTATAAATGCAAAAGAGCATCAAACAAAAAGGATTAAGCTTACTAAAGCCCTTGATGGATGCCAAAATCCTAATAAATTAACCATTTTCTGTGAAGTCAGCTTTTAGGGCACTAACATGATATGAAGCCTTGATGGTGACTCTTGTGCAAGTAATGAGGGAGAAATCATACAATATGAATTATAGGATTAAAAGAAGAGAAAGGATTAATGTAGATCTTTCCCTCTGAATTCATACATGGGGAAAACTTTATGTGGAATTCAGGTTGCTCTCCCACTGAGTGATGGCAGACTTGTCATTTTACAGATGAGACCAGCTCAGGACATGCATATATTGGAAGTGAGGGGAAACTACAAAAGAGAGAGAGAAAAGACAGACATTTCCTGGAAGACCACCTGCGGGCCCAGCTCCTGCCTGTTGACTTACTAACTGACTAGTGCTGCTGAAAGCAAGACCTGCTACCATAAACCACTGAAGTAAACTCTGTTGGCAGCGCTGTCCTTGCTTTTCAAACAAAGGAAAACATCCTATGTGAAGATGAAAGTTGAGTTCAAGCACAAAATGGGATAGAATGGAATAATACGCAATGCCTGAAGTGTAGAAAGCAAAAGAGACCCTGTCTTTGTAAAATTCCCTTAACAAAGCTCATTTCATGAGTTTTTCTAGGAGGTAGCCTCGTATAATAGTTGAGCACACAGACCCTGGGGCCAGAAGGCTCAGGTTTGACCCTTGACTCTGTGGGGTATTTCTGTGTGACCTTGGGCAGTGTCCCCATGCATGATAAAATAGGATAAAAGAAGGAGGATACGATGAGTCTGTATTTGTAAAGGGTGTAGAATAGAACCATAGAGGATAGGCTGTGAAGGTCTATGTCAAGGACTGAAAATGTCAGAATGGACTGAGGATTTTAAGAGATTGTTGTCTTCTCCGTGTTGTTTTTTTTCTTCAGACTCTAGCCTGAAAGTTATGTCCTGTTTAGTTTGGAACCCTCAAATGCAGGTCATGTCTGTGCAATGTGTACTTACTGCATGGCACCTATTTGCTCTGTAAATATTCTCCCTTCAGTTTACCCTGTAGCCTAAGAAAAGTGACTGCTCCACCCCAGAATACAGCCGTCTAGGATTTAAGTAGGCAAACAAATGAAAGGTTCTGTTCTAATGTCTGTCCTGTAAAATAATGACTTCATTTAGGAACTTTTTCAGAAATCATTATAGCCCCTTGAGAACTATTTGATTTGATTCAAGTTGTCCCTTTAATAGCAGTAATTCGTTCCTTGTAATTTGCCTTGTTGAGGTTAATTCTTTAATAATTCATGAGATGAATTTTTTGATGCAGACATATATTAACATGACAACAAAGTGAAACATGCTTTCCCATTTAAGTCACAAGAGAGGTTTGATATTTGGAAACAATCCCGTATTTTGAGTAAATCCACTTCAAATACTTGAGGAAATATTACTGTTCAGAAATAATTTATGTGCCTATTTTTTATAGAAGGATGTCTAAGCATATCATTTATAAAAGCATTAAATCACCAATATGCGAGCTTACTTTATAATTATGAGTCTATGGGGATAAAGAAGAAAATTGAGGCATGATCACATTTGGTGTTTCAGGTTTAAATCTCTTTGGAGCTTTCTTCATCAAAAGGTTGGCTTCTCATGAAACATCTTCATTCCTGGGGGCCAGTTTCAGCAACTTCCCTAGCATTACTCATGGTCGGAAACAATACCCAATCCAACTAGAAAGAGTATTGAAGTCTTCCCATAGACCAAGAACCCAAGAAGCGTGTGCTATCAAAGCAGCTCTTTAAGCAGATGATTTGCTAACCTTCTAAATGATAAGAACACTGTGTGCCTGTCTGAGGAGGGGAAAACCACATAGTAAAAGTGGCTAAGAGATTCCAGGAAATAATTGAGATTTTTTTTTTTTCTTTCATGGAGCTGCAAACCCTGATGTTTGCCAGCTGGCAATTAAAATATGGTGATACCAATGTCACATTAAGAACTATTTAATGATGCCATTGCAAAGTTGGTGGTTTCAAACTCCATGTAGTGTGTGTGTGTGTGTGTGTGTGTGGTAAAATTATACATAAGGAAATTTTATCACTTTCTATTTTAAGTGTTCAATTTAAGGGCATTAAATACATTTATGGATTGCCTATTGGCTCAGTTGTTAAGCATCTACCTTTAGCTCAAGTCATGATCCCAGGGTCCTGGGATCGAGCCCCACATCGGGCTCTCTGCTCATGGGAAACCTGCTTCCCCGTCTCCCAGTCCCCCTGCTTCTGTTCCCTCTCTTGCTGTGTCTCTGTCAAATAGATAAATAAAATCTTGGGGGAAAAAAAAAAGTACATTTATAATCAACCATCACCATGTCCATTTCCAGAACATTTTAATCATCCCAAACTGACACTTTTTCCCACAAAATAATAACCCCCCATTTCTTTCTTCCCTTTGTCCTCAGTAAACCTTATTCTACATCTCCATAAATTTGCCTATTCTAGATACCTCATTTAAATAGAGTCATGTAACAAATTTCTGATTTAGAAAAAAAACTTTTTTTTTTTTACTAGTTTAAAAAATGCGTATTTAAATGGGAAGATAGTGAAATAACAGGAAATTACAACTGGCAGTGAAGAATCCAGAGCCATATTGCTTCAAGGGAAGTGTTTCTTCTTGGAGAACAACCCTACTCTCAATCAATAAATCCTAGTCACTGGGTCCAGGAGTTTGCCATGTTTGTGTCAAAGATGAAATTTAGACACCTAACATTTTAAATTCAAATCATTACCAAACAAAAACATAACAATGAAAACACAGATTTTTTTTTGTAGGAAGTAATTCACCACGAAAGCTTTAATATCCCAAATGTTTGCTTACAAACATAGCGAATGTAATCTGAAGACAAGCTAATGCATTCGGAATGATGGCACTGGCTCCTTATCAGTAGGCATTTCTTTTCAGTTCTTTGCTCAGTACTGATAACCAAGCTTCAGTAAGGTATCTGTGTCTTGTCACAGTAGTCCTATGAAACAAGGAACATAAGGCTATGTTTTATGATTATAAAATACAATTAAACTAACTTGGCATGGTCAAAGATGTATCTCATTAGAAATATTTTCTACACTAAGTAGCTCTTTTTATGAAAGTACTAAAAACAATATTTTCCTGAAAGAACAGCATGTATTTCTGTAAAGTGCTTTTAAATTTTCTTTAAAAATAGGGAGTATGTTGAAATTAAAAGCAAGCCACTTAAATGTTTAATTCCAAACAAGAGAAATAATATGAGCCTTGTATAGAGACTTTTAGGAAGGAAAAAATTCAGTTCTGGACAAAAGCTACCTTGGGAGAAGTGAAGTTTCTTTCTTTCATAATTTAAGAGTCATAATTCAGTTCACTGCAAACTGAATTTATGTTAAGGCATCCTGGATGTGGGTACCAGAATGAAATCTCCATCAGAGCAGGGGTATGGGTCCCTTTTGTTCACTGCTCAATCTCTTATGCTTAAAACAGGCAGGGCATGCGGTAGGGCCAGGTAGTTATTGAACATTAACCCTTAGGACCTAAGGTTCCACAACTCAAGGCACACATTCCTTCATGTTATCTGCCCTTAAACAGCTAGAACCTGTCTTCCCCCAACAAAGTCCTCTTAGATCGACTGAGGATCAAGTCTCTGTTCCACTTAAGCTGAGTATCATTTTAGAGTGGTAATTTGGAAGATCTCAGCCCTTCCAGCTTCCCTGCCATATTACAGAGTCGAGACATCACCAAACCTGTTTGTTCTCAAAAGCCCCGCAAATGACCCCCAGGTCCCTACACATAGCATTGCAAAACTGCAGCTGTCTAAACTTCCTTAATGTGCCTCTGTACTTTCATTTCCATAGCCCAAGACTTTTCCACATTGCATCTTTCCAACACCACTGTCGTTTCCCCTATAAATCAGTGACTTTCAAAATTCAGACAGATTACCAACATCATAAATTTTTGTCATCTCTGTTTTATTCGATGATTATGTATTTTACTTATTGATTATTCATTATTTACTTAATGGTTATTGTTATTGTTCTAAATAATAATAAAACCTGCAAAACCACATCATCATATGAGAAATTTTCTGTTACATGCTTAAATACATTCATAATTATTCTAATAAAACTATTTATTGATGTATCATGTAAATTCACATTGCCTGTTATCAATGGCAGAAGCTTTACTTCTTGGAAAATATTTAATAATCCCTAACCCAATACTTTTAAACCAAATTCCAATATTTTGTATTTATTTTAATGTTAGTATGATTAATCCATAAGACGTCAGACATATACATATTTGGTGACTTCCTATCTAAGGCCACTTTAGTTTGGTGGGATCAGGTCAGAAGCATATCCCTAGTCCTTTACATTTGTGAGGTCATTCAAACCTCCTTCCGAAATGTCACGGAGACTCCCCATAACAGCAATGTGAGGGTTACACTAATCTTATTTCCTACGTGTTAAAACTACTCTAACTGGGCCACTCTGCTCTTACTGGGTGAAGTTACCTAAAGGGAGTGTCTAGTCCAAGTCTCATGGGTGCTCTAATGCCCTATAAATCCCACATTAGGTCTTCCCTAACAAACACCCTTATTGAATGCCTTATCCTATTTCCAGTCCGTCCCCTCAGGATTTTCCTTGAGGACATGGGACTCTTATGGGTGCATATTGTCAGAGAGGTCTCAGGTCGAATTCACCAGAAAGCGGATCTTGAGACAAAGCTTACTTGGAGGAGGGTGATTGTTTCTGTTCACAGAAACAGTCCTTGTAAGGGTGTTAGGAAAGCAGGATGAGACAGGAGAAGCAGAGCTGTGTTGGCAGTCAAAACCACAGCCTCAGCCAGTCAAGTGGGAACTTCCGGAGCTCAGAGGACTTGATACTTAACTTGAGTTTGGAAGTTCTATACCCTCACATGAGCCAGATGCAGTGTATGAGTCGCCCTTATGCAAGGTGAAGCTCCCTTCCCCAAAGGGGCCATGTTGGGAACTGCCAGCTGTCAAAAATTCTGGCAGCTACAGGCATGAGTGCCTCAGTGCTGAAGAGAACTGGGCAACGGTCCACAACAGCCTCCACGAGGGCCTCCAATCCTATCATGTCAGGGAAAACCAGCCATGTTTTCATATAAATAAAGTGCATGGTATTTTCCATTATTTTAAAAAAGTCTTTGTAATTGTTTATCTCACTGAACTATGGGTTGGTTGAATGTAGGGGCCATGTCTTTTCAACTTCATCATCCTGGACATCTGGCAGAAGGGGAATACAGTTGCTCAATAATTGCTTGTTAAATCATTGAAACTAAAACACTGGACATATGACAAAAGTCCATTAACAAATTACAATGGATTGATGGTATATAAAAGTCATGAAATTGGCTAACAGACTTATACACGACTGTGTATACATTGTTGAGGGGATAGAAATGCCAGGTGGACTGTATTACAGAATTTTGTCACAGAGTGGGATGGATTGCAGTCTAGGCAAGGGGTTTTCAAACATGCTAACACTTGAGGACTGAAGAAAGAGGTGGCTGATTCTTCCTAAATCTTTTCTGCAATCAAAACAACAATGACCTTTTCTGTTCACATGATCCCATCCCTAAGATAAAGGTCCATAAAAATCCAATGGTTTTCATGAGTCACTTCGGAGTACATCTATGAGGAAAATGCAGTGTCTTGGTCTGTTCAGGCTGCTACAGGAAAATATCACAGACTGAGTGGCTCATACATAACAGACATTTGTTTCTCACAGTTCTGGAGTCTAGGAAGCCCGGGATCAAGGCATTGGCAGATCCGGTGTTTGGTAAGAGCCCACTTCCTGGTTCAGAGACCATTGTCTTTTTGAGATTACCTCACATGGCAAACGGTGTGAGTACCTCCTCTAGGGCCTGTTATGAGAGCGTGAATCCCACTCATGAGAGCTTGACCCTCATAACCAAACCACCTCTCAGATCCCTACTTCTCAATACATTTATTGAGGATTAGATTTCAATATATGAATTTGGGGGGAATACAAACATTAAATTTATTACACACTGTACTCCAATTTCTTATATTTACAATTTTATCTAAAGTAAGATAGACAAATATAAAAATTAAGTGCATTGTCTTTTTTAAAAAATTTGGCTGTTTATAAGGTAAATTTTTAAAAATTTTGTCTAGTTTTGTAAGATGAAGTTGGTTTTAGGTATTTCTTCTTTTGTGATATGTGCATTTACTGCTATAAATTTCTTCTTACCACCACTTTGTATGGTATTCCACAAATTTTGGTAACTTATTTTATCATTTCCATTTACTTTAAATGAAATTTTCTCTTCTTTGACCCAAACATTTATCTTCTTTAACCCAAAAGTTATTTAAAAGTATGTTGTCTAATTTCAAATATTTGGGGATTTGCCAGCTATCTGTTTGATGGATATCTTA